>NC_081843.1:28036365-28733865 GCF_963259705.1 Myotis daubentonii
TCCGGTCAAGGGTATGTACCTTGGTTGCGGGCACATTCCCAGTGGGAGATGTGCAGGAGGCAGCTAATCGATGTTTCTCTCTCATTGATGTTTCTAACTCTCTATCCCTCTCCCTTCCTCTCTGTAAAAAATCAATAAAATACATTTTTTAAAAAAAATCAAGAGCCTGACGCAGCTGGAACACTAAGTAAGAGTTTATTGTATTAATTTGGATATAAGGCAGTAATTTCTTAATATGGGAGAAGCAGGACCACAGATCTCTTTGAGAATTTAGTAAAAGCCATAGACTATATCCTCACAGAGACCTGTACGTATATACATATAACATTTTGTGGAATTCAGGAGCCCTTCCTTTATACCAAAAGATATATAATGTCTAGTTGACTTACTTTTACTAATGCTAATTATTAATTAGAGGTTCAAGAGGCATTATCTGCTCTCTTTATTATCTTTTACCCAATAGTTTTGTTAACCATAAATATTATCCATTATTTTATCAGTGGTTGCAAAAAAAAAGTTATTTTTCAATTCTGTCATCCCTTATGTATCAATTATTTTGTTACTCAGACATGTACTATGTATCATATTTCAGGATATAGTGATTCTTTCCTTTTATTTATTGAACTATTGACTTGGTCTTCTAGAATCTCCAAAAGTAACCAACAAGGTTTCCTTTTTTCTTTTTTTAAGGCTTTACTTTTAAGTACCATTTTGAACTCAGGAATTTTTAGGTAGTTTACATTTTTCAATCCATTGAAATTATTATTCTTTTTAGGCTCACATAATCTCATCTTCATTCAATGAGAACTTTCTTCAGGTTGACTTTCGGCCTGATCCCATTTATCTCTGGTAGCTCCCTTGATTTCTGACCCAAGGAGATGTCCCAAGTCTAATTCATACACTTCTGCTTTAGATATTTCTCAAGGATCCTTGGTTCCTTTTAGAAAGGAATGGTTTATAGATACCACAATCTGGGTGCTTGGCATACCAATTGCTACTAGGTTGTCATTGCTTCTAGGCTTTCTAGGAAGGATTTTTTTTTAAAAAATAAATAAATTATGAATTCATAATGTATTTCCAATTCAAATTTAAGATTACATTTTGCTTAATTGTATTATTATGGACTGAATTGTGTTCCCCCAAAATTCATATATGTTGTGGTGGTATTTAGAGATAAGACCTTTGGAAAGTAATTAGGGTTAAATGAGGTCATAAGGGTGGGGCCCTAATCCAATGAGATTGGTGTCCGTATAAAAGAAGAGGAGACACCAGCATCAGGCGCACTCTCTCTCTCCATTCAGCCTCCAATCTCTTCAGCCTTTATTCTGTCTCCCACACTCCTACCAGAATGGTCTTGAAAGCTAGCAAAACTATTCATATTTTCCAAAGGCTCCCCATTACTTAGATGAAAAAGTGAGGTCCTTGATGAGAAATGCCTCCTGGAGTAGAAGGCTGTCTTTGTCCAGCTTCAATCCCTGCCACTCTTTCCCTCCATATTCTGGCAGTCCCAGACTCCTGCTTATCCTTCTACAATTCCCTCACACCCCAGCCCCTGTGTTCATGCTCTCCTTTAAGCCTTGGGTGCCCTCCCTACATCCCATGTCCCTCTCAAGTTCTGCTCCCCTGGCCAGGGGCTATGTATTGATCAAGTCTCCTCTCTACAAAGTTAAGACACTCCTTTCTCAAAGCTCTCATGACTCCTGCTTGTTTTATAATTCTTTCTTTACTCACCTGTCCCTACTAGACTGTGGATGTTCTAAGAGTGGGGGTCTCCTTTGGTTCATTTTTTCTCTCCTGTCTCGTGTCTAGCACAGAATCTGAGAATAAGTTTTCCATAAATGTTTGCTAAAGAAGAAATGGGTGTCAGACAGACCAACATACGAATAAATGATTTCCCCAGCCTTCCATCAGGTGTTGCTAAGATGTTTCAGTGATCAAAGACAATTGACCACACCCATATCATGGCCCTCAAATTGTGCTGGTAGCCTATTGTTTTCTGTTCCTCTTAGTAACTCCCAAACAGGAGCCTAATACATTCCCAGATTTCCCTCTCTCTGAAAAGGAATCATCACGTAGCATGCTCATGGCCCATCTAACCCCTTTAAAATTTGCAAGTATATACGCACCCACACCGGACTTCTACCCATCTCCCACATATTGAGAAACAACAACTAAAATCTTTAAAAAATACTAAAGTTTATCTTAAAAGCGGCTGTGGGGGCAGAAATTCTTAAGTACTTAAGTCTCAGCATTTAGCAGCGTCTCATGTTTCAGTATTCGATGAATTAATGGAGTTCCTTTGATTTCGAAGGCCTTGTCCAACGCTCGCTCGAGAGGGAGCTTAATGTTAGAAGAGGAAACCGAACCGAACAGAAGACCCTCTACGCCCCCAGCGACGCTCGGCCCGCGGCTCCCTTAAGGCGTGTGGGGTGGGCGGAGTCCTGCCTTTAACCCCGCCCAGAGCCGAGGAGACCTGCGACCAATGAGAGGGGCGGTCCGAGGCGGAGCGACCTGCGTGCGGCGTGACGCAACCACGTCCGACCGGCTCTCCGCGGGTCGCGCGCTAGGACTTGAGGGTGTGGAGGTGAGAGCGGGCAGCGCACCGCGGCTGCAGGGGTGGGATCGGGGTCCCGGGCGCTCCGGGTGAAAGTCCTCGGGACGAGTCGGGTCTCCTGATCTCGGGACTGTCCACCGGAGCGGAGGGGTCGCCCGCCCCCAGCCTTCCCCGGGCCGAGTGGGCTGTGCTCAGTATGACCTGACTGATGCGATCGCAGCCCTGAGTCCAGGTCTCCGTCACCGCCAGGGCACCCCTGCCGCTCCACCGAGGCCTTGCGCCCCGCGAGGAGCCCGCGGGGTGGAAAGAAATGAGGGACAGCAGTCAAGGCCAGCGTTTGTGCGCGTTGAGCTCCTCAGAGCGCTCCTGTGAATAGGCCCTGTTGTTATTCCCATTTTGCGAAGGTGGGAACTGAGGCTTAGAGGAGTTAAACTTGCAGCGTTGTGAACTGTAAAGATGGAGGTTGGGTAATTAAGGAAATAGGGAATCGTGTGAGCATCTCTAAAGTGGCGATCCCAGAAGGCCAACAAAAGCCGTTTTTGAACTTGGGCACTTCTAGTGACAAAATGCATTTAGTGAGTCATAACCCCCCCCCCCCCCCGAACATTCAGCGTTGAATTTTGTTTTCCAGGTGACCAGAGCCACCTGAAATGTCAATAGTTCGTTCGTCTGTCCATGCCAAATGGGTCGTGGGGAAAGTGATTGGGACAGCAATGCAAAAAACCGCTAAAGTGAGAGTGACCAGGCTGGTTCTGGATCCCTATTTATTAAAGGTGAGAAACATCCCTGTTTTCCGTTGGCGTTGATAAATCACCCACACATCCTGGGTTCAGAGCAGAAAAACACTCCTCTATCAGTAAAAACACATGGAGCACCTGCTGCATGCCAGGTACTGGGCTGGTTTAACAAAGTGAATTATTCGCGGTGTGTACGCACATTCTGAGGACACAGAGAGCTCCTTTCAGTTCAGTCTGGTAAGCACTGTAGTCTTTCTGTGTGCAATGGATTGTGGGAGCAGGAAGCAGGACACCTTCTTCATTCCCAGGTTGCTGAAGGAGCGCATCCTCGATTTAGAGACATTTGAGCTGAATCTCAAAAAGGATTTTATCCAGAGGACCAGGTTGGGAGAAGTCATTCTGGCCACAATGAGTAGTAGTTTGTGGAAGTTCTTTTAGCCATGAGAGGGTAGGACATTCTACAGGAACAGCGGGTATTTGGGCAAGGGTGAGCCCAGAGTTTGGCACTAAGTAGGAACAATTGAATGGGTACAAGAACAACCAGAGCTGGACCGTGAAGAGTCTTTTATGTTGTATTTTGGATTTCATCCTATAAGCAAAGGAAAGACAGACTTGGAGATGGGTAGGTATGAGGATTGGAGGTAAGGAAATGGGTAAGGAGGCTATTGAGAAAGTCCAGGATGGAAACGATAAGGACCTGAACGGTCAGTCCTTGGAGCAGTGGGGAAAAGTAGATTTCAGAAAGGACAGAGCCCTTGCTTTGTTAGATGTGTAAGGGAGGGAGTGGGAAATGTCAAGGATGTTCTGCATTCAAGATGGTAGAAATGCCAGTTGTTATCTGGGATCAAACGCAGGAGTGAGCTGAAAAGTGATGGCATGATTATTGACCTTAAACTCAGAAGACTTGAGTTTGAATACTGACCTGACTCTGTTGTTTACTAGCTGTGCACATTATTTAGCCTCCCTGAGCCTGTTTTTCTCATCTGTAAGTGGGAGTACCTGCTGTGGAGGGGCTGCCTGGAGGAATAGATGATTCTAGTTATCCGTGGTTTGTTTGCAATACGTTGGGCTAGACATGGAGCTAAGTGCTTTATGTATATTACTAGAGGCCCGATGCACGAAAATTCATGCAAGAGCAGGCCTTCCTTCCTCCGGCTGCCGGCACCGGCTTCCCTCCGGCACCCGGGACCCAGGCTGCTTCCCTCCTCCTGCCGCCCACAGGCACCCGGGACCCCGGCTGGCTTCCCTCCAGCTCTGGCTTCGTCAGGAAGGACATCCGGAAGATGTCCGGTCTAATTAGCATATTACCCTTTTATTATTATAGAAGATGCTTAATTCTCTTGGTATCTTTAGAGGTGCAAATATTAGAGCCTCATTTTATGGTGGAAAAAAGTCAAGCTTGGTGTTAAGTGATTTGTCCTAAATTACACAGCTAGTGGTGGCAGTAGCATGTTTATGGACTGGAGAGAAGGTGCCACGGGAGAGAAGAATTTAAGTAGTGTCAAGAAGGATGGTAATCGATAGAGCAAGAGTACTGAAGAGAATACACTGGAGAGCTGGGGGACAGGATCATCTCTGGAAAAGTCATTGCTGTTTTCCAGAAGTTAAGCAGCTAATTTTTGTGTTGGAAACTGCCTTAAATATGTTATCTTCACCCCCCCTGCCCCCCAAGTCCCAGCTTTTTTTCTGTGCATTGCTTTTTCATATTCTGTACTGCATTGCCAGGTCACAGATGGGAACTGCTCATTTGTTCTTCTCCCAACAGTATTTTAATAAACGGAAAACCTACTTTGCTCACGATGCTCTTCAGCAGTGCACAGTTGGGGACATTGTGCTTCTCAAAGCTTTGCCTGTTCCACGAACGAAACATGTGAAACATGAGCTGGCTGAGATCGTTTTCAAAGTTGGACGAGTCATAGATCCAGTGTCCGGAAAACCCTGTGCAGGAACTGCCTACCTGGAGAGTCCCATCAGTTTGGAAACCAGCCATCTAACCAAAACTCCGGAAGAACACAGTACCTCTTCAGAACAGTGAAGGAGGATTAGAAAAACCAGCCAGAGGGAACGGTTTATAAGTTTACTTTATGGAAAAGAAATTTTTCTAAGTTTCATCACAAACTGATCAGTTTTTCTTCTGGTATTTATGAAATAGCTAAAAGTAAATGAATAAAGCGTTTGTTATAATTTTCCAAAAAGGTTTATGGTCATGTTTCAAATTTCCTTTTCAGTGAACATGCTTTCCTGTTACACTAAATGTGCCTAGCGATCTGCTGCATTATTTTTTAAGCTCACTGTTTTAGATGTGTGTGTGTGTGTTTGTTTTTTTTCATTCAAAGGAATCTTGAATTTATTTTAGAACCTTTATTTGGAGAGAAGAAACCTTTTTGATACCATAAACAGGTAAACATTAAGCGAATGTTTTTGATGGTGTATATTCAAAATTAATTTTTTTCTCTGATTTAACCAATTCCAAACAGAAATAATCAACATGTTTGGGGCCCTAGCTGGTTTGGCTCTGTGGATAGAGTGTCAGCTTGTGGACTAAAGGGTCCCAGGTTCGATTCTGGTCAAGGCCACATGCCCAGGTTGTGGGCTTGATTCCCAGTCAGGGGTGTGCAGGAGGCAGCCAATTGATGATTCTCTCTCATCATTGATGTTTCTATCTCTCTCTACCTCTCCCTTCCTCTCTGAAATCAATAAAAATATATTTTTTAAAAAAGAAAGAAAATCAGTTAAATAAAATGGACATTGATGAATTTAAAACAAAGATTTAAAAAATAATAGTAAACATGCTTGGGGTCAGACTATCTCAGATTAAAATCCATATTAATAAGAATGTTGATATGTAGAAAATAAAACCTAAAAGTTCTGTGTTACTTTTTTTAGTACTGTATCCTAGGCAGCATTAAATAGGAAGGAGTTCTTAAAACTTGATACATTGATGAAGTTGTAGTACTTCTCACACGTGCATTTGAATTGGAAAGTTTCAGAGTTTTGTTGCTGTCCATTAATTATGATCATTTAAATTTTGACCTGAAGAAACAGAGTCGAGTTCAGTTTTCTGGCTCCTAGGCAGAGATTTGGATCATATTTCAACCTCAACTAATATGTGTATTATACAAGCACAGGGTTTCAACAGTGACCACAGGCACTCCCCCCCACCCCCCCACCTCTCACCCCCCACCCCCCGCCACCTCCACCCCCCACCAGGACTCTTCATGGCAAACAAGCACATTGGTGGGAAGAAATTAGAGTAATTTCCCAAAAGAGATGAGATGGTGCTCGAACTGAATGTTAAAGAAAGAGTCTCCAGGCTAGTAGATGAGGGGTGTGGAAAGGGCATTTGAGGCAGAGGGAACAGTATCAAGTCCTCAAAGTATGAGAGACTTGAGCCATAACCAGAGGACTGCTGGAACATTTTGAACAAGGGTGGAAATCAGCTAGATAAATAGGCAGTAATTATCCTCTAACTGGTACTAGGTTATTTAACATTTGTAAAAAGAGTGATATAACTAGATTCATGTTTCAATACAAGAAATAGCATCAGTGTAGAGAATAAACTGGAAGGGGAAAGATCAGAGGTAGGAAGACTGGCCTGTTCAAAGACTGGTCCTAAGACGTAAACTGAGTTGGGCAAGGAAGATGAAAAGAGGTTGGATAGATGACGTTGCAAAGCAGAACTCTCAGGGCTTGGTACCAAGGAGGATACGTAAAAGGGAAGCATTTAATGCTGTCTAGGTCTCTGGCAGGTGGGGCTGTGGGGTAGCAGCTATCCTGGAAGGGACAGGACACCTGTCTAGGCCATCACTAAAAGCTCAAATATTTTTAAATGTTTACATATACTCTATCATTTTTATCTTTTAAGATAATTTTTTTTAATTTATTGATTTTTTACAGAGAGGAAGGGAGAGGGATAGATAGAAACATCGATGAGAGAGAAACATCGATCAGCTGCCTCCTGCACACCCCCTACTGGGGATGTGCCCGCAACCAAGGTACATGCCCTTGACCGGAATCAAACCTGGGACCCTCCAGTCCGCAGGCCGACGCTCTAGCCACTGAGCCAAACCGGTTAGGGCTTAAGATAATTTTTTAAATCGTGGTGTAAAAAGTATGCTTTAGGAATATGACCCATATTTAGTCTATGGTGTTGAATAACCTGTCACACACCTGTGAAATAAGAGTCCTCCCCCAGGAAAAAGCATTGGGTTAATGGAACTACAAAATGGAGCCCTGGCTGGTTTGGCTGAATGGATAGAGCGTCTGCCTTCAAACTGAAGGCTCCCGGTTCAATTCCGGTCTAGGGCACATACCTCAGTTGCAGGCTTAATCCCTGGCCTTCGTCAGGGTGCTTGCAGAAGGCAACCAATTGATGTGTCTCATATCAAGGTTTCTCTCCCCCTCCCTTCCACTCTCTCTAAAAATCAATGGAAAAATATCCTGGGGTGAGGATTAACAAAAGAACAAAAAAATAATTGGAGAAAAATGCAGAATGAGTGGCCTAACGCTAAATAACACAAAAGCAAGATCAGCAAAGAAATTTCTACCAAGTTTACAATTCAGGAAAATAGATTTGAACGCATTTGTCTCCTGGAATGGAGCTGAGAATTGGGGACACGTGTGAGAAAGTTACCAGGGCATATTAATATTACTGCCTTGAGGCCCTGTCTTCTGCTGTGCAGGACTGGGACCTGCCCTTTCTGTCCTGGGGATAGTTCACTTCAGCCTCTCCTGTGGATCTAGTCAGCCTCTGTAGCCTCACTGAGCACAAGCCAGTTGGGATCAGGAACTCTCAGCCACACAACCTCTATCCAGCCTCCTGCCGCAGTGTCCCTTGGCCTCCTTTACACTGGCCTTTAAGCGACAGATGCATCTCCCTGGTCTGCGCAAATCCTTGTTGCCACTCCTCCATACACAGGACCTATCTCTCCTTCTGGCTGCCTTCCTGCCAGACGAAGTTGTTCAGACATTGCCCCCGTCCGAAAACTGTACCACTTGAGCCCCAATGCTTCCTTCTCGGCCTCCAATATTGCCAACTTCAGAGAACCCCTCAGTCCGCAAGCCCAATTTCTGGCCCCACCCCTTCTACCGAGACCTGCCTGGATCGCAGAGACCTCCCAGCTACCTGGTCCGAAGGGCATTCTTCTCTGGGCCTCTACGGATTCACACTGGCCTTGAAATGTTGCCTTTAATGGGCGGGCCTCTGCTGCTCCTTGCTTCTCCCCCCTTCTCTCACTGTCCAACTCCCTTTCTGCCCCCATTGTCTTAGTTGCAGTTTTCATGGTTACATGTGTGGCTCTTTTATCTTACAGCAGGATGCACTTTCCGTAAACAGTGCCATCCTGACTCACGCCTTCGTTTAAGTTGCTTCTTCTGCTGCTGGGAAATGTCCTCCCTTCCTCCCCTGGTCAGCTCCTCTTCCTCTGCCTGTGGTGTCAGCTCCCGAGTGTCTGCCTCCCACTCCACAGCCACTGCCGGTTGCACGCTCTCTCTACCTTGCTCCCTTCGCATCTTGTGACCCTGCCCATTTCAACACCTGGCACACTTGACCCAATCACTTCCCATCCTGCCCACTGGGCTGGGATGGCTTGAGGGCAAGGATGGAGCCAGAGCCCACCCATCGCTGCTGAAATGAGCCCAACAGTGGACTAGTTCCAAGCCTATGAGAACTTGAATATGTTTCCATCAGAATGCTTTTATTGAAGCTGTATGCAGGTGTTTACTTTTGTTTGTTTATGTGGAAAAGGCAATATGTATTTACACGGCACAAAATTTCAAAGGTATGCGGGGAGAAGCCTGCCTCCCACCTCTGTCCCCCAGGTCCTGGAGTCCCCAGCAGCACTGTCAGCCTTTTCCTTCCAGCCTTGCCCACGGTCCTGTGCGCACTCCTTTCGCAGGAGATCGCTGGTTCTTCTCGGGCTTCTGGCTCCTTCCTCGTGGCCGCCGGGCTTCCCCGCGCCGGGACGCACTGCGCACCGGGCCGCCGCGGCGCGCGCCTGCGCCCCCTGGCGGCCGTGCCCCGCGCCGCAGCGGCCGCGCGCCCCGCCCCGCCCCGCCCCGCCCCGGCCGCCGCGGGCCCAGCCGAGGGAGGGGTCGCGGAGGCGGCCGCGGCGTCAGCGGCGGCCCGAGCGGTGGGAGCCACGGCGCCGGAGCAACATGGCGGCGCGAGTGCTGCACGCCCGCGGAGCGGCCTCCGCCGGCGGCCTCCTACAGCGGGCGGCCCCCTGCAGCCTCCTGCCCGGGCTCCGGTGAGCAGCGCCGCCCTTTCGGGGAGGGGCCGCCGCGGGGCGGAGGGCGCGGGGTCCCCGGCGCGGGTCTCCACCCCGGCCCGGCCACGCTCCCGCGGGGCAGTGCGGCCGGGGCGGCGGGGCCGGAGGCCGAGGTCAGCGGGGTCGGGGTGGGCGGGCGCCTCGTTGGGGTCCGGGCGCCTTCCCCTCGGGCTCAAGGTCACGGCGGGGACGGCGCTCGGCGCCAAGGCCACGTACGCCCGCTGTGCGAGCCCGGCAGCGGGACCTTAACCCGGCGCGACCCGGAGCGGCGGCCGGACGGTGGGCGCGCGGCCGAGGCTGCAGGCCCTGCAGGCGGCCTGCCGGGGCCGCCGGGCGCGCTGGGAGCGGCTCGCCCGCGCGGAGCCGCGATGCCTGCAGCCGCAGCTACCACTTACCCCTCGGCCGGGAGCGCTGCGCCCCCGTGGGAGGGGCGGGCAGGAGGCCTCAGCCCTGGGAACCGTGTGACTTGCATTTAAGGTCGTGCATCAGAAAGTATTTACCGTGATCCGCACTAGGTAGGCGTCGGGTTCATGTCTTAACTTTTTGTCTAACCTCGTTGGATTCAGTTCGGTTTTCTGAATCCATCACTTAGACATAATTCATGTCCCATTTTTTCACATTAAAAAAAAAAAAAAGCCTGCACTAACTTACACTAAAGTAGGTTTACTTTCTCGTTTTCTTTGCATTGCATAATTTAAATGGCATGTTTTCATTTGTTCGCTTTTAATTAAATAAGGAGCCTCTAGAAAATACAGTTGGCACCTACAAATGAAGACGCGAAGAAACTACCTGTTTGTTAAACTCTTGCTTTATGTGACTTATTCCATTAAATCCCAGTAGCAATCTTAAGAAGTAAGTAAGTAATAGGCTCTGCATTTTAGAGATGAGATCGGACCTCAAAGCGTGTGAGACACACCTAGAAAAGGCATTTTCCAGCCTGAACCCAAGTTTGTCTGGCTTCAGGCCCAGCACCCTTCCTAG
This sequence comes from Myotis daubentonii, assembly GCF_963259705.1. Lineage (NCBI taxonomy): Eukaryota > Metazoa > Chordata > Mammalia > Chiroptera > Vespertilionidae > Myotis > Myotis daubentonii. The sequence continues at coordinate 28,046,907 of NC_081843.1, forward strand.
GACTGATGCTCAACTTGTATTTCCAAATTTGATGTTTCCAAGTTAACAAATCAGCCTCCTTTTATATTTTTTGAAAATATGTTTTTATTAATTTTTTTTAGAGCAAGAGGAAGGGAGAGGGATAGAAACATCAATGATGAGAGAGAGTCATCTACCGGCTGCTTCCTGCATGCCCCCCACTGGGGATCAGGCTCACAACCCAGACATGTACCACGACCTCCGGGTTCATATGTGGAAGCTCAACCACTGAGCCACGCCAGCCGGGCAACCTCCTTTTATTTTTGTTCTGTTATTGAGCATCTACTTCGTGTCTTACTTTTTTCACACAGGTGATACGAGCCCATGAAATTCATATCTTCTTTCAGCTGAGGCGGAAGATATTTACTCGACATGTTTACCCACAGCGCCCAAGGTCACAAAGCCAGGAAACTGGAGAACTGGACCTGGGTCTGCCCAGTACCCTGACTTCCTGCTGGGGCCACATGCTCTGGAGCCTGGAGTCCTTATCTCTGTCCAACCTGTTGGCTTTCTGATTGCTCTCTCAGGTCCCCTGTCCTCTTTGACTACTCCCTGGGCTCTCCTCTGCCTTAACTGTACATGTTCTTTAGGACTCAGTCCCAGTTAATGATCTGATTCCATCAAATATTGAATGTATATGATGTCTTTGAAGCCCTAGGGAACTGAGCATAATAGCCTTGGTCACTAACCTCAGGAGGCCGTAGACTTACAGATCTGCTGTGAGAGAAAACCGGGGAGCCTACCACACGAGGTCATGGAAGGCCTCTTCAAGAAGATGGTGTTAAGCCTGGCCAGTGTGGATCGGAGGTTGAGCATCACCCTATGAACTAGGAGGTCACAGCTCCATCTCCAGTGAGGGGCATGCAGGAATGATTTTGTTTCATCATTAATGTTTCTATCTCTCCCTCCCTCTCCCTTCCTCTCTGAAATCAATAAAAGTATACGTATTTTAAAAAGATGATGTTAAGCTGAGATCTAAAGAGTCAGTGTGCATGAAAGTCCTGAGCGGGAAGGAGTCAGGCATGCTGGGAAACCCCAGTGAAGTCTAGGAGGCTGGAGCACAGGAGTGAAGGGAAGACTGGCTAGAGGGCAGGTGACAAGGAGCAGGGGCCAGGTCATTCCAGGCCCTGCAAACCGTCTTAGAGAGCTCGGGTTTTATTCTGGAAGCTGTGGGAAACATTTGAAGGTATAAATTCTAGTGTGTCATGATCTGATCCTCAGTTTTTTTTGTGTGTGTGTGTGTGTGTTTTTTAAAATATATTTTATTGATTTTTTACAGAGAGGAAGGAAGAGAGATAGAGAGTTAGAAACATCGATGAGAGAGAAACATCGACCAGCTGCCTCCTGCACATCTCCTACTGGGGATGTGCCCGCAACCCCAGGTACATGCCCTTGACCGGAATCGAACCTGGGACCTTTCAGTCCGCAGGCGGACGCTCTATCCACTGAGCCACACCGGTTTCGGCTGATCCTCAGTTTTTAAAGGATGAGTCTGACTATGGAAAGGGTACAGAATCAAGGGCAACGGCCAACTGAGTGGACGCGTGTGCCATTTACTGAGTTATTTGTTCCATTGGTATGTAAGTGCCCACCATATGCTGGGTGCTATTATTGTAAACAGCGAATAAGGCACACAAGGTCCCCGCCATCTTGCTAGTAAGTCAGAAAGGGAGGAACAGGTGTGGGGTGGGGAGCAGTTTAAGATGGCTGGAATTCAGATGGGAAGGCCAAGTAGGCAAGCAGTTGGCCTAAACCAGCGGTTCTCAACCTGTGGGTTGCGACCATCGGAAAACACATATAGCATATCAGATATTTACATTACGATTCATAACAGCAAAATTACAGTTATGAAGTAGCAACGAAAATAATTTTATGGTTGGGGGTCACCACAACATGAGGAACTGTATTAAAGGGTCGCGGCATTAGGAAGGTTGAGAACCACTGGCCTAAACCTATATGACTCTAACCTATCTGACTCCTTAAAGGAGATGTCTGGGCTACAGGAAACACTGGGGAGTTGTCGGCATATAGGAATACTAAATGTTGATAGATACACGGGTTTCAGTATACTGCTTTGTATTTGGTTGAAAATTTTCGTAACAGTTTTTAAGTCATACGAATGAATGCTATTACTTTGAGAGATTATGGATAGAGAAAGGGCTGAGAAACAGCCTGGGATTTGTCAACATTTACAGGCCGGATAGAGGAAGAAGAGGCGGGCACGGGAGACAAAGGGAGCAGCCAGTGAGGTCATTGTTATGTGACAGTGCCCAGAGAGGTCATTTCGAGGAAGAGTGGCCACCTGTGCCAGGTGCTGCTAAAAGGTTAAGGTGAAGAAGAAAACTGGACTTGCCAACAGGGGTACTGGGGCTGACCTTGCAGGAGCGGCTTCGAGGGGAAGGAGAAAGTCTTCCCGGAACGCTTACCGGCCAGCACTTCTGACTTAGCTCTGCTCAGGGCCAGGCCCAGAGTTCCAGCTACTTAGTGGACATGCACTCGTGCCCCACGGGTGCCTGAGATGCTTATGGACCCAGAACTAAACTCCGCTTCCTCCTGCAGAGACTGCTTGCTTCTCCTGGGTTCTCTCTCCCCAGTAATGGAACATCTTCCAGAAACCAGAAGGCCTTCCCCAAGCCCATCCCCTCCTGCTCCTCCCTTCTACCTCCAACACATCTTCACTCTGCCTTCAGAATGGCCACTCCCCTAGCTCAACTCGGCAACACACTCCCTGCCTTATTGCTGTAGTCCATCTGCCATGTCACTGCTCAGGCTGCTTTTTACATCTAAGATTTTTTTTTTTAAACTTGCTAGCATTGCACCATGTACCAGGTAGAATCCAGCTGATGGGCAAGCACGGTGCCCAGGAGCCTAACCACCCTGCCCCCCTTGCCCTCCCGTTATCTCAGTCGCCATTCTATTCTGCCTTACTTAACTCTTTGCTATTCCAGAAATATGCCATACAGTTTCATGACTCTGTGCCCCTGGACATGTTGTTCCCTTTGACTGGAATTATCGCCTGCCTTGTCCACCTGTTTTTCTTGTCCTCCAAGACAGGGCCAGAATGTCTCCACTGAAGTCCCTTTCGCTCCTCACAGGCCTTGAGCTCCCACAGTGTGTATGTGTGAGTCTGCAGTATCCGTGATCACTCTGGCTGTTTACTGATCGTTTTTTCCCATGAGACTGAGCAGGCCAAGCATCTGGTTCACCTTTATATCCACAGAGCCCTGGCACATAATGCTTACTCTATTTAAAGTCTAGTGCTCCCATTCCAAGCACTACCCAGGCCCGCCCTTGCTTAGCTTGCAAGATCAGGTGCGTTCAGGGTGCTATGACTGTAAGGCAAAATGTGCTGCCCCCACCCCACCCTCTGTGAAGTGCTGTACAGCATATGTATGTGATCTTGTAAAGACCACTGATTGAAATGTTTGTCACTGTCATTGAAGAACCTCAGCCCCGCCTGCATCTTATCACCCTGACAGCTGTTGGCACAGCTGCTTCTACCCCTTCAATGATTCAGCTTGGACAGCTAGGTGACCTGGGCACATTAGGCCGCTTTGGTCACCTGACACTCTAAAGATTTCCGAGTTTCACAGTCAGTTGAAGATAATGCTGGGCCAGACTGTTTTGCAGTTGCTGCCAAAGTTCACAAGCACACGCCACTCAGGTTCTTGTGTGTCCTGTGACATTGACTTTTTCCTAGACTTACCTTTATTTTACAAAACATTTCCATATCTCTGACCTCATTTTACTCATTCTAAAGTATATACCTTTGGTCCTCACCAATGTGGCTCTTTGGTTGAGTGTCAACCTATGAACCAGGAGGTCACAGTTTGATTCCCGGTCAGTGTGATTCTCTCTCATCGTTGATATTTCTATCTCTCCCTCTCCCTTCCTCTCTGAAGTCAATAAAAATATATTAAAAAGTAAAATAAAGTATCTACCTTTGGTATTACTAAAATCTGGGGCAGATGCTCAGTGGGGGAGATTTGCGTTTGGGAGGTATCCCTTACTAGTAAAAATATTTTGAACTTTATAGATCTAGGTTCATACTTTTATTTTGTCACTTCTTAGCTTAGGTCATTTAACCTGTGTGAGCCAATCTTTTAAATTCAATAATAGCTACCTTGCTAGATTGTTCTGAGGACTAAATGAGTTGACAAACTACCTCATCCAGTGCCTAGCGGCCAGTATATACGTGCCCTATCTAATAAAAGACAAAAAGGGTAATTAACTGTACCTCCGCTACGCTTCCCATTGGCTAATCAGGGCAATATGCAAATTAACTGCCAACCAAGATGGCGGCCAGCAGCCACACAGCTGAAGTGAACATGAGGCTTGTTTGCTCCAGTGATGGAGGAAGCCAAGGTTCCCCACCTCCCGCGGCCCAGCTCTGAGCTCCGAAAGCAACAATGTTTCAATTATAGAAGCTAAACAAATCCTAGATACCTGCTTTCAGCCAGCTGAGGCCTCAGAGCTGGGAGGCCAGTGATGGCAACAGAGTTTCAATTTATAGAAGGTAAATAAATCCCAGAATAAAAAAAAGAAAAGAAAAAAAGTAGAGGCTGGGAGCTTCAGTCACCCGCCAGCCTGAAAACGGCCCTCAACCCCTCACCCAGACTGGCCAGGCACCCCAGTGGGGGCTCCCACCCTAAAAGGGGTGCAGGCATCCTGAAAACAGCCATCAGCCCCTCATCCAGGCTGGCCAGGTACCCCAGTGGGGACCCCCACCCTGAAGGGGGTGTGACCAGCTCCAAACAGCCATCAGCCCCTCACCCAGGTTGGCCAGGCACCCAAACGGGACCCCCACCCTGATCCAGGACACCCTTCAGGGCAAACCAGCCGGCCCCCACCTGTGCACCAGGCCTCTATCCTATATAGTAAAAGGGTAATATGCAAACTGACCCTAACAGCAGAAGGACTGGGAATGACTGGTCACTATGACACACACTGACCACCAGGGGGCAGACGCTCAATGCAGGAGCTGCCCTGTGGTGGTCAGTCGCTCCCACATGGGGAAGCTCTGCTCAGCCACAAGCCAGGCTGATGGCTGCCAGTACAGCAGTGGTGGTGGGAGCCTCTCCTGCCTCCTCAGCAGCGCTAAGGATGTCTGACTGCAGCTTAGGTCTGCTCCCCGCTGGCAAGTGGACATCCCCCAAGGGCTGCTGGGCTGCCAGAGGGATATCTGATTGCCATCTTAGGCCCAATCCCCCGGGGAGCAGGCCTAAGCCAGCAGGTGGTCATCCCCCAAAGGGTCCCAGACTGCGAGAGGGCACAGGCCGGGCTGAGGGACCCCTCCCCCCAGTGCATAAATTTTTGTGCACCGGGCCTCTAGTTAGCTTACAATACCCATAAGTTCTAAAGAGGAGGGAAAAAATTACTTTGGGAAATTTCCTAATGCTGATACTTTTAGAAACTTTCATTGAACTCCTTTCTTAATTGTTCATAATTGTTATTCATAGGTTCTTACAATTTATTTACAAGACAAAAAAATAAACAATTTCTGTTTAGTGAACTTAAAATCTAAAATAAAAGACAAGAATTATACAAAGTCCCATTAACAAACCTTAAAACGTTCTACTTTGTAACTCACTAATTTTATATACTTGCCATTTTGCTTCCTGATATTATGCAAACACTCCAAAATGTGGTGTGTTTAAGAGGCTAAACAAATTGACAAAACATTTTTATTTTTATTGAAATAAATTTAAGCATGACTCATTTGGCGAATTGCCTTCTTCAGAATGAGTTTATTTATATAATCAACCAGTGAATTGAAAACAGAAACAAATACCATATGTTTTAGGTTTTGCTAAAGGGCTAATTGTTGTTATATATAATTTATCTTTTTATTTTAAAAGTTTGTTTTAACACTTTCTTAATTCTCTGGAATTTTACATATGGTAAAAGCAAGATAGAAGAATTGTAAATATCTTTTCACAAATGTCATTTAAGATTACATATTGTTCTCCTTTGCACTTGTAAGAAAAATTGCATAATTGGTGTTAACTTATTTTGCTTGTTTACTATCACCTTGCAGCTTTTTAATCTTTGAAGGATTTGAAAAAGTACTTTTATATTTCTTGATCATTATAGAAAACGTTGATAATCTTATATTTATATATTTTAGTTTCTGTATTTGTAAGCTTACATCATTCAAAGGTCTTTTTATCTGGTTTCTAGCTATTTGTGATAATATCCTATGAATTCGTTTTAAATTAAAAGAATCTCTTATGGGGAGAAAATTGCTTGTAATGTTTGTTCATTAAAGCAGCAACTCAATTTTTTTCTAGCATCGTCACTTACTAGCAGTTCACTTTGTGTATTTATGATACTGTTCAGTGCCTGCTTTTTCCACATAATTTCTCTCAGAGATATGTGCATGTAGATCTGGCTCATTCTTTTTAATGATTTCATTTTGTTCTGATTTGGGATATTCCCTAATTCATTTGGCCAGTCCCTGTTAATGAATATCCAAATTGCCCGTATCAGGAGCAAACTGGAAATAAGGCAATAATGAACGTTTTTGTGCATTCATCTTGATATACTTACCTAAATATAGCTGCCTGTAGGACATAACTACAAGTGCTATTATTGGGCCAAAAGGCCTACACAGTTTTAATTTTTTTTTTAAATATATTTTTTTATTGACTTCAGAGTGGAAGGGAAAGGGAGAGAGAGTTAGAAACATCAATGAGAGAGAATCATTGATCAGCTGCCTCCTGCATGCCCCCCACTGGGGATCGAGCTCACAACCCAGGCGAGTGCCCTTGACCACAATCGAACCCAGGACCCTCTAGTCTGTTCTATCCACTGAGTCAAACTAGACAGGGCCACAGTTTTAATTTTGATAAGATAATGTCACACTGCCCTCTAGGGACATTACAACGATTTGTAATTCCACTTGGAAGAGTATGGAAGTAGGCACTTAAAAAGAAACTCGGAGACACAAACAACAAAATGAACGGTGGTTACCAGAGGGGCAGTGGGTGGGAGGGAGGATGAAGAAACCAGACTTTGGGGTGATGAGCAAACAATAGAGTACACAAATGTCAAATTATAGTCTTGTACACCTGCAAATTATATAATGTTACTAGAGGGCCCGGTGCATGACATTCGTGCACTGGGGGGGGGGGTGTCCCTCAGACTGGCCTGTGCCCTCTTGCAGTCCGGCACCCCTCGGGGGATGTCCGCCTGCCGGCTTAAGCCCGGGTTGCGAGTTCAATCCCCAGTGTGGGGTGTGCAGGAGGGAGCCGATCAATTATTCTCTCTCATCATTGATGTTTCTATCTCTCTCTCCCCTCTACCTTCCTCTCTGAAATCAATAAAAGTATATATTTTTTAAAAATTGCTTTACAGCCTGACTGGCATGGCTCAGTGGTAGAACATTAACCTATGAACCAGGCGGTCCCAGTTGGATTCCCACCCACGGCACATACCCCGGTTATAGGCTCAACCCCCAGTTTGCGGTGTGCAGGAGGCAGCCAATCAATGAGTCTCTCTCATCATTGATATTTTTCTCTTTCTCCCTCTCTGAAAGCAATAAAAAACGTTTTTTTAAAAAATTGCTTTACAGGAGGGAAAACATCATAGTGGAAATTGCAAAGATAAGCATGAGACCTCTGTTAGGAGAGCCACAAGTTACTGCCTTACACTTTATTCCTGCTGTTTAGAACTACATGATGGAAAAGCGGGCATTTTGTGGTATCCCAGGCTCTAGAGCAGTGCTTAGAATAGGTGCTCAAGGCATGCTTGCTGAATGGATCGGTGAATTTATGGAAACAGTGTGTCATGTGACACTACCTAGAGACACTGAAATCTTGGTACCTCCGGTGAAACTCAAATTTTTGTATTTATTATTCCATAGGGGGTTGGCGTCTTCCAGTCAGAGACCTCGAGAAGACAGCTGGTTAAAATCCTTATTTGTCCGGAAAGTTGATCCAAGAAAAGATGCTCACTCTAATCTCCTAGCCAAAAGGGAAACAAGCAGTCTATACAAAATACAGTGTGAGTGATAGGTCTGCTATCTTCACAGTTGACTTTTCTCCCTTTGTTCATAAGTTCATCGTGGAATTTTCTTTTGTTTCAGTTCACAATGTTAAACCGGAATGCCTAGAAGCATACAACAAAATTTGGTGTGTATACCAAACTATCGTTTACTTGGGGAAAATAATGATTTTAACATTTGTTAGTTCAATCAGCACTTGAGAGCAGAGTGAGATCTTTGTTCCATTTTCTTAAAGCTGAACGCTCAGAGGCTTCTTAAATTGAGCTCTGCGTGGGATTACCAAGGGCATTTTGTAAGCACTCAGACAGTAAATCATCACATAAGCTACAAACCTTAGAATGTTACTAGACTCAGGGTTGGAAGGAACCTTACAAGGTTGTCTAGTCCATCACCTCATCCAGTGCTTGAGTCCTTTCCACACACCTTCCTGCCTGCCTGTGCCTAGATACATTCATACATTCCGTCTCTGGGCAGCTCTGAGTGTTAGGAGTTAGAACTTGTGTCCCTGCGACTTCCATTGTTTCCCATTTTACTTCTCAGTAAAACTGTCCCGTTTGCATGTAGCTGCCATTTCTTCCCACATCTTGCATTCGCCAGGATTCAAGTCCCTTCAGCAGGTTCTCATGATTTGTGACCCATATGTACTTACAGAACTTGTAAACTTTTAGACTAAAGAGAAAAGTAAGTGTATCAGTTCTTAATTAAATTAATAGAAATAGTATTTTAATGAGCAAATATAATTTAAAAGCTTTTTTTTTTTTTAACCTTTAAAATCTGCTACTTTCATAAGGAAAGAATGATTCTGTCACCAGAATCAGCAAAATTTTCAGAAAACCTGTTGTTTTATTTTTGGATGTGGTTTGTGAAATAACATTAGTAAAGAATTTCTTACTGCAGCACAATTTTCTTTGTTAAAAAATGCCCTTAAAAAAGGCAGACACTTATTTTCTAAATCTTTTCTCATAAAATGAAATTATTTCTCTATGCTGATGTTTCCTTGAGTTATCTTCCCTGTCCTGTTTTTATTCATCTCCTGTCTCAGATTTCTGTCTGTTCATAATTCCATTTGGATGTCTTGCTCTTCCTTCAAACTCAACACATAGAATCACCTGGCGCTTTCAACATCGCTGTGTGTGTCAATCACCATGGTTTTATTTAACCCTTTCCTTAGTTGTTTGTGATTAGTTAGTTACTAGAGGCTGTGTTCTCCATTTGACACGTATTTTAGTTCTCTGCTTTTTCCTTCTCCATCTCTCTTTCCCAGCCTGTTGAGCCCCATTTCCAGCTACCTCCTTTCTGACTCCTTCCTGGACTTGGAGCTGTATCTGTACTTCCACCTCAACCTGTAATCCATTGTGCAAAACTTTGTCAACTGATCTGCTTGAGTTCTGTTTTCTCCTTCCTCTTGTTCTTTTTCTCCTTTCTCTGAAACTTCAGCAGCTCCTTGTTTTCAGTACTTAGAGACTTAACCCCTGCCTGGTTTGTTGGGGCCCCAACAATGAGGTTCTTAACCAGCCTATCTAGTTCTGGGTGTAGGTGTTACCTACCTTACAACCTCCAGGTGAGGCCAGGGCTTCCAAAAGCAGGTTGGGGGCTTCCCACAAAGAGGGTTGGCTGCAGGTCCATGGATGACTTTGTATTGGTGAAAACCTATGCCCCACTGGCAGTCCCCTTCCTGGACCCACCTGGGTCATTTGTACAGGCTTCCTCCTACACTGGCTCCAGTTCAGGGTTATTTACTTCCTGCTCATGCCATACGACCAAAAGGAAGCCCCTTTCATTTCCCTAACAATCCCAGCCCCGATTCCCATTAATCTCTTGGTTCTGAACATAAGTCTATATGAGTCAGTACAGTGACCACACCATGTGTATTTTTAGAAGGGTGGCATTTACTTTTATGGGTGTTTAGTTAGACATAGACCATTCTAACCTTTTCTCTGTTGACTGTTAGTATACACCAGTGATGGTGAACCTTTTTGAGCTCGGCGTGTCAGCATTTTGAAAAACCCTAACTTAACTCTGGTGCCGTGTCACATATAGAAATGTTTTGATATTTGCAACCATAGTAAAACAAAGACTTATATTTTTGATATTTATTTTATATATTTAAATGCCATTTAACAAAGAAAAATTTTAAAAAATGAGTTCACGTGTCACCTCTGACACACATGTCATAGGTTCGCCATCACTGGTATACACCCTATCCTGGTGCCCCAGCTCTAGTGGTGACTATTAGTTTACTATCACTCTGTCAGCAAATAATTTGAACTGGTTCCAATTCTGATCCTTGATGTCTTTTTGTATCCATTGTTGAACCTGTATTATACTTTTTATCATAATTTTTCTATTCAAAAAAAGAAAGGCTTAGCTTTTCTCTTGGCATGGCATAGTTATGTCTCCTTTGCCTTTCCCTGTAAATTAGAATCTGCACTATAGGAAGGTTTCTATAGAACCAAGCTCTGATACCTCTGTTCAGGTAATACGTTGCCATGACCTGGCGTGGCTTTGCCTCTGCTCTCTGCAGTCAATGCTAATGGAATGGGTAGTGTGTGTGGTGTGGGATTACGTGATACGCTCAGATCCCCTCAGTTGGTTGCATTGAATAGAACCTAATCATTGCTTTCTGTTGTATTTTTCATTTAGATTCTACTGTCACGAAATGTCCTTTGGAACTATTGAAGTTGTGTTGTGTTCTAGCTGTCTTCATCCTTACTTACGGCCGACTTTTCTCTGCCCCGTTACCGCTGCCTGATTGTGCTGTCTCCCCTGACTTAAACATTACTTTCTTCCCTTTCTTATTTTTCCCATGTTCTTTTCCTACTATTTCCATTTCCCTTATTCTTCCTATCTTTGAATCAGCAAAACTTGGCTTTTATAAACATCACCATTCTTAAGTACTTCTTTCTGAAATGGCAAATGGCACCCATAGTTCCTAGAATCTTGGAACCTTTAGCTCTTTATCATTTTTATCACTATACTCAAGTTGGGGGTATCAGAAACCTAAGCTTCTGATAAGTGGGGTATCAGAGTAGAACAGAATTCAGCGAAAAGGTTAATTTTGCATGTTGTTTTATCATAAATATATTCTGAGGTCAATTATCAGAACATGGAGTAGGTGACCTTTTTCCTGTTACTGATCATGTGTTGTCCACCTGGTATAATTTTGTTGGTTGTTTAATTAGTGTTGCTATCTCTTCTCTTTAAGTCAAGAGGTGTTGCCAAAGATTCACGAAGATAAACATTACCCTTGTACTTTGGTGGGGACTTGGAACACGTGGTATGGCGAGCAGGATCAAGCTGGTAGGAAGCAGACGTCTTTGGCATAAACACTTGTTCCTTCAGCCGTTATATAATATTTAATTTCATGCTTGTTTTTATCATCAAAGCTTTCCAAGTCTCAGTCTGGTTTTATGGTTAAAGTCATTTCTCCAGTAATTCATTGCAAAAACTTTTTTATTGTTTTAATATTTGAATGTGTTATTATAACTTTATATTGTAACTCATAGGCAACATATGGCACATTGTACTTTTGTACTGTGTTAATATTATACACATCTGGAATATTTTCAAGGTAAGAGTATCATGAAACTCTAAATGGATGTTATCTTCTAAAATATATTCCAGTCCACCTCTGGAGGTATGAAGGAGGCTATCCCGCCCTCACGGAGGTCATGAATAAACTCAGAGAAAATCAGGTAATGATTCTGAAAAATGTTTACATTTTTACACTAATGATATAGTGATGTTAGTACAGAATTAAAGGTTTTTTGTAGTAAAAATTTTATTATTTGGACTCTCTGAAGATGTATGCAAACATAAAGTAACCAGTTATAATATTATTAAAATACAGTTTGTTTTTTTAAATTCTCACCTGAGGACATCTTTTAAAAATATATTTTTATTAATTTCAGAGAGGAAGGGAAAGGGAGGGAGAGATAGAATTATCAGTGATGAGAGAGAATCATTGATCAGCTGCCTCCTGCACGCCCTACACTGGGGATCGAGCCCACAATCTGGGCATGTGCCCTGACTGGGAATCAAACTGTGACCTCTTGATTCATAGGTCGACGTTCCACCACTGAGCAACGCTGGCCAAACCTGAGGACATTTTTCATTGATTTTTAGAGAGAGAGAGAGAGAGAGAGAGAGAGAGAGAGAGAGAGAAACATTGATGTGAGAGAGAAACATTGATAGGTTTCCTCCCATATATGCCCCAACCAGGGCTGGGGATTGATTCCACAACCTAGATATGTGTCCTGACCAGGAATCAAACCTGGGACCTTTTAAAAGTGTATAGAATGACGTTCCTAACAGCTGAGCCACACCAGCCAGGGCTAAAATAGCAGTTCTCATTCTAAAAGTCAGTTGTACTTAGAAACTGAAAAGCTGGTACTTTGAAACCGGTAAGTCAACACTCTAGACACAATCAGCCTTTGGTTAACTAACACCTGCTTCAGGAACATCTAGCCACATATTCTTTACCTTGGGCTGACTTTGCTATCCTCTCCCTCCCTAACAGGTGCATGTTAGTGGAGAGGATTTTAACAGACAGACATTATTAGGAAAGAAACCCATTTGAAAAAATAATTTTTTTTATTGATTTTAGAGTGAGAGGAAGGGAGGGGGAGGGTTAGAAACATCAATTGGCTGCCTCCTACACACCCCCTACTGAGGATTGAGCCTGAAATCCGGGCATGTGCCCTTACTAGGAATCAAACCAGCAACCTCTTGGTGCATGGGACAATGCTCAACCACTGAACCACACCAGCTAGGCAGGAAAGAAAACCTTTTGTATAGCTTCCCAGTCCAAATATAAATGGCTTTTGGATTCTTTGATTTTGTTTTGTTTTGTTTTGTTTTGTTTGAATTTTTATGAGTTTATCTGAGCCAAACTTGCCCGGAAGCAAGATCTCAGATACTCCCAATTCTTTGATGGCTTGTAGTCTTCATGTCACTGTTGTTATTACACTGTCACCCCCTGTTAGGAGAACCTAAAAAGTGGGAAATTGCATTTGTTTATATTGTCAGTTAAATAATTAGGGTGGCCATGTAGCTTGTCATCTAAATCTGGACACTTCAGAGTGAAAGGGAATGGTAATAGTCGTTGGGCTGATTTGATAAGATGTAAACTGGGCCCTAGCCAGTTTAGCTCAGTGGATAGAGCGTTGGCCTGCAGACCAAAGGGTCCTGGGTTCGATTCCAGCCAAGGGCATGTACCTTGGTTGCGGACTCCTCTCTGGCCTGGGCCCTGGTCAGGGGCGTGCAGGAGACGCAACCAATGGATATGTTCCTCTCACATCGATGCTTCTCTCTGTCTTTCCCTCTCTCTTCCGTTCTCTCTAAAAGATCAATGGAAAAATATCCTCGGGTGAGTATTAACCAAAAAATAAAAATAAAAAAAGATGTAAACTGGGACTGTCTCAGGACATTGGGACCCTATTTGTAATAGTATTGTATTATAGGAGGAATGCAGCTGTTACTAAAGCGGGCTTCTGTATAAATACTAGATGATTTCATGAGCACATTTTTTCACTCAAAGGAATTTTTGCATTTCCGGAAGGCAAGAAGCAACATGCTTCTTTCCAGGAAGAACCAGCTGCTATTGGAATTCAGTTTCTGGAATGAGCCTGTTCCACGGCCAGGACCTAATATATATGAACTCAGATCTTACCAACTTCGAGTAAGTACTGAAATATGAGTTAACTGTTCCTCATGAGTACCCTTAATGCTGATAAAAACGTTGAGTGTACATTCTGTGATTTGTTTGGCATTATATTTTGGCTCGTTGTCACCCCTATCTAGTCCTCTTTTCTTTTTTTTTCTTTTTTTTTCTTTTTTTAGTCTTCGTAGTTTCTCATTCCTTCTCTTCTGCTAAGCTCTGTTGTCTTTCCTAATCTTATACATAATATTTATTATTTGACATTATGTAGCATTTCTATTTTTAAGAGGAAAGACCTAAAATGCAGCACTAGGTACATTATTTAGCATCTAATGTAATTGAGCTAAAGCAACTAATAAATGTGTGACTATTGAATAAATTGATTCATTAATTTATTAGATTAAAGATTATAAGATTAAAAGGGAATAAATAATATTTTGTAAGACTTTCTAGATGTTCGTCCACTAAATGACTACTAGCAAGAAAGCCCAGATAGCACCATTGTTCAACACTCACCATTATACTGGAAATTCAACGTGATGTCCTTATTAAGTTTACTTAAATAGAATTTTTTTAAAGCTTTCAAAATAAAGTCTGAATGAATACCTACCAACAGTTTAATAATTAAGTACATCTGGAGGATGGGCCTAGACATGGTTTTGATAGCAACCATAACTGAATGACTTATGGTAGGTTTATAGTTGTAGGTGAAACAGTTTATTCTTGTGTTGTTATGTGTTAATTACTGTATTATTTCCCATACAAACAACTGTAAACCTACTTTTGCCCCACCCAGTATGTTGTCTTCTTATATGAAGCCATAGACTGTTTTATTTCCACTAGAGGATAAGTATGAACACAGTGAATAATATTTTGTTGCTTTTTTTATTATTATTATTATTGATTTTTTACAGAGAGGAAGGGAGAGGGATAGAGAGTTAAAAACATCGATGAGAGAGAAACATCGATCAGCTGCCTCCTGCACACTCCCCACTGGGGATGTGCCTGCAACCAAGGTACATGCCCTTGACCAGAATCGAACCTGGGACCTTTGAGTCCGCAGGCTGACGCTCTATCCGCTGAACCAAACCGGTCAGGGCTATTTTGTTGCATTTTTTAATTTGTTACATCTCACATGATTAAAAATCAATTTTTAAGTTAGTTTTCTCATTTGTTATATTACACTTTTATTCTACATTTCTTCATTAGAGGACTAATAAACCAAAATTCAAATCTCTTTTCAGCCAGGAACTATGATTGAATGGGGCAATTACTGGTGAGTATATTACCAAATGGTGAGTTTGTAAGTCTTAGTAATAGATTATATTAGGCCATCATGTTAAGTCTAGGGATAAATTCTGGGGATAATGCTGTGATTTGATACTAGACTAATGTGTTGTTTGACATTTTTATTATGAAATTTTTCAAACATATACAAAACTAGGGAGAATAATCCATGGATTCCCCTCTTTCCATACCCATTACTTAGCTTCAATAATTATCAACACATGGCCAGTCTTGATTGGAGAGGGGCGTGCAAGGGATCTTTTTGCGCAATTGTATTGTATTGATGGCTGCACAAGCCTGTAAATTTACTTTAAAAACATGGATTGTACACTTACGTGAATTTTATGGTATGTAAAATATACCTTGATAAAGCTACCAATGACATGCCTCACTAAAGAGAGTTTATACACGAATCCAAGGCTGACTCAAAGTGAGGAAACTGATTCATGTAACACATACAATGAGGCTGGAATTAGGTGCCCAAAACCTGCTCTGGCCTCTGCACCCCCAAACATGCTTCCATGCCGTTGTTAGAGCATTTATCACACCCCAGCAGTGCCTTCAGTTTCCAGTTCTACAGCTGCTTGCAAGGTGTGGCACATCCTGAGTGGTAAGTGTTGAATGGATGGCAAAAGACTAGTGGTCACCTAAGAAAAGAAAGTCTGTGGCAGTTGCCATATTGTAGACAAGCTCTGTGCCTTAGTGGAAAGATTACAGTATATTCATGCAGTGGGATTCTGTACAGTGGTTAAAGTAAACCTGATCTGTACCTGTTAGCAGAGCCATCTTGGAAACACCACATTGAGGAGAGAGTTAAAAATATGTACAACATGATGTCTTTTATGTAAATTTTAAAAAGATTTAACAAAAAAGTTATATAAACAAGATATTTAACAAGAGCTATATAAAAAGATATAACTATTGTTCATAGATACATACATATAAAGTAGAAATATAAAACCATGGACAACAAGACTCATATTCAAGAGCGAGAACTACTTCCAAAGAGTAGTGACTGATGGGGGAGGAAGACGGGGTTGGCGATGAGGAGGATTAAAAGAGAGCTACAATGCAAAAAGAGCTGAAGCAAATACAATAAAACGTAGTGTTCATGTTTTTAAAATCTAGGTGACTAGAATGGTTGAAATCCTATCTAATAAAACCCTAATATGCAAAGTGACCAAACGGCAAATGACCAGTCACTATGACACACACTGACCACCAGGGGGCAGACACTCAATGCAGGAGCTGCCCCCTGGTGGTCAGTGCGCTCCCATAGGGGAAGCACCACTTAGCCAGAAGTCAGGCTCACAGCTGGCAAGCACAGTGGCGGTGGCAGGAGCCTCTCCTGCCTCTGCGTCAGCGCTAAGCCATCAGTCAGACATCCCCCGAGGGCTCCCGGACTGCAAGAGGGCGCAGGCCGGGCTGAGAGATCCCCCCGACCCTCCTCCAGTGCACAAATTTCATGCACCGGTCCTCTAGTATTTCATAATTGAAAAATTTTAAATCATCTTAGTTCATATTCAGAAGTCATTTGATAAAATTTGACACATTTTATTAGAGATGCTAATTCCTAATTTTAAAAAAGCACTAAAATTAGGAATAAAGAACATTTTATTTAAATCAGGGTTTGGCACAAACTTGTCTGTAAAGGACCAGATAATAAATACGATAGGCTTTGTGGACCTTGCTGTGTTGGTCACTGCTCCTTAGCTCTGCTGTCTAATGCGAAAGCAACCTCGGGCAGTGTGTAAGTGGATAATGTGACTGTGTTCCAACAAACTACTTTCATGTGTCATGAAATAAATGTTTTTATTTGTGTGTTTTTTTCAAGCACTTAAAAATGTGAACACCATTCCTAGTTCCTGGGCCATAAAAACAAGCTGCATAGGGTGGGATTTAGCTCAAGGTCTGTAGTTTGCTGGGCCTGATTTAAATGATAAAACTATCTCTCCATTTTAACAGCTACTTTAAACTTAATGGTGAAACACAAGAAGCATGCTCATTACCATTAAAACAAAATACTACCAACTTTCACCATTATGATCTATAGTAATAAAAGGGTAATATGCTAATTAGACTGGCTCTCATTCTGGACGAAGCTGGGACTGGAGGGAAGCCCGGATCCCGGGTGCCTGCCGGCGGCCGGAGCAAAGCCCAGGTGCCTGCCAGCTGCTGGAGCGAAGTCTGGGTCCCAAGTGTCAGAGGGAAGCTGGTGCCGGCCCCTGGGGGAAGGAAGGCCTACTCTTGCACAAATTTCGTGCGTCAGGCCTCTAGTTGTATAATAAAAGCATAATATGCTAATTAGACCAGACAGCCAAACAACCTTCCAGACAAAGCTGGGGCTGCGAGGGCCGAGGCCCTTGCACGAATTTTGCGCATCAGGCCTCTAGTAATTGTATGTTGTATTTGGAAATCCTGACTATTGTAATAAGAGAAAAGACAAGCCAAATATCTATATATATAAAAGCCTAAGCCAGGGGTCCTCAAACTACGGCCCGTGGGCCATATGCAAATACAAATATTGTATTTGTTCCCGTTTTGTTTTTTTACTTCAAAATAAGATAAGTGCAGTGTGCATAGGAATTTGTTCATAGTTTTTTTTAAAACTATAGTCCGGCCCTCCAACGGTCTGAGGGACAGTGAACTGGCCCCCTGTTTAAAAAGTTTGAGGACCCCTGGCCTAAGCAACCATTTGACCAGTAGCTATGACACGCACTGACCACCAGGGGGAAGACACTCAATGCACAGGCATGGAAACATGGAACAGACTGATGAATCTCAGAGGGAAGGAAGCAGGAGGAGGGCAGGAAGAGATTAACCAAAGATCTTATATGCATATTAGAGGCCCGATGCATGGATTCGTGCACCAATGGGGTCCCTTGGCTTGGCCTGCGGGGACCGGGCCAAAACCAGCAGTCTGACATCCCCCGAGGGGTCCTGGATTTCTAGAGGTTGCAGGCCAGGCTGAGGGACCCCACCAGTGCATGAATTTGTGCACTGGGCCTCTAGTATAATAATATAAAGCCTCAATAATTAAGAGGTATGCAAGAGTAGATTATTGGCCATTGGTCAGCTATTGACCCTTGGTTCATCTTTATCCTTAAAGGAGAACCTGTGACTTTTATTTATTTTCAACATATATGCTCTTCTTCTGTTACAAAATTTCTTGCATTGGACTAGATAATTTTTAAGAACTGTTCTAGCTCCAAAAAATGGTTCTGTGATCTTCATTTCTAATGAGTCTTTTCTTTTTAGGTCATCAAAGGTTAAAGAATGCAAAGTTAGAAATTCCTTTATTTTGAAAACTAAGAAATATATATTTGATTATACATATGGGGGAGGTAAAAACATTTTCCTCCCACCCTTTTAAATCCTGGCTGGACTAATAATCAAATTAACATAAGACAGATTGATAGGAGAAAATGACCAAATTTATTATGTATGTTCCATAAGAATATGAGACCCTAGGACATACCTGGCAGTTAAGGCTCTATGCCATCTTGAGCCAAGGAGAAGGGAGTGTTGTGGTTTGGGACTTCAAAGGCAGCAAGGCAATTCACATGGAGATGAAAAAGCAAACATTTGCTGGAAAAAAAAAAAAAAGTTTGCTGGGCCATCTTTAACAGTGAGACACAGAGAGGACTTTGACCAAACAGGCCTTGCTCCCCGTCTATGGCACCTGGTCCGTCTTACACAGTAGTTATCTTTGCTAATAGCTCCCTTCCTGTAGCATGTCCTCTATCTAAATTCTCTTAGGCAGTTAGGGGAAGTCTTTCATTTCCTAAAAATAACCAGTTTAAAGTAATGTCTCAGAAGTATTTTGGGGTGGCAACTCACTTTCCCTCATATACTATTCCAGGCACCGTTTTATTAAGGGTTTTTTTGAGGGGGGAGAGGAGCTTGTATATGTAATAATTTAGTTGTCCATAGAGTCGGATTGTTCTGGGGTTGTTGGCTTTTGTTTTTGTTTTTGTTTTTTTGTCTGTTACTAATTAAAACTTGCCCACC
Source organism: Myotis daubentonii (assembly GCF_963259705.1). NCBI lineage: Eukaryota > Metazoa > Chordata > Mammalia > Chiroptera > Vespertilionidae > Myotis > Myotis daubentonii. The sequence continues at coordinate 28,065,887 of NC_081843.1, forward strand.
ATGGAATCCATGAGGAAGAACTGAGATTATTCTTCAGTTATTTTGAAAACTACTTATAAAACCAGTTCAGCGTTCAATTTATATTTTGGCACATAGGTAACTATTTTAAGATGGTGATCTCCTCTTCACTACATGCTTCTGATTTTGACCAGGCTAAGGCAAGTATGTCTTCTTTGCCCACTGTAACTGAGCTGGAAAAATTCAGAATGAAATGAATAATCCTGAATATTTATCACTGGCAGTGAAGGAGCATTTTTTCCTTCTGAGTTAGAATGCACGTTAATGTGATTTGCTTAATCTCAATAATTTACCAATCAGATTTGTAATTTTTGTGAAGACATTGATCAATTAATTCTAAATGCAAAAGTTAAAGAATTTAATATCATTTGGGGGTAACCCATGGGGGCAATAGCAAGAGATCCCTCCTTCACCAGAAAAGAACCTGAAAACATGGGGCACGTGGATGAGAGCGGAGGATTTCGACGTGATCTTAAGGAGTCTGGCTTCCTCCCTCCCACCACAGGTTGCCCTTGCTCTAACCCCTACCCCTGACCCTTTGGTGATGTTCTAATTCAGTTGCTGTGAAGTTTGCCTCCAGGAAGGGAATTCACGAATCAATTCAACTGAAAATCATCCCTAGAGGGTTATGTCTCACTGTACAAATTAGTAGATTGGCATGCTTGCTCATATGCCTCCAGCTCTTCACAGTGAATTAGAATAAACCCATCTTCCCAAGTCCTGCCAACTCTGGGACCACGATGGAAAGCCTAGGTAGTGTTGATATAAATTTTTTCAGCTTTGATTCTAGAAAACTGCTTTTGGAAAAATATATACATTTCAAAATATTTTTAGGATTTCAAATGCATCACTAAATATAAAGTACCTGGAGCAGATACGAAAGAAGGTGTTTGAAGAGCTGATACCTTTTGCAATAGGAAGTCTTAAGGAAAGTTAAAGACAGATGCCAATTGTCAACCAATTTAATCACAATTTCATGTTATACGAATAGAGACAACGTACGTCCATACTTTCCTCCACACATAATACACAGTGAATGCCATTTGATACTCATTTTCCTAATGGTTTGCTCTGGTAAGAAGAAACACCCAGCAGAAGCTTCAGTTTTGATCCTGACACTGTGTGGCCAAGAAGTCCCACCCTCATGGTCCTGTGTGCTTCCCGAGAGGTTGCAAATCGCCTTTATAGTTCAGAGAGCTCCCGTGATTCTCCGAGTCACTGTCTCCGCTGCCGTGAAGGCGTGCTTGCTTCATCTCAACCCGTTCTCCCTGTGGCATCTCAGGTGTCTTCATACCCAGGTTTCCCTCACTTTCAGCGAGTTTTGCAAGAAGCCATTCTTAAGTTCACTGGTCCTATCCTCTGCCACCTTTCTTGACTTTATGTGAAGAATCAGCATGCCCTAATCGGTTTGGCTCAGTGGATAGAGCGTTGGCCTATGGACTGAAGGGTCCCAGGTTTGATTCCGGTCAAGGGCATGTACCTTGGTTGCGGACACATCCCCAGTAGGGGGTGTGCAGGAGGCAGCTGATCAATGTTTCTCTCATCGATGTTTCTAACTATCCCTCTCTTCCTCTCTGTAAAAAATCAATAACATATATTTTTTAAAAAAAAAGAATCAGCAGTGCAACCACATACCCTCATGTTTTTATTTTAATAGTCATTAATGTTTACCCACAAAAATGGCTAGTATAGCTATAGAAAGGTACATTTACATGTTACATATATTAAAATAACTTTCGATTGCATCTGATAATTTTTTTAAAAAATTAGTCTTATTCTGAAAAACTTGTTCCGAGTATGGAGGAAATTTACTGATTCTTGTGACCGTCCTAATTCAATGTCTGAACCTTGTTTTTTTTTCCTTGCAGGGCTCGTGCGATTCGCTTCAGACAGGACGGTGATGAAGCTGTTGGAGGATTCTTCTCTCAGATTGGGCAGTTATACATGGTGCATCATCTTTGGGGTATTTATTGTTTTATTCCTTCATTTTTGTGTTACTGGGACTTCACAGTTTATTACTAAATAAAATGTACTAGGCAGTAAAGGGTATCTCAAGTCAGTCATCTGAAACTGTAGCAAATGCAAATGTCACAATGGAAGCTAAGTTCTGGGCTGTCTGGAATGACAGGTCAGCAGCAAAAGTGTCCTTAGACTTCTGGTAAACTGATCACCCAGGAGGGGATAATGGTGAAAGGAATCAGAGAGGTGAAGTCAGCAACCATGGCAGAAGCAAGATGGTAAAGCTACTGAGTGCTTCTCGGCATGGCCCCTACAATCCTTTCTGGACCCTGCACCCTCTCCATTGCTGCCTCAGAGACAGCTCCCTGCACGTGAACTCACTGCCCGCCGGGGTCTTGTTCTCACTGGCCTCTTCCTTCTTCGGCATCTTTCAAGCCTGACTCAGTGTTCCCCCTCCCCCGAAGTGCATGTCAGTAGTCACAGCTGTGGCTATCTGTGTCTATCTCCCTGCTGGAACAGGAACATTCTGGGCACATTTGTAAATGGTTATTAAAGTTTAAAGAAATGAAAAGCCTAACTTATTTCCAGACCATATCAATGAACTAAGGGTGAGTTTGACCTGTTTGGTCCCACCAGGTACCACACCCCGTCTGCCTGCTGTGTTGGCTTGTCTGGGTGACAGAGGTACGGTGACCTAGTTAATGAGGGGTAAAGAAAACATGAATGACATGCCCCAAGGCAGTGAGTGTGTGATCATAACACAGGGCGAAAACTAATAAAAGATGGAATCGTAGCTAAACTTAGGATCTAGATGGGATTGGCAGGTAACCGTGGGAAGGAAAGACTAGAACAGTGATGGAGACATGAGAAATTAGAAAAAGGGCTCAGAAGACTACAAAGTGCTGACTGGCTGAATGGTAGAATATGGGGCCTAAGACTGATGGTTAAGCTGAGGTAGAAAAGTAGTTTTTACATTGTGTTCCTGGAGCACCCTGCAAACCAGGGTCTGGAGAGGAGACCCCCACCCTCCCCCAACCAGTCACGGCTTCGACCAGGTGCTCATCTCAGCTGTACACGCGGGGCGTCCCGGGCATTTAGGAGACCGAAAACCCTGCACCCAGTGACAGATGCCACAAATAACCCGCATCTCCACGGAACCTCGGGGACAGCAGTGTCCTGGGGCTTTTCGCTAGCTGAGATTTGACCTCATCAGTGTAAGCGTTTTCAAATGTTGTAGGTTTTGAGACAGAACTTTAAGAAATGTGTTGTGTTCCTGCCTTTTACGATTATTTAAATCTAACCTTCATTGATTTGAGGTAGGGGTGGAGTCATTTTTATGTTTTAAATAGTGTATGGTCTGTCCAGAGGACATAAACTGAAAAGTCAGGCCTCTCTACTCTCGTCCTCTGAGCTTGGAGAGGCCTCCGGGAGTGGCTCCTGCACATCCTCCTAGACCAGGGGTGGGCAAACTTTTTGACTCGAGGGCCACAATGGGTTCTTAAACTGGACCGGAGGGCCGGAACAAAAGCATGGATGGAGTGTTTGTGTGAACTAATATAAATTCAAAGTAAACATCATTACATAAAAGGGTACGGTCTTTTTTTTTTTTTAGTTTTATTCATTTCAAATGGGCCGGATCCGACCCGCGGGCTGTAGTTTGCCCACGGCTGTCCTAGACATACTCCATACATGAGCCGCACAGGGATGTACTTGATAGGTCAGGGTCACCATGTGCTTTGACTCCCAAACGGAGGTCACGCCATGTGCACACACCATTCACTTCCATGCCCACAGCATGTCTGAATGGGGACGCCCAGGTGAAGGAGTCAGGAGTTAGACACAGGCAGGCACTAGAGTATGAGTGGCAAAGCTCTGACAGGCTGTGGCAGACACAGGACAGTGCCTTTAACTCTGTCCCATGGGGAGGATGCGAAGCTTCAGGGAGCAACAGCAGGGTGAGAAGTCCACCAGGATCCGCCTCACGCAGACAGAGGCCAGGAACAACGTGGATTTCAGTGTCCAAAAGAGGCCAGACTCTATACCTGTGTCTTCTTAGGCAATGCCCTTCTCCTCCTTCATCCCCAGTCAGTGTCCCAAATATTCACTCCCCGCTTCCTAGTTTATACAGAAGAGTATTGAGATATGCAGAGATGAATTCTCAGTTACCTGTCTTTAAAACTCACCCTCACTGTGCCCAAAGTTGGTACTAAATTCCCAAAGTAGTCTCCGTGAAAACTGGATGAACAGCTGGGTCAATACTTAGTGGTGTACGAGTGGAATGTAGGGCATTCTGTTTGGTTTACATCTTGTTTTTTCTGTGTGGTTATTTCAGCTTATAAGGACCTTCAGACAAGGGAAGATATACGGAATGCAGCATGGCATAAACATGGCTGGGAAGAATTGGTGTATTATACAGGTACTATTTTATTCTTCTCACATTATTGTTTTATTATCATTCACCTCGAAGCTAATATGTACTTTTTTAAAATCGTATATTGTTCTAGATGGTGAATTATAAGGTTGGGGTGGCAAGGGAGTCAAATTTTTCTTTAATAGTTACATCACTTTTTTTCAATAAAGAAGAATATTCATTCTTTAACGTATGTAGTTGTCTGGTACAGTTTTCAGACCCTTGTATGTTGTAAATTTTACATCATTAGTTTTTTTTGCACATTTCTACATTCTCTGAAAATTTATTTAAAAAATTTTCTAAGCTTTTCCTTTCTCAACAAAATTGTGCATTCACAAAATCATTACAATTTAATACAGCAATTAAAAAGTAATTTTGAAATTTAACTTGATATTTAGACTTTTGTGTGTGTGTTTGTATTTACATGTATACCTATGATGCATGTATAACCACATACATATGTACTATGAAAGCATGGCTGCTTGATCTTTATAAGAAAAATAGGGCTAAATACAACCCGGCCTACCAATATAGGTGATAAGTACCAGCCATGTTGCATGTAACTACATTTATGCCCATGAACTGCCAAGAAATCAAGGAGTAATTTGTTCTAGAAAATAGGTCATATAATTGTGTCTTTTGCTGCTTATTCTTACACTTTCATCAATTTTCAGAGGTGTGTTCTACTCTGCAGTGAGTTTTATAAGTACAGTGTAGGAATACAGTTAGGTGCAACATTATTTGCTTTTATATAAATTTATTTTAGTTCAAAGAACCTTTTGAGAAAACACTATTTTCCTACAAATTACACACATCTCTAAACAGAATCTGTTATAATTTTAATAACATTTTATAGGATGCTAGCTGATCTGTCATTATCTTGGATTTTCCAATATTTTATTCTGTGATTTCAAGCAGCACAACCCTGAACATTGTCAGAAACCTGTTTGTTGATGTATATTGACCGTTATCTGTTCAGAAAAGAACAAGCACAGTAACCTTGACCCTGTGTTCAGTTCCACTTATCCAGGAAATGGAATCCAGAATCATGATCCCACAGAAGACCTCTCCCCTCCAGTAGAGCTGCAGAGTTTAGATGTGCCTACATAAATTCATGTGACAAGTATTTGTCATAAAGTAATTTTAACTGTATATCAAGTGAAAAACACTGAAGTGTAAACTGCTGTATATAGCTTATGAGAGATCCCTTTTCTTTAAAATTTATGTAAGTCTACGAAAAGGAAACTTACAGTTTGATTGTAACAGTGCTCTGTAGTCCTCTTTGAAACACCCCTGTGTTTGTTGAATAAACCTGGTAATACTGAACCATCCTTCCCACCCTCCGGGAAAAGAGGGCCCAAATTAAAAATTTGAATCCTCTCTAAATAAGAATCTAACCATGAAAAAAATATTAATCATTTCTTTTAAAAAGCAAATCTGTCTTATAGTTACAGATTTTTAGACAAATTTCTTGTATCAGGAAGAAATACAAATTTTGTCATGTTTCTCTGGCAGTTTTTTTGAGTCTCAGACTAGGAACAAATTATGAGTAAACCCAATCTGACTGTTTTCGTTCACTCCCATTTTCAATCAGTCGGCATAGTGAATGTCATCACTAAGCTGGTCACGCTGCCAGGGTACATTGAGGCTGATTCAGTCCTCGCACAGCGTGAGGTGATGTCTCTATATGAGAGGGGAAATGGCTTGAACCTGTATATCATGTGATTTTGAAATGGACACCTTGAATAGTACTAATTTTTATTTGTAATATTTTTCTATAACAAAATGAGAAGCACTTGAGAAAGGTTTTATTTTATAAACAATCATTCATGACCTCAGACATTGTCCATTCATATTCTAGTAAGGTCACAGCAGATACTTCCACAATCATGCATGAGGAGTGGTGTGTGCTGAGATTTCAGTTGGCATAAAGCTGCATACTTGTCTAGCTCTGTTTGATTTCGTTTTTTAATATAGTGTGCCAGTTTTGTGAATGTAATCATGTAAAAGTCCTCTTGAAATGAAAAATTGTCTGATCCCCAAATTGAGTAATTTATGTGTAAAATAAAGTGTGAATAAATCTCATATCAAATTTCAAACTTTTACATGTGAATGATTTTCTCCAAGAACATATAAAAGTCAATAAAATTCTCTGACTTTTCACATATGACATGCTTGCGATCTTTTTTATGAACTTGTGCTGAAAATGACCCTGTCGCTCTTGAAAAATAGCTTGTCCCAGTTCAGTGGGCGAATGTGAGTCTACAGAGTAAAATACAGTCAAACCTGGGTTCTCAGACACCTCCCATTTCGAACTTGATTCTCGACCAAGTTGATCACAGAGAAAATGTCTTGCTTGTTAAACAGACCTTTCCTACGGGTACATCATCATGACAAAAGGCATCTCTCCGTTTACTGCTAAACCTCCCTTTGTTAAAATCTCAAGAAATTGTGATGTGAATATTTTTGTGGGCGTTTTTGCTCTTGTTGCTGGCTAAATGGATGATTAGCACAATTTAAAGCATAAAGAGGCCATCATCGAGTGCTAATGTTGCTAAGGGTGTGAAAGAAAGCGATCACAGGCAATTGAAGAGGTAGAAAAACTGTTGAAAAGCAGTTTGCTGGTGAAGCTAATTTATCAAAGTATCACTTTATTTTAGCATTTCCTACCCACTTTGTGAAATCCTTTTATTAAACCCTTGAATAGAATAAATTATATTCTTTTGTACCACTATTAATTTTCGGGCAATATTAAAAACTTCTGATCTCATTTCCCATTCATTTAGTATAAGTCTGGCGAATATTACTTACATAAGCCAACTCATTTTTAATGGTCATTCATGTGATACCACCCTACTGCCTTTAAAAGGCCTCGTGGACCCACACTTGGCTGAACCTGCTTCTTCTCTCTTATTCTCACAACTGCCTATGAAAGATCCTTTTTCAGTTCTACATTAAACTTTTTTTCTTAAATTTATACTTTTGATTTCTGGCTGAGACATAGATGTTCAATAATATGTTTGATGAATCAATAGAAGGAATGAGAGGAAATAAAAGGAGAGAGAGAAAAGGAAGGAAGGAATAGAAAGTATGGAGACTGTCAGCTCTAATTAGAAAACAATTGGGACTCGCAGAAAGCAGGGCAGGGACTTTATTCAGACACTTTTTTTAAAGAATAGTTCATTGAATTTTAGAAGAGGAAGGGAGAGAGAAACATTGATGTGAGAGCATAACATTGATCAGCTGCCTCTTTCACACCCCCAATCCCAGGATCAAACCTGCAACCTGGGCTTGTGTCCTCACTGGGAATGGAACAGGCAACCTTTCAGTGCACAGGGCAATGCCCAACCAATGAGCCACACCGGCCAGGGCTTTAGTCACACTATTTTTGATGCAAGTTCCTTAGAAATTACTATGCCTAAAGCTTAGTAAAAATTCAAAAGGAAGGCAATAAACATGGATAGAATTATGTTCAGAATTAGAAACTGAGCAGCAAAGTACTGAACAATCTTCTAACTAGTACTAAAACTTTTCCCAGAGTTCAGTGACCATTAAATATGAAACTTGAGCCCGGCCAGCATGGCTCAGTGGTTGAGCCTTGACCTATGAACCTGGAGGTCACAGTTCAATCAGTCAGGGCACATGCCTGGGTTGCAGGCTCCAGTGTGGGGCGTGCAAGAGGCAGCCAATCAATAAATCTCTCACATCATTGATGTTTCTCTCCTTTTCTCTCTGAACTCAATAAAAATACATTTTTTTTAAAAAAATGAAACGAATTTTTTGCAAAACAGGCCTTCCATTTGTTGTAACGTACCCCACGAATCACAGAAGGACGCCTCAAGAAGTCGAATTAAAGAGTCACATTTATTGTAATCCGGGACTATGAGGGGCCATTCCCAAATCTCATAGCCATAAGATGGTGGCAAAACCAGACTTATATAGGCAAAAATCACAAAGGTATTGATTACATCCCAGGGTTTGGAATGAGGCACCTGGCTCACAAAAAAGCAGATGACAGAAGCAGAATTAAGCATGTTAATTACAGTTTCGGGTCTCGAGGTCACTGAATTGACAGAAATACATTATCTAGAGCCCTTGGGTAACCTGGGTTAAATTTAGGCATGTTATCTAAATTACAGTTTTGGGTCTCCGGATCACTGAGTTGATAGAAACACATTATCTAGAGCCCTTGGGTCTCCCGACCACTGAATTGAGTTGTCAGGACAATTTAGAGTAATTGTGCTGTCCTGGTCTCGGGACCACTGAGTCAGCTGGAACGCACCACCTGTGGCCACTAAAACAATTTTAGGGTAATTGTGCTGTCCTGTTTCCCAGGTACAGAAGAATGTGCTTCGATAACCAGTAAGATCACAATCAATGGGAGAGTCATTCAATCAATAAGGCCTTCAATCGAATGGGATGATTTATACAATTCAGAAAATCAAAATAACCTGTCCATGGTTAAACAAAGCAAATAGGTACCCTACTTCACATTCTAGGAGGTCAGATTTCATCTCTGCCGGATTAATATATATTGACACCTGTGATCACAATGTTAATTTAATAAACTCCTGGCTTGACTCTAGTGAAGCAGATAAGGAATGCTGTGGAATCATGGCCTGGGTTCCAGCTCTGAATGTGACCATTAACGGTTGTGAGCTCGTTTCGCACCTGTTAAAAAGAGGACCGTGATTTCTGTACTGCTGGCCTCAGGGTCATGACGGTTGCGAGAAAACATAAAAACACCTTGGAAAATGTGAAATAAACAGTGTGACCGGTGGTCAGATAACGCCCCACGTTTTCTGAACCTGATCATAAGGGTCCTGAGGCAAAAGCTATGGTGTGTGCGCCATCCCTTCCTGAGGCTGACCACCAGAACCCCTGCAGCCCGGCCCCAGATCTAGCATCCTGCCCCCTGCTTTTGGGAGTGGCAGCCAGGTGGGCCTGCCTAGGGGCAAGCAGAAGCACTTGTCTCCAAGTACAAGAGAAAGAAGGCTCCCAGCAGGAGTCTCGCCGAAGGAGATGGGGGCGAGGAAGGGGATGAGGGCCACAGGACTGCCTTGGTTTTCTAAGCAAATAAAAGTTTTGAGGGACTTGTTTCAACTTAATGCCATGACACATTCCGGTTCTTCATGTTATGACCCCCACTCCTCCCCTTTTTGTTTACATAAGCCGTGTTGATAATCAGCAAGACAGACGTGTCGCAGGACAGGAAGACACGTAATACCGCCGCCTCGTTGAGTCCCGTCCCCGTGGAGCCACGTACATCACTCCGGGGAGAGCCATTCTGTAGCGCATTCCCATGAGTCAGAAAAGCATGATACCTACAATAAAGAATTTTTTTAAAAAACTGCTTAATGTTTAGTAGGTGTGTGCATGTTATAAAACTCTTCACAATTAATTTAATGAATAAAGCAAGATCTTAACAACAACAAAAGCATGAAAGAGGTGAGCGCAGTTGTTGCCTCATTTCAAACTCACCCCTCGGACACAACAAAGAAGGAATTGTGAGAGCTGCTTTTGTGCCACTGGCTGGGAGCTGGGGAGCCTGTGGGCCAGAGGAGGGGTTTGTGTCGCTGCTATAAAAGGCTTCATGTGGGTATCACGATTTCTCAGCAGATCAGACTCCTCGGAGCCAAATTCAATCAATGTGCACCTTGAGTTCAGGCCACTCCCTGTGGATGGCAGGCTCCCGGGGCCACAGCTTCTCAGGCCGCTGCCTACCCCTGTGAGGACTTGCTCCAGCTCATGCCCACTGGGTGTTGGCAAAGCCGAGGCAGCTGGCAGCGCCCTTCACAGACCCGGCCTGCCCGATCCTGCCCAGAGCACAGCACTGCCTCGAGTCCAAATGCCGCCAAACGGCTTCTCGGAGAGCTGCCAGGGAGCTTTCACAACGAGGAACAACTGGGGGACAAGCGCCTCCTTGTTGGTGATCTCATTTAAATGTTGCCAGACCTATCCCCTGTCTCCCCGTAGAAATTCTGATGTTGAAGGAAATCTGATTCAGCCGATTTGATTATTTGGCTAAATAATTACCTGATTACTTGGCCAAATTTGATTATTTGGTTATATTATACATTTTTCAAGTAATTTCCAATATTAAACCCTTCTGGCCTCTTCTATTTAATCACAGTACCCATTGCCTGCCTCTTCCTAAATCCATCGTGGTTTTTATCCTCACCTGAGGATATTTTTTCCATTGCTTTTCGGAGAAAGTGGAGGGAAGTAGGGAGGGAGGGAGGGAGGGAGAGAAACATCGATGTGAGAGACACATCAATTGGCTGCTTCCCACACACTCCCTGACCAGGGCTGGACATCAAACCTACAACCTTTCAGTGCGTGGGCTGACGCTTTAGCCACTGATCCACACCGGGTTTTTCCTCTAGGGAGAGCATGTAATCTTATACTTTGAAAGCCATGTTCTGGAATTTCCTTTTCTTGACACTGCTCAGAATAGACATGAACCTGGCTTCCACGTCACTTGTAAGAAACGGTTCATCTGTGCTCTTAGAAGAATTTCTTAATTCATTTAGGGGCAAGTGCTGACGTTCAGTTGGAATAAGTAAAACTTGTTTTCAGTTCTTTTACTTCATGTGGCTATCAAATACCCGTTCTTTAGGGTCAGAACTTTTGTTTCAGACTCCATTGTTTGTCTTAAGCCTTTGTAAACATTCCCTAAATGACCAATTCCAAGTGGTAATGAAAGTGCTTCCCTCCTTCATTGCCCAGAGCGTCACTCAGCGGGTGGGGGACGGGTGGGTGAGCAGGGGCCTTGTGCTGGGAACCTGTGACCAGCACTCTGCCCTGTGCTCAGAGGAGAGGGGTCTCCACTTCATCCCTAGGTTCCTTGCCTGCCTCAAGGTTGTTTCTACTCAAACACTTAAAAGTAATTGAAGTATTGGATATTGAAATACATTTGACAGGAAGAAATAAGAATTCCACAAATTCATTCTGATACATGGATAAACTTTTATTTATATATCAAAGGGAAAACTAATATTCACCTAATATTAATTTTCTAATAACTCACTGCCTAATCCACATTTTCAGTAGGGAAGGTGTTTAATTTACTCTCCACCTTTAAAAACTTTCCAATAAAATAAAGGTAGGAAAATACATAAAGAATTCAGATTATAAAACTTTCCAGGTAATTGGTGGTCATAATAATACTGAACTACAGTTTTTTAAAAAAGCGACTTTCTAAAGTTTGGAAGTACAGATAATCAGTACCAAATGTATCCATCAAGTTGTAATAGGCCATTGTAAACAAATAGTACCAAACTGTATAACTTTTAAAAATCTGAAGTTGTGAACTATATAAAAATTGATTATTGTTCCAGTTCTCCCAGAAGTTCTACAAAATCAGTGATGTACCATTTGGCGTTGTCCTTTACTTGTTGCCTGATCACGTTTCCTCCAAATCCAATGAAAACATCCTAAGAAGACAAAACAAGGAGCAGAGTTAAGCTTTTTAAAAAAGAAAAGAAGCCCTAACGGGTTTGGCTCAGTGGACAGAGGGTCGGCCTGGCCTGCGGATTGAAGGATCTCAGGTTCGATTCCAGTCAAGAGCATGTACCTTGGTTGCAGGCACATCCCCAGTAGGGGGTGTGCGGGAGGCAGCTGATCGATGTTTCTCTCTCATCGATGTTTCTAACTCTCTGTCCCTCTCCCTTCCTCTCTGTAAAAAATCAATAAAATATATATTTTAAAAAAATTTAAAAAAAGAAAAGAATAACAATCAAAATTTAAAAGCAAAAACATACAGTGGCAGCCTAGGGCAGTAAGTCGTTTGGAAGAATAAACTGTTTGTGCAAAAAGAGATGAGCCAACGTCACTTGGTGTCCCCAGAGCTCCCTGTGAGCCCCCTGCCCGCCGAATGAGTGCACAGCCACCCCCTGCACATCGTGGGCCTCCAGAACGGATATAGACACGATATAGACTAATTTGGAAATACAAAATTCTCTTACTTGCTCTTTCTCTTCATTTTAATTTTCATACCATATTAAGGGGATGGAGAGGAATATAACTAGATTCTCACCATCTGGTTAAATTTAACCTCCTCGCCCTAGCTGGTTTGGCTCAGTGGATAGAGCGTCAGCCTGTGGACTGAAGGGTCCCCGGTTTGATTCCGGTCAAGGGCACATGCCTGGGTTGTGGACTCGATCCCCAATGGGGGGTATGCGGGAGGCCGCCAATCAATGATTCTCTCTCATCGATGTTTCTATCTCTCTCTCCCTTCCCTCTCTGAAATCAATAAAAACATATTTTAAAAAAAAAATTTAACCTCTTCACTGAGCTTCCTGCCTCCGTGACAGTCCTTTCCACATACCTGCACCAACTCAGCTGTCCTAACACACTGACTCATTCCTTCTCTCTCCAGAAGCTTCCTGGGGCTTCCCCTGACCTAAAGGTAACACCCACGTGCCTGGGGAAGTGTGGGTCTTCAGCGGTGGCTGAAGAGAAAGCCCACTCCTGCTGGTCCTTGCCCCCCACCAGCCCAGACTATGCCTGATACATCCCCCTCTGCCTGCCGCCTCCCCCTCTGGGAACGTCCTCCCCTGAGCCCTGCCGGCCCGCCTGTGCTAACCTTCCTGTAGGTCACAGGTGCCTCGGAGCAACATTCCCAGAGCGACACCTGCATGCGCACCACCTTCTCCTGGTTCCGTCAGGCTTTTGCAATTTTGGCAGATAATTATAAATCCTGATCTGGAAGTTATGATTTGTCATATCTCAACACGATTGGGAGCTCCCTGAGAGAACACCGCATCTATGTCCGTGAATCCCTCAGGACACTAGCCCGGAGCTCATTACTTAGTCAACCCCAATGTAGTGGCAAATCATCTAAAAATGTGTTATCTTGAACAAATTCAAGCAATGTTATAAGGTTGCCAAAAGATCTTTAACCACTTTGATTAATCATTTACAAAGGCAGTTCCTATATTTAGATCTCAGGAAGTAAGGTAGTAAAAGAGCTCACTGTATTTTTGGTTCTGTTTTTCTTAAGTTAGAATGAGACGATAAAGGCAGAGTCCTATGTGAAATGGACACATTTGATATTTAGGACCCTTGCTACGTAGCATCTGCTTCCTGGTGGTCTCAGAAAACATCACTAATTCAGAAGAATAAAATCCTTTAACATAGCCCTGACCGGTTTGGCTCAGTGGATAGAGCATCCGCCTGCGGACTGAAGGATCTCAGGTTCGATTCCGGTCAGGGGCATGTGCCTTGGTTGTGGGCACATCCCTAGTGAGGAGTGTGCAGGAGGCAGCTGACAGATGTTTCTCTCTCATCGATGTTTCTAACTCTCTGTCCCTCTCCCTTCCTCTCTGTAAAAAAGCAATGAAATGTATTTAAAAAAAAAATCCTTTAACATAGGCATGTCGTCCAACCTCCATGAAACTCAGTTCCCAAGCGGTGAAAAGGACATAAGACCTCACCTCACAGGGCTGTTGTGAGGATTAAATGACATAGTGGATGAGGAAATAGTTTATCAATTTTATAAAGGGACGTAAAAATGTTGCTGAGTTACAAGAGCTGTATCGTTTGTGGAATTATTGGAGGAAATAAAGCCGACTTACTTGAGTGCGCACTTGGGCTAAAAGGTGGCCATGAAGCAGGGACAGGGGTTGCTGAAAGTTTTAAAAGTTTTTAGTTCCTTATTTGCAACCTTTCTTGGATTTGCAAAAGGTCAACTGACATATTAAGATTAAATTTGTTTTGTTTATTGCTTTTTCTCTTCCAATGATATTTAATTTGTTTAACTCTCAGAAGTCCTGCTGAATTGTGAATCGGCTAAAACAAAAGTCCAACCTGAGAGAACGAGAACGCTCATTACGTACAGCGGGAGGACAGGCTTCCATGTCCGTGGCGCCGTCTCCAATCATGACTATTTTCTTAAAATGAAATGTTTCCTTTAAAAGTTTAATAACTTTTCCTTTTCCGCCAGATTCAGCTGTTGGCTGCGTCTCATCAAAACCTGCATAGTCACCTTAAGTGAGAAATTAAAACTGTTAGAGACACACAGAATTGTATCACTAGGGTCAGCTTTTTGCATAGATGACAGCCTCACTTAAAGGTCACTGAGAAAGCTAAGAATGGTCTTCAGGGAAGTGACACAGCCTGGACTTCCACACCGGTTCCTCAGAATAAGCAAGCTTTGCTTTAAATTACAAATACAAGGTTACTCCTGTATGTTACACCTTGGGTAAATTAGTTTTATCCTCTAAGCTTCTAGTCTATTAATTCTCAAACCATGTTAAAGTAGCAGATCAGCATGAAATAGTAATATGGCCAGCGTGGCTCAGGAGATCACAGTTCAATTCCCAATCAAGGCACATGCCCGGGTTGCAGACTTGAGCCTCAGTGGGGGGGAAGGGAGGGGGGGGGTGTACAGGAAGCAGCAGATCAATGATTCTTATCATTGATGTTTCTCTTCCTCCCCCCTCTCTGAAATCAATAAAAATATATATTTTTAAAATTTTAATAAATTAATACATAATTTCATCTCAGATAAGATTCCAACTTATATTTGATCAATTATTTCATTCTTACAGTAATTACCATACTCATTCTCTAATGATCTCTATCTATCTACCATTTGAAAGGGTTCTATTAACATATTTTAAATTGTTAAGATTATTTGGTTTAAGAATGTCAGCCACCGCTTGACGTCACTGGAGACATCTTAAGATAATAGAAAACTAGCCGGTTTACTCAGTGTTAGAGCGGCAAGGGCATGTACCTCAGCTGCAGGCTAGATCCCTGGCGCCAGTCGGGGCGCATGTGGGAGGCAACCAATTGATGTGTCTCTCTCACATCGATGTTTCTCTCTCTGTCTCTCCCTTCCACTCTCTCTAAAAATCAACGGAAAAATATCCTTGTTGTGAGGATTAACAACAATAGCAAAAAAGATAATAGAAACCTACAGCTGTGGCTCTATGATGGTCCTTAAAGGGGCCAGAGGCACCTCCAGAGGCAGCTACAGAGCAGTGACTTGCTAACAAGTGAACCCTCCTTCCTGAGTCTAAATTGGTTCAAATACACGAGAGCTCTCATAAAACAGAAATATAATGCATAACAAAATAAGTCATGTGACTCACATGGAAATGAACAGTTCACTAAGTGCAGGCATTTGCATCTGATAGATGACTGTATGAACCTCAAAGCTAGGAGAGGTGATGCCCTAAGTGTATTTTGCTGAGCAAAGGATTCCAAGGAGCAAAAGATATCAGTCGAGAGAATTCTTTATCTCAGTATTTAACCCTGATGCCTCTTCGATTAGGTTGCATTCCAGCAGACATTACCTAGAATATTGAAAACTAAAACTGATGAGAAAGGGAAAATGTTACCATTCAAGTCTTACCATTAAAGTAGAATTTCAGCCTATTGGCAAATACATTGGTTGATGGGATATTAAGCTTTGAAGCAACATGCTCTACGATGCTCCGAAAGCCACCAGAGATTAGGAAAATCTGAACATTTCGCTCTTGTAGGCGACTTACTAGCTCCCTGCAGAAAAGAAATATAAAATATCAAACACTGATTAATATAAAAGAGGAAATATAAAAAGGAATCTAAAAATCTATATATATTTTTTCTCCTGAATGAATTTGCCCAAGGTACC
Organism: Myotis daubentonii; assembly: GCF_963259705.1. Lineage (NCBI taxonomy): Eukaryota > Metazoa > Chordata > Mammalia > Chiroptera > Vespertilionidae > Myotis > Myotis daubentonii. Next base: position 28,081,897 of record NC_081843.1, read on the forward strand.
ATCGGACAAAGTATATTGCCTGGTGAGTTAATGTCTTACATATGTTTTTCTAAATGCACTTATACATTAAAGGGTGGGACCTGACTGTCTTAGGAAACCATTCCGCAACTATATTCTGCCCTTAGACCTAGAAGCACAAGATGAAGAGGAGATTCCATCTCTCCTTAGGGAGGGTGGGAAGGCAGACATGGGCAGGGTCACTCATTGAAGTGGCAAAAGAACCACATAGAAGGGAACTCAAAAGTAATGGTGAGGGGGAACTGGAAAGATGGTGAAAAGATTAGCCAAGGAACATATATGCACAGCCCATTGACACAGACAACAATGTGGTGATGGCCGGGGGGGGGGGGGGGGGGGCGGGGGGCTGGAAGTGTGCAAAGGGGGGCGGGGAAGTGGGGAACATCTATAATAGCAACAACAGTAAAAAAAAATGTTTTTAAATTAAGCTTATTATATTGTCCTCATTAAAAGAATAAATAAAGGAATGGCAAGATGCCCTCAGAAGGATGCACCCCCAAATGCAGGTGCTGATAGAGACAATACACCCAGACCAGGGTTCCTCTTACCTTATGCCAGGGGTCAGGTGTGGAGGGTGCTCATTTATGAGCCTCTGCACCTGTTCCCTGGAGGGCTGGATCAGCGCTAAGCGCTCGGTGAGGGCCGCCCTGAAAGGCACTGCCCCGCCCATGGCTCGCTTTGTCCTAGGAGGAAGACCCAACAGTCAGGCCAGCCAAGTCAGCTGTTCCCCAAGTTTCCATGCCTAACTGCTCCCCCCAACTCACACAGCATCCACCCAGGAGTAAGGTGCTGTCCAGAGCCCCACTGCACAGCAGCCAAGCTACGATGCTATGAAAGTGAGGCCTGAGAACAAACTGTGAAGGTGTGCTTGAGAATCACATAATATTTACAGGCATGTCTTATATCAAATGCAGCTGGACAGGAAATGGTCCATGACCCGGCGACTGCAGACAGCACTAAGGAGGGCAGGAGGGTGGGAGGGGCTCTCCTCCAGGCATCCACTGAGAGACTCTGAACCAAAACTAGCTTTCCAGCCAACCACTAAGGCCACACTTTCAACCATGACATGAAGCACTGGACACCGGAGAACCCACCCAGGTCGCCCTCTTTGGCTAGTGACGGTCATTGTTCCCCTGGCCACGGGAAGAGAGTGTCTTATCCATATCTGTTTGTCAGAAGCAACTTTTTTTGCCCTAAATATCTGTATAGTAAAAGTGGATGAGTAGATAATGAACACTACCCAACTCAGCTCTAAGTGATGGAAGAAAGAGGCTCCTGCCTGTGTTTCATAACCAGGGAATTGAACCTGCCTGCCACCCAAAAGTTCATCTCTTTTGCACTCCTTTATCCTTTCACACAGTGAATAAACACTGCCCCTACATTTCTGACACAGCATCCGCCACGCCACAGATTTTGGCCAGCTCATCAATTCCTTCTTCTCGGATGACCGTGCTGTCCACATCAAAGCACACGGCATCGGCCGAGCAGAACAGCTTCCTCAACTCTGAGTGGGACACCATCCTTAGAAGAATTTTCCTCCTATGACAAAAAAAAAAAAAAAGATAAATATCACAAAATCTATAATAATAAAAGCATAATATGCTAACTAGACCGGACATCCTTCCAGACGTCCTTCCAGGCGAAGCCGGGGCTGCGAGGGAAGCCCCAGTCCAGGTGCCTGCCAGCGGCTGGAGGGAAGCCCAGGTCCCGGGGACCAGAGGGAAGCCAGTGCCGGCAGCCAGGGGAAGGAAGGCCTACTCTTGCATGAATTTCAAGCACTGGGCCTCTAGTATAAGCATAAAATGGCCCAATTTTGACTACTGATGCCAAAGTACTTTGATTTGTATCAAAGTCAGTACAGCCCACAAAAGCACGGACTCATTCATTTTTTTTCTATTTATTTTTATTTTTATTAATGTCAGAGAGGAAGGAAGAGGGAAAGAGAGATAGAAACATCAATGATGAGAGAGAATCATTGATTGGCTGCCTCCTGCATGCCCCCCACTGGGGATCAAGCCCGCAACCAGGGTATATGCTCCAACCAGGAATCGAACCAGCGACCTCTTGTTTCCTGGGTCGACGCTCAACCACTGAGCTACACCCGGCTGGGCATGGACTCATTCATTTTTTAACACAAATTAAACACCTTCTAAACATCAGGCTCTGAGGCTACAAAGATGAGCAGACCCAAAAGTCTGTTCCCAGCAACTCAGCCTAGTAAAGGTGACAATTTATAAACATATTTGATGTTCAATCAACATGCAACTGTTTCTGACATGTTAATAATAGCAATAAGGCAAGTGCTAAAATAGAAATGTACATATGATACTATGGGCACACGAAGAAAACATTTAATCCTACCTATGAAACAGGGCTTCCAGGAGGCACGGGCATGTGAGCTGAATCTTGAGGGGCAAGTGGCCCTCTGAGTGGGTTCTCAGAGGGCAGGGTATCACTTTGGTGTGTGCTGGGAGTAGGAAGGAGGGAGATGGAGACAGGGAGAAAGGGCACTGATGGCGGAGGCGGGGGTGGGGGGGGGGGGGCATGGCCAAAGGCATGGAGGAAGAATAATGGATAACGCGCTGAAAGCTTCCGGGCAGTGCACAAGGAATTCAGACCAAGCGGGGCCTTGGGTCAGGCTAAAGAGTTTGGATTTTAACTTTTAGGTAATGGGAAACCTTGAAAGGCTTGCACACCTCAGAAGAGAGGTCAGAGCTAAACATACAGGTGTTAGCCACCAGTGTCAAGGTGTAACTAAAGGTATGGCCTGTTGACAGTCACTGGAGCGGAGAAGAGAGAGGAGAGGGCTGAGGACCGAGCCCCCCGGGAATGGAACCTTGAAGTCAGGATCCCGGGAAATAAAAGGAAAAGGAGAGGTCGCAGGAAGAAACTCTGGGAGACCCCAGCATTGTAGAAGCTACGGAGGGCAGTTTCAAAAATAATTTTGAGGTTTTTTTTCTTTTTAAGAAAATCATCGGACTAGAATCATGGGTGTGAACTGGGATCTTAGAGGTTGCCTGGACCAGTCTGCCCCCAAAGAGAGTAATGTTTCATGAGCAAGGCCACATGAATGATAGGAATAATCTATATTTAGAATAGACATCGGCTGGAAACAGGCTCACAGGAGATGGCCACTCACTTCCTAACTGATTTCTAACCAATGCATTTGACAGAATGACCCAGTTCAAAGTTGACCTGGAAAAAAAAAGTCTTTTAAGCCAGGGGTCAGCAAACTACAGCCAGTCGGCCAGATTCAGCCTGCCACCTGTTTTTGTATGGCCTATGAAGAGTGGTTTTTTTATTTTTTTTGTTAATCCTCACCCGAGGATATTTTTTCTCATTGATCTTCAGAATGGAAGAGAGGGAGGGAAAGAGAGGGGAGAGAGAGAGGACCATCCATGTAAGAGAGGCACATCGATTGGTTGCCTCCAGCACTTGCCCTGATTGGGACTCGGGGATCAAACCTGCAACCCGGGTAGGTGCCCTGGACTGGAAATGGAACCCTCAACCCTTAGGCGCACAGGCCAAAAGTTTTTTACATTCATAAAATAGTTGGAAAAAATCAACAGAAGAAGAATATTTGGTGACATGTCACCTAAAGATAAAAGGCCAGAGTGAAAGGCAACAAGCATTTGAGATCAAAAGAATAGCTACTGGGGAAGCACTGATTCAAAAAGAAACGTAAATAGTGTTCTGATTAGAAGTCAAGGAGTGTTTATGAGAAAGGAAAGGGACCAATCACATCAACAGAAGGGAGGCATGTCTACAGGTGCAGATAAGCTAACATAGTTAATTTTCAGTCCGGTCAGCCCCTGAAGTCACGATATCTGATTTCTTGTCATCTCTGCAAACAGTCGCTGGAGGCCCAGTGCGGCTTTAGGCCCAGTCCAACGGTTACTTCGCCCAGTTTTAACGTTACAAAGGCTTGAGAAGATGAGCCAGACAGTCCCTCCGAGATGACAGCTCCAGCTCCATTTTAAAGTGACTCTGATTATGTCTTTTTTATAGACACATAAAGGTGACATGAAATTCAAAATTCAGGATCCATAAATAAAGTGTTATTGGAATGTAGCCAATATGGCAGGAGGGGTGAGTCTGTTTCATGCCCTTTAGGCAGTTGAGACACTGAACAAAGGAGTCTGAGAAGCTTCTGGATCAGAGGAGAGTCAAAATTATTCCCTGTCGCCGGCATGGCTCAGTGGTTGAGCGCTGACCCATGAATAAGGACTTCACGGTTCGATTCCCGGTCAGGGCACATGCCCAGGTTGCAGGCTCGATCCGCAGTGTGGGGCGTGCAGGAGGCAGCCAATGATTCTCTCATCCCTGATGTTTCTCTCCCTCTCCCTTCCTCTCTGAAATCAATAAAAATATATTTTTAAAAAATGATTCCCTGTAACTAGGACGAGGGGTCCCACTTATAGTGCATTTTAGGATAAAAACGAGGGAACCTGAGATTTTATGCGTACCACAGAGGTTGCAGCAGGCCATTTTTAAAATTTAAAATTGTGAGTAGACTACTTAACTGATAGGCAAACACCTAAGAACAACCACAAAAGACAAATCCGACTCACGTTCCTCCCGCGCTGGGTTCCTAGGAGACGCTCTTCTCTTCCTGCTTCTTTCCTCAGCAAAAATGCAGCATAAGGTTCTGACTACAAATTTCTTTGCGATCCGGTGAGTTCTGCAAGAGCAAAAAGCGCCTAGAAACAAAGTACAAGGAAATGAACATCAAGGTCCAGACACACGATTAGAAAGGGGGAGACTGTCTGGCTTCACTCTCCCTCCTCCTAGGCCTGTTTCCCAAGACCGCTTTCTTCGGGACACACTTGACCTCTGCCTCCTTCTAGCCCCAGACAGGGGTGAAACACAGTCTTTCCTGTGGCTTTGACTCTGCAAAAGCTTCAGGTGCGACAGGGAATTACCTACCCCCGAGTCGCAGGGTACAAAGGAGAGGAAAAGGGAAAGAGGACCCGCTGGGAGAACAGAACGCAAACACTTTGTAGACTCTCCACAACAGCCCCTGCTGCCTTCTAACGGAGGAGTCAAAGTGCTCGGCATTCCAAGAACAGTCAGAGACGCCCCGCTGCCAACCGGGGGAACAAAGCTACCACTTGAATCACAGTCCTCCGGATTAAAACTGCAAATAGATGTGGGTAAAAGTGCAAACGCTCTGCGGAAAACCAAAAGATAAAAAGACATGTGTAAGAACACGAGGCCAGGAAAAGCAAAGGTGAGGTTGGGAAGGAAGGGAGCCAGAATGAAAATGATTCACAAGCTTCCAATATGGCCCTCACAGAACTCAGAAAGGGCTCAGGGTACTCAGCCTCTTGAGACTGGCTAGTAAGCCAGGACACGTGGACTAGGGAAACGGAGACAGAGTTAAACTGCCAAGCAGTTTACAGCAACCTAGTAAATCGCAAAATCCTGTCTTCGGTAACCAAGGACACTTAAGAGCGAAGGGTTTAGCCCTAACCGGTTTGGTTCAGCGGCTAGAGCTTTGGCCAGTGAAGGGTCTCGGGTTCCGTTCCAGTCAAGGGCAGCCAATCGATGCGTCTCTCCCATGGATGTTTTTTGTCTCTCTCGCTCCCTTCCACTCTCTCTAAAAATCAGTGGAAGAAATATTCTCGGGTGATGATTAACAGCAACAACAAAAGGGTAAATGGCCCTAACCGGTTTGGCTCAGCGGATAGAGCGTCGGCCTGCGGGCTCAAGGGTCCCAGGTTCGATTCTGGTCAAGGGCATGTACCTTGGTTGCGAGCACATCCCCAGTGGGGAGTGTGCAGGAGGCAGCTGATCGACATATCTCTCTCATCGATGTTTCTAACTCTCTATCCCTCTCCCCTCCTCTCTGTAAAAAATCAACAAAATATATTATTTAAAAAAAGGGGGTAAATGGTTTGCATTTCTCCCCCGACAAGAGGATAAACTGCTTAAATCACCCTACTCAGGGAAATAGCAGAAATCCAATCAGTGCCATTGCCAACCACACCCAAGGACTGATGAAGTTAAGGGGGAAGAATCACCTTTTGGTGCATCAGCATAAAGCTGATAAATATTCTATTGAGATCCTCCCCTAAGACCGCCCCTACACCCCCAGCCTTTAAAACCCCTCAACTCGAAGGTCCCAGCACAAGTGCTCTCCCTTCCAGGAACACGCCCGCACCTTTCCCTTCCCCATCTCCTTCCCCTACAGGCGTGCATCTCCTAAACTCTAAGGGACTCCAGGAGACTTGCAACCAGGAGCAATGGGCAGCTCATCTGGGCTACCACCCTGACCCTGTCCTCACGGCCCTCGTGTATCTGACTTCTTAGTGAGCCAAAGCAGCCAGCCTAGGCTCATTTCCCCACCCAGTCCCTCGCTTGTTGCTTCTTCTATCCTAGGCCCTTCCTTGTTTCGCTGTCCCCAGCTTTAATAAATGTTCTCTCAAAATCACCTGGACTGGTGGTGTGAAATCTTTCCTGCAGGAAGTCAAGAACTCACACACTACAGGCCGGCCTGCGGCAGACCTGCTCCAGACCCAGTCCCTTTCTGGTAACAATAGTTGAAGACTTTAATAACCCATTTACCACAATGGATATATCATCTAGACCAGTGGTTCTCAACCTGGGCTGCACATTAGAATCACCTGGGAATCTTTTTAAAATCCTGATTTCTGGGCCTCATCCTCCGGAAATTCTGTTTCTTTGTTATGGGTGCAGCCACTAAGGAAAACAGTATGGAGGTTCCTCAAAAGATTAAAAATAGAACTACCTTATGATCCAGCAATTCCACTTCTGGGTGTTTATCCAAAGAAAACTAAAACATTAATTCGAAAAGACATGTGCACCTTTATGTTCACTGCAGCATTATTTACAACAGCCAAGATATAGAAGCAACCTAAGTATCTATCTATAGATGAATAGATAAAAAAGACATGAGACCTATATACAATGGAAAATGACTCAACGATGAAAAAGAAATAAACCTTGCCATCTGCAACAACATGGATGGACTTGAGGGTATTATACTAAGTGAAATAAGTCGGAGCCCTGACTGATGTCGCTGAGTGGATAGAGTGTTGGCCTGAGTACCGAAGGGTCTCAAATTCAATTCCTGGTCAAAGGCAGGTACCTGGGTTGCAGGTTTGCAGGGTTTTTTATTGTTGTTGTTGTTGTTTTATATTTTTTATTGATTTTTTACAGAGAGAAAGGGAGAGAGATAGAGAGTTAGAAACATCGATGAGAGAGAAACATCGATCAGCTGCCTCCTGCACATCTCCTACTGGGGATGTGCCCGCAACCCAGGTACATGCCCTTGACCGGAATTGAACCTGGGACCTTTCAGTCCGCAGGCCGACGCTCTATCCACTGAGCCAAACCGGTTTTGGCTGCAGGTTTGTTTTTAATATATTTTTATTGATTTCAGAGAGGAAGGGAGAGAGAGAGAGAAACAACAATGATGAGAGAGAATCATTGATTAGCTGCCTCCTGTATGCCCCTCTACTGGAGATCAAGCCGGCAACCTGGGCATGTGCCCTGACCAGGAATAAACTGTAACTTCCTGGTTCATAGGTCAACGCTCAGCCACTGAACCACAGAGGCTGGGCTGGGCTGCAGATTTGATACCCAGCCCAGGATGGGTGAGGCAGTTGGTTGATGTCTCTCTCATCAATGTTTCTCTCTCTCTCTCTTCTCTCTCCCCTCTCCCCCTCCCTTCCACTCTCTCTGAAAATATTCTTGGGAGTAGATTAACCAAAAAAAAAAAAGGAAGAAGAATTACTAAAATAAAGTGACAATACCAAGTATTGCTGAGGACGTGGAACAATTGGAACCCATAGATTGCTGGTGGGATGTAAAATGGTAAAACCACTTTGGAAAACAGTTTGGCAGTTTCTTACAAAGTTAAACATATAATTCCCATAAGACTCAGCAACCTCACTACTGGAGCTTTATCCAATAGAAATGAAAATGTTTTTATAGCTGCTTTATTCATGATAGGAACTAGAATGTCTGTCCACCAGCAAATACATGGATAAACAAATTGTGGTATATCCCCACAATGGAACACTACTCAGCAATAAAAAGGAATGAATTACTGATTTCTGCTATAAAATCAATAAATATTTTAAAAAACTATACTGACCAAAAGAAGCCAGACACAAAAGAGTGCATACAATATGATTCCACTTATATGAAACCTTAGAAAACACAAACAAATGCATTACACAAACAAATGACAAAAATCAGGTCAGGAGGGCTAGGGATGGGGGTACCTGTGTGCAAAGAGGCCCCAGGAAACGTTCAGGGCCAATGGAAGTGTTCTACTGTGGTGGTGACCAAGTATGTATAAAATTTTCACAATTCATCATAATGTACACTTAAAATGGGTGCATATTGTTGAATGAAATTAGACATCAATAAAACATTAGCTTAAAAAAATTAGGCATGTATCAAATCACTTAAAAACATAAAACATCCCAACTGCTTAGTTTCACCAACATGAAAGTGACAGGACCATGATCATTATTATAATGAAAATTTACCAGGCAGTTGTAACAAAATATAGAAATCTTGGATTTTATTATTGTCTTCCCTGATCCTCATTCCAATACCAGTCAAATATTTATTTACTTATTTTTTTAATTCCGGGTAAGAGAGTATATGTTTTTTTTTTAATATTTAATTACTCTAAGTTTCACCACTGTTGTGTTTTTTTAATATTTTTATTGAGTTTATTTATTTCAGACAGGAAGGGAGAGGGAGAGAGAGATAGAAACATCCGTGATGAGAGAGAATCATTGATCAGCTGCCTCCTGCAGGCCCCACACTGGGGATGAAGCCCACAACCCGGGCATATGCCCTGACCAGGAATTGAACCCATGACCTCCAGGTTCATAGGTCCATGCTCAACCACTGAGCCACGCCAGCCGGCTGAGAGTATATCTTTTTAAAAATATATATATTTTGTATTGATTTCAGAGAGGCAGGGAGAGGGAGAGATAGAAATATCAATGATGAGAGAATCATTGATTGGTTGCCTCCTGCACGCCCCGTGCTGGGGATGAGCCTGCAACCTAGGCATGTGCCCTGACCGAGAATCAACCTTGTGTGACCTTCTGGTACATAGGTCCACGCTCAACCGCCAGGCTCCGGCCAAATATTTAACCATAATGTGCAAGGCACATAAAGAAGATAGAGTAAATAAGTTTATGAATGAAATACTTGTTTGTTTAACTCCCAGTGTGAAGCTGTCTCTCTCCAACTACAACAATGTACCTGGTAAACCGGCACTTACTTAAAATTCTAATTCTAATGGGAAAGAAGATGGCAAAGTCAGACACTGCAGCTCTAAACTTCGGAGCTTTTTCGAATCTTGCATTGATCCCCTGTGCAGGATTGCATCATTCATTCATGCCGTTTGGGAACAGGCAGCAGTGGGATGGAACAAGTAAAAGCTACACGAAAGTAAACGGACGAAAAGACAGCCTTGCAAGCCCATGCAATGCTTTATCTATCCCGATTAAGAGAAATAAATGTAGGATCACAGAGGCGCTGAATGTGCACGCGGCAGGCGGGTGAATCAGAAAGCTGGGCACACGGGGTGACACACACACATGCCCGAACTCACCCTGGTGCTGCTGCTCCCTCCTGGGCCGCCGCCGCCGCCGCCTCCAGGATTCCCGCGGCTAGAACCTTCCGACAGCAGGGGGCCCAGGGCCGGCTCCCACCTTCGGTCGCGCGGTTCCGAGGCAAGTGACCGGGGCAGACGCGCAGAGCCTTTCTTTACCAAGCAATCATTTGAAATCTGCTGATACGGCGCTGCTTTCTGGTCTGCTTTGCAAGTGTTTTATCTCAACTGAAGGCTGCGGGCTGGGGAGAAGCCTTGGCCCGCCCCCAGGGAGGGGCTCCCAGGGCCCGCCCCTCCTTCCTCCCGGCCGCCCCGCCTGCACCCTAGACCTGCGCTTCACCGCGCACGCCTCGCCTCGGAGCTGGGGCAGCACCGCCTCCACTCTGCAGAGGAGAGAAAGAGCACCCGACCTTCAGAAGCGCTCCCCCCGTCACCACCACTCGGATCAGGGTACGTGAGAGAAACGAGGGACCTCTGCACTGACTTTGCGACTAACAAAAGCCTCTTAGAGGCCTGTTTTGACATTAAGCTCTTGTAGGAACGTAGGTCCCAAGAGAACGTTTAAAACCACGCATATTCGTAACTAAAATGCAGGAAACCATGAATGACAAAGGGAGCCTTTGCACCCCCTTTTTTTTTCTTTTCATCTTTTCTTCTAAGTGTCACTTGCCCAGCTATTTACTTTTTTATGTTGACCACAATAAGGAAAACTGATTGCCCCCTAACATTTATTTACCTTTGGATACAGCTGCTGGAGCTGGCAGTGAGGTCCCACCCTAAACACAACCCTAAGCCTGAGATGCTGACGGTCAGCTCTGCAGGCGCCCTCCAACGTGCTCCCTCCCGCAGAGGGGATGCAATTGCTGGAGCAAGACACTCGGTCACAGATTCCCTGCCCTTTGCTACAGAACCCCTCAATGACCACAGTTCATTCAGAAACAAGAGGCCTGGTGCTCTTTGGATAGATGTGCCTTTAAGTTCAATATTCTCGTAGTTCACTAGGTAAGAAAACGGTTGTATGTTTGTGGCACACCCGGTTTAATTCCTCCCAGATCTGCTGGAGATGGTTCTGAAGAATGATGCAGAGGAGGAATTTTGATGTTTTGAAATATGAGGTAAAAGACTATACAATTAATGGGGGGTGGGGGGGCAAAATAAGGGAGTTTAAAATAACAATCTAATCAAGAACCTGTTTATGTTTTGTAGTAATTTAGAAACAAGTCTAATAAAGGAAACAAGATGTTAAATACCAAATATTTGTATATACTATAAGTATAAATGGTATTTGAGAGTTTATTTAAAGGAGAAAAGAATGCCAAGTACAATAAATGTGAAAGGCAGAATTCATTTCTGCAATTATTTATATTTCATGATTAATATGAAATAGAGCTCAAATAAAATATTTATACTAAGTAAAACCTGTCAACTACACTTAGTCCTTATGCCGACCTCACACCTGTATTAACATCTGTGGGCATGAGATGGCAGTGTTGTACACACTGTTTAGCTAAAGCACATACCACATTAAAAAAAAAAAAAAAAAAGTCCAGCCCTAACTGGTTTTGCTCAGTGGATAGAGCGTCGGCCTGTGGACCGAAGGGTCCCAGGTTCGATTCCAGTCAGGGGCATGTACCTTGGTTGCAGGCACATCCCCAGTAGGGGGTGTGCAGGAGGCAGCTGATCAATGTTTCTCTCTCATCGATGTTTCTAGCTTTCTATCCCTCTCCCTTCCTCTCTGTAAAAAAATCAATAAAATATATTTAAAAAAAAAAAAGTCCAGAGGAAGCTAATGGGTGGTACATGTAACAATCAGGTACAGGCACAGGTACATGTAACAATCAGGAAGTAATCTTGCCAGACCAGGCATAACATATAAACAGATCATAGATGCTTCATTGTTATTCTTCTGGAATAATGATAAATAGCAAATATGAACCAAATACAATACAGTATAATGAAGTCATAATAAAAACATTAGCAAATTATTTTGCAAAGCTTGAATCATAATTGGTTAGTAAAAAAGCAATACAGAGAATACTAGTGTTCCTGAAAGGTTTTGTATAGATCCCACTTTTATAAGCTAACAAGTTTTCTAATAATTAACTATGTTAGAATCAAGTACTGTTTTTCTATAAGTCAGTGCTAATAAATAGCCTTCTAAAATATGGTAGTAAGATTGGGGAATCAAACCCCCAACCTGGATGTGTGTCCTGAGGGGGAATCAAGCCCAAGACCCTTCGATGTATGGGATGACACTCCAACTAATTGACCCACATTGGCCAGAGCAGAAATGGAAAATTTTTAATGGAAAATTTTTTTAATAGAACTGAAAAATACAATATCTGAAATAAAAATTTCCTAGATTGATTTAACAGTATATTAGAGACTACAAAGGGAAAGGTCAGGGAACTTGCAGTGAGGGCAGTAAAGAACAGAGAGAGAACAAACAGCAGAGCAAAATAAACCCAAAACAAGCAGAAGGAAGGAAATTATTAATATTGGAGCAGGAATCAATGAAATTAAAAACAAAACAATAGAGAAATTTTATAAAACCAAATGCTTGTTGGTTGAAAAGATTAATAAAATTAAAAAACCTCTAGCAATACCGACAATGGACAAAAGAGAGAGAACACAAGTTTCCAAAATAGGAATGAAAAAGGAGATATATCACTGTAGACCTCACACACATTAAGAGAATAGGAAGAAAGTACTTTAAACATACTATGCACATAAGTGCAACCTTGATAAAAATCAATCAATTTGCCAGCACTGGCTTGGCTCAGTGGATAGAGCGTCGGCCTGTGGACTGAAGGGTCCCGGGTTCGATTCTGGTCAAGGGCATGTACCTTGGTTGCGAGCACATCCCCAGTGGGGGGTGTGCAGGAGGCAGCTGATCGATGTTTCTAACTGTCTATTCCTCTCCCTTCCTCTCTGTAAAAAAATAAAATATATTTTTTAAAAAATCAATCAATTCCTTTGAAAAAAACAAATTACCAAACTCACCCAATAGGAAAAATAGATAACCTGAATATTCCTATATTAATTTTTTAAAATATATATTTTATTTATTTTTTTACAGAGAGGAAGGGAGAGGGATAGAGAGTTAGAAACATCGATCAGCTGCCTCCTGCACACCCCCTACTGGGGATGTGCCTGCAACCAAGGTACATGCCCGTGACTGGAATCGAACCTGGGACCCTTCAGTCCCCAGGTCGACGCTCTATCCAGTGAGCCAAACCAGCTAGGGCCCTATATTAATTTTTTAAATTTAATCTGCAGGGTATTGTGGGTTGTTGTGATTGTTGTTGTTGTTTCTTTAAAAAAAAAGAACCTTTTGGGAGAAAAATTTCTAGGTCAAGATGATTTCGCTGGAGAATTCTACCAAACATTTAGGGAAGAATTAACAGAATTAACATCTATTTTATACACACTCTTCTAGAAAATAGAAAAGGAATGAACACTTCCCAATTCATTTTATAAAGCCAGCATTACCCTGTTACCAAAACTAAATAAAGATAGTACAAAAATGAAAACTGCACATCAGTATCTCAGGAACTTAGGCACAAAAATCCTTAATAAAATATTAGCAAATCAAATCCAGTAATGTATAAAAAGATTGTACATCATGAGCAAATGGGATTTATTCCAGGTATGCAAGATGGGTTCAACATTAGAAAATCAATCAATTTAACCCTCTATATTAGTTGGGGAGCACAGGAGACTTGATTGAAAAGTTTGTAAGGAGGACATTCTGAGAAAAGGGAAGTGTGTGGAAGGCCGCCTGCCGTGTTTATCGGAATTCCAACTTAGGGGAGACAGGGGAGTGTCGAAGGCGGTGCCCCTAATTATTCCTTGACCTTTCCAAACAAGCCTGTGCATGTGCAGACCCCCAGGTGTTTACTGGAATCCCTATGCTTCATCCCGGGATGCCCTTGCCTAGAGGACAATGTAAACACGTGTGTCCTCCCAAGATTACTCACCAACTGATCGTATCTAAAGGTAAAAACTGCAATAAAAGGCTAACAGGCAGGCAATGGAGGCTGCCTGGCTGCTGTCAGTCAGGCCGTCCCTTAGCACACTCCCCCACAGTCAAACTGTGTCAGAGTAATCTGTTCATCCGTCGTTCAGGGGTTGCTGGTCAGCCCCTGCATATATTAACAGTCTAAAGAAGGAAAACCACATGATTGTATCAACTGATGCAGAAAAAGCATCATGAAAAGATGTTCACCATCACTAATCACTGGGGAAATGCAAATCAAAACTACAACGAGATACCACCTTATGCCCATTAGAATGACTACTATAAAAAACAAACAAACCAATAAAATGTAGAGAAATTAGAACCCTTGTGCCCTATTGATGGGAATCTAAAATGGTACAGCCACTGTGGAAAACAGTGTGGTGGTTCCTCATAAAATTAATTCATTGGGCAGTGACAGCAGTGGCTAGGAAAAGCGGTCAACTGGTATCCACAGAACAAGTTATCCTAGCCACTTCCTAAATTTCTCCTCTGCTGAGGTCACCCTTTGGTGAACATTCACATGGGACACAGATGTCTTCACATTTTACGTCCATTCAGAGAGGTTCACAAATCTCTTCCCCAGACTTCCTTGTCACCAATGTTTAAATCATGCTTCTTCCAAGTCCCTGACTATCCAGCCAAACCATTGGCCACATCCCATAAATTGGTATATAATCACTCATCAGGCCATTTCTCCTCCCAAGCAAAGTATATTATGAGTAACCAGATTCCTTGCTTGACATTCTGCCTGCTGGGAGGAGTCTCTGTTACCATTGTCCTGTAGGGAAGTCCCAGAAAGAAGCGAGCTGTAAAACTGCAGCTGTTCACTTTTCGGTGGTGCCTGCATAGCCGTCTGTAAACCAGGCCCAAGCTGTCGCTTCCTCTGTTAGCTGATCACAGGAAACGTTCCATGAGTTGTTCCTTCCCGCAGGCGCAGGCTGTGAGAAGAAGGCAGTGTAGCAGGAATGGGCATCATGGATCTTTGGGCCACTTGTTCCTGTAATTTACTTGTGTCTCCAGGGCCTGCTGGGACTGAAGTCATTCTAGTTCTAGAAGAAAAGAGGGGTGGAGGGCATGGGTCCTGAAGACAGTCAGTGCCTTGTAAGGGAACTGCCTCAGGGGAGACCATCACAGTTTCACCGGGCAATGCAGGGTAGATCTCCAGAGACAAGGATAGAGAGGCTGCTTCTACTGGCTAAGAGGATTCAACAAGGTTTAGGAGCTCAACATCCAGACTTCCTCAGGGTGTTCTCACATTTCCATTCCAAATTTCAGGATATCACTCTTTCTTCATCAATGCCCTCATTTGTCAATTTGCGTTGCAATTCAGCCACTTACGTGAGATTCTGAGTTCAATTTTTAGCTATTTGAAGCGATACAGCTACTGACATTAAAGACTCGGGATGGATAGACTTAGAAACCTTTCAGGTCATTAGACAATGCTTGAGCTGGGAATTTGAATCCTTTGAGCTCATCCTTTTCTTTCCCCCACTTTGTCCAGTGACATTAGGATCAACCAGTCAATCTCATCATATTCATTAATTTGACAAAAATGTTAAATGATATCAAATACATGGTTACCCAGATTCTTGCCTCTTGTAAGTGTTTAACTAGAAGTATCCAATGATGACATTTTGCATATTTCTATTTTTGTACTGTTACTACTACTCTCTTTACTACTGGAAATATTACAGGCAGTTAGACAGACATGAGCAGAGCCAGGACAATGGGCCAGGTACAGAAACGCACCTGAGCAGAAAGCCCCAGATATGCCTAGTAAAGGGCAAAACTGGGAAAACAAGAACCTTGTCTCTAGCATATTGATGCTCATGCAGTTTAGGCCCCCTTATCTTTTCCTCCCTAAAGATAACATCTAGCCTGGCCAGTATGGCTCGGTGGTTGAGGTTTGACCCATGAACCATGAGGTCACTGGTTCAATTCCTAGTCAGGGACACATGCCCAGGTTATGGGCTAGATTCCTGGTAGGGGGTGTGCTAGAGGCAGCTGATCAATGATTCTCTCTCATCATTGATGTTTCTGTCTCTCCCTTCCTCTCTGAAATCAATAAAAATATTTTTTAAAATTATTTTTTAAAAAAAGAAAAATCAATGGAAAAAATATCCTCAGATGAGGGTTAACAACAACAGCAAAAAGAAGGAGGAGTCCCAGCCCCACATCAAGCCCCCCAGCCCAGGGTTCAGTGCCAGGAAGAAAAGTCCCTATAACTTCTGGCTATAAACGTTATAAAAACCAGCGGGGATTATGGCTTAGTGACACAGAGTGCAGCTGGAATCCCAGGCATTCCTCTTTTTATATATATATATTTTTACTGATTTTATTATTATTCACCCGAGGATATTTTTCCATTAATTTTTAGAGAGTAGAAGAGAGAGAGAAATACCGATGTGAGAGAAGCACATCTATTGGTTGCCTCTTGCATGAGCCCTGACCAGGGCCTGGACCAGGTAGGAGCCTGAATTCAAAGTACATGCCCTTGACTGGAATCGAAACTGGGATTCTTCAGTCCTCTGGCTCTATCCACTGAGCCAAACCAGCTAGGGATGTTTTTATGGATTTTATTTATTTATTTATTTATTTATTTAGTTAGTTAGTTAGTTATTGCCATTTTTATTGATTTTAGAGAAGGAGGAAGGGAGAGGGAGAGAGAGAGAGAGAGAGAGAAACATTGATCGGCTGCCTCCTGCATGCTCCCTACTGGGTATTGATCCCTCGACTCGGGCATGTGCACTGACGCAGAATCAAACCAGCAACCTCTCGGTGCACAGGTGCTCAACCAACTGAGCCACGCTGGCCAGGGCCCAGGCATTCCTCTTAAAGGGCCCAAGCAGACTTACTTTGACTCATTTGCTTTGAGCTCCAGCACTGGGGCAGCAGCTAGAAAGGCACCAGGGACCTAGGGGAGGTACTGAGTTGTCTGGCATTGGGGTGAAAGCTGCTAGAGGCAGCTTTGTCCCAGACAGGAGTGCTGGAAGAGGCCTTTCTCCACAGAGCCCACAGGCAGGTGCCACATGGGAGTTTCCATCAACCTAGTTAACCCTATTTGCCCCACCCTGGTGATTCCCTGAGACACTGCCCCACCCAAATTTCAGGCCCACCCAAGCTGTTTCTAGTGGCTTTTCCATCCAAATGGCCTCTCCAAATTTTCTTAAAATCTCTCAAATCTGGCCTCTGTGTACCCTGTACCTCTGGGTAAGTGGTCCCAGGGCTGGCACTAGCAGCAACTGGCCTTGGTTCACAGCTTGGCCTCTCCTAGACACCTCCAAGTCCAGCATAAGTAGCAGCCATCTGCAGATCACTCTGTAGCTTGTGCCACTTGGCCTCAGGAAGGGCACAGGTGGTGGCTGACCATGTACCTTCTGGGAGGCCTCAGAGCCAGTGCACCCAGTGGACAGCTACAGACCACACCAGATTACAACTCTTGCACCTCCATAAATGACACACTCAAGGGGTGAACTCAGCGAGCACCAAAGTCTTATTGAAGCAAGTCCTGCTCTGTAGGGCCAGCCCCTGCACAACAGTAACTCTGCTGTAGTTGCAGTTGGCCCTCAGTCCTCACGGCCCATCAGTCATAGGGTCAATTCCTCCCAGTGATGTGCCAACAGCAACCAAACCTCAACTACAACAGGACAGTGTACAGAGCCTACACAGGGGTGCACCTGGAGCACCCAGGTCAGGTGACTAGGGGGCGCCCTATAGGACACCTACTAGACAAGGCCACTCTACCAAGTCCGGGAGATGTAGCAGCTCTACCTAATACATAGAAACAAACACAGGGAAGCAGCCAAAATGAAGAGACAAGGAAATAGGTCACAAATGACAGAACAGGAGAAATCTCCAGAAAAAGAACTAAATTAAATGGAGGCAAGCAAACTATCAGATACAGAGTTCAAAACAATGGCTATAAGGATGCTCAAGGATCTTACTGAGAACTTCAACAGCATAAAAAAAGACATGGAAAGCATAAAAAAGAGCCAGTCAGAAATGAGGATATACTAACTGAAATGAAGAATAAATTACAGGGAATCAGCAGTAGAGTAGATGCAGCAGATAATTAAATCAGTGATTTGGAATATCAGGAAGTAGAAAATACCCAATTAGCCCTGACCTGTTTGGCTCAGTGGATAGAGCATTGGCCTACGGACTGGAGGATCCCAGGTTCAATTCTGGTCAAGGGCATGTACCTTGGTTGTGGGCACATCCCCAGTAGGGGGTGTGCAGGAGGCAGCTGATCGATGTTTCTCTCTCATCGATGTTCCTAACTCTCTGTAAAAAATCAATAAAAAAATATTTATTAAAAAAAAATCCAATTAGAACAGCAAAAAGAAAAAAGGATTTTAAAAAATGAGGATAGTGGCTCTAGCTGGTTTGGCTCAGTGGATAGAGGGTCGGCCTGCAGACTGAAGGGTCCTGGGTTTGATTCCAGTGAAGGGCACATGCTTCAGTTGTGGCTCGATCCCCAGAAGAGGGCGTGCAGGAGGCAGCTGATCAATGATTCTCTGTCATCATTGATGTTTCTCTCTCTCTCTCTCTCCCTTCCTCTCTGATATCAAAAAATATATATATTTTAAATGAGGATAGTGTAAGGAGCCTCTAGGACAACTTCAACAGTAACAACTTTCCCATCATGGGGGTGCCAGAAGGAAAAGAGAGAGAGAGAGAGAGAGCAAGAAATTGAAGACCTATCTGTCAAGCTGCTAAAAAAAAAATAAATAATTACATTATATGAATGCAGTAGTGACAATTTACTTAACACCTTCCACATTTGGCACATACAGCCCATGTTACACATTTAATTTTCTCTAGGATGTCACTTACCCCTACTTTATAGATTAGAAAATTGAGTCAAAAAAGTTAAGTAACTTGTGATAACCAAGACTAGTAAAATAAAATATGCAAATAGATTGCCTCTAGAGGAATCAAGGGGATCCTTCTGTTTTGCTTTGTCTAATGCCTGAGAGGATGTTTGTAGAGATGCCTAATTTAAAACTCTGATATTTGTTAATTGTGGAGTTTTTGTATTAACTTTGATTTTTAAAAAATATTGCATTAAAATATTGCATTCTGGCAGGGTTTTTCAGTGGTCAGAGCATTGGCCCACGGACTGAAGGGTCTCGGGTTCAATTCCTGGTCAAAGGCACGTAGCGTGGTTGCAGGTTCAATTCCCAGCCCTAGTCAGGGCTTGAGCAGGAGGCAACTAATTGATCTGTCTCTCTCACTTCAATGTTTCTCTCTGTGCCTCTATTCCCTTCCCTTCTACTCTCTCTAAAAATCAGTGGAAAAAATATCCTCACTCCTCAGGTGAGGATTAAAATATGTACATATATAATTGATCTCAATTATTGAATTTTTAGTGCCCCTTAAACTTTTCACCTCAGGAAAGTGAGAGTCTTTCCACTCCCCATTCCCTACCTGTAAGTAGAGGCCTGATATTCTACAATCTTCATCTCTGTTCATGTTTGGATTCTAGTTTTGCAATGTTTACCAGTATGTGACCTTGGACAAGTTACTTAACTTTTTGACTCAATTTTCTAATCTATAAAGTAGGGCTAAGTGACATCATCTCTAACGGTAGTTAAATAAATCTGCATGCACAGCAAGTAACATCATGAATCTTCTTCTACTGTGTTGTGCTATTACTCAAACTTATATAGATGCTTTTGTGATTATCAAATATACAAACCTATGTAATATCATGCAGCTGTTAATGAGGAATCTCTATTTGTATTGATATGGTACAATCTCCAAGATACCTAAAGTATAACACATGCAGCAATGTGTATTATAAATTGCCATTTTGTGTGGAGAAAAAATGCTTTTATTTATACATATATATTTATTTATAAATTCAGAAAGCATCTGGGGGAATTCAAAGCATCCAAAGGTAACTGTGCTTGTCTGGTGGAAGTTACACCAGAGGGAGGAAGACTTAACTTTTTACAATATACCCTTTGGCACCTTTTGAATAACTTTTATTATTATCTATAAAAATGAAATATAAAGCATTACTAAATACCTCATACTTGGGGAACTAGAAATTAGAAAACAATTGTGGACATCGTTCAGAATTTTTCTCTTAAAAATAGAGTCCTCTTGCCTAGCTTGTGTGGCTCTGTGGTTGAGGGTCGACCCATGAACCAAGAAGTCACCAGTTTGATTCCTAGTCAGGGCACATGCCTGGGTTGCAGGCTCGATCCTCAGTAAGGGGGCATGCAGGAGGCAGCAGATAGGTGTTTCTCATTAATGTTTTTATCTTTTTATCCCTCTTTCTCTCTCTCTAAAATCAATAAAAACATATTTTTTAAAAGTAGAGTCCTCGCAAAGGCTGGACACCATTGTTGAATCAAGTTTGAGTTTTCAAACCTGACCTAAGTGCCTAAGTAAGGCCTCAGCAGTGTGTTCTGAGTCTGAAAGGTGAACTGACTCTTGCTTCACCTCAAATGCCATGGCACCAATCCTGTAGCTTTCTGAAAGCATCTAGCACTTTCTACCTTGCATTTATCACTTCATTTTCCCTGGCCTAACACACCTAGGACACTGGGCGAGGGTCCTGTCAAGGTGAGAAACGTCTGCCCTGGCTGGTGTGGCTCAGTTGGTTGAGCATTGTCCCATGTACCTACAGGTCACCGATTCAATTCCTGGCCAGGTTACGTGCCCAGGTTTTGGGGTCAATACCTCGTTGAGACACGTATGGGAGGCAACTAATAGGTGTTTCTCACATTGATGTCTCTCTCTCTCTCTTCCTCTCCCTGCCTCTCTCTCTTAATCGATAAAAACACATTTTAAAAAAGAAACATCCAAACCTAAAGAATTAATTTTTATGAGCTTATTTGAGCCAAATTAACAGCATACACCAGGAAGTAAGATCTCAACAGACTGAGAAAGGCTCCGGAGAATGGCAGTGTTGCAGCTTATTTTATACATCATAATTAAAGGAGGATAATAAGGAGGGTTACTTAAAACCCACTGGTGTTAGATTAATAACGTGGAAGAAAGCATAGCAGAGAACTCTCTAGGATTGGATAAAAGGTAAAATGGAGAAACATATATTTCTTTTACATTGGTGGGTACAGGATAGTTAATAATTAACATTTAGCCCTGGCTGGTTTGGCTCAGTGGACAGAGAGTCGGCCTGCGGACTGAAAGGTCCCGGGTTTGGTTCTGGCCAAGGGCTCATGCCCAGGTTGCAGGTTCAATCCCCAGTGTGGGGTGTGCAGGAGGCGGCTGATCAGTGATTCTCTCTCAGCATTGATGTTTCTCTCTCTCCCTCCCTCTCCCTTCCCCTCTGAAATCAATACAAATATATTTTAAAAAATAATTAACATTTATATCACCCTAGTTGATGTGACTCAGTTCGTTGGGTGTCCTCTAGTGCACTGAAAGGTTACTGGTCCGATTCCAGGTCAGGGCACTTGTGGAGATTGTGGGCTTGATCCCAGTAGGGGGTGGTGTGCAGGAGGCAGCCCATCAATGTTTCTCTCTCACGCTCTCCCTCTCTCTCTCTCTCTCTCTCTAGAAAAAGAATATATATTTTTAGTTTTTATTGATTTCAGAGAGGGAGAGGAAGAGAGAAACATCAATGCCTCCCACCCCCACCCCTATTGGGGATAGAGCCTGCAACTTGGGCATGTGCCTTGTCCGGGAATGGAACTGTGACCTCCTCAACCACTGAGCACTGGCCGGGCTCTCTATAAAAATATTTTAAAAATAAGCATTTATAGCACACAGAGATGGTATTCAAGGAACAAGATAATGAGGGGTTCTGTGGTCTCTTGCTCTGGTGCCAGCAGTTATGCCTTCCAGGGGTAGGAAAATACATTTCTAATCGATATCTTAGCTGCATAAGAACAAGGGACAGAGCTCACTCAGGTAGAGACTGACCTTGGCTAAGGGAGCCATGTAGGCGTGGGATGACGAGCAGCTCTGACCTGCACGGTTAGAATTTGTGACCAGACCATCCTAGGTGGTGACTTTTGGTCACTGAGCTTGTCAGACCTACCCTGTGGCCCGCCTGAGCTCCACCGATTTCTTGCCCAGCCCCCTTTCCCCTCACAATCCTCATCAGATTCATTCAAGTACCCACAGAGGACCTGGAACACTGTCAAGCACAGAGTGTATAACCCAGAAAACGCAGGTCAGGCATAAAAGCAGGGGAGGGAGCAAGGCCAACCGCGGGAGTGGGAGCGGGAGAAAGCCCACCCTACACGCTACACCCTACGCCCTGCGGGCAGAGGCCCCCAGGAAATAGCCCCCGCTCTCGGGTAACGCGCAGACCCAGCCCCAGACCCAGCCGGCCCCGGCGCACAAATCGGTCCGCGGACCTAGGCCGGATGGGCTGGTAACACTAGCCCTGCCCGCCACGCTGCCCGGGGACAGGAACCTTCCGGGCGCAATGGCGCAGGGGCCCGGGCGCGAGGGGGCGGGGCCACAGGACTGCGACCCAATGAGCGGAGGCGCCGGCGGACCCGCGGCCCAATGGCGGCGGCGCGTAGGCACGCAGGGGGCGGCCGGGCGCGCCCGACTCTTCCAGAATACCCGGAGAGCGCCTCGCGGCCCGGCTGAGCTAGCGTCTGTCTTTCCCTCTTTTGCGGGCTCCACTATGGCGGCCGTGAAGAGCCTGAACCCCAAAGCCGAGGTGGCCCGAGCCCAGGCAGCGTTGGCGGTCAACATCAGCGCGGCCCGGGGTCTGCAGGACGTGCTGAGGACCAACTTGGGGCCTAAGGGCACCATGAAGATGTAAGGCGGGGCTGGGGGGGAGGGCCGGGCGGGCCCGCGCTGCGCTCACCGCCGCGGGCCGCATGCCGCATGCCCCATGCCCCGAGTGGTGGTCTCCAGCCCGCCGGGCCCCCGGGCCTCCGTGCGCCGCTGCAGTCCCATTTCCCGCGTTCTCCCTGGTCGGGCCTGTATCCTGCTCCGGCCATTGCCTCTCGTAGTCGGTGCCGTCTCCGCGGGGAACAAAGCTGCCCGCGTGCGCGGCGGCCGTCCCTCGTGCTTTGGGGCTTGCGCGACCCCGGGGACTCGGTAGACTTGTTCAGCCGGGCGGGGGGGGCACTGCACCATTCCTGATGCCTCCCGGGAGGAGGGAACCAACCCTGTGGCCCCAGCGCCGTAGGACTGGGTTTCGTGGGGGTCCCTTTGGTCTCCGTGGAAAAAGTCACACGGGTTCATTTCTGCCCCTCGAACAGGCTTGTGTCTGGAGCTGGAGACATCAAGCTCACTAAAGATGGCAATGTGCTGCTGCATGAAATGGTGAGCGGTCAGCGCCGTCTGGGTTCTCCGTAGGACGTTGGGTTGGTGGGAAGATCTGTAATGTTTATTCGCGATGTAGGAGGACGTCGTATTCTCATCAGATAGTTTTCCAGACAATGCAGGAAGTAGGAAAGAAATGTGATCAGCCATAGTTGCTACAGTACCGTGCCGTGCCGTACCGTACCGTGCAGTGAGGAGCCCTGGAGACCTGATGGGTAGCCTGTTCCTCCAAAGCCTTCCCATCCAGTAATGTGGCATCCACTGATGGTCTTGGCCAACAGGGCTGTTCATTGTTTGGATCGTGCCAAGTGATCCTGGAGAAGGCACACGGGTCCTCGCTTTGTCATAAAGAGGCTTGCTTGGGTTTGAAACTGTTAGGTACTGTACTTGTTCGCTCTGTCACTTGGAGTAAACGTTAACTGAGCCTCAGATTTCCTTCCCAGGAAATTAGAGATGATCCTGAGAAGTAAACAGATTTATATATGAAAAGGTTGTAGTTGTCAGGAACTGACAGTGCAAAATAACTAAAAGTAATACGTAGCTGAACACTTGGGCAATTTGGGTACATAGCACTTAAAAGGAGGCCTTTCGCACATTTTAAGGTATGTTTGGATTGTTTTAAGTTACTTAATTTTGTCTTTTTCTACTTTTCAGCAAATTCAACACCCAACAGCCTCCTTAATAGCCAAAGTAGCGACAGCCCAGGATGACATAACGGGTGACGGTACCACGTCCAATGTCCTAATCATTGGAGAACTGCTGAAACAGGCGGATCTCTACATTTCCGAAGTATACATGATTCTTGTGTTTTTGTGATATTTTATTATGTATAAGAAATAATATGGGTTTTATGTCTACAAATTGATTGATGCATTAATAGTGGCTGAGGCCATAGCAGAATGTGAAGAGCAGGGGGGCTTAAGTCTGGAAACCAGAGTCTTTATCTTGGTCTGACACAAATTCATTGTGATTCTGGACAAGTTAAATCTTTCTTGGCCTGAAAGGTTTTCTTTTATCAAGTTGCATTGCATATATTATTTATATCTGTCTATGATGTAGGTTAATAATTGAGATCTAAAAATGGGATGTTTGGGACAACTTATAAGGAAAAAGCCAACCAAAAACTTAAATAAAAATTCTGCACCTTTTGTAGCCCAGAGTAGTTCTAAGATTAAAGCAAACTCAAGGAATACTAACCTGATGTCAGAAAGAACTTCCTGGGAAGACAGAGAAAGCAGACTCTTAGTTACCCTGTCTACTTTCTGTTAGTAAATGATGTGTATTTCAGATTACCTATAGGACAGATATAATGGTCTGTTGACTGCAGGTTGTTGTGACATGTTGAGTTTTTGTTGCTACTCCTTGCGGTTTGCACAGTGAACACCCAAGTGGGCTTTATAGTTCCCTTGGCTTTGACTCTGTGCTAGAGCAATGTCTGTTCTTTTCCTCTGCATTGAAAGGACTGTTTATCCTTTTAAATGTATTCATAAAGTCAGCACATTATATTGTATTAAAGGATAGGAATGATCCAGAATAAATCTTCAAAAATATGCTTTATCATGAGCTATAGTGGCACTTAATTGAAGAACTCCAGGGTTAGTGGTGGTTTGTCATTGTCTTCATCATAGGGTCTTCATCCCAGAATAGTAACAGAAGGATTTGAAGCTGCAAAGGAAAAGGCACTTCAGTTTTTGGAACAAGTCAAAGTAAGCAAAGAGATGGACAGGGAAACACTCATAGATGTGGCCAGAACATCTCTGCGTACTAAAGTTCATGCGGAACTTGCTGATGTCTTAACAGAGGTATGTGTTGAATTAAAAGCCCCTGATTTTTTTTTAATATATTTTATTGATTTTTTTACACAGAGGAAGGGAGAGAGATAGAGAGTTAGAAACATCGATGAGAGAGAAACATCGATCAGCTGCCTCCTGCACATCTCCTACTGGGGATATGCCCGCAACCCAGGTACATGCCCTTGACCGGAATCGAACCTGGGACCTTTCAGTCCGCAGGCCGACGCTCTATCCACTGAGCCAAACCGGTTTCGGCAAAAGCCCCAGATTTTAGAAACATCAGTATACTTAACCAATTTCAATTATAGATTGCTCTCTAAAGTCTTCATACATGAAAAAGTAGGTTCATTCCTGTGGCAGTGATAATCTGATCTGTGTCCTTAAAAAAGTAAAGTGAGAAATTCAAATAATCATATACCTGACCAGGTTATAAAGGTATAATCAGAGCTTTCATTAAAAGTTTTATAATTAGAGATGTTATTATTTAAAAGCTTACTGTTAACAATGTTTAACAATGTTTTTAATAAAATAGGAGGGATGTCTGATTCTTTAGGTAATGACAAATTGAAGTTTAAGAAATATAAATGACTTCAGCCCTTTGCAAATGTATTCTATTAGCTCATAGAAAAAGACTTAGATCAATTTGAAGGATGTTAAAGTCAAGAAACTGTAAACTCTGCAGAACAAGTAACACAAGCATCTTGACTTCTGCAAATCAAATTCATTTAATGGTTATACTCTTCTTGTAGGCTGTAGTTGATTCCATTTTGGCCATTAAAAAACAAGATGAACCTATTGACCTCTTCATGGTTGAGATCATGGAGATGAAACATAAATCTGAAACCGATACAAGGTAGGTGGTAGAATGCTATGAAATGCTTATGAAGTGTGTTGTGTGTACAAATAGGCGCTTTATACAATACATTTTTTGGCTGATTTTTTAAAATTTATTTTATTTTATTTTTTTTCACACACACGCACGCACGCCTTTTTTGGCTGATTTTTGTGTGTGTCTTTGAATTAATACCTATTGCCTAGATGAGTATTTAATTGACTCTGTAATATTTACTTTTGAAGTTAATGGTATAATGTGTTTATAGTCAGAATGACTCAGAAAGTGAGCTACATCGGTGGTTTGGCATTTATTGAACTGTTGGATACAAAACCTAATGGGAGACTGTTGGGGAATTATATATTTCAAAGATCTAGCTTGAAAACATTTTTTAAATAATTAGGTATTGTAAGGAATATTTTTTAAAATGTTTTTTATTTTAGAGAGGAAGGGAGAGGGATAGAGACATAGAAATATTGATGTGAGAGAAACATTGATCAGCTCCCTTCTGCACACACCCTACGAAGTATTGAGCCTGCAACCCTGACCAGGAATAAAACCGATGATCTCCTGGTTCATGGGTCAATGCTCAACCACTGAACCACGCCAGCCGGGCTGAAAGTCAATAACAATATAATGTGTTTTTTTATTTATTTCTTAGTTATAGTTAACAGACAATATTAGTTTCAGCTATGTAACATAGTAATTAGATGTTTATATATACCATAATTTTTAATGTATTTTAACAGCTTAATCAGAGGTCTTGTTTTGGACCATGGGGCACGGCATCCTGATATGAAAAAAAGAGTAGAAGATGCATACATCCTTACATGCAATGTGTCCTTAGAATATGAAAAAACGTGAGTTTATATTCTCTTACAAACGGAATCGAGAAGCAGGGGAGCTTGGTATTTTGGGCAAGTCACTTTGTGAGACTCAGTTTCTCCACTGTACAGACAATAATGCCTCAGATTGGGTTTGGGAGAATTCTAGGAATAAACTCAGAATATACCAGAGGCA
The DNA here is from genome assembly GCF_963259705.1 of Myotis daubentonii. Lineage (NCBI taxonomy): Eukaryota > Metazoa > Chordata > Mammalia > Chiroptera > Vespertilionidae > Myotis > Myotis daubentonii. The sequence continues at coordinate 28,108,455 of NC_081843.1, forward strand.
GATCAGAATTACGTGGCTATTTGTTAAATAAAATAAACATTTTTATCTCTCCCCCTCCCCTCATACTTTTATTTTTAATAGAGAAGTGAATTCTGGCTTTTTTTACAAGAGTGCAGAAGAGAGAGAGAAACTAGTAAGAGCTGAAAGAAAATTCATTGAAGATAGAGTTAAAAAAATAATAGACCTGAAAAAGAAAGTCTGTGGTGACTCAAAGAAAGGATTTGTTGTTATTAATCAAAAGGTGAGAATGAACTTTGCTTTATAAACTAGCTTGTATCATCCATTTTGATTTTTCAGGTGAAATATATTAAAACTAACTTTTTGTTGTTGTTAACAGGGAATTGACCCATTTTCCTTAGATGCTCTTGCAAAAGAAGGCATAGTAGCTCTGCGCAGAGCGAAAAAAAGAAACATGGAAAGGTACGGCGGATAGCAGATCATCTGAGTGACGTGAATTTGTGCAAGTTAACTGAGACTATTCCTTTCCCCCCCTCTATTTTTTCTTTTTTCTTTTGATGAAATACACATAATACAAAATATACCACTTTCCCCTTTTCTTAAAGTGTAAAAAATTCACTGGCATTAAGTTGTATTCAGATTGTTGTGCAACCATCACTATTATCCATTTTCAGAACTTTTTCAGCATTGCAAACTGAAACTGTACCTATTAAACAGTAACTCCCCATTTCTCCTCCCCACTTCTACCCACACTCCTTCCCCTGTAAATACTGTTCTGTTGTCTCTGAATTTGGTACCTCATATAAGGGAATCATACAATAATTGCCCTTTTGTGTCTGGCTTATTTCAGTAAGCATAATGTTTTCAAGATTCACCCAGATTGTAATACGTATCAAAATTTCATTCCTTTTTAAGGACAAATATTCCATGGTATGGGTAATATCACATCCTTATTTATCTATTTATCTGTCAGGAGACATTTGGGTTTCTACCTTTTGGCTATGATGAATAATGCCACTATGAACATTGGTTTATACTTGTTTTACTTTTATTTTTAAAATATGTTTTTATTGATTTTAGAGAGGACGGGAGAGGGAGAGATAGAAACATTGAAGCATCAACATAGATCAGCTGCCTCCTGCACCCCCTTGCTGGGGTTGAGCCTGAAACTCTGGCATGTGCCCTGACCTGGTTACCTCTTGGTGCCTTTCTTGACGTTCAACCACAGAGCCACGTCTGCTGGGCTATACTTGTTTTATTTTCAAACAATGACGGAGTGTACATATATTTCCATGTCAGGAGACAGCATCAAAGGGTTTCAGAGAAATATGAGAAAGCTTTTGTTTATCTTTAAAATTCATAGCAGAGCCCTAGCCAGCTTGGCTCAGTGGATAGAGCATTGGCCTGCGGACTGAAGGGTCCCGGGTTTGATTCCAGCCAAGGGCACATGCCTGGGTTATGGACTCAATCCCCAGTGAGGGGCGTGCAGGAGGCAGCTGATCAATGATTCTCTCTCATCATTGATGTTTCTGTCTCTCCTCCCTTCCTCTCTGAAATCAATAAATATATTTTTAAAAAAATAAAAATCATATCAGAGAAGTATTTGCTGACTTGGGAAAAGTGGTTTAAATGGAGGATTAGGAGAAAAGACCAGTTTTTAGCCGGTTGGTGATCAGTGGACAAGTTAAAATACATTTTAAAATATAATTTTAGTATGTAATTCTGAAAGATTTCTTCCTAAAAATAATCTTTTCTTTAAACATAACTGATAAAAATCACTTACATCTCCTTAAAATACTTCAATATTTCAGGCTGACTCTTGCTTGTGGTGGAGTAGCTCTAAATTCTTTTGATGATCTAAATCCTGATTGTTTGGGACATGCAGGACTTGTCTATGAGTATACATTGGTAAGTGTATTTTCTTTCCAAAGGTAATACTTTTTGGTTCATGAATTCTTCAGTAGTAAAAGCGTATTCAAACTTGGGATCAGATTTATGCTTTATTTACACACATTTTGATGGTCCACATGTAGCACTCTGATGGGAAAGTCACATTTCTCTTACGTGTGTGTGTGTGTGTGTGTGTGTGTGTGTGTGTGTGTGTGTGTGTGTGTTTTAAGAAATTACTTGAATGTGATTCAGTGTGTTTTCTGTGAATGTGCCATTTATCATTTTTTCTCTGATCATTCTTTGTACAACTATGTCCTGTTTTCCTGAAAATATTCTCTTTGCATAGGGAGAAGAGAAGTTCACCTTTGTTGAGAAATGTAACAATCCTCGCTCTGTTACATTATTGGTCAAAGGACCAAATAAGCACACACTCACTCAAATCAAAGATGCAATAAGAGATGGCTTGAGGGCTGTTAAAAATGCTATTGATGATGGTAAGATCCTCACTTTATTCTAATTGTATTCTTTTTGCTATTCTGTAAGGCATGGCTGAATACTGTGTTCTTTTTGTCAGTAGCTTACACAGCCAGACACCATGCAAAAGTAGTCTTCCCTTTAAAATGACTATGATGGTATGCCAAGTTTTTTCATAGCATATCATTACTAAAAGTGGATACAAATAAATAAGAGATTGTAAGAGCTTCCAAGTGCTAGTTAAATCAGATCATGTTATTTGATATGTTGCTTTCAAATGCAATATTAAAATTGCTGTCACACTGAATTTTCAAGAAATTAATGGTCTTCATGTTTGTGTGTTTTATTTTTTTAAATATTTTTTATTGATTTCAGAGAGAAAGGAAGAGGGAGGGAGGGAGGGAGGGAGGGAGGGAGGGAGGGAGGGAGGGAGGGAGATAAAAACATCAATGATGAGAAAATCATCGATCGGCTGCCTCCTGCATGCCCCCCACTGGGGATCGAGCCTGCAACCTGGGCATGTTCCAACCCGGGACCCTTCAGTGTGCAGGCAGACGCTCTATCCACTGAGCCAAACTGGCCAGGGCCATGTATGTGTGTTTTAATTTATTTTATAATTCCACAGTTTTCTTTGTAGCTGAGCATTTTCTCTCTTCTCCCCCTTCCTTCCCCTCCCACCCAACAGGCTGTGTAGTTCCAGGTGGTGGTGCAGTGGAAGTGGCAATGTCACACGCCCTGGTGAAATACAAGCCCAGCGTAAAGGGCAGGGCCCAGCTTGGAGTTCAAGCGTTTGCTGATGCATTGCTCATTATTCCCAAGGTCTGACTTTTGTAACAGTCCATTTTCTAAAATGGAACAATGATTTCTGCTAATGAATGTGAAAGTTTTTTGATGTGGGTTTTTTTTTTTCCTAATGTGGATTTTGAGTAAGTTTGATCAGTTTTCTCCCTAACACTAGAACAGTGGTTGGCATACTGCGGCTCGCGAGGCACACGTGGCTCTTTGGCCCCTTGAGTGTGGCTCTTCCACAAAATACCGACTTCTGCGCATGGGCCACGAAGTTTCAATCGTATTGTATGTGCGTGCCCGCACGTGGTATTTTGTGGAAGAACCACACTCAAAGGGCCAAAGAGCCACATGTGGCTCATGAGCCGCAGTTTGCCGACCACTGCACTAGAACATCCAAATGTATTTGGTTTCCCTAGAAAGGAAACTTGAATATCTGAAGTTTCAAGTTGCAAGAGATAACTATTTTAAGAGGGTTTGCAATGTATAGGGGATATACTTGAGTACAAGCTTGCTTTTTGTTTAAACTACAATCGATATAATGATTTTCTATTGATTATTAATGGATATACTATTTATTTATTGTGCATTTGACTAGTGGTTCTTAGGTCCTGTATTTTAAAGGATTAAATTTGCTTGCCTTTAGGTTCTTGCTCAGAATTCTGGTTTTGATCTTCAGGAAACACTAGTTAAAGTTCAAGCAGAACATTCGGAATCAGGTCAACTTGTGGGTGTGGACTTGAACACAGGTAAGAAAATGCAACTATTTGTAGGGGGAAAACTCGATAGTATAGGTGAGGTAAAGCCAGGAAGAATCAAAAGAATCTTGGGGAGTTACTTTGCAGTTTAATATTAGTCCTATCAGTGAACTCTGGGTTCTAAAATATAGTATAAAAACAGAATTACTAGATACGGTAATTAAGGGAATCAAATATATACATTTGAATAGTTTCAAAGAGTATGGATTTGTTGATGTTACTGAGTGGGGGTAGGTGGTTCAGGTTAATATTGAAAAGCTTCATAATAGGTTTACTCAATTTTTTATCAGGGACTATGATATGGAAATATAAAATAGATGATCATATTCACTGATGGAAAAAGGCTAAGGGTAGCAAATAATGCTGGAAGAGGGAACCAAATACAATGAAATACTTAAAGCCCTGGTCTTAGGCCAGTGTAAGAACACAAATTATGTAAGTACAATATAAGAGAACTGAGATCCAGTCAATATGTAAGACCTACTGTTGTCAGCAACCTTGTTTACATTTAATAAGAAGGGCTCTGGAATGAGGAAAATGATAAACCCATTTTGACCAGATTATAGTTCAAGTGCTGTAATTTAATATGGACAAATTTGTCTAGAAAAACAAGATGTTCAAATATTTGGTAACGAAATAGAGCTTTCCTACCACTCAAGTCTTCTAAGCAGATATCAGTCATTTATCAAAGATACTGTGCACAGGAATCATAAGATCATTCTGATCTTATGACCTGCTATATATGATTTTAAGACTACTGGATTACTTTTCAGGTGAGCCAATGGTAGCAGCAGAAGTAGGCGTATGGGATAACTATTGTGTAAAGAAACAGCTTCTTCACTCCTGGTAAGTTTGGGAAAGTCAAAACTAAAATAACCTTTAGGTAATTACAGTGGGGCCTTGACTTACGAGTTTAATTCGTTCCGTGACGGAGCTCGTAACTCAAATTACTCGTATGTCAAATCATAAAGTGAACGAGTGAGACACGTGATGCTGGGCTGATGTCACTGTGACGTTCGCTGCGCCAACTAGCAGTGGGGTATCTGAAGCTGGCTCGTAACCCGAATTTTAGTTCGCAACTCAAGACGGCTCGTATCAAAAAACTCGTTAGTCAGGACACTTGTAAGTCAAGGCCCCACTGTATACTCTTTTTATTTGGCATATTCTGTTTAATTCCCCCAACCCCTGCCCTCATCAAAATGTAAAAGAAAAAGTGCAAAAATGAAACTTTTATGTATGGAGGGGGAAAGGGAAATTTAATTGGATGTAATTTGCATGGATTGGTTGGAAATTGAGTTGAATTAGGGTTCATATCTGGAATCTGAGCCATCTGATTTTCCCCCCCTTTCAGCACTGTGATTGCCACCAACATACTCCTGGTTGATGAGATCATGCGAGCTGGAATGTCTTCTCTAAAAGGTTGAATTGAAGCTTCCCCTGTACTACCTGAATCATGAAGACTCTACAGTGATCCTAAGAATACAGCTATGGAATTTTTGTCCTGGCTTCAAATGATTTTTAAAGGAATTTCCCCATCTGAAGAAAGGAGAGAGCAATGGCAACTACCTATTAAAATTCCAAAGTCTGAAATTATAATTACACTATTTTTTTTTAAATTGTACTCAGTGTATGCACAACTAGCAGGCTGTTTTCACCCAATATGCACAGAATATTTTGCTTTTGTTTCTGTGATATTAAAAAAAAAAAACATTAGAAAAGCATATATCTATCTTATTAAATATTCCTTGAAAAACAAATTTTAATGGTTTAATAATTTCTTCTAATGATGTATTTTAATTTATCCAATAATTCCCTATTGAGCATTTAAGATTAAAAATTTTATGCTAATATAAATAACACTTAAGTAACAGGGTTTTGAAAGCATCCCTGTTTCTTTAGTATCAATTGCTGTGAGTAAAATGATTGGATCTTTTAGTGGGACATTTCATGCTTTGAAGTAGCTTTGCTAAAATGCTCCCCAGGAAAGTTAAGTGGGAGTGGGTAGAAAGATGGGTGAACTAGAGGCAAGGGACTTGAAAGAACTGCACATTTATAAAATGCAAAAATTAAAATAGAGGAGACAGAGATTTGAAGGCATGGTGACAGGCCTAGTTGAGAAGAGATTTTCAGGTAGACCATACTGTATTTTCACACCCTGGACCTTTACTTATGCTGAAATACCCATCCCAAAACCTCCAGTGTCATTCCACCCTCCCCCCCTCAAATTATTTGACCATGTTTCCAAAAAACCATTTTTTATACAGGTCAGGTGGTGTAAATGAACAGTCCTTGAAGGTGAAATTGTGTTGCTAAGTTTTGTATTTTGAGGACTTGGCTACAGTAAGTGCAATAAATGTTTAACTTGAAACCTTTTCTGTCATCTTGCATTGGTATTCCAAGGCACAAAAGGGGTTGAATATAAAAGGGAAGGAAGTTAGTCCAAATGTTCACAGGATCATGAAGGGGATTCTGAAATCATATAGGGCCTCTTCACACTAACCCTGAGAAAATTGCTTTTTCTTAACCTGACCCCACCCCTTCCTGGGCTGGACTAATCACGCCCTCGGGTTGCCAATATCTAGAGGATGCGCCAGGGGGCAGTGTGCACCGGGACGTAGTGCGTGTGGAGCGCATGCGCAGCAGAGCGAGTAGGCGTATGTACCCAGTTCCTGGTGCCGCGGAGCTATGAGCTCTTCACTGCTGTTGACCCTGCTGTCGCTCCTGTCCGGCCCGTGGATCGAGCTAGGTCAGTGTGCTGGCCTGCCCACTTACCCCTAGCGCCTTTGTCCCAGGGATTATCAGGAAAGGGGTGGGGCGCTTTGCCCCGTGGGGAAGAGACCGTAGCCCACTTCCTAGTCCTAGTCGGCAGAGGCACGTCCCAGCGACTGCCAGCCCGGCGAGGCTAACCGCTCATACTGTATTTTACTTCCAACTTACTATTTTGGAACCTTTCAAGCATAAAGTAAAGAACAGACCATAACTAAACGTGCCCCCTACGTACCTGTCACCCAGTTTAGCAGTAGCCAAATTATGGCTAATCTTGCTTCTTTGGTAACCCACTTTCCCCTCTCCTGGGATCATGCTGAAGTGAATGCAGGCGTTATACAATTTTATTCGTAAATAACTCAGCTTGAATAGCCAAAAAGACAAGTCACGAAAAAAAACCCCACCATACCATTTTCCGCCTACAAAATTAACTTCCAGTTAGTGTTCAGATTTACCTACTGTGTTTTTAAATTGTAGTTTACTTCTTGAATTAGTGTCAAAATAAACTTTGTGCATTGCAGTTGTATGTTTTTTCTTAATTCCTTTTTATTCTGAGATTTTCCTGCTTGCCTCATTAAGTTACTTTCTTCTTTGGGTCCTGATTTCCCTCCTGTTAAATAAGGGGGTCAAATTAAAGATCCTTTTAATTTGATTTTTTGAGGCATACAAACAGCAAGTATGAAGGAGCTCATTCAATTATTTGATGATAATTATTGTGCACTTGTGCTAGGTGCCAGGGATACACTGGCAAAATAGAGGTAGTCCTTTCTTTTCTGGAGTACATGATATAATGGTAAGAACGGATAAGAGTTCAACAAGTGGGAAGGAAGAGAGCGAAAAACAGCATGAGCAGAAGTATGGGTAGAAAGGTGCTAGATGATATATTTTAGGGTTTAGTGTCTAGATTTACCTAGCTGGGACAGGGTTGTGTGTAGAAGAATAGAAAGGTAAGGAAATAAACATTCGTTGAAAACCTACCATGTGCTCAACATTTTACATGTTATTTGAATTCATGCAGCTATGGCTATGACATAGATGCTATTCCCATTTTATAAATGAAGAAATTGAAACTCAGATTAAGTAATTTGCCTAAGGCAGCCGTGGGCAAACTATGCCCGCGGGCCCGTTTGAAATGAATAAAACTATTGAAAAAAAAGACCGTACCCTTTTATGTAATGATGTTTACTTTGAATTTATATTAGTTCACACAAACACTCTATCCATGCTTTTGTTCCAGCCCTCCGGTCCAGTTTAAGAACCCATTGTGGCCCTTGAGTCAAAAAGTTTGCCCACCCCTGGCCTAAGGTCACCCAGCAAATTAAGTGGCAGAACAGGAATTTATTGCATGGGGTTTTTTTGTTGTTAATCCTCACCCGAGGATGTCTTTAATTTTTTTTACAATATATTTTCATTGATTACAGTATTTTTATTGATTACAGAGAGGAGGGGAGAGGGAGGGATAGAAACATCAATGATGAGAGAGAATCATTGATTGGCTGCCTCCTGCACACCCCCTACTGGGGATTGAGCCCATAAACCGGGCATGTGCCCTGGACTAGAATTGAACCTGGGACCTTTCAGTTCACAGGCCACCCTTCAGTCCTCAGGCCAATGCTCTGTTCACTGAGCCAAACCTGCTAGGGCCCAAGGATGTTTTTTCCATTGACTTTTAGAGAGCGTGGAAGGGAGGAGGAGAGACAGAGAGAGAGAAACATCAACGTGAGAGAGACATTGAATGGTTGCCTCCCACATGCACCCTGACCTGGGCTAGTGATCAAGGGTACAACCAAGGTATGTGCCTTTGACTGGAATCGAACCTGGGACCCTTCAGTTCAAGGGCCGTGACTCTATCCACTGAGCCAAACCAGCTAGGGCCAGAACAAGAATTTAAAGCCAAAATTTTAAGCCTCCATTATTTTTAAGAACACTCATTTTTATGAGTATTACATATGATCCAAATATTGCCACTTATTTTTTATATACTCATGTATTACTGATGACACTCTTTTTTTTTCCACTACAGGGAATGGGCAGGTGACAAGCATGGTTAAGCTGCCAGGTGGCAGATTCCAGATGGGAACAAATTCACCGGATGGCAGAGATGGTGAAGGACCTGTCCGGGAGGTGACAGTAAAACCTTTTGCCATCGACATATTTCCTGTCACCAACAAAGATTTCAGGTATATCAGGTATTCTTTCAGGAGGAGTAAAGGCTCTTTTAAATCATCATTATTTTTTAAACAATTCATAAGTTTTATTTTTAATATGTTTTTGTTGATTTTAGAAAGAGAAGAAGGGAAAGGGAGAGATAGATAGAAACATCATAGAGAAAGAAACATCAATATTGATTGGCTGCCTCCTGTATGCCCCTCACTGGGGATCAAGCCCATAGCCTGGGCATGTGCCCTGACTGGGAATAGAACCAGTGACCTCTTGGTGCATGGCTGAATGCTCAACCACTGAGCGACACAGGCTGTGCTCAAATCTTCATTCTTAATCTCTAGAACAGCGGTTCTCAACCTCTGGGTCGCGACCCCTTTGGGGGTCGAATGACCCTTTCACAGGGGTCGCCTAAGACCATCCTGCATATCAGATATTTACATCATGATTCATAACAGTAGCAAAATTTCAGTTATGAAGTAGCAACGAAAATAATTTTATGGTTGGGGGTCACCACAACATGAGGAACTGTATTGAAGGGTTGCGGCATTAGGAAGGTTGAGAACCACTGCTCTAGAAGGAAACTGGCTTGTTCACTATTACATATCTTTGCAATAATGCTGTGGGATAAGTGTATCTACTTTTTTTTAAGTGAAGAATCTGAAATCCAAAAATGTTTACCTTACTCTCCGTTAGTGACAGACTTGAGCCTGTAACTCAAATTCCCTGATTCTTGAGCCAGTGGATTTTCCATTACACTGGGCATAGCACAAGGATTATGGGCAAAAGTGACACACTCAACAGGAATTTCTTCAACAGGGAAAAAGGGACTGGGAGAAGGGTCATATAGCAAAGAGCCTTAAATTCCCTTTATATTTACTTTGGGAAATGGTGTTGTTTTAGGAGTCAAACATTGTGGTTCTAACTCATTCTAAGAAGCCAAGTTGAAACGCCTTAGTTTCTTCAAGGTGATATGTTTTGTAACTTATCTTGAAATGGTACAGGTATGTGCCCTGGCTGGTGTGGCTCAGTTGGTTGAATGTTGTCCTGTACACCAAATGGTCACTGGTTCAATTCCCTGTCAGGGCACATACCCAAGTTGGGGGTTTGATCCCTGTTCAGGGTGCATGCAGGAGGCAGCTAATTTATGTTTCTCAAATCGATATCCCTCCCTCCCTCCCTCCCTCCTTTCCTCCTTTTCTCCCTCTCTCCTCTCCTCTGCCTCTAAAATCAGTAAAAGCATATTTTAAAAAAAGATTTATTAAAAAAAATAGTACAGGGGTGATTATGTAGAGGGGATGGAGGAAAGAGAGGGAATGGGAAGATAATAAAGCAAATGTGGGAAACTACTTAAATGTTACATTTGTGGAGTTAAAACTTTTCAAGATAAAAGGTTATGGGGCCCTGACCGGTTTGGCCCAGTGGATAGAGCGTCAGCCTGCGGACTCAAGGGTCCCGGGTTCGATTCTGGTCAAGGGCATGTACCTTGGTTGCGGGTGCATCCCCAGTGGGGAGTGTGCAGGAGGCAGCTGATCGATGTTTCTCTCTCATTGATGTTTCTAACTCTCTATCCCTCTCCCTTCCTCTCTGTAAAAAATCAATAAAAATATATTAAAAAGAAAAAAAAGGTTATGGGGAAAAATTGATTCAGGAGACACACTGAAATAAGCATAGGATTGTTGATATACTCCTCAGGCCCTTTGACTCAGTGATTCCCCCTCTAGAGATTTGTCTGAAGGAAAGAATTAAAGTTGTCCAAAAACATTTAGCTAAAAAGATGACATTGTAAACAACTATTAACAATTTAAGGATTATTTAAACACTGGAGGCCCAGTGTGCACGATTGTGCCAGTAGCTCGCTTCTGCTTGCCTCAGCTGACCGCCCTGCCCATCGCCTCTGGTAGCTCTCCAAAGCTGATAGCTCTCCGCCCCTAGTAGCCAGGGGGAAACCGAGAAGTGTTCAATGCACCTCCTGGTGACTGGTCATTACTACGTTATGGCCACGGGCCTTTTATAATATAGATATTGTATCAATATAATGATACTTAGCAGCCATTTAAAATCCTGTTGTCAAAAAGAGTCATGAGCCCAACCAGTATGGTTCAGTGGTTGAGTGTGGCTCAGTGGTTCGAATCCCTGTCAGGACACATACCCGGGTTGTAGGCTCCATCCCCAGTAGGGGGTGTGCAGGAGGCAGCTGTTCAGTGTTTCTTTCTCATCTCTCATTGATGTTTCTATCTCTCTATCCCTCTACCTTCCTCTCTGAAATCAATAAAAATATATTAAAACATATATATTTAAAAAGAGTTATGAGATGTTAAGTCAAGAAAGTAGCTTACAAAATAATATATAGCTTATGATCTCATTTTTTAAAACTATGTATATAGAATGTTTATGCATTAAAAAAGTGGAAGTGCATTAGTTAACAGATTTTACCCATGTTTTTGTGACTTTCAAATGACAATAATTACAGGGAAGCACCTTGTTAAACAGGGTGGGAGGGTTGGGGAGTGGGGGCCAAGAAGAATATGGAATGATACATATTAGTTAGTGTGATAATGGATGATTTTAAATTTCCTCATTTTTCTACAATACCACGCGTACTACTTATATGTGCTTTTATTAATTTTTTTTCCAGATGGGAAGGGAGAGAGAGAATCATCAGTGATGAGAGAGAATCACTGATCGTCTGCCTCCTGCATGCCCCACACTGGGGATCGAGCCCACAACCCAGGCATGTGCCCTTGACCAGAATCTAACCTGGGACCCTTCAGTCCCCAGGCTGATGCTCTATCCACTGAGCCAAACCAGCTAGGGCGCTTATATGTGCTTTTAAAACATATTTTTAAACAGGAAAGTTGTTAAAATTGAAGGAGAAATCACTTCTGATCAGACTTGTACCATATCATGACAACCCAAAATAGATAGCTGCACAGTATGCACCTTTTAGATTTCAAGTTATGCCTAGTGCAGTGGTTGGCAAACTGCGGCTCGCGAGCCACATGTGGCTCTTCCATAAAATACCACGTGCGGGCGCGCATGCACAGTACGATTGAAACTTTGTGGCCCATACACAGAAGTCGGTATTTTGTGGAAGAGCCACACTCAAGGGGCCAAAGAGCCGCATGTGGCTCGCAAGCCGCAGTTTGCCGACCACTGACCTAGTTAGTGTATGGTAGAAATATAATGTCACTTCTAGTAAGCCCCTAAACTTTGCTTAGAACCACCCGACTTTGTCTGCCTCTCTGATAAAAGATTCTCAAGCTGTTCAGATTATCTCAATGCCCTCTGATGGGTGAATAATACCTTCCTTTTTTAAAAAATGTATTTTTATTGATTTTAGAGAGGAAGGGAGCGGGAGAGAGAGATAGAAACATCAATGATGAGAAAGAGAATCATTGATCGGCTGCCTCCTGCACACCCCCCACTGGGGATCGAGCCTGAAACCAGGCATATGCCCTGACTGGGAATTGAACCGGTGACCTCTTGGTTCCCGGGCCGACACTCAACCGCCGAGCCACACCCGGCTGGGCAATAATACCTTCTTAAATCAGAGGGCTGGCACAGACGAGGTGATAATGAAAACCATCCATCTCACCTTAGTAATCTGTGTGCTGAGATTTGCTAAACCATACCGAGCTATATGAAAATATATTCTAAAATCTCAGCAACTCAATTTTTTTCTTTTGTTTTTGTTTTTTCAGCAACTTATTTTTATTTGACTCAGTTTCTTTATTCTATTAGATGGAGATGATAACACCTGTTCTGCCTCCCTCTCATGAAATTAGGTATGTAAGAAAGACCTTTCAGAAAAGAAACCATTCCCAACCCTTAAATCTACTCGGCAGCTTTATTTATAATCTCTAAAAACTGGAGATAACCCACATGACCTGCAGTTGGTGAATGAGTAAACCAAATATGGTATATCCATACAGTGAAATACTACTCAGCAATACAAAGGAACAAACTACTGATACCTTTGACAACATGGATGAATCTCAGAAGCATTATGCTAAGTGAAAGAAGCCAGACCCAAAAACTACATCCTGTATAGTTCAATTTATGTGAAAGTATGTAAACCATAGGAACAAAAAACAGGGGCACAGAGGAATTTGGGGTATGTTTGATGAAACTGCTCTGTTTCTTGATTGTGGTGATGACTGTATGCTTTGTCAAAGTCACAAAAGCATACACTAAAAAAAACTGAATTTTACTGTATGTGAATTACACACACGGCAACAGATTTTTTAAAAATATTTTTTTATTGATTTCAGAGAGGAAGGAAGAGGGAGAGAGAGATAGAAACATCCATGGTGAGAGAGAATCATGGATCGGCTGCCTCCTGCAAGTCCCCCACTGGGGATCGAGCCCACAAACCGGCATGTGCCCTTGACCAGAATCAAACCTGGGACCTTATAGCAACAGATTTTAAAAGAAAATCTCCTGCTCAGGGTTTCAGGTGAATTCCTTGGAGTTCATGGGACCTCTGTGACGTGGGACTTACAGGATGAGGCTAGGTGAGCTCTTCAGCAGCAGGAAAGGTGAGGGTGGAGCACAGAACCCTTTCAGCTGAGCCAAGCGAAATCTCTTTTCAGGGAGTTTGTCAGGGAGAAAAAGTACCGGACAGAGGCCGAGACGTTTGGGTGGAGCTTTGTCTTTGAGGACTTTGTCTCAGATGAGCTTAGAAACAAAGCGACTCAGCAAATGAAGGTGAGAAAACCTGGGCTTGGAGCTGAGGGAACGGGAGTGGGACCTGGACATAGAGGCATGTGGGGCGCGGGGTCACCTGGGCCACGGTAGAAATCAGACCTGAGAGCGGGAGGCAGGGAGGAGGCGAGAGAAGCCCTCCCTGGAAGGGTCCGGTGAATACTTCCTCCCAGGAAGGGACCCCTGAGCTGGTTTCTGGGTAGAGAGACTGTAAAGACCCAGATAGATACACATGGGGCTCAAGATACATCCTGCACAAGCAGAACGTCCTGACAGGCCTCCCTCCAATGAGGGCCGTGAGGTGTCAGGCTTCAGAGACTCCAGACACAGCCTCACTTGGACGCCCTGAGTCTTGGCCTGAAGGGTCTGCTCCGCCTCCCGTGTGTCAGTCGGGAGGGTGCGCATGGTGGGTTCGAGCATCTTGCAGTCATGCTCTTTCTTCTTTGTAGCCTGTTCTCTGGTGGCTTCCAGTGGAAAGGGCTTTCTGGAGGCAGGTAAGGGTTGCTTCCTCCACCTTGTTTTCTACCCCTGGCAGGTAGGCTTCCCTAGCCCCCTTGCCCATCTAGGAATACTGAGCTAAAAGGAGAAGTTTCAGGAAAATAGCCAAGACACCCTGTCCCCTAGTCCTCTTCCCATCACCCATCCCATTTTTCTTGTCAGTCTCATGTGTAGTGTCTTCGTTCTGGACCTCTCCTCACTCACCAAGCTCTCTTCCAATTTCTTTGCTTCCCCTAGTGTTAAAAGCTGAACTTAGGTGCCCTAAGCCTAGCCTTCCTCAGACTTCCCTGAGCTCCCAGAGCCTGTCTCACTTCCTCCTGGCTGTCAGCCTGCAGGTCCCGGCTCTGGCATCCGAGAGAGACTGGAGCTCCCGGTGGTACACGTGAGCTGGAATGATGCGCGGGCCTACTGTGCATGGCAGGGGAAACGGCTGCCTACTGAGGAAGAGTGGGAGTTTGCGGCCCGCGGGGGCTTAAAGGGTATAGAGCTACCAAGGCGATTCCCCTTCGTTCTGCTCTCTATCTATGCATGGGGGTCTTTAAAGGGTGGGAAGGGCTCATGCTCCCTAGAGCAGTGAAGGACCAGTTGCTGTTGTTATTTTTATTTCTCATCTATCTCAGACCTATGTAAAATATGGTATTTATTTAAAATATCATAAAAGCTAATAACTGGAAAAATGGAATGAAAAAAACAATTTTTTTTTTTTGTTGGAGATTCTACAGAGATGTCATGTTTCAAAAAATACAGTTGGATCAACATAGCATAGAGAAGAGGAGGAGAGTTACCCAAACCACATGCCTTTTCCATGGATGTATAGGGGTTAATATAAAAAATTGCTCTTTGCTCATAACTTAGTTGTTCTGCAATGGTGATTAAAAAAAGTTATGAGAGTGAAATAGCAATTCACCATATCCAGCCTCTACAGTTTGAACACCAGCTATACCAATAGTCAAAGTTATTAATGTGATAAATGAGGTTGCTTGTTCATTTAGCCAATCGAAGTCCAATGAACAAGTTTATCAATGGTTACTCTCAATTTCTGCACTGATCTCAACATGCACTGGTCACAGGTGGTTTACAGAGGCATTGACCAGAACCACACCTAGGGTTGCACTGCCCTGGGGTAATGCAGGAGGCGGGGCTCCAAATGCAATGTAGTGAGTGGAAGGGATGGGCATAGGATATAAAAATAACCTCCTTTCGGTTCTCTCGCTCGCTCTCTGTCTTTCCCAACTCTTCACCTCTCCCCCCAATGCTTTCTCCTTGCTCTCCCGCAGGTCAGGTTTATCCCTGGGGAAACAAGTTCCAGCCAAACCGCACCAACCTGTGGCAGGTAAGACATGCATTCCTCACTCCTGTCCTTTCTCGGAGCAGTGAGGCCTGCTGTCGGCTGGGCACTGTGTTAGGTGTGGGATTCAGAGGGCTGTGTTCTAAAGTTGGGAAGGGGCGAAGCCGGAGACAAGGTGGTGGAGCAGTGTGCGCGCAGGAGGAAATCATTCATTGCCTGAGAGTACAGGGATGACATCTGAGCTGATCAAATAGGATTTTGCTAAGTGAAAAGAGGAGGAAAGGGTGTTGTCAAGCACAACAGCATGCGTGTTGGCATTGTATTAGGAAAGGGTACTGTCTGTTTGGAAACGTGCCAAATTCAGAGAGACTGGAGCCCAGGGAAATGGTGGGGGTCCAGGTGGTGTTAGGAGATGAAGTAGACAGTGGGTTGGAGGCAGATTTTGGAGCAGATGCGCCAAGATAGGGTTTTAGATTTTACCCTCTAGGTAGTGGGGAGCCAATGGAGGTTGTTATACAGGGGAGTAACAATATCAGATGTTGACTTGGGGAAGCTAACTCTTGCTAATTATGCAGGACTAGATGAAGCAGAGCTGCAGAGGGGGCAAGGGGTGTCTAGGTGATTATAAACACTTGAATTAAGTGGAAGTGGAATAGAGAGGAAGCCCAGTGGGAGAGGCATGTCTGAGAAGATGGACAGGGTTTGGTAATTAATCGAATGTGGTGGGGTGGAAGAGAGTTGGACTCAAGCATGAATCCAAGCTTGGGCAACAGAGTGATGGTGCCACCATTATCCAAATAGATAATATGCTTGTTGGGTCAGAGGGACAGAACTTGGTCAGGGTAGGATCAGCTTAGCTTAGGATGCCTTTGGGTCTTTTATATGTTCAGTCAGAGGTTGAAAATATGAGTCTGAAACTTAGGACAGAAGTCTGGGTCAGAGCAAGTAGCTTGCGAGTCATAAGCATTTACCTTAGGAAAGAATGATCCTGCCCTCCCACACTGGCCAGGAGACGCTGTAGAGTGAGCGGAGCACAGCCTCAGTATTTTAGGGGGAAGCATTGACAGGGGCCTGAGAGGGAGACTGGACCTTTCAGATGATCTTGGGATCAGAGCTTTGCAGAAAGAGAAATCTGACATACACTGTTTGATCTTTGATAAATTAACCATTTTGAACCTCA
The DNA here is from genome assembly GCF_963259705.1 of Myotis daubentonii. Classification (NCBI taxonomy): domain Eukaryota; kingdom Metazoa; phylum Chordata; class Mammalia; order Chiroptera; family Vespertilionidae; genus Myotis; species Myotis daubentonii. Next base: position 28,124,920 of record NC_081843.1, read on the forward strand.
GTTGCTAGTTTCTCTCTCTCTCTCTTTTTTTTAGTTGCTAGTTTCTTAAAGGGAGAGGATACTTGCCTCACAACCTTGCAAGGATTAAATTAAAAGACATAAGTGTAACAGCCCTAGCACATAGTAGGTGTTGAGTAAATTATAGCCCCTTCATCTTCCCTTTCATAAGAGCAATTTCCATAGAGTCGTGGCAGCTGAACCCAATTTTAATGAGAGGCGTGAACAAGTTAAATGAATTGCATTCGCAAATATAGGTTACTTTTTGAAGAGTTTTGGTGGTAAAGAGCGAGAGATGAGAAAGGTAGAGTCAGGGCAGATGAGGCAGAGTTAAACCTGTTGGTGGTAGAAGAGAAAGAGGTGGTTCCTGAGAAGGTGGAGGGTGCAGGGCATGGGGAAGGAGAGGAAGAGCCTTTCTTCCCAAGGCTCCGAGCATGGGGTTCGAGGCCGAGGAGACGAAGTCTCAGAATGGAGACAGTGGGAGTGGGATGGGCTTGACACGGACCACAGCGAGCACAGGGAAACCACACCCTTTCTGATCCAGCTGGAGGTCCTGGTGGAGGACCTGAGGCAGCTGGTTTGGGAGCTCAGGTTGGAAACCTCGGGTCACTGCCACGTGCCCTTCCCCCTATTCCAGATGACCTTGGTTTCCTTGTGGGCAGGCAGGAACACCTGCCATGGGACAGGATGGCAAATCTTTTATCCTAAATCTCTTCTCAGGGAAAGTTCCCCAAGGGTGACAAGGCTGAGGACGGCTTCCATGGGGTCTCCCCAGTGAACGCGTTCCCCCCACAGAATAACTATGGTAAGATTTCTTATCAGGTCGCCATCACCACTCACACGTGGCTGGTGGGAGCATTCTGCCTGATGGATGAGGCAGAGAGAAGCACCTGGGGCAGCATTTGCTCCCAGGGCTTTGATGGCTCACAGGCAGGCATGATGCTTCCCAGCGGGGAACTGACCCCCTGTTGTGCTGCAGGGCTCTATGACCTCGTGGGCAACGTGTGGGAGTGGACAGCTTCACCATACCAGGGTGCAAACCAGGATATGCGTGTCCTCCGGGGGGCATCCTGGATCGACACATCCGATGGCTCTGCCAATCACCGGGCCCGGGTCACCACCAGGTGAGGAGCTTGGTAGCTGAGGGCTGAGGGGCTGGAGGTGACCTCACAGAGCACAGGTGGCACCACAACTGGTGTTGGCACTCCTTCTGCATCTCTACTTGCACCAGGAGATGTGGGTACTGAAAAGGAAGCAGGTAGCGCTTGCCAGGAAAAGGAAACCAGTCCAGGACAGCTTGTGCCTTTCTTCTCAGCTCGCACACCCAGGGAGACTCTGTGTCCAGCATCTCAATTACATGGGCTTCTCTTCTTGTCCTCATAAATAGGTGTGCGGAGGGAGGGAAGTAGAATGGCCACATCAATAGGTCAAGGCCATGGGTCATGGAAATATTGACTCTTCAAACAGGCGGGCACATGGAAAATCATTTCTACAACCATTTTGATTTACAGTCAAGTTAAAAATGGGCCCAGGAGGGTCCTGGGACCTGCTCATTTCAGACAGGTGGTTAGTGGTGGCACCTGGATGGAAGCATCCTAGGCTGCTGGTCCCCTGCTAGGACTTTCTGCTTCGTTTGCCAGTAGATTTATTTTGGTTGATCTCCCTGCAACTCCTCCTACTCTTTGGCTCCATAAGGACTGTAGAGGCCACTCAGGATATCAGATTTGCAGGTGTTTGACCCACAAAGGCCCCTGAATTCTCTCTTTTTTAGGACAAAGTGGTAGAAAAGTACTGGCCTAGAACCAGGAAACTGGGTTTGACATTGATTCTGTTGTGCTGTTGGAACAGTAGTTGGCCTTGGGCAAGACATTTAACTCTTTCTAGCATCTGCTTCTGGGTCTCTAAAATGGTGAACACATCTTGCCTTCCATAGCAGTTGGGAAATAGCAAGCGAGAGAATTCACTTGAAACTTCTTTGAAAAGTATGGAGAACTGACTGGCGCTGTGATACTCTCACTAACTGCCAACAGGTTTTTTCCGGCTGAGTTATTCCTAACCACCAACAGTCACAGGAGCTAGTCATGGCTCTCCTGCCTTCCAGCTCAGTCTCTCAGGACCACCGTCACTTCCTCCACCCAGCCCCAAGGCCACTCCATGTCCCCGGGACTGCCCTCTGACCAGGCTTCTTTCCAGACCACGCCCTCCACAGTCCTTGGGCCCCCCAGGTCGCAGCAGGCCCTGGGAGGTGGAACAGGAAAGTTGGGTAAGGCCCAAGGCCCCTTTCTCAACATGTTCATTCTCTCCCCTTCTCTGGTTGCAGGATGGGCAACACTCCAGATTCAGCGTCTGACAACCTAGGCTTCCGCTGTGCTTCCAATATAGGCCGACTGCCAGGGGAGCTGTGAGCAGCCACGCAGCCACGAAGAGTGCCCCGTGGTACCCATGCCACTCACTGGCCACATTTCAAACAGCCAAGCTCTTCAACTTCCACCTTCTCCTCCTCTGCCCCTTTTGACAGGCACCTCTCACCTGGTGGCAGGTGGGCGGGAGAGGCCTCTCGCCTCAGAGGAGGCCATGTCTCTTGGTGAAGGGCCCCAGCGCACTGATTGTGGCCAGGAGCTGGGTGTTTTTATTAGAGGCCAAATATCAACTATACAGGGGCCAAGTACTCAAACAATTGGGGCGGCGTCCTCTTAAAGGCAGTGTGTTAAAATCCTTTTAAGTCTGTTCCCTTCCCCTTTCTCGGTGTCTGATTCAGGGACCTGACATTGTTTCTTAGGGCAGAATTTCCCCACTCTCTGTTTTCCCAGCAAATTGCTGTGGAAAGGAGATGCTGCCTTCATTTGTATAGTGTTTCTGTGTGCCTCTGAAGGCACTTGATTTCCACTCTCTGTATGTGAAATGGAGAAATGTGGGCTCTTTAAAGCGCAATTCAGTCTTCAAAGGGTCCAGGACAGTGGTTCTCAACCTTCCTAATGCCGCGACCCTTTAATACAGTTCCTCATGTTGTGGTGACCCCCAATCATAAAATTATTTTCATTGTTACTTCATAACTGTAATTTTGCTACTGTTATGAATCGTAATGTAAATATCTGATATGCAGGATGTATTTTCATTGTTACAAATTGAACATAATGAAAGCATAGTGATTAATCACAAAAACAATATGTAATTATATGTGTTTTCCAATGGTTTTAGGCGACCCCTGTGAAAGGATCATTCGACCCACAAAGGGGTCGCGACCCACAGGTTGAGAACCGCTGGTCTAGGAGAACAGGGTATTAACCAGGCCAAACTGTGCCTCCTGCGAGTCACAAAGTAAATGATACTTCAGAAAGACAAACATGAGAAGTGTCCCTTTCTGTTGTTAATTATGCAAGGGCTTCCTTATGCCTCTGGAAACCTGTCCCCTGGAGAAGGACCTGCTCCCATGGTGTCACTGGACATTGTGAGGTCAGTAAAATCCCCCATGATTGTATCTCAGACGGCTGTCTGTTTTCTCCTCACCCTGGGACCCTAAGGGAAGTGCACCCGAGGGTCAGTAACTCTGGGCCTCCCCTGAGCAGACACTGAGATGGTGGTACCACTGGGAGGTGGATCCAGCGCCCTCCTCTGTGCCCAGGCCCCAACTGCATTGTGATGGGAGTGCCTTTCGCTTGTGCAGAGCCTCTGAGGGGAGAGTGGCCCAGGTCCAGCGGTCCTGGCCTGGACCAATGCCTTCTCTGCACAACCTCATTCCTTTGACGAGTGTTTCTGTGGCTTCCCCTCCCTGCCTCCCCCTCCCCCGCATCCCTCCTGCCAGCACCTCAGTAGTCCTCCTCAGCCGGGGAGAGCAGCACAGCCTTGGGTGTGTTCTCAAAGAGCGCAGCCCGGTTCTGCTCCTGGCCCTTCTTCACCCAGTGGCCGTAGATTCGGAAAGCATAGGCATCGATGAGCCGGCGCAGAGGCCGAAGGGAGTAGGGGTCACGCATGATGATCTCCCGGGTCACAGGCTTCACCCGGTGGTACTGGTAGTAGATCCGCACTGAAGCCAGCACTGTCAGAGCGATCACCTGCGGAGGGAGGGCCAGGACTGAGAGCCTGGAGCGCCCCCTGGGCCCTTCCCAGTGTTCCCCCAGTTCCTGCCCTACCAGTACTGGCAGGCATTTAGACTGTCAGAGGACATCTGTCTTCCCTGGAGCCAGAGTTCTGGGAACCATCACGGGTGGGTGGGAGGGGGAGGGCAGGTGCCCTGGAAACCCTAGCCTGTAAGTAGTGTGAGTAGTGGTCCCTGGGGGGCTTGGGCTCCAGGGCCCTGGATGGGAAGGGAGCTTCAATACCTTGAACTTGCCCCGGGGGCTGAAGTGCCGCACTTCCTCCACGTCATACTGCTGGAAGAAGGGATGCGCTAAGGCCTCTTCTGCCGTCAGGCGGCCCTGGGGGTTCACCACCAAGAAGCGGGAAACCTGAGAGAACGGGGTGGGTAGTGAAAACAGCAAGGCAGGCTCCCTGCCAGCGCCTCAGAAGCCATGGGGTCTCCTCGCAGACCCCTCCACCCTGTGCCCGGCACACTCCCCTCCCCCCTCCCCCCCCCCCCCCCCCCCCGCGGTGGACTGCCCCTCGCCTGAGCCCAGGAGCCAGCGGGCCTGGCCCCTCACCAGGTCTTTCACGGTGTCCGAGTAATCATCCCACTCGGGTGAGCCAAACTGGTAGTTGCCGCTCATGATCATCCTCAGCATCAGCATCTGCTTCCGGTGCCAGAAGGGCGGGGAGCCAGCCAGCAGGGTGTACATGATGACCCCTGTGCTCCACCTGGCACCAGGTGGGTGGGAGGAAGGCAGGCGGACTGGCTGTAGCTCCGGCCAGTTCCTCCCCTCCCCAGCCAGGTGTTCCGGTCATGGTGGCATCCCTGTCCCTTCCCCCCAGCACACTCACATGTCCACCTCCTTCCCGTAGCCCGGGTGGTCACTGTTCATGGAGCACTCAATGATCTCGGGGGCCAGGTAGCTGGGGGTCCCACAGATCTCTGCAGGAACAGTTACCATCAGGATAGGTCAGCAGGGGGCACTTGGAAGAAGAAGGTCCGAAGAAACAAGATAGAACAGAAATAGTGCTTGGACTGGGACTCGCCTAGCACTGGCCAACTTCAGGGCCAAGGGCAGGGGCCAGAGCTGGCTCGTAGGCCACCCACTTGGGGCCTGTTGGTTCCCTGGTCACATCTAACTATTCTGGCCTAGAACTCAGGCCGGGGGAACCTGGCTCAACTCGGTCCTGAGAAGAGGACCTGCCTGAAAAGGCACCTAACCCTGAAATGATAGGATTTTTATTCTGGGGGGATATAGGGGAAGGTCCCGGGCAATCTCTGTTCCTGGGAGAGTTGGTGAGAAAGCCAGGCCTCGTTACCAGACCTCGTAGCTTCTCTCCGGGCTTCAGCTGGCAGGAAAAGCCAAAGTCTGTGAGCTTGATGTTCATGTCATCGTCCAAGAGGATGTTCTCGGGCTTCAGGTCCCGATGGACGATGTCGAGTTTGTGCAAGGTGCAGATCACCTCCAGCAGGGCTCTCATAATCTTCCTGGGGTGGGACAGGAGCGTGTCACTCTGCTCTCTGCAGGGTCAGGTGGCGGGGAGGGAGACCAAAGCCCACATACCAGGCCGACTGCACAGGAGAGAGGGCGGCTGCGACGGTCGGGCTGAGCCAGGGAGGGAGGGCACAACCCAGCGGTGCACACCCTCCGAGACCTGGGTGCCTGTCGCACTGGGGCTTGGGCAGGGAGTGGGGAGAGGGGCAAGTGGACCCTCACCTGGTTTCCTTCTCACTCAGGGTGACCTTCTCAGTGAGGTAATCAAAGAGCTCCCCTTTCTTCATCCTGTGGTGACAGAGGGTTTGTAGCTGGATTGATCCCAAGACCACCCCCTTAGCCTGCTCCCAGAGAGCTCTTCCTCACCCCAATCCCTCCAGAGGCAAAGGACCAGGGTCTGCAGGGAGGAGCTGGGAAGTGAGTGGAGAGGTTGTCTGGGAAGATTGGAACAAGAGCAAGGGAGGCTGGAGGGGTGGTATGGCATCTGTGTGAGGGTCTCTCCCGTCTGTGGGAGTGACAGCATGGACAGATCTATCAGGGCCAAAATCAAGGGCTGGAGATGAAAAACTGGCCGAAGGCCCCCTGGCCCAAGGGCCCAGACCCCGAACGGAAAGACAGGAGTATCCTGATATTTTTCAGGCACAAATGGAATGAGTGTTGAGTGTTGGAGGAGCAGTTGTGCCTGTGAGGATTAAGAATTGCAGTTCAATCTTCTCACTTCTTGGGATGCTCTATAAAGAGGTGTACGTTAGAAAAATCCAGTCATAACCTGGAGGGCAACTTGGGGCAGCATTAAAAATAGATTCCCCAAGTAACTTCTTCAAAGGTTAGGGACATCTGAGCTGCCCCCAAGGACAGGGCCACTGAGCGGAGCTGGGACAGCTGCGGCTGGTCCAGTCTGGGGGGTCCCTGGGAAAGTCTCCCTGTGTTAAATAGGAAAGGTGCATCCTGCCCCCTCTCACCCGCTCCTCCAGGGAAAGCAGTTGGATTCCTAGGGCACAGGGATGTTGCTGGAGTCCCAGAGAGGCAAGAAAACCATTGAGCTTAGCTGCTAGGGCAGGGAGAGGGGTTCCATTTGAAGAAACAACCTAGAATTCACAGATATAAGCCTTGCTTTATACACTATCTGTACTGTGTTCCTTAAAAGCAACATGTGAGTCCCATTTTTGTCGTTTTAATTCCAACTTGAAGACACTAGGTGAACTCACTATTAGCAATAGCAGCAGCAGCACCAGCAGCAGGTTTGCCTGTAAGTACTGGGGACTGTGCAAGGTACATGAGCAGGCTCTGCCTTCTGGAGCCGGCCGCTTAATTGTACACACAGGCCAAGTTACGTGCTTCTCCAAGCAAAACCACAGTAGGGCCACAATAGGAAACGTTCCAACAATACAAAGTTTACCTGAATAGTTTTCTCAAGAAACCCAGTCCCTAAATTAGCTGTTATATAGGGAGAAATCAAGACACCCCTTTAACAGTGAGCCATGCAGAGAGATTTCTGTTCTTCAACAAGGACTCAGTGGAGTGGGGAAGCAACGAGCCAGGGAGTTCTTTTTGCTGGGAACCTTTTCTAACAAAAAGGGCAGTAATGCCCTGGCCAGTGTGGTTCAGTGGATAGAGCATCAGCCCAAGGGTCTCAGGCTTGATTCCCAGTCAAGGGCACGTCTCTGAATTGTGGGTTCACTCCCTGGCCCAGTCGGGTGCATGTGGGAGGCAGCCAGTCGTGTCTCTCTCACATTCCACCCCCCTCTCCCTCTTCTCCAATCCTTCCCTCCCTTCCAATCTCTCTAAAAATCACTGGCAAAAAGTATCCTTGGGTGAGGATTAACAAGATAAAGAAAGAAAGAAAGCCTCCAGCCCATGAGTGGTGGACCCAGGATTCAAAGCCGGGCAGCCTGACCCCCGGGGCTGACCTGCCTAAAGCACTTGTGATCCTACTTGGCATCTACAGTGTAGGGGCTGGCTGCTGGATGGGAGACCACAATAGGAAGTTGTCTGATGAGCCTCGGGGTATGGCTGGCTCCAGGGCTGGGTACTTACAGATCAAACACCAAGAAGAAGAAAGTGTTGGTCTCATAATTGTCCTTCAGCTGTACTGAAATGGAAATGGCTGGCTTGCCTCAGGGAGCAGAGGAGCCTGGGCAGAGGCAGTGGGGTCTAGGGGCAGGGGGAGGAAAGCTGCTGGGGCCGACTGCACAAATGAAGGGGGTATCTGGATGCTACTCCAAGGAGGCCCCCCAGGGGAGGGGGCAGGCCCAGTGACTTCACACCCCACTCCCCTGCCCTCACCCAGTCCCAGACCTGCCGGTGACCCCTTCTGTCTGGCTGGGAGAGGAGGCTTCGAGCTGAGTCCCCGGAGCAGTCTTCCTGGAGGTTGGAGCTGGGAACCTCAAGCCTCAGGAACTGGGCCAGTGAGCCTCAGGGTGCAGGAGACACCCTGGACAATTCTGGCTAGCTGCATGGTGGGCTGCACTCCCTGACTTGGGTTCTCAGGGCAGAAGCAAGGTGGAGCTCCCCGCTGTGGCTGGGAGCCAGCACTCACCGATGTTGGGGTACCCTGACACCTTGCGCAGGATGTCCACCTCCTTCAGCGTGGCCTCTCGCAGCTCCCGCACCTCCTTGGGGCTGAAGCTGCCCCCGCCGGTGACGTCAATGATCTTCACAGCATACTCCTTGCGCGTGGGCTTGTGGATACAGCGCCTGACGACACTGCTAACTCCCCTGGGGGTGCAGAGGACAGGTGTTCTCAGCGGGTGCCCCAAGTCCAGGCCACAGCAAAGATGTCCTGCCTTGTCCCCCAACTCCCTGTGAGCTTTTGGGAGAAGTAGGATGCTGATGAGTCACAAGCCTGGTCTCAGGCCTCTTAACTCCCAGTTCAGTGTTCGTTCACACATAGAAAGGCCGTACACTCTCAAGGCCATAGCTTCCTTTGACCCCTGATCTCTGACCCTGGCCCAAAGCTGGGTTTGGATGTGCTTGTCACCAGCGTCAGGGTTGCGGGAAGCTCTTTGCCAGGAGAGGTCACTGATCTGGGTACTCACACCCTACCTTCCTGGTCAGGAGGGGAGGACCCAAACTGAGGGGTGGAAATGGCCTGGGTGCCCAGGGTCCAGCAGAGATTGGCCCAGAGGTTGGCAGAGCCGGCTGGAGCCTAGGACAGCGTTTCCTGGAAAAGGCCTGGGCCTTACCTGCCCAGGATCTCCTTGGGCTCATAGTTCTCATAGAAACCCTCTGTGGAATGTGAGTCCAGCTGCGCCTCGTCCCGTGTCATGCTCAGCTCCTTGGGGTGGTCCTGAAGGGCTCTGAGAGGGAACAGAAAGATGCCGTCAGCGCTCCCGGCTTGGGGGATGTGCTCTCTGAGGGTGGGTACCAGTTTTCACGCATTTTTGTCTCGCCTGGCACAGGGCTGGACTACTGTGAATGTTCAAAATGAATGTTTGAGAGTTGAAAAAATGCTTTGAAAAGAGTCGAGCATCGTTCTTCCCACTGGCTGTAAACGCTTATGAGTCCAGGTGACCATGTTTCCCTGCATGTTCTCACTGTAAGCTGCTCCCCCTGGGGGAGGGGATAGGCAGCCAGGCCCAGGCCTGCGGGGACATCGGGACCCAAGGTTAGCTCTGAGGAGGCCGGCACAGCCTTGATTTTAGAAAGACCTACCGAGGCCCTGGCTGGTTAGCTCATTTGGTTAGAGCAGTGGTTCCCAAAGTGGGCCACATGCCTCCCAGGGGGGGCAATTTGATTTTTAAGAGGGGCAATTGGAGAATGAGTTATTAACAGTGACTTTTTTGCATTTCTTATGGTTCTAGGGGCCTCATATACAGTCTATAAATGTATACTGTGACCTATTTATGCATTTCAGTTCTCTATTATATTTTTGAAACTTTATTTGCTATTTTTCATATCACTTCATATTATTGTTTTTTAACAATTTCTTAGTGATTTCCTCAGTACTTCAACTGTCCTTTTGTTCTTTCATTTTTCTCTTTCATGTTCTTTGGAAACTTGTTTTAGACCAAGTTAATGGCCTTTTAGGCTTCCTTCACATGAATAGAAGTTCACTTTTTAAATAGTAAGAATTATATGTCACGGGGGTGGGGGGAGGATCAGGATTTTAGAGTTGCTAGGTGGGGCATGGCCAAAAAAGGTTGGGAACCACTGGGTTAGAGTATCATCCCAATATGCCAAGGTCGTGGGTTCAATCCCTGGTCAGGGCACATACAAGAATCAACCAATGAATGCATAAATACGTGGAACAACAAATCTATGTCTTTCTCCCTCCCTCCCTCTCTCTCTAAAATTAATCAATAAAAATAAATTTAGACAGAACCACAGAGAACCTCTCCAGAGGGCAAAGTAAAGTGGCTTCCTTTCCTCTTTGAGGACATAAGGCTAGTTCTGCTTACTTCTGCCTGCTCTCTGCACTTGTGGAAAAGGTAGAAGCCGCACAATTTCATCTTCTTACTATGCTGCTCTTACAGCCTGTCCTTTTCTACCCCAGTCCTGTCTGACCCTGAAAACGCCCCTTCTTTCAGAACATGCTCCTTCCTCACTCATTTTGTCTTTACCCTGGACTTTCATAACCATCTTTCATGCCTTCATCCTTTTATATTCTTTGAAAAGCACTGTGCCAGATGCCCTGAGGGATGCAGAGCTTGATGGGGGAATTCTGGTCCCAGCCTCCGCTATCACTTGTCAGTGTGTGCTGTCATGTCCCCCATTAAGCTGTGATCTTGTCTAGGATGTCCCCGCCCCAGCCATCCTGCCCCTCTGTATGTATCCAGTGCAGGCACATAGCAGGAGCTGCTCCCGGAAGGTGAGTTGATGGTGGAGGTATTCTTTTGGTGCAGGGTCTGTCAGCAGAATGGCCCATGTCCTACTAGCAATGGCTCTTGAGCCCTGAGTGGTCCTGCCACAGTGTGGGGCAGTACAGAGCCAGGACATTCAGGCCTGGACAGAGGACCTAAGCTCCGGGTACTGACCTTGGATGAAGGGTTTGAGGAATGGAGAAAGTCATCCACCAACAGGAAGAACAGCAGACAGAAAATGGGCACAAGCTGCCCCTGAGCAGGGCCCAAACTCTTCTAGCCCCATATCTCCTGCCTTTTCTGGGCCCAAAGGCCTGGCTTGTCACAGGGGCTGATTTGCTGACCAGCCAAGCTGCAGCCCTGGCTGCCTCAGGCCTCGGGCTGGCCGTTCCAGGAAGCCTGGTGTCCCCACTGCTGGGTGCCTGGTTATCAGAAGCCTCCTGCCAGCAGCAGGCTGCTTCTGTCCTGTCAGCAACCCCAACTGAGCACAGGAGAGTCTGTTCCCTGTAACATCAAGTTCATTTCCTGGCAAGTCCTTATAAGTTCTCAACACTGCGTAGCACCAGCTCTTTCCCTTCCCCCAGCCCTCCCCGGGCAGAGAATACATCTGGACCCACCCAGGATGCCATCCGGCTGGGGATGGGCTGGGGATGCATTCCACGGCATGGCCAGGTCCAGCTGGTTCTGTCGGCATTTATCTCTCTTGGTGTGGGCTGGGGAGGTTTCTCTTGTTCCCTCCTTTGGCTCCAGGCCTAACTTGGGGCTGATTTTATGCGTCTGTTCACTGCCTCCACCTGCACCCCCACACTCTTCCCAAAACCCTTTTGAAAAGGGTCACCAAATGGGTTTAATCCTTTCTGGAACATACTGTCCTTTCTAAAACTCAGTCTGAATCAGTCACAGGGACCCACTTTCTAAACTCTGGAGTCAATGCCATCACTCTTCTGGTCCACCTGCCTTCAGAAGGGAAGTGGGTCTAATGGACTTCGGGGTTTCTACTTCTCTAACCCACAGCCTCCCCCTAACCCTGTCTGCCGCCTGGCTTTTGTCCATCACTGGCCCAGCTACTCACCGTTAGGTCCTCGCAGGCCCTTGAGTGGACTTGACAGGAATCTCAAAGGTCCCAGAGCCCCTTGGAGAGAGGGGACAACAGAGGACTGCAGTGTGTCCTGAGCCGACAGCTGTGGCCGGAGCAGGATATTTTGCTGCTCTTCCTTCGTGCTTTGCTACTTGATGAGGGAAGGCTGAGGTGCCAAAAATAAATCACCAGAGCAAACCCGGGATGCAGGCCAAGGCTCAGCAAAGAACAACGCACAGGAGTCTCTCCAGCGGTGACCTCTGGTGGAGGGTGAGGGAAGTTCGGGTGACCTGGGAACAGGCGTGATAGCATGAGGCGACGATTTTCCTTCTGGAGCTACTTGGTCTTCAGGCCCAGAGGGTCTAAAGCCAACCTGTTTCTCTGGGAGCCGTTTCTGTGTTTGGTGTGATCAGGAAACAGCACACTGGTGCACCCACGCTAGTGCTGGGACTTGGACATCAGGATCTGCTCAGGGACAGTTTGTGTGGCTGCCCCACAAAATGCAGACCTTAAAGGTTAGGGAACATCCCCTACAAGGAATTGACCTTGGATCTGTCTCCATTATCTCATCCTTAACCCATTTTGTTGTCAGCCTGAAGTTTCTACTGGGAAGTTTTTTTTTTTATTGATTTCAGAGAGGGAGAGGGAGATAGAAACATCAGTGATGAAGATTATTTATCGGCTGCCTCCTGCACGCCCCCTACTGGGGATGGAGCCTACAACCCAGACATATGCCCTGACCAGGAGGGATTGTGGGAGGGCTCCAGGGCGTGTCTGGCCCATCTCAGTCCCCAGCAGCCTTAGCATATCATTAGCATATAATTGAACCGAGACCTCTGGTTTATAGGTCGATGCTCAACCACTGAGCCACCGTTGGCTGGGCAACTACGGGGATGACTTCAGTGTGCCAGGAAAAGCATATGGGCTCTGTATGCAACTCTGAGCTCTTTGGGTGAGTATGACTCTACCTTAAGAGGCTGACAGAATTGGAAATAATGTATACAACCTGGTGGCACACAGTAGACATTTATTGCTCTCCCTTATTCTAAAGCAACCTTTTTTCAAACCCTTAATTCTAATATACAAAACAAAGGGAGGGGTAATCTACATGTGCTTCACAGGAGCTGAGCCCATAAACATCCATTTGACTAGCATATTACAAAGCACTTCACCTGGACCCCCAAACTTTGGTATTAGCCAATTTTAGAGAATGTTTGACTTGTTCAGCATAAAAAAAATAGGTGAGTAGAAGTGCCTAGATTAACCCCAGTTGTGGGTCCAAGTGCTCTCTCCGTTCTATCATGCTGACCATCTCTTTTTCACTCTGGGGAAATACTTTGCTGAATTGCTACATAGAAAGGAGTTGATGACTTCAGGGTTGAGTTTTATGCCTAAAGGTCTTATTTATTGATGCAGCTTTTGGCTCCAAGGATGAAAACACTTCAATCTCATCCTTTTACTTACTGTCAATAAGTCTTTTTTATTTTTTTCTGATTCTAGGCTAGACTTGACTTGTACTAGTTTATACTTTGAATGCATGACAGAATCCCTTCTGACCTTAGAGAAAAGGACTAATGCACCCAGAGGATCATTCCCAGTGCCTTTCTCTGGGGAGCCATGGTTCCAACCAGAGGCCAGGCCAGGCAGACTCTTGCATTTTATTGCTGACTTATTTTCCTTTGATTCACTAATTTAATGATATTTGGGTACCCACTATAGACCATCACACCTTGGATATAAGGGGCAATTAACACTATAAGTCTCCAGGAAAATGGGCAAAGGAGACCACTGACGAGCCCAGGAGGAACTATGTTAAAGGACTCCCCAGGAGTGAATTATCTGTGGTCATTCAGATGCTCAGGGTAAGGCAGTCTTGGCCCCTTTCAGGAACTGAATGATTTGGTAGAAAAGGGCACTCCAAGAACAGCTGAGGACAGGAGGCAGCAACTGAGTAATTCACTCATTCAACATCAACTCACCCTGTAGTAAGAGGTCTCTAAGACTTAAGAGGGAAGAAACCAGATAACAGATAAAATTAGAAAAACATCTATGGTTTTCACCTCTGATCAAACTAATTGGATATTCTAGGGCAGTGGTCAGCAAACTCATTTAGTCAACAGAGCCAAATATCAACAGTACAATTGAAATTTCTTTTGAGAGCCAAATTTTTAAACTTAATCTATACAGGTAGGTACATTGTTATTAACTTAATTAGGGTACTCCTAAGGCTTAGGAAGAGCCACACTCAAGGGGCCAAAGAGCTGCATGTGCCTCGCGAGCCCCAGTTTGCCGACCACTGTCTAGGGAACAGTGACAAATAGTGCTCACAGGGAACCCACTTACTCTTCACCCGATTAGAACATTAGTATTTTAAAGTTTCTTGTTACTGCTCAGTTTATTGAACACTGGCTCCGAAGGCTTATAGTACCTGGAACCTTTTTAATGGGCAACATGTTTGCTAGTGAACTACTCCTTACATAACTATTTCCCTACAAAAGTTTCTCAGGGAGTTTTACCAGGACCTCTGAGTGGATGCTAATTTCAGGTACAGAGACTATAAACTAGATAAACATAAAGACATGTTGAGACAATTATGTTCTTCTGCAAAATACATATGTTCAGGATGCATATACTATATCTAAAATTTATTACCTTACATTTATCAGACACCATTTCAGAAGAAAATCACTTTATTGTAACTGATTCACAAACATCACAAAAGTTGGTTAAAGGAGGCCAAACATCTGCTCAGCCCCAAACTGAATTATCATCTTAATGAACTTCTACACAGTAAGTATACTCTCTTCCACTGCCACTGCTATTCTGAGGCAAGGAAACTATTAATGATACAGGAGAGTTAACAAGTAGTTTTATACTTTCACTATCAATTATATATTTTTATACTAAGTTAACTTGGACATGAGAGATGATTTCCCATTTCTTCAATGCGACCTTCTTGATTAGGCTAATCCTGCAAACAAAAAAGGTACATTTAGAAGAGCACTGGCTGTATAGTCTTAACAAAACTGAAGCCCTCCCAGGTATGAAAGGAGAGGGAAAACCCAGAGTTTCTTTAATAAGTTATTGAGGGCATCCTATAACCAACAAAACATTCTGCATTTGTCACAGCTAAGAAAAGACAGGGCACATGTGCTTCTGGGGACAGAGTCCTGAGGCAGAAATATAGCCAGTTTGATACTGGCTATCCCTTCATCAAAGAATTCTGAAAAACTCAGACATGCAATCTCTTACTTCCACAGTTCAACCACCTGAAAGGATTAACTTCTCCCTTATGTCCTACCCAAAATGAAGGGGGGAAATGAAAATAAACATTTTAATAGATGGTGTATTCTTAGGTGGATGGAAGGAAATTATGTGAAAACGAGCTGACATTCCGCAAAGCCTAAATCGCACAATTCCGGTGAGGGACTTAATAAACTTGTCTAATAAGGCATGCAGAATGCCAATAATATTAGTCTTTATGTGCATTCCTGGACTTTGGTGAAAACAGAATTTTGTGTTCATAACCTTAAGTCTAGATCACTCACATGCAGTTATCCTCAATAAGATCCGACACACTAATCTATACCTACTGAAGGAAGAATCAGATTCAGAACATAACTGGTAAAGGATTAAGATAATGATTAGAAATCTCTGCACCAGTTTGTTAGAAGTTAGCTTATTTTTAGAGTAATTTTAACAAAATCTCCTCTAATTTGTCAGTTTAATTTATTAAACACAGATTCCCTAAGTTCTATAGGATCTAGGAGCACAACCATTAAACAAATCGAGCCTATGCAAGTTTAATCATGAATTGATATATCACCTACCATTTGCAAATTTACATTGTTTCAGCACCTCGCTGAAACCCTCACAAAGCTTAAGGTCACCCTGGTTCTGGGCACAGTCCAAAAACTGTTTCATCTCATAGTGGCATGGGCCAAACTGCTGCTGCTGCTGGTATGCCTGTGTTCCCTGGGGCTCCTGCAAAGGCATAACATTCAGAAACGTTTAGAAAGGAAATCAGACTTAACCCTGAACAAAGAGCAGTATCCACTGTCTTTGAGGTTAACTGGGAAACAGAACTAAACCCAGCTGCAAATTAAAGTTTTCAGCTAATAGCATGGAAAGTGAGATCTTTTCAAGGCAGAAAATTAGCTTTAGCAAAATTCCAGTTGTAATCAGCAAGATTTAAGAAAAAAAATGCAAATAAAATAAAATGGTTATCTAGGCATTTAAAGACCAGTGAAGCTTCATGGAGGAAAAAATGGGACTACTATAGAAAAATAGGTGGATGAAAGTTTCAAGTATAACACAATTACAACAGAGTACACACCCATGCTCATCAGAGGAGAAAATTCACAAACCTCAGAGAGGCAAGTGACAAATGTCAGGTAAGAGAGCAGAGAGCTTCTAAAGAGATTTTTTTGAAAACTAAGATTGAGCCCTTAGTGAATAGAGTGTCAGCCTGCAGACTGAAGGGTCCCAAGTTCAATTTCAGTCAAAGGCACATGCCCGGGTTGCGGGCTCGATACCCAGTAGGGGGCGTGCAGGAGGCAGCCGATCAATGATTCTCTCAGATCATTGATGTTTCCATCTCTCTCTCCCTTCCTCTCTGAAATGAATAAAAAAAAAAATATAAAAAAATATAAAAAAGAAAACAAAGATCAAGACTGAATTAGTTCAGGGTAACCAAGACAAAATATTTAAAATAAGAAAAAAAAAATGGCTGTTTTACAGTGAATCAGGTTGAACTACTAGAGTTCTACATCTTGGGGAAAAAGAAAATTTATACAGTACTTACTGATGCTGGCCTGAGGCACTAACTCAACTGCCAAGCGTGGCTTTTGATAAAACATTTTCTGTTTAACAGCATTGTGGATTCTAAATTTACACAGTTCTTACACACAAGGAACTTACAAATAACTAGGTTTCCTCATTAAATATACCACTGAAGGGCAATGCTGCCCAAAGTCTTACCTGATAAGTGATGTCAGGCCTCGAGGGCTCAGCATTACTTCCTCCACTGAAGCCCCCAGTGATGGCGTGACCCAGCGTGTGGCCGACAGCAGAGCCCACAGCCACACCAGCTGCAGTGGTTGCCATTTGGGCCATCAGACCTGGCTGCCGGGGTGCAGCAGCAGGTGCGCCAACAGCAGATGGTGCAGCTGGTGCTGGTGGGTGAGCTGCTGGTGCTGGTCTGGGGGCAGCTCTCATCTGAGGTGCCCGGCTGTGAAAGTAAAGAACAAAAAGTATGCAGTTCCTACTTCCAACCCAGGTTTGGAAACTGTCAAGGTAATACTACATACATACAAGAAAACTTTACAAAACACAATTCCCTAAAGTTCCCATGGTCGGCAAACTGCGGCTCATGAGCCACATGCAGCTCTTTGGCCCCTTGAGTGTGGCTCTTCCTAAGCCTTAGGAGTACCCTAATTAAGTTAATAACAATTACCTACCTATATAGTTTAAGTTTAAAAAATGTGGCTCTCAAAAGAAATTTCAATCGTTGTACTGTTGATATTTGGCTCTGTTGACTAATGAGTTTGCCGACCACTGCCCTAAACTATTGTTACATTTTCTCTCTTTAACCTTTTGTTTGGGTTGTAACCACCAAGTATAACCTATTTTTTCCTGCTTCTTTGCAACCATTTCCATGTATTCAATAGCCCACAGTATCTTTAAAGAACACAGTTTTTCCAATACTTCATAAAAATTGTAAAATATTAAGAGTTTAAAATATTCTCACAGAATTCATCACAAGTGCTAAGGAAAAAATAGGGAGCGAGGGGGAGCATGTTGTGGGATGTCATAACTTAAGGACAGTCAAAGGAGATCTCCCTGAGCTGGTAACATTTGAATGAAGACCTGCACTTCCTCATCTGGGGAAGTAATCTGGTCAAATCCTTCATTTTACAGATTAGAACACTGAAGCCCAGTGACGAAGTGACTTGCCTGAACTGTTATACCAAGATTAACCTCAACTATTTTCCATCTGTAGGACAGTTGGATGCTTTCAACTATTTCAGTAAAATCTTCATGCCCTGACCGGTTTGGCTCAGTGGATAGAGCGTCGGCCTGCGGACTGAAGGGTTCGATTCCGGACAAGGGCATGTACCTTGGTTGCGGGCACATCCCCAGTGGGGAGAGTGCAGGAGGCAGCTGGTCGATGTTTCTCTCTTACCAATGTTTCTAGCTCTCTATCCCTCTCCCTTCCTCTCTGTAAAAAATCAATAAAATATATATATTTTAAAAATCTCCATATAAATTATGCTCCCCCCCTACCAGTTTTCAAATTCTTCCCCCAAATAAGGCCAGGTCAAAAGTTTATGATTTCACTTTATAAAAAGGTGGTTATTGCCCAGGCGGCGTGGCTCAGCGGTTGAGCACCGACCTATGAACCAGGCCATAGTTCGATTCCCCATCAGGGCACATGCCTGGATTGCCGCTCAGTCCCAGGAGGAGGCATGCAGGAGGCAGCTGATCAATGATTCTCTCTGCCCCTTCCTCTCTGAAACCAATAAAAAATATATTTTAAAAAAATGTGGTTATCTGCCCTTTGAACAGAAGTTTCTTTTCACAAGCGAACCCCTTCTCACACTCCTAGCACACTGTATGAACACAGTCCAGTGAAGCAACAGGGCCTGTGCTAAACGTCCTGAATTGGTCACTGGCTTTCCCACTTCCCGGAGGCATGACCTTAGACAAGTAATTTATTCCGAGTCGGCTGTTTCCTTATTCCTGCCAAGTAGGGGTAACACCGATCTCTAGGGTTACCATGAGGTGTAACTGGCAGTACATTTTACAAGTATTTTATTTTATTTTATTTATTTTTTAAAATATATTTTATTGATTTTTTCACAGAGAGGAAGGGAGAGAGATAGAGAGTTAGAAACATCGATGAGCGAGAAACATCGATCAGCTGCCTCCTGCACATCTCCCACTGGGGATGTGCCCACAACCCAGGTACATGCCCTTGACCGGAATCGAACCGGGACCCTTCAGTCCGCAGGCCGACGCTCCATCCACTGAGCCAAACCGGTCTCGGCTTTACAAGTATTTTAGAAACTAGAGAACGTCAGGTACACGTGAGGGCCTTAGTGACTGTGTCCTCTCGTAGGCCGAGACCCCAAAAGGCTCACTGCTCATGGCAGGTGCTCACAGATTATTCCCTGAATTGAAATCCGATCATCATTTCCCGATTGTTACCTTTCTTCTACACTTTTTTTGCTACTTTGAACGTTTCAGCCCGTTTCCACTTCTTTTTACAACTTGGCTATTTTAACTTAAAAATGAGCTACGAAATATTTTAAGCAATAACTCATGGGCGTTCGAAATTAGAAAACTTGCCACTAATGGGGAAAATCTAGCCAAAGGCGCCACGAAGTCGGGCCCCCGCCGCATTGGCCTTCAGACGCCCGGTCCGCGGCCTCCGCCAGCCTCCGCCCGGCCACCCTGCGTCACGGCGCCCACAGGGCCCCCAGCCCCGCGAGGACCTCACCTGGCCGGAGGGGCCATGCGGGAGGTGCGGCTCCGGCTTCCACGCGGCATCGCAACTGCGCAGCGGGTCGGTGTCTGCAAGTGCGAAACTCCTAGAAGACCCCGGCGGCTTCTGCTGAGCGCGAGAGAGCGGAAGGCGGGGGGCGGGGCTGGAAGCGCGCGACCAATCAGCGCACAGGCAGGGCCCTTCCGTTTGCCGACGTCTCCGAGGGCCCTGAAGGTCACTGAAAGAGCGTGAGCACGCGATGGCAACTCGTCGCACGCGGTTGGCGTCAGCAGCTGGGCGCCGGGGCTGTTTAGAAAACCGGAAGTGCCTGTGGCAAACTTGCCGGTCCCAGACTAACGTAAGTCAGAACCGGTCGCTGGTTAAGGGTCCGAGGACCGGTGCGTCTTCCTTCACACGTTTGTATGACTAACGTGGTACGTCACATCCAACCTTGAGAGTCAGACCTCTGTCGGGACTACCACTGGACCTTGGGGCAAGTTACTTCACGTTTCTCAGCATTAAATCATTTAGATAAATATTTTTTGAGGCAGTGTGGGCACGCAGTATGAACCGAGGGAAAGTGAAAACTTGAGATAAGAATCGACGAAACAAAGTTAGTTCTTTTTGTATTGCTGTTGTCTGCGGATCCAGTCAGCAAAAGTTAATCGTGCTGTACGTGTATGTATTACTATACGTTTTCAACCATTTCACATATCTCATAGGATTTTTGCCCGTAATTGAGGTAGCATTCACGGATAAACATGTTCTGATCTACAAGTGCCAGCTGGGTTGAGACAGCGCCGAATGCAACAAGACGACAGCTTCCTTAGTTTAAATCCAGGGAGGAGAGACACAGCGCCTGTACAGGTCGGGTGATGGTGACGGAAGCACAGTCCTTGAAGTGGGGGAGCAAGCCAGGCCTTACCAAGGGTAAGACCATTCCTGGCAGAGGGAACAGCAATTGCCAAGGCCCCTGGGCCTGTGCTGCAGTAATAGTTGGTAGGAAATGTTTTTAACAATAACATTTTAGAGCCTCTGCAGTATAGGGGAAAAGTTGGCTGCTGGCATTTCAAGGAGGGCTTCATGGGAAAGTCCTTGGGGATGGGGTGGAATTTATGGAGGTGGGAAAGCAGAGGTGGAACCTCCATTTCTTCTTGGATGCCCATCAGAAATTTCCCCCCTTCCACCAGAGGTAGCAGAGTTTAACACAACCTTTCCAGCAACAGCAGGGTGTTTGTGGAATCCAGGGGGTAAATGCAAAACCTTTTCATGAAAAACCAAGTTTTATTTTCATAGGACTTCTTAAAGAAATTAAAGCTTTATAAATGATAAGACTTTGGCCCTTGCCGAAACCGGTTTGGCTCAGTGGATAGAGCGTCGGCCTGCGGACTGAAAGGTCCCAGGTTCGATTCCGGTCAAGGGCATGTACCTGGGTTGCGGGCACATCCCCAGTAGGAGATGTGCAGGAGGCAGCTGATCGATGTTTCGCTCTCATCGATGTTTCTAACTCTCTATCTCTCTCCCTTCCTCTCTGTAAAAAATCAATAAAATATATTAAAAAAAAAAAAAAAGACTTTGGCCCTAGCTGGTTTGGCTCAGTGGATAGAGCGTCGGCCTGTGGACTGAAGGGTCCTGGGTTCAATTCTGGCCAAGGGCACATGCCTGGGTTTCGGGCTTGATCCCCAGTAGGGGCCGTGCAGGAGGCAGCCAATCAATGATTCTCTCTCATCATTGATGTTTCTCTCCCTCCCTCTTCTTTGAAATCAACAAAAAATATATTTAAAAAATAAAACTTCTGTTATCTACTTAATTTGAGTAGAATATTTACTGCACTCATCAAGAGCCCATTCTGAGCCTGCAGTCCAGGCATATGCCCTGACTAGGAATCAAACCGTGACCTCCTGGTTCACAGGTTGACACTCAACCACTGAGCAACACTGGCTGAGTGATAACAGAAATTTTAAAACTGTACAAATCCTGTTCCAGAAATTCCATGTCTAGGAATGTAAGAAACAATTGTGAAAAACATAAAAAACTGAGTCATATATGTGAGAAGAAATTAAGTGTAAGGGTATTTAACAATATATGTAAAATAGGAAAGACGTATAAACAATCTAAATGCCCTACAATATAGAATTAAATGTTATCTACATATACACTGAGTGGCCAGATTATTATTACCACCTGACGTTTGTAGGCAAATTAGCTATAATTTCGTGCTGAAGTTGCTAGAGGGCCAGACAATTATAAATAGGGAGGCAGGTGGTTTACCATGACAGTAGAAGTGATTTTTTTCTGAAGATGTGGGTAAACAATGCGATTTAAGAGCCTTTGAACATGGGATATATTTGAACGTGAGTGGCCAGATTATTATGACCACTTGATGTTTGTAGGCAAATTAGCCGTACACTGCGTTGTATGGAATATGGAAGCCGAAGGCCTGTTCAAACACCTTTGCTGTCTGCAGTTACCAAGATAAAACGTTTCCAATTTGCACAGGAATACAAGGTTTGGACAGTCGAGCATTGGAAAAAAGTCATGTGGTCCAATGAATTGCGTTTCCAGTTGCATCATGCAGATGGCAGAGTGAGAATTTGGCAGAAACAGCATGAAAGCATGCACCCCACATGCATGAGACAACCCTTCAAGCTGGTGAGGGCAGTGTTATGGTTTGGGGCATGTTTTCCTGGCACGATTTGGGCCCTTTAATTTGTGTGGAACAACGTCTGAATAGCACAGCATACCTAAGTATCATTGCTGATCAAGTTCATCCTATCATGTTGATGGCATATCCCAATGGGGATGGCTTCTTCCAACAAGACAATGTGCCATGCCATGGTGCTTGTATTGTGCAGCTGTGGTTTCAAGAACATGAGGGAGACTTTACCTTGCTTAGGTGGCCCCCACAATCACCAGATCTCAATCCAAGGACGAAGTTAAAAGAGCCATCAGGCAGCTGATTCCACAACCATCAAATCTCACAGAACTGGACAGTGCTATTCATCAGGCACTGTTGGTGTCAGATTCCTCGCATCACCTTTCAACATCTTGTGGAGTCAATGTCAGTAAGAATCGCCGCGGTATTGAGGGCAAAAGGTGGCCCAACGAAGCACTGATGGGGTGGTCATAATAATCTGGCCACTCACATTCAAATATATCCCATGTTCAAAGGCTGTTAAATCGCGTTATCTTCAGAAAAAAATCACTTCTGTCGTGGTAAACAACCTGCTTCCCTATTTATAATGGTCTGGCCCTCTAGTAACTTCAGCGTGAAATTATAGCTAATTTGCCTACAGATGTCAGGTGGTCATAATAATCTGGCCACTCAGTGTATATATAAAAGGCTAATTTGCCAAGCGTCCCCTTGGGAGTTCGACCAGGAGACCAGGAGTTTGATTGCTTGCTATGACATGTGTTGACCACCAGGGGGCAGTGCGGAACAAAGGAAGGCCCTGCCGGCAACCTGAAGGCCTCGATTGGCTCTGATTGCCTGCCAAGCCTAGGGACCCTACCCAGGCATGAATTTTGTGCACCAGGCTGCTAGTACATAGATATAATGTTATGCAGCCATTGAAAATGTTATGAAAGAATATTTGACATGAAAAGTATCTTAACAATATGCTAAATGAAAGAGCAGTTTACAAAATAGTACACATAGTATGTTTATATTTTGAGAAAATATATGTATCTTAAAGACTGGCATTATATACACCTAAGGAATGACTATCCATTGAGTAGTGCTTTCTTCTTTTTTGTGTGTCCATATTTTCCAACTTTGCTTCAGTGAACATATTTATATTAAACATCATGGTGGTTTAAAATGCCCACAAATTAACACGCCTTTCAAAAAGTGGAGCCTGATCCCTCTCCCCTTGAGTGTGAGCTGGATTTAATGACTTACTTTGAATGGATAGAAAAAAGCAAAAGTGTTGATGTGCAACTTCGGAGAGTAGGTCTTAAAAGGTACTGTGGCTTCCTCCTTGTTCACTCTTTCAGATCACTTACTCTGAGGAAAGCCAGCTGTCACATCATGAGGACACTTAAGCAGCCTCATGGAATCTCATGTGGCAAGGAAGTGAGGCCTGCCAGCAGCCACGTGAGTAAGCAACCTTCCCATGACTGGTCTCGGCCAACAGCTTGACTGCAACCTCATGAGATGCTAAGCTACAAACCACCCAGCTAAGCTACTTTGAATCCTTGGCCCACAGAAACTGAGATAGTAAGTATTTGTTCTTTTAAGCCACTAGGTTTTGGAGTAATTTATTATACAGCAATAAGTAATTAATACACAATTTCTACAATTACTATATTTAAACTGTAAACATTCTAGTATCTAAAATGAGCAAAATCTAGTTAACACACATTAGATTGTTGCTTTAACATGGCTTATGTCTGTCTGAGTATGCTGTACTTTACAGCAGGAATTGAAATGTTTGAAACATTAAGGTTCTTATACTCTAAATGTAGTGGTTGTTTTTATAACTAAGACATATAAATACAGTGCCTTGCAGATATCAGACAAAAAAGAATGAATTTTTTTAACTCATCTAAAAATACAAAGTATTATATGAACAAGTAGTTAAGGGGTGCTTATGTGAAGTTCTACAGGATTTCAAAGAATGGACATTCAATGTGAAGGCTTCAGGAAGAAAGTGGCATTTAAATAATTATAGGTGGAATTAGTTTCAAGATTAAAACTGTAAAGGGGGAAATAGTATGCTAAATACAACAGCACAGATTCAAATGAATAATTATGGTGAGTTTAGAGGACAGAAGACCTGTATCAAGAATCAGTGTTTTTTTTAGAAGTTGTGTCAAAACTTAAGAAAATCCGGGGAGGGTTGGGGGGCAGGAGGTAGGGGGGTAAGAGATCAACTAAAGGACTTGTATGCATGCATATAAGCATAACCAATGGACATAAGACACTGGGTGATAGGGGAGGCTAGGGGACTGTCTAGGGCTGGGGGATAAAATGGATACATATGTAATACCCTTTGTAATACTTTAAGCAATAAAAAAAAAAAAAAAAAAAAACCTTAAGAAAATCCAATAGATGATTTCCAGCACAACGTAAGAAATCTAGGCCTTTTATCCTATAAGATTGAGGGGTTTATACGATTAAAACGGTCTTCTGGTAGATTAATCTAGAGTTTAAGCAACTTGACCAAGTCAGTATAGTTTAACTCCAAAGCGATTCCTACCATAACACACTGCCTGATGTTGGAGATATTGAAAAGAATTAATGGCCGAAACCGGTTTGGCTCAGTGGATAGAGCGTCGGCCTGCGGACTGAGAGGTCCCAGGTTCGATTCCGGTCAAGGGCATGTACCTGGGTTGCGGGCACATCCCCAGTGGGGGATGTGCAGGAGGCAGCTGATTGATGTTTCTCTCTCATCAATGTTTCTGACTTTGTCTCTTTCCCTTCCTCTCTGTAGAAAATCAATAAAATATATTTAAAAAAAAAAAAAAAAAAGAAAAGAATTAATGTAGTGAGTGAAATAATCAAGACTTTGTAACCAAAGAGGAAGGACTGTATTCTGTAAACGTAAAAGTAGTTACCATTTATTGAGCATCTATTATGTGTCAGGCCCTTAACTGTGTCGGATGTTTCATATATTTTATCTATAATCCAATTTGGCAAGGTAATCCAATATTATTCCCATTTTACAAATGAGAAACCCGAGACTTGGAACTTGAAAGTAGTCAGAAGTTTGCTGACTGCTAGAGTGGTGTTAACAGCTAGGATTAATATTCAGATTGCTCCTTCCAGTACACACCTTTCTCTCCTAACCACAGACTCACCACTGGGTGCCAAGGGCTGAATGAATGCAGAGTGAAGATAAAGGAAAGGTACCCGGCCATATTCTGTATAATTTTAAAACTAAAATTCAACTTTTTTCCTTGGACATGGAGGTTTGTGGTTGGTTCTGAACCACATAACATTGTCTACAGTTGAGGGAAATTGTGATGTTGGAAAGAGTGAATGCTTTACGAAAGTATCTGTGATGCCCATCTTCTTTCTAACCAGCTGTGCAACCTCTGGAAAGATATGTGAACTCTCTGAGCCTCAAGAATCCCCTCTCTAAAATGGAGATAGTGTCCACCTCAAAGGATTGTTGTGCCATGTGAAGTGCAGAGAACCTAGCAACTAGGTTCAACAGACACTATTACAATTTAAAGTACTTCTTTTCTTGGAAAACAAATATTAAACCTGCACACTTGAGTTGGAATCTTGTACAAATTCTTATCTTTGTTCTCCTCCCCCCATTCATCTTTGTGACCTTTTCTTTAGGAAGAAGAATGCAAATATTTGTAGACTTAAAACTAGTTACCGTAGCAACTAAAAAAAAAAAAACAACACTAGAAGAGTTAAAATGCCACTCTTGCTGCTGTTCTCTTTTAATTAAAAACCCTAAAAAGGCATACCCACTTGGATGTTACTTAACAACCAGAGTCTGGCCGTTGAAGCAGTAAACTTAAGCGATGCCAAAACCAAATTCTGTTGACCAACATGGATTCTCTCCCCTAAGACCAGTTGCAGCGGGAGTCAAAGACAAGACTTTTTTTTATCAGGTCCTTCGGTATCCTGTAGAAAAATCAGACAGAAACAAAAATCAGTTATTTTCTTTGGTCCGAGCATCAACACTGGAAGTAAACCCCTCACTTGTATTTCTTTAAAAAGATGTTTTCTACCTTCCCTAGCCCCTTCCACCATTCCAACTGCAGTCAGGAGATAAGCTGCGGGCTAACGGGGTCCACCTGCGACTCGCTAAGACGGGGCCGCTTCCGAAGGGGCGACTGTGCCCGGGTCGAATCGTAGGGGACCAAGGAAGTGGCCCGCGGCGCTCGCGCTCACGGGCCTCCCCGGGCCCCAAGGGTCTGGCCCGTACGCACCAGCGCGCAGGCGAGGCGAGTGCGCGGCCGGGGCTGCAGCTTGCGCTGGCGCCGCTTGCGCTGGCCGTTCAGGAGTTTCTGTGCGATCTTGCGCTCGTGGCCGCCAGGCACCGGCCAGTTGGTGCGCAGTTCCCGCTCGCGCCGCGTGCGGCCCTTGCTGTGCCCGGCCCCACCGGCCGGGAAGTCGCGCAGGTAGTAGTAATCGGGGCAGTCATAGAGCTCCTCCTCGAAGCACACCTCGGCCGGCAGCGGCTGCGCCAGACTCGGGGCGTTGGGAAGGGCCCGGTCCATCGCGCCCGGCTGGCCCGCAGCCGGCGCACGCGCGCCTCTGGAGCCCCTCCGCCCCGCGCTGCGATTGGCTCCGCCTGACGGGGCGGGACCTAGGCAGACGTCACAGAGCTGGGCTTGTGTCCTGCGCGAGGTCTGGGGCTTCCCGCTGGGTCAGCCGTGACCCCTTCCTCCGCCTGGGTCTGTGTGCCCTCGTCGGAGACGGTCACTTGGCAAAATCCGATCCTGCACTTGCTTTATGTTGGTCAAAAATGGTAAACATATGCACAGAGGAAAGGCCACATGAGGACAGAGCAAGAAGGTGGTCATCTGCAAGCCAAGGAGAAAGGCCTCAGGAGGAACCAACCCTGGTGACATCTTTATTTTTTCTCTGGAGCATCAAGTTTATTAGGAAACTTGAGAGAGCTAAATACTTTAATAAGAACCCCTACAAACATAGGAGCAAAGGAGAGCAGGGCAGGGAGAATGGCCCCAGGAAAAACAGTTCCAGTCTCTGAAGTTTTCATTCAGGTGGGAGCCGAAGGGCGGACTCATAGGGAGGACAGCTTCTCCTCTTGACCCCCCCCAGGGGGCTCCAGGCAGTCTTCCAAGCTCAGGGTATTTTGGATAAGATGCTTCTGAAGGCCATGGATGCGGGATACCGTCCTGACGTGAATGCCATGCAGAGAATGCCTCGGCAGTCAGCACACCTCCATGGTCTCTCCAGAAATACAGCGTGTATTTCTTGCTTTGCTGCTTACATCCAGCTTCTGTCTCATCTCCCACACCACATGGCCTGTCTCTGGAGCTCAGCATCTTTAAAGTTCAACATTTAAAATGCAGAAAGTACTGCTTGATTGCCCCAGCATGTTTAGCTGGTCATGCTTTGGCTGTCCACTATTGTAAAAAATTATATTGACTTCACTCTTGTCCTTTTGAGATGCTGCTTGTCAGTGGACAACTTATAGCATAAGAATCTTAAGAAAAACCTAAGAACCTCCAAGCCCACCCCCTGTGGGCCCTGGCCGTGGCCAGAGGAAGAGGCTGGAGTCCATCATCTTGCTGCCCAGCTTGAAGCCAGTTTTCATTGGTTGTCCCCTCTGGGGGTCCACCAATGCTGCTGCTGCTGCGGGTGGTGGGGGAGTCCCCAGGGTCATGTTGGAGAATTGGGCTCAGGGTGGCAATCCTTAATTCCAGGCTGCATAGGGAGATTGTGTGGTCCTTCCTTTGGGACTGGCTAGGGAATGGAATTCCTCCCTTCACGCTGGCTGGGTAAATGGTCATCCTTTCTTCTAGTCGGGGGAATGGCCATCCTTGCTTGCATGCTGCCTGGGGGAGTGGTGGTCCTCCCAGACTTCCTGGGGGAGTGGGCATCATTGACTCTGGGCTGAGTGGTGGAGTTCCAGGGTCTCGGCCATTCTGCCCTCAAGTCTGAAACCCCTGTGCTGGGGAAAGACTAATGTTGGGGTCTGGGGAGGCTCAGGGCCTTCCCCTGATCTTGGGGTTTTCATGCTATCTAGTATTAGATAAGTGCCCATGATGTTGTTATATATTCTTCCTGTGAGTGATTCCTGTATCTCATGCTATTCATATCCCATGTCTTCATTATTTGGACTACTTTTGGGTCTAAGTCACCTCAGGGTGGTTCAAAGTATGGCCTCAGTTTCTCTGACTGGCCAATGTTGACCCAGTGGTCCTTCATTATGTCTTTCATTGTTGATCTTTGGCTGAAGTTGAGAGTTATTAAGTTCTGTAAAAGTCTGACATTTCAGAGACAGGCAGTATGGTATAAAGAAGTGCCCACACAAGATCTTCCTAACTTCTTCAAAATTTCCCCCCACAAATGGAAGTTCCCGTCACCATCCTGTAGAGTGCTACCTCCATGCTCCAGATGTCCATCTTCGGGCACTCATAGGATTTGAGCTGCAAGATCTCTGGGGCCATATAGGAGATGGTGCCACAGAATGTACTTTTTCTCTTCTGTAAATTCCCCACTGAAGCCAAAGTTTGCTAATTTAACCCTTATCTCACCATCTAGAAAAATGTTCTCCGGCTTCAGATCCTGAAGTACTATGTGTCTCTGATGGCAATACTGGGCCACTGATAATAATTGCTGGAACATGGCTTAGACTTTCTTCTCTATCATGGGGCCACAGTTCTCTAGTTAAATAAGGTTCCTTCACTATCGTGTTCCATGAAAATATAGACTTTGTCCTGATGGTAACGACCTCAAACAACTTTGTAATGTTGGGATGATTTAATCTCTTAAGAGAATGAATCTCTTGAAGAACATCAGAGAACCCTGCCAGGTGACAACTTTTACAGCCATCTCTGTGCTGGTGAGTGTGACAGATCAGCCTAACCTCTTCAAAGGATCCCTTGCCAAAGGTGTTGAGAATGAGGTAGTTGCCAATATGGCACTCCTCATTAGCCGAGATGGCTACAAAGTCATCAGACATGATGACTTAAAGAAATAAAAAAATATTCTCTGAGATCTGTACTCACTAAAGTGGATCAGTGATGAAAATAGAAAAAAAGAGAGGAGGAGGATGAGTAGAAGAAGAGGAGGAGGAGAAAATAAAATTAAAAAATGAAATATAAAAAGAAAAAAAATTTAAGTAAAAAAAAAATAAAAAGAAACAATGAAAAAACAACAACAACAAAACACAACTATGAGAAAACAAGCCAACTAGTCCAACTCCGAAAAGTCACCACCAATCAGCTTCCTGGGCTCTAACAGACTGAAACCTCAGCCCAGCCAGTACCTTAAAGGGGTGGTTTGTATTTCCATCACAATGGCACCTTATGAGGTCAAAGAAAGAAATGTACCACTCATGGGTGGAGATAAACCATAGTGGTTTTCTCACTTTTTGGTCTCATGACCCTTATTTTCTGAGGGAAAAATGAAAGAACCTCCAAAGAACGTTTTGTTTATGTGGGATATTCAATATTGACATTTACTTTTACTAGAAATGAAAATCTGTAAGATGCAGACAAAAATCAACAGTCTGACTTATTCTCATGCTCCGGGTCTCAGTTCAAATATCACCTGCTTAGAGAGGGCTTCCTACCTACCTCACCCAGCCCATCACTTTTGACATCTTCATAACACTGACCACAGTGTGGCTGATTCTTGTTTACTGTCTGTCCTTCCCATGAATGGAAGAGCATGACTGTAGGGATCCATGTGTCTAGCACAGTGTGTGGCAACAAAATGTTTAATCAAATTTGTTCACTGGATTAATATAAGAGTTTGGGGGAGCAAAAGAAAATATGGCCAATTATTTATTTAATCAAAGAGACTCCTAAAACATCTTAAAAACAGTCATATTCACCGGTTTGGCTCAGTGGATAGAGCGTCGGCCTGTGGACTGAAAGGTCCCAGGTTCGATTCCTGTCAAGGGCATGTACCTGGGTTGCGGGCACATCCCCAGTAGGAGATGTGCAGGAGGCAGCTGATCGATGTTTCTCTCTCATCGATGTTTCTAACTCTCTATCTCTCTCCCTTCCTCTCTGTAAAAAATCAGTAAAATATATATTTTAAAAAAACACACAACAGTCATGTTCTATTCTCACTCAGTTTTGGGGGCAGATAAAATAAAGAGGAGGGTTGAAGTCTGGGTTTCCAGGTATGTGGGTTGGTGAGGCTGAAGAAAGTCTAACTGGTAGGAGTCTTACTATAAAGATTAAAGAAGATGATTCATCTTTCCAGTGGTACTTGCTAAGGATGCAGTAAATTTGGATCTGCAATGAAGCTGTAAGGTATTTTTACACTTTGAATATCCATTTCCAGATGACACAAAGGACTTCTCAGGTGACCCTGAGTAGGCCATTTAGGTGAATTTTTGTGTTACTTAAATGAACCATCTCTTTTAACCTTGCAACTCAGGGATTAGTTAACAATATCCAATATGGTCCAATCCAGTGCAACTAGAGGGTGTCCTTTTGGAGATGTCTTTTTTTAAAAAATATTTTATTGATTTTTTACAGAGAGGAAGGGAGAGAGAGAGAGAGTCAGAAACATCGATGAGAGAGAAACACCGATTAGCTGCCTCCTGCACATCTCCTACTGGGGATGTGCCCGCAACCCAGGTACATGCCCTTGACCGGAATCGAACCTGGGACCTTTCAATCCGCAGGCTGACGCTCTATCCACTGAGCCAAACCGGTTTCGGCTGTCTTTCTTTTTTTTTAAAGTATATTTTTATTGATTTCAGAGGGAGAGAGAGAGAGAAACATCAGTGATGAGAGGGAACTGCTGATTGGCTGCCTCCTGCATGCCCCTTACTGGGGATCAAGCCCACAATCCCGGTATATGCCCTTGACCAGAATCGAACCTGGTACCCTTCAGTCCGCAGGCTGACACTCTATCCACTGAGCCAAACTGGATGGGCGGATGGGGCTGGAGATGTCTTTTTGATGGACCATGTGTCCAGGTTTAGACCACGATGTTTGGTGTCTTCATCTCCCAGGAGTGTGCTGTGGCTGGATTCTCTACAAGCTTGAATAAGTTTCTTTCTACCAGTCTCTAAAGCTCATTGTCTCACTATAAAACCCAGGGCCCTGGTAATATCTTGGTCTTGGACTTCCAGTCTTTACAATGGTGAGAAAATAAATTTATGTTAACAAAAAATGAAAGATAAACTATCCAAGTGTCCAATGGGACTGCTCAAAGAAAATGTGGGGCTGTGTATTTATCCAGAGGACTTTTATCAGCATTAACATTTTATTAGGCTATTTGATGTCAGGAGAAAGTGTTCAATAATGATGTAAGTGAAAAATTAGCTTCTGAAGAAATGCCTCTAGTATCCCAGGGAAGTATTTTTAAAACACATCTATCTATAAATGACTGAAAGGAAATTTATCAAAACGCTAAAAGTAGAGTGTCTTAAAAATGGCGGAAGAGTAAGTTACCCTGACACTCTCCCAGGACCAAACTGGAAATACAACTAAAATACAGAAAAACCACCCTGAAAAATCAACTCAACTGAATACTAGTTGGAGAGAGCCCTGATAACCAACGATGGAAAGTGGAGACTGCATAGAGACTGACTGGAAATGTAAAAAAGTGAAAGGGATGGCTGAGCTCCCTCAGACAGCAGCTGAAAGTCTGGAGGGATATCTCAGTTGTGGGGGGTTCCCACTGAGAACTCTGGGGTCTAAACTCCAAGCTGGGCTTCTCAGCCTAGAGAACCAGAACTGAGAAAGGTGCCCACATAACATCTGGCTGTGAAAAGCAGCAGGGTTACTGACTGCCAGCCAGAGATGACTAGAAAAGCAGGCACCCTCCTAAAGGGCCATCGCACATTTTGTATGCAGCCATTCACTGTGGGCTCTGGTAGAGGGAGGGCAAAGTGGACTGGAGCTGTGTGAGGGAAGTCCAGAGTTGGGGGCTCTGAGGTTAGAGCTCAGAGTGCAGCCATTTTCCTGTGCTGAGTCATTCCTACACACTGTGGAGGCATCTTTCTTCATGGACCTTTGCTATCCAGGTGGTTTTTGCCCCACCCTGTTGGAAGAGCTCTAACCTTACTCTGTGATTTATAGCCTGAGGCAAATTAAGACTGAGTGTCAATTGGATTGCAGGCAGAGGCAGATCTCTGGAGGCTTAGAGTCTTTGCCTAATCTCCTTCTGGGCCTGGGACTAGAAAAAGCAGACCCTAGTGGACATCTTGGTCCTTTCCAAAGACACACAGCCACAGCAGAGGTTAGCCACAAGATGAGGATTGCTGATAGCTCCAAACAGGGTACTCAGGGCCAGTCGGAAACAGCATTTGACATTGTCCTGCACTAGAGATTGGGAGTTGTAGCAGATCTACCTAATACGTAGACACAAACCCAAACAGGAAGCCAAGATGGGGAGACAAAAACAAACACACCCAAATGAAAGAATAAGAGACTTATCCTGAAGAAGATTCAAACAAAATAGAGATAAGAAATTTATCAGATATAGAGTTAAGAATAATGATGGCAAAGATACTCAATGGCATGAAAAAAGATATAGTAACTATGAAAAAAGACCAGTCAAAAATAATGACATAGCACTAATAAAGAACACATTGGAAGGAATACACAGCAGAATTAGGGAAGCTGAGGATCAGATCAGTGAATCAGAAGACAGGGTAGAAAAAAATCAGAGAACCAAAAAGAAAAAAACAATTAAAAAACAGAAAGACAGTTTAAGGAAGCTGTGGGACAATATGAAATGTAACAATATTCACATAATAGGAGTGCCAGAAGGAGAAGAAAGTGAGCAAGGGCTAGAGAATGTATTTAAAGAAATAATAGCAAGAAACTTCCCTAACCTGGTAAAGGAAAAAGTCACACAAGTTCAGGAGGCAAAGAGAGTCCATGCAAGAAGAACCCAAACAGGCCCATGCTCAGACACATCATAATTAAAATGCCAAAAATTAAAGACAAAGAATCTTGCCAAAACCAGTTTGGCTCAGTGGATAGAGCGTTGGCCTGTGGACTGAGGGGTCCCAGGTTTGATTCCGGTCAAGAGCATGTACCTTGGTTGCGGGCACATCCCCAGTGGGGGATGTGCAGGAGGCAGCTTATCGACGTTTCTCTCTCATTGATGTTTCTGGCTCTCTGTCTCTCTCCCATCCTCTCTGTAAAAAATCAATAAAATATATATATTTTTTTTTTAAAAAAAAAGAATCTTAAAGACAGCAAGAGAAAAGCAATTTGTTACCTACAGCAGAGCTCCCATAAGGCTGTCAGCTGATTTCTCATCAGAAATTCTACAAGCCAAAGAAAATGGCATGAACTATTCAATGTAATGAAAAGCAAGGATCTGAAACCAAGATTACTATATCCAGCAAGGCTATCATTTAAAATAGGTGGTGAAATAAAAAGCTTCCCAGACAAAAAAAAAAAGACTAAAGGAGTTTGTCACCACCAAACCAACACTGTCAAAAATACCAAAGGAACTGCTGTAATGAGAAGAAATAGAGAGAAACTTAGGCATACGGAATTAAAATGGCAATAAATAAATACCTATCAATAATATTGAATGTAGAGAAACCAAGATGGCGGCGTAGGTTAACGCAGGAGATCGCTGCCTCGAACAACCACTTCAGAGATATAACTAAAGGACAGAACGGACATCATCCAAAACCACAGGAAGGCTGGCTGAGTGGAAATTCTACAACTAGGAGGAAAGAGAATATCATACCCAGACTCAGAGGAGGCGCAGTGCTGAAGTGAAATACTCAGGTGCGGAGTGCGCGCGCGCGGAGCGGGCTGGTGGCGGAGGGCGCGGTTGTTGTTTTCAATCGGGAGGGAGTTTCAGACTCTGAGCTCCAGATCCGGGGGAGTCTCTGGGGAGCAAGACTCAAACGGGAGAAGCGGGACTGTCTGGCTTCGGTCGGAACTCGAAGGCAGCTTTCTCTCCGAGGTTTGCAGCCATTGCTGGGACTCTGAGAGGCAGAGCCCCTGGGGAAGGAACTGAGAGCAGCCATAACTGCTCGCTCCGGCCCTCCCTGTAGATCCCTGGGGACCCGCCCCGCCCAAGCCCTGCACAGAACCATTTGCCGGATAGCCTCAGGCAAAGGCTAGATTAGCACCGCCTTAGAGATCCAGCACAGAAGCCCTCCCACTGCAGACCCAGCGGACTCTCATAGCCAGTTAGCCTGGAGGTCAAATCACCCCCGGTACTGCCGACATCAATCAACGCTTAAAGGCAACAAGACTGCACACAAAGACCACTAGGGGGTGTACCAAGAAAGCATAAAAAATGCGGAGACAAAGAAACAGGACAAAACTGTCAATGGAGGATATTGAGTTCAGAACCACACTTTTAAGGTCTCTTGAGAACTGTCTAGAAGCTGCCGATAAACTTAGTAAGGCCCTCGAAAAGACTGGTGAGACCGCCGATAAATGTTGTGAGATCCTCAAGAAATCTAATGAGACCCTCGATGTTATATTGGGGAACCAACTAGAAATTAAGCATACACGGACTGAAATAACGAATATTATACAGACTCCCGACAGCAGACCAGAGGAGCGCAAGAATCAAGTCAATGATTTGAAATGCGAGGAAGCAAAAAACACCCAATGGGAAAAGCAAAATGAAAAAAGAATCCAAAAATGCGAGAATAGTGTAAGGAGCCTCTGGGACAGCTTCAAGCGTACCAACATCAGAATTATAGGGGTGCCAGAAGATGAGAGAGACCAAGATATTGAAAACCTATTTGAAGAAATAATGACAGAAAACTTCCCCCACCTGGTGAAAGAAATGGACTTACAGGTCCAAGAAGCGTGGAGAACCCCAAACAAAAGGAATCCAAAGAGGACCACACCAAGACACATCATAATTAAAATGCCAAGAGCAAAAGACAAAGAGAGAATCTTAAAAGCAGCAAGAGAAAGAAACCCAGTTACCTACAAGGGAATACCCATACGACTGTCAGCTGATTTCTCAACAGAAACTTTGCAGGCCAGAAGGGAGTGGCAAGAAATATTCAAAGTGATGAATACCAAGAACCTACAACCAAGATTACTTTATCCAGCAAAGCTATCATTCAGAATTGAAGGTCAGATAAAGAGCTTCACAGATAAGGAAAAGCTAAAGGAGTTCATCACCACCAAACCAGGATTATATGAAATGCTGAAAGGTATCCTTTAAGAAGAGGAAGAGGAAGAAAAAGGTAAAGATACAAATTATGAACAACAAATATGCATCTATCAACAAGTGAATCTAAGAATCAAGTGAATAAATAATCTGATGAACAGAATGAACTGGTGATTATAATAGAATCAGGAACATAGAAAGGGAATGGACTGACTATTCTTGGGGGGGAAAGGGGTGTGGTAGATTTGGGAAGAGACTGGACAAAAATCGTGCACCTATGGATGAGGACAGTGGGTGGGGAGTGAGGGCGGAGGGTGGGGCGGGAACTGAGAGGAGGGGAGTTATGGGGGGGAAAAAAAGAGGAACAAATGTAATAATCTGAACAATAAAGATTAAAAAAAATAATAATAATATTGAATGTAAATGGATTAAATGCTCCAAAAAAGACATATGGTAACTGAATGGACACAAAAACATGACCCAACTATATTCTGTCTACTAGAGACCCACCTCAGAACAAAAGGTTGAGTGAAGGGTTGGAAAAATTTTTTCCATGTAAATGGAAAGAGGAAAAAAGCTGGGGTAGCAATACTCAAAATAGACTTCAAAATGAAGGCAATCACAAGAAACAACAAAGGCCACTACATAATACTGAAGGGATTGATCTAACAAGTGGATATAACATATATGTACCCAATATAGGAGCACCTAAATATGTAAAAAAAACTTCTTGATGACTTTAAGGGAAGATGAACAGCAATACAGTCATAGTAGGGGACTTTAACATCCCACTCATTTCACTGGATAGAACTTCCAGACAAAAAATTAACAAGGAGCCGAGACCGGTTTGGCTCAGTGGATAGAGCGTCGGCCTGCGGACTGAAGGGTCCCAGGTTCGATTACGGTCAAGGGCATGTGCCTGGGTTGCGAGCACATCCCCGTTGGGGCGTGTGCAGGAGGCGGCTGATCGATGTTTCTCTCTCATCGATGTTTCTGACTCTCTGTCTCTCTCCCTTCCTCTCTGTGGAAAATCAATAAAATATATTAAAAAAAAAAATTAACAAGGAAACAATGACTCTAAATGACATACTGGATGCCGAAACGGGTTTGGCTCAGTGGATAGAGCATCGGCCTGCAGACTTTAAGGTACCGGGTTCGATTCCAGTCAAGGGCATGTACCTGGCTTGTGGGCACATCCCCAGTGGGAGATGTGCAGGAGGCAGCTGATCGATGTTTCTCTCTCATCGATGTTTCTAACTCTCTATCTCTCTCCCTTCCTCTCTGTAAAAAATCAATAAAATATATTTTAAAAAAAATAAATGACATACTGGGTCAGATGGATTTAATTGACATTTATAGAACATTTCACCCCAACACAGCAGAATATACATTCTTCTCATGTGCCCATGGGTCAGTCTCAAAGATAGACCACATATTAGGACACAAAACAAGTCTCTACAAGTTCAAGAAGATTGAAATCATATCAAGCATCTTCTCAGATCACAGTGGAATGAAATTAGAAATCAACTACAGTAAAAAGACTCAAAAACATTCAAACACATGGAGGTAAATAGCATGTTATTAAATAGTGAATGGGTTACTAATGAGATCATGAAAGAAATCAAAAACTTCCTGGAAACAAATAAAAACACACAACAACCCAAAATCTCTGGGACACAGCAAAAGCAGTCTTGAGAGGAAAGTTCATAGCTTTACAGACCTACCTCAAAAAAAACAAAAACAAAAACCCAAGTAAAACTAATAATAAACTATTTAACCCTACAACTTAAAGCATTAGAAAGAGAACAACAAGAAAAGCCTGATTGAGTAGAAGGATGGAAATAAAGATTAGAGCAGAAATAAATTACATAGAGACTAAAAAAAGAAAAACACAGTACAAAGCAAATAAATGAAACCCAGAGCTGGCTCTTTGAACAGATAAATAAGATTGACAAACTGTTAGCCAGACTAATCAAGAAACAGAGAGGACCCAAATAAATAAAATCAGAAACAAAAGCAGAAAAGTAACAACTGTCACCACAGAGATACAAAGGATTGTAAGAAAATACTATGAACCTCTATATGCCAACAGGCTGGGCAATGTGGATGAAATGGACAAATTCCTAGAAAAATACAATCTCTCAAAACTGAATCAGAAAACCTGAATAGGCCCATAACAACTGATGAAATAGAAGCAGTAATAAAAAAAGAACTCCCAGCAAACAAAAGCCTGGGTCCGATGGCCTCACAGGAGAGTTTTACCAAATGTTCAAAGAAGAACTAACACCTATCCTCAAACTATTCCAAAAAATTCAAGAGGAAGGAACATTTCCAAGCTCTTTTTATGAGGCCAGAGCAATGCCAATTCCAAAGCCAGATAAAGACACTACAAAGAAAGAGAATTACAGGCCAATTAATATGCCTGATGAACATAGATGCTAAAATCTTCAACAAAATATTTGCACATCGGATCCAACAATATATTAAAAAGATAATACACCATGATCAAGTGGGATTTATTCCAAGCCTGCAAGGCTAGTACAATATTCACAAACCAATAAATGTGATACATCACATAAACAAATTGCAAGACAAAAATCACATGATCATATCAATAGACGCAGAAAAAGCATTAGACAAAATCCAAGACCCACTTTTTTCTTTAAATATATATATTTTTTATTGATTTCTTTTTTTAAAATTAAATCTTTATTGTTCAGATTATTATAGTTCCTGTTTCCCCCCCCCCCCCATAGTTACCCTCCACCCGGTTCACACCCCCCCTTTTTACTTACCCCCCCAATGTCCTCATCCATAGGGGTACAATTTTTGTCCAGTCTCTTCCCACACCCCTTTCCCCCCTGAGAATAGTGAGTCCACTCCCTTTCTATGCCCGTGATTCTATTATAATCACCAGTTTATTCTGTTCATCAGATTTTTTATTCACTTGATTCTTAGATTCACTTGTTGATAGATGTGTATTTGTTGTTCATAATTTGTATCTTTACCTTTTTCTTCTTCTTCCTCTTCTTAAAGGATACCTTTCAGCATTTCATATAATCCTGGTTTGGTGGTGATGAACTCCTTTAGCTTTTTCTTATCTGTGAAGCTCTTTATCTGACCTTCAATTCTGAATGATAGCTTTGCTGGGTAAAGTAATCTTGGTTGTAGGTTCTTGGTATTCATCACTTTGAATATTTCTTGCCACTCCCTTCTGGCCTGCATAGCTTCTGTTGAGAAATCAGCTGACAGTCATATGGGTACTCCCTTGTAGGTAATTGACTGTCTTTCTCTTGCTGCTTTTAAGATTCTCTCTTTGTCTTTTGCTCTTGGCATTTTAATGATGATGTGTCTTGGTGTGGTCCTCTTTTGATTCCTTTTGTTTGGGGTTCTCTGCGCTTCCTGGACTTGTAAGTCTATTTCTTTCACCAGGTAGGGAAAGTTTTCTGTCATTATTTCTTCAAATAGGTTTCCAATGTCTTGCTCTCTCTCTTCTTCTGGAACCCCCATAATTTGGATGTTGGTATGCTTGAAGTTGTCCCAGAGGCTCCTTACACTATCTTCATATTTTTGGATTCTTTTTTCTTTTTGCTTTTCCGGTTGGGTGATTTTTACTTCGTCATATTTCAAATCATTGACTTGATTCTTGTGGTCCTCTAGTCTGCTGTTGGAACTCTGTATAATATTCTTAATTTCAGTCAGTGTATGCTTAATTTCTAGTTGGTCCTTTTTCATATCCTCGAGGGTCTCACTAGATTACTTGAGGGTCTCACTAAATTTATCGGCAGTCTCACTAGACTTTTTGAGGGTTTTACTAAATTTATCGGCGGTTTCTAGAAAATTCTTGAAAAACCTTAAAAGTATGGTTTTTAACTCTATATCCAGTAGTTTGCTTTCCTCCATTTCTGTCATTTGTGACCTGTTTCTTTGTCTCTGCATTTTTTATGCTTCCCTGTGTTGATAGAGTGGCTTTCTGTGCTAGGTGTCTTTGTGCATGGTCTTGTTGTAGTTAAGCCTTGATTGTTGTAGGTATCACTGGGAGGAATTGACCTCCAGGCCAATTGGCTGTGAGAATCAGCTGTGTCTGCAGTGAGAGAACTTCTGTGCTGGAGACACCCTTCTGGGGCAAGACTTGCTTCAGTGGGGCTTTGGTGCTCACTGAGTCTGCCCCCTGAGTGTGTCCCTTATGGATCTGAGGAGTTGTGATCTGGATGGTCCCACTCTGACCACTGGGTACACTGGCTCTTGGATCTCTAATTTAGCCTCTGCCTGAGGCTACCCAGCAGGAGCCCAGCTGTGAAGCAATGCATGCTGCTGTGGGGCCTTGGGCCTTCTTTTGGAAGTTCTGGGTTTTTCTGACTCAGCTGCAGTTTGTTAGGTAAAAGCTTCTGCGCACAGCTTGGGTGGGGCCGGGTCTCTGGGGATCAACAGGGAGGAGCAAACAGCTATGGCAGCTCCTCAGTCCTACCCTAAGAGGCCCCGAGTCTCAGTGTCCCGGTAATCGCTGCAAGTACCTCTGAGAGAAAGCCGCCCTTGAGTTCCGACTGATGTCAGACAGTCCAGTTTCTCCTGTATGAGTCTGGGTCCCCAGAACTGGAGTTCACAGCAGTCAGAGCTTGAGACTCCCTTCTGATTGAAAAAGACAACTGCGGTCTCAGTTTCCAGCCCTTTCCACATGCGCCCCATCCTCAGCTGCTAGCCCTTTCCACTTGCGCCGTGTCCTCAGCTGCCAGCCCTTTCCACATGAAAAACTACTAGATTTAATGAATGAATCTGGCATAGTAGCAGGATAAAAAATCAACAATAATGAATTCTCAGAATAATAATGAATTCTCAGAATTAATGAATTATCAGGAAGAGAAACTAAACAAACTATCTTGTTTATCATTGCAACAAAAAAATTGAGATAATTAGGAATAAACTTAACCAAGGAGGTAAAAGACTTGTACAAAACTGCAGGACATTGAAAAAAGAGATAGAGATGATATAAAGTAGAAGAATATACCGTGTTCATGGGTTGGTAGAATCAACATCATAAAATGTCCATACTACCCAAGGCAATCTGCAGATTCGGTGCAATCCCAGAACTAGAACAAATATTCTAAAAATTTATATGGAACCAAAAAAGACCCGGGATGGCTGCAGCAATCTTGAGAAAGAAGAACAAAGTTGGAGAAATCATAATACCAGATATCAAGTCATACTACAAAGCCACCGTAATCAAAACAGCCTGTTACTGGCACAAAAGCAGGAATATAGACCAGTAGAACAAAACAGAGACCTCAATTAATATTTGACAAAGGAGGCAAGAACATATGATGGAGTCAAAACAGTCTCTTCAAATTTTAGACATCTCTCACAGCAATGTTTACAGGTACATCTCCTAGGGCAAAGAAACTAAGGAGAAAATAAACAAATGGGACTACATCAAAATTAAAGCTTCTGCATAGCAAAGGAAACCATCAACAAAATGAAAAGGGAGCCCACTGGATGGGAGAACATATTTGACAATGATACATCTGATAAACGGTTAATATCCAAAATATATAAGGAACTTCTACAACTTAAAAGGGAGACAATATAATTTAAAAATGGGCACCTATTTAGACACTTCTCCAAAGTGGACAGATGGCCAAGAGACATTGAAAAAAATGCTGAAAGTCACTGATCATCAGAGAAATGCAAATTAAAACGACAATGATGTATCACCTTAAACCGGTCATAATGGCTACCATCAACAAATCAGCAAATGACAGTGCTGGCAAGGATGTGGAGAAAGTGGAACCCTAGTACACTGTTGGTGGGAATGCAGCCATATAGAAAACAGTATGGAGTTTCCTCAAAAATTAAATATGGAACTGCCATTTGACCCAGTGATCCCACTTCTAGGAATATATCCTAAGAAATCCAAAACACCAATCAGAAAGAAAGTATGCACCCCTATGGTTATAGCAGCACAATTTATAATAGCCAAGATCTGGAAACAGCCCAAGTGCACATCAGTAGATAAGTGGATAAAAAACTTGTGGTAACACTTACACACTGAATACTATGCAGCAGTAAAAAAGAAGGTTCTCTTACTCTGAGACAGCATGGAGGGACTGGAGAGTATTATGCTAAGCAAAATAAGCAAGTCAGAGAAAGAAAGTATCACATTATCTCACTCATATGTGGAATCTAATGGACAAAATAAACTGATGAACAAAATAGATCCAGAGACATAGAAGCATAGAAAAGGGAAGAGGGTGGGTGGGTGGGTAGGAAGAGATCAACCAAAGAACTTGTATGTGTATATGCATAACCAATGGATACAGATAATAGGGTGGTAAGGGCCTGGGGTGGGCTAGAAGGGGTCAATGGGGGGGAAAATGGGACATATGTAATACTTTCAACAATAAGATTTAATTAAAGAAAGCAAAATAAATGCTAAAAGTATTTCTGGCTGGTAGGGTTATACATTAGTTTTTTTTCCTTTCCTCAGGTCCATGTTTTATGTTTTGTTTTGTTTTTTAAATATATTTTTATTGATTTCAGAAAGGAAGGGAGAGAGAGATAGAAATATCAATGATGAGAGAGAATCATCGATTGGTTGCCCCCTCCATGCCCCCTACTGGGGATGGAGCCCACAACCCAGGCATGTGCCCTTGACTGGAATCAAACCTAGGACCCTTCAGTCCGCAGGCCAACGCTCTATCCACTGAGCCAAACCAGCTAGGGCAGTTCAAGTTTTTGAGAAGGAGTAAGAGTTCATTGCTTTAAGAGTGATTAAATGAAAAAGCACCCAGCCTGCTGCAAGGCCCAGAACCAGCAATTTCGTGTTATCAGAAGGTGCCAGCAACCCAGGTCAGGAGGCATAAGCTATTCACTTGCTCCATTGGCAGCTTCGGGTGAGGGCAGAGTCCTGATCTGCAGCATTGGGGAAGGTGCTCCAGAAAGCAGCAGAGACAGAGGAATTGGTTCAGGTGAACTGAGCACAATAAGTGCTGAGAGTTATTGGGAAGAAGGCATTTGTTTTGGTTTGGTTTAATTATGTGGCGAAAAAAGGGGGGTTATTATGGAAAGTGACCTCACCAAGTTGATCTGATCATAAATTCCTAAGTGGGCAGGTCATGGTGGGTAGTCACACCCTAGGCATACAGCTTTTAAGTAAAAGGCTTATTTTTCCCTTGAGCAAATCAGGTCCCTTGTTTCTGTGTATTTAGGTTAGTTAACATACCTTTTAAATAAACCATACCACCCTCTCCCACCTCCATGTAATCTTTTTTTTTTTTAATTAAATCTTTATTGTTCAGATTATTACATTTGTTCCTCTTTTTTCCCCCCCCATAACTCCCCTCCTCCCAGTTCCCGCCCCACCCTCCGCCCTCACTCCCCACCCACTGGCCTCATCCATAGGTGCACGATTTTTGTCCAGTCTCTTCCCACATCTCCCACACCCCTTTCCCCCCCAAGAATAGTCAGTCCATTCCCTTTCTATATCCCTGATTCTATTATAATCAACAGTTCATTCTGTTCATCAGATTATTTATTCACTTGATTCTTAGATTCACTTGTTGATAGATGCATATTTGTTGTTCATAATTTGTATCTTTACCTTTTTCTTCCTCTTCCTCTTCTTAAAGGATACCTTTCAGCATTTCATATAATCCTGGTTTGGTGGTGATGAACTCCTTTAGCTTTTCCTTATCTGTGAAGCTCTTTATCTGACCTTCAATTCTGAATGATAGCTTTGCTGGATAAAGTAATCTTGGTTGTAGGTTCTTGGTATTCATCACTTTGAATATTTCTTGCCACTCCCTTCTGGCCTGCAAAGTTTCTGTTGAGAAATCAGCTGACAGTCGTATGGGTATTCCCTTGTAGGTAACTGAGTTTCTTTCTCTTGCTGTTTTTAAGATTCTCTCTTTATCTTTTGCTCTTGGCATTTTAATGATGATGTGTCTTGGTGTGGTCCTCTTTGGATTCCTTTTGTTTGGGGTTCTCCGAGCTTCTTGGACCTGTAAGTCCATTTCTTTCACCAGGTGGGGGAAGTTTTCTGTCATTATTTCTTCAAATAGGTTTTCAATATCTTGGTCTCTCTCATCTTCTGGCACCCCTATAATTCTGATGTTGGTACGCTTGAAGCTGTCCCAGAGGCTCCTTACACTATCCTCGCATTTTTGGATTCTTTTTTCAATTTGCTTTTCCGGTTGGATGTTTTTTGCTTCCTCGCATTTCAAATCATTGACTTGATTCTTGCGCTCCTCTGGTCTGCTGTCGGGCGTCTGTATAATATTCGTTATTTCAGTCTGTGTGTGCTTAATTTCTAGTTGGTTCCCCAATATAAGATCGAGGGTCTTATTAGTTTTCGTGTAGATCTCATTAAGTTTATCGGCAGCTTCTAAACAGTTCTTGAGAGACCTTAAAAGTGTGGTTCTGAACTCTATTTCTTCCATTGACAATTTTGTTCTGTTTCTTTGTCTCCGCATTTTGTTATGCTTCCTTGGTGCACCCCCTAGTGGTCTTTGTTCGCAGTCTTATAGATAAATCTTGATTGTTGTAGCTAATTCCAGGGAGGGTTTGACCTCCAGGCCAAGTGGCTATGAGAATCAGCTGTGTCAGCAGTGAGAGAACTTCTGTCCTCTAGGGAGGTGCTAATCTAGCCTTTGCCTGAGGCTATCTGGCAAATGCCTCTGTGCAGGGCTTGGGTGGGGCGGGTCGCACAGGATCAACAGGGTGGGCCGGAGAGAGCAGTTATGGCGGCTCTCAGTCCTGTCCCCAGGGGCTCTGCCTCTCTGAGTCCCAGCACCCGCTGCAAAGCTCGGAGAGAAAGCTGCACTCGCTCTGACCGAAGCCAGACAGTCCCGCTTCTCCCGTTTGAGTCTGGGTCCCTAAAGACTCGCCCGGATCTGGTGCTCAGAGTCTGCGACTCCCTCCCGATTGAAAACAACAACCGCGCCCTCCGCCGCCAGCCCGCTCCGCGCACTCCGCACCTCAGAATTTGACTTCAGCACTGCGCCTCCTCTGAGTGTCCGTGTGCGTTTCTCTTTCCTCCTAGTTGTAGGACTTCCACTCAGCCAGCGTTCCTGTGGTTCTGGGTGATGTCCCTTCCGTTTTTTGGTTTCACTTTTGAAGTAGTTGTTCAAAGCAGCAAACTCCAGCGTTAACCTATGCCGCCATCTTGGTTCTCCTCCCATGTAATCTTCCTTAAATTCCCTTCTTAGTTTCAAATGCATAAAAGAAGCTGCAAAACCGTTATTCTCTGGAGCATTTGAGTTCTTTCTCCCAGGGATAAGTCATCAGTTTGTCTCAGATAAAGTTATATAAACATTCTCTACAGGTTTGGAAGTTTCTTTCATTGACAACTGCCACAAAATTTGCAGCCATTCCCTTGGGGATTTTCTTTTTAATATATGGGAAATAGTTCTCTATCTCTCTCTCTTTTTTTAAAGGACTTCCCAGGTATTTGACCCTGATGAATTTGTCTGTGACCAAGTTGCTGATTTGAGTTTTTTCTTCTGCATTATGAAGCTTTATCCCTGGTGGGGAGTGGCCTACATACCTTGCTCTGAGGGTAATTTTGGTGGTTCTTTAAATGAACAAATCCCAGGAGAGTGTTTTTAATTAAACACCAGAGGGGATTTTCTCTTACACCCACATGTCTTACATCTATTGGGAAAAAGGAACTAATATTTATCCCTATACTTCTCTCCCATACATTATCTCTTTAAAAAAAATCTCTCTAGAATTTGTCCTTATGGAAATATTCAGACATCATCAAAGATAAAAAGAATAGAATAGTGAAATCCCATATCCCATCACATGGATTCAACAATTATCAAGATCCTCTCACATTTGCTTTATGTATCA
The DNA here is from genome assembly GCF_963259705.1 of Myotis daubentonii. NCBI lineage: Eukaryota > Metazoa > Chordata > Mammalia > Chiroptera > Vespertilionidae > Myotis > Myotis daubentonii. The sequence goes on from NC_081843.1 coordinate 28,169,423, forward strand.
CATTCTGATTTCCTCTGCTACAGCATTTTAGATAAAATTGCAGACCTTATGTCATTTCACCCCTGTATATCTCAACATACAGCTCTAAAAAACTAGACACTTCTTGTATAACTGTAATGCCATTTTTACACCTGACAAAATCAACTGGTCCTGGTTATCTAATACCCAGTCCAAATCAACTTTGGTTGTCTAAAAGACATTAAAATACATACAACTCAGAATACATACAAAATCTACACATGAAATTTGCTTGTATGGCTTTTAAGTCTCAGAGCAGTCCCCCTGCCTTTTTAATTTTTTTGACATTACCTTATTGCAGAAACTGGGTTAGTTGTCCTGTAAATGTGGATTTTTCGGCTTCTTGTGGTGTTATTTAACTTGTTCCTTTTCTCCCATATTTCCTGTAAATTGAGGTTGGATCTAGAGGCTTGTTTATACTCAGGTTTAATTTTGGAGGCAAGAAAACTGTGTTTTGGCATCATATCAGAAGACTCTCAATGACTCATCCCAATTTTAGTAAAAGCATACTAAAGGAAACTTATTAATGAAATAAAATTTAAATAGCTCTTTAAGCCTCATTCATTAAAATCTTTTATTTCTTGATTGATTTCTAGAGAGGGGAAGAAGGAGAGAGAGAGAAAGAGAGAGAGAGAGAGAGAGAGAGAGAGAGAGAGAGAGAGAGAGAGAGAGAAATATCGATTTGTTGTTCCACTTAATTATGCATTCATTGGTTGATTCTTGTATGTGCCCTAATTGGAGATCAAACCCACAACCTTGGTGTATCAGGGCAATGCTATAACCAACTGAGCTATCCCGTCAGGGCAAACCTCATTCATTATTTAAAATAATTTATTGGACATGTACCATGTGCCATATATTGTTTTATTTAGATTTTCAAGATAAAGTTACCTGATCTCATGCAGTTTATATTCTAGTGGGAGGAGGCATACTATAAAAAAATATATATGAGCTCTCTTGGTGACAAATGCAATTAAGAAATATGAAGCATGGGAATGTCACAAATGTAACACTTCAGACAGAAGGTTTGGAATGTCTTTTTGAGAAGGTGGCATTTGAGTAAAGGTCAAAACACAGAGAGCAAAAGTGACATGAGCAAAATGGTGAGGAAGCTCTAAGCCCTTGTTCCCACATCTATAATAATAAAAGCATAATATGCTAATTAGACCAGATGTCCTTCTGGATGAAGCTGGGGCTGTGAGGGAAGCCCAGGTCCCAAGTGCCTGCCAGTGGCCAGAGGGAAGCCCGGGTCCCGGGTGGCAGAGGGAAGCTGTTGCCGGCATCCAGGGGAAGGAAGGCCTACTCTTGCACAAATTTCTTGCATCAGGCCTCTAGTAAAACATAAAAACCTCAGAAACTGGTTAAAGTAACCCTATAGGAGCTCTGGAAAACAGATGTCTACAGCAGTCAAGCAAGTACCCAATCAAGAAAAAGTCACATTCAAAACAGTAGGAAATTTTGGGCTGTTTTTACTTGTTCTTGACTAACCCCCTCTGTGACATAGCAATGGTCTTGGCCTGGAGGAGGCAGCAGCCCAGTTCCAATTCCCTCCCTTGAACCAGAGGGAGCTGGGCAGACCTTGTTTGCAACATTCTATCCTGTCGTGGACTGAAGGACTGGTATCTATTTTGTACCACTTGAAGATTAGGTAGAAAAGTGGTGAACACTGCTCAAGAAAACTGCAGGGAGACTAAGAACCACAGATGTCTGGAGCAAGAGATTTTAGGTGGAGACATACAATAGACCATCCAAGGCCTTAAGGAGAAGCTGGATGAGACTCTGGAAAATTAAGACATTTAAAAGCTGCTGTGTATATGGAGAAATTGGTAAAGGCCACAGAAGCTCTGGGAAGACACATGCTCAAGAAAGACTTGGGCCCTGACCCATTTGGCTCAGTGGATGGAGCGTCGGCCTGCGGACTGAAGGGTCCTAGGTTCGATTCCGGTTGGGGGCATGTACCTTGGTTGCGGGCACATCCTCAGTGGGGAGCGTGCAGGAGGCAGCTGATCGATGTTTCTCTCTCATCGATGTTTCTAGCTCTCTATCCCTCTCCTTTCCTCTCTGTAAAAATTCAATAAAAATATATTTAAAAAAAAAAAGAATAATGGGTATACCAGAAGGAGGAGAAAGGAAGAAGGAAACAGAGTTTATTCAAACAAATAATTGAGCAGAACTTCCCAAATTTATGGAAAGAACTATATTCTAGAATCCAAGAACCAAATAGAACACCTAATTATCTCAATTCAAAAAGGCCTTCTCTAAGACATCTATAATAATAAAAGCATAATATGCTAATTAGACCGGACGTCCTTCTGGACAAAGCCGGGGCTGCAAGGGAAGCCCAGGTCCCGGGTGCCAGAGAAAAGCTGATGCCAGCAGCCGGGGGAAGGAAGGCCTACTCTCTCTGCACAAGTTTCGTGCATCGGGCCTCTAGTATTATAATAAAACTGTTAAAGATTAATAATGGCTCTAACTGGTTTGGCTCAGTGGATAGAGCATCGGCCTGCAGACTGAAGGGTCTCAGGTTCGATTCTGGTCAAGGGCATGTACCTTGGTTGCGGGCTCATCCCCAGTAGGGGATGTGCAGGAGGCAACTGATTGATGTTCTCTCTCATCGATGTTTCTGACTCTCTATCCCTCTCCCTTCCTCTCTGAAAAAAAAAAAAAATCAAAATATATTTTAAAAAATTAATAACAAAAAAAGAATTCTCAAGTCAGCCAGGAAAAGAAGGAAATCCCATGTATTATCATAGAATTTTTCAACAGTCACTCTCAAGCTAGGGGAGAGTGGAATCAAATATTCAAATTATGGAAAAGAGAAATCACCATCTAAGAATAATATATCCAGCAAAGTTATGCTTTAGATGTGAATAAGAAATGAAGACTTTTCCTGTCATACAGAAACTGAGGGAATTTACCACCACAAGACCTGCATTACAGGAAATATTAATTTACCAAAGAAATTAAAACTATGAAAAAGAACTAAACTTTCCCTGCTGGGTGGCTCAGTTCAAGGTTGAAGTGTCATCCTGTACACTAAAGTTCTACCTAAAACAAAAGACAAAAGGATACATAACTACGAGTAAGTTGAATAAAAGAAGCAGTCAATTACAATCCTTCTTTAGAGTAATATGAACTTAAATATAATATAAAAGTTAAAGGGGGTAAAACATTTTTAAAAAGAAGACAATATTTCCTGCAATTTGGGAATGACTTATAGCATAAAACATAATTTGTGATGACAAAAACATGAAAGGGGTCCAGCCACAGTGGCTCAGTGGTTGAGCATTGACCTATGAACCAGGTCACAGTTTGATTCCTGGTTAGGACAAATGCTGGGTTGCAGGCTCGATCCCCAGTAGGGTGTGTGTGGGGGATGCAGAGGATCAATGATTCTGTCATCATTGATGTTTCTCTTTCTCTCTCCCTCTCCTTTCCTCTCTGAAGTCAATAAAATATACAGGAAAACCCTAGTCGGGTAGGTCAGTTGTTAGAGCATGGTCCCAATACGCCAAGGTTGCAGTTTGATCTCTGGTCAGGGTACATATAAGACTCAAGCAATGGCCGGACCGGTTTGGCCCAGTGGATAGAGCGTTGGCCTGCGGACTAAAGGGTCCCGGGTTCGATTCCGGTCAGTCAAGGGCATGTACCTGGGTTGCAGGCACATCCCCAGTGGGAGATGTGCAGGAGGCAGCTGATCGATGTCTCTCTCATCGATGTTTCTAACTCTCTATCTCTCTCCCTTCCTCTCTGTAAAAAATCAATAAAATATATTAAAAAAAAAAGACTCAAGCAATGAATGTATCAATAAGTGGAACAATAAATTGGTCTCTCTCTCTCTCTCTCTCTCTCTCTCTCTCTCTCTCTCTCTCTCTTCCCACTTCCCCTCTCTCTGAAATCAGTCAATAAAATATATAGTAAAGTGGGGAGAAAATTGATAAGTGAGGTTCCAGAGAAGGCAGGCGATTTCCCAGATGGGGTATTAGCACTCTCTTTATAACTTGTGGGCTGGTTGGAGGAAAGGTGGAATACAGAATAATGTATAGCTTTGGGTGTCAAAATTTGAGGGAGTTTCTGTCTAATGGTTTCTGAGTTTTTTGAAATTTGAGATGTGGTCACTGACTACAAGTGAGGGACAAATGCCTGGGATAAGGGCCATGAAGAGCACAGAGAAGCATCTGGGGAACTTGGGAAATAAAAGGCTGGCTCAAGGGATGCATGCAACCTCTTGAATGCATCAAGGGTCCCTTGGAGGGTGGCATTCCAGAAGTTACAATAGCCCCAACCAGGGTCTTTCTGTTGTCCCTATCAGATTGGGCATGCACATTTAGAAGGGCCAGCTTCCTTTTCCTTCTTTCCAACGCTTTTTTTCCCCTTTCTTCCATTTCTTTCCTTGGCAGGTGAAAAAATGATGTATCATGTGCAAGTAATCCATTGATTGCCTCTCAGCTCCAAATCCACCCTTCATGACCTGCTTGCTCCCCAAACATGGAGATGGGTCCAAATACTGGTAAATGTTTCCTTTGCCAGTTGATGCAAATCCAACATTGCCAGTAGAGGGCGCGGGAGAGACACGGCAAGAGGAAAGGGCTTTTCTTTCACGTTCTGCTACAGCTATACTAATCCTCACAGGCACAATTTCCTAGCAGCAGCGTCCTGCCCTCCATGCAGCACATGTTGGCCAGCAGTTTTCCCAAGCATCCACCTTGGGTGGGTTTGTAGTGGAGTGCCTCCAGTGAGACATTTCTTCATTGACAGCTTAATCTAGGACCTGGAAGGATGGATTTCCAGAAAATTCCAGAGGTTGAATTTTGAGCACGCTCAGCCAGTGCTGCATCACAATGACTTCTCTGCCATTCAGTTACCCATGACTGTGCCCCCTTCTAAGGAGGATCTGAATCTCAGCCCTGGGGAGCAGGTAGAGGTCTCTTCCTTGGGCACTCAATTTCAACCTATGGATAGTACCTACTCCTTATATTTGTTATTCTTATATTCTTTGAAGTTCTCTATTTTTACTCTGATCCTCTGTTATAATTATTCTTTTTAAAAATATATATTTTATTGAGTTTTTTTACAGAGAGGAAGGGAGAGGGATAGAGAGTTAGAAACATTGATGAGAGAGAAACATCGATCAACTGCCTCCTGCACAACCCCAACCAGGAATGTGCCTGCAACCAAGATACCTGCCCTTGATTGGAATTGAAGCTGGGGCCCTTCAGTTGCAGGCTGACACTCTATCCACTGAGCCAAACCGGTTAGAGCTATAATTATTCTTTATATTAAACTTTACCTGTTCAATGTCGATGTAGTTTATATCTTCCGATTGGATCCTGTCAGATAGAGAATTGGTATCAGGAATGGTACCAGGAGATAGATGCACAAAGATGGGCTTTGGGATGGGTTTGGTCATGCCGTTGACCTTGAGTGCAGTGCTGAACAGTGCTCCTGTTCAGTGAAAAATGGGATGCTGGTAATTTATGACATGAAGTGACATCACAATGAATCAAGCTATCACTTGTTTATTGTGATGAAATGCCAACTGAAGCACATGCCTTGGATGCTAAGTGGCTGCTGCACTCGACAGTTATGACAGGAATGATGATTATGAAGATTGTGGTGTGGGATGGGTCTTTGTGAGTACACTTGAGCACTTACAGAGAGGAAAAGCAACAAGGTCAAGCCTTTAATTTTCAGCTTAAGCCATGGTCCAAGAACCAGAGAGTTGCCATGATAGCTCTAAGAGAATCATTTCTTATAGCCACAGGGTTATTGTTGAAAATTGAACCCAAATTTAAGTATGTGGGCTGCTGAATTACAAGAGTTAAATTCAGAGTTTCACCAAGTTTCTCAAGTGCAAGTTGGGACATTACCTGCTAAAGAGTGGGATCCTAAAACTTTAATGGGAACATGTATTTGGACCCAGATGAAACTGATAATCTCTCATGGAAGTGGAGAAACCAAAGGGGTGGATTATGCCAGCTATTAATTTATTGCCTCTTAGCTCCAAATCCATTCTTCATTGCCTGATCTGCAAAAATAAAGATGGGCCCTGGCTGGTTGCTCAGTGGTTAGAGCAGGTTGGGGAACGTCCAGCCCACAGGCTATATAAAGCCCACAAAATCATTTGATCTGGCCCTGCCAAGGCATTAGGGGTGAGTTACCTAAATGTTTGATTAAATATAGCAGGCTATTTTTTTTAATATAGCAGGCTAATTTTTAAATTGATAACTTGGTATGGCCTGCAAATGATGTTATAAATATCCAAATGGTCCTTGGCAGAAAAAAGTTTCCTACCTCTGGGTTAGAGCGTTGGCCTGTGGACTGAAAGGTTGCGGGTTTGATTCCTGGTCCGTTGCAGGTTCAGTTCCTGGTTGGGGCATTAGTGGGAGGCAACTGATCGATGTGTGTCTCTCACATTGGTCTCTCTCTCTCTCTCTCTCTCTCTCTCTCTCTCCCTCTCCCTCTCCCTCTCCCTCTCCCTCTCCCTCTCCCTCTCCCTCTCCCTCTCCCTCTCCCTCCCTCCCTCCTTCCTCCTACCCCCTCCTTTCTACTCTCCAAAAACCATGGCTTAGAAACCTCAGAGTCATCTGAAACTTTTGTTTCCCCTGATGTCCCATGTACTGATCACCAGGCCAAGTCAATTCCATCTGCTGAACTTTTCTCATCCTCCCTTCCCTCTGTCCTTCTCTCCCCCATCCCCCCCCTCCATTCCCACTCCTAATGCCTCAGTTCAAGCCTTTCATGAAGGGTTCGGATAGTTCCTATCCTGCAGCCAATGCCTGTATTTTCACCTCAAATTAATTCATTCTCCACACTTCAGAGTGATTTTACTAAAATCTGCTCTTGTTGCTCCCAGTTAAAATTCTTCAAATGGGTTCCCATCCTATCTAATAATAGACAAACATGGTAATTAACCATACCTCTGACACGCTTCCCATTGGCTAATCAGGGCGATATGCAAATTAACTGCCAACCAAGATGACGGCCGGCAGCCAGGCAGCTGAAGCGAACAGGAGGCTTGCTTGCTCCAGTGATGGAGGAAGTCAAGGTTCCCTGCCTGCCGCTGCCAGCCTCTGAGCTGCACTCTAAGCAACTATGTTGCAATTATAGAAGCTAAACAAACCCCAGAAACCTGCTTTCAGCCAGCTAGGCCTCAGAGCTGGAGCCGCAACAGTGTTTCAATGATAGAAGCCAAACAAACCCAGATACCTGCTTTCAGCAGCTGAGGTCTCAGAGCTGGAGCCGAGCCTCAGAGCTAAAGCCGGCTCTCAGCTCCAGTGACAGCCATAGAAGGTAAATAAATCCCAGAATAAAAAAAAAGAAAAAAAGGAGAGGTTGGGAGCCTCAGTCACCCTCCAGCCTGAAAACGGCCCTCAGCCTCTCACCCAGACTGACCAGGCACCCCAGTGGGGACCCCTCCCTGAAGGGGTGTGACCAGCTGCAAACAGCCATCATCCCCTCATCCAGGCTGGCCAGGCACCCAAACGGGACCCCCACCCTGATCCAGGACACCCTTCAGGGCAAACCAGCCGGCCCCCACCTGTGCACCAGGCCTCTATCCTATATAGTAAAAGGGTAATATACAACCTGACCCTAACAGCAGAAGGACTGGGAATGACTGGTCACTATGACACACACTGACCACCAGGGGGCAGACGCTCAATGCAGGAGCTGCCCACTGGTGGTCAGGGCGCTCTCACATGGGAGGAGCTCTGCTCAGCCACAAGCCAGGCTGATGGCTGCCAGTACAGCGGTGGTGGTGGGAGCCTCTCCTGCCTCCTCAGCAGCACTAAGGATGTCCGACTGCCTGCTCCCCGCTGGCAAGTGGACATCCCCCGAGGGCTGCTGGGCTGCCAGAGGGATGTCTGATTGCCATCTTAGGCTCAATCCCCCGGGGAGCGGGCCTAAGCCAGCAGGTGGTCAACCCCTGAGGGGTCCCAGACTGCAAGAGGGCACAGACCGGGCTGAGGGACCCGACCCCCCCCCCACCCCCCACCCCCAGTGCATAAATTTTTGTGCACTGGGCCTCTAGTTGTTTATAACAGTGGTCTCCAAACTTTGTTACTATACCCCATTGCTAAAACATTTTTGAGCATATAACCATAATATATGTACTTCTTTACTTAAAATTATGAAAGTAATAAAATGTGTAACAAAAAAGATAAATGAAAATGGACAAGGTAAAAAAATAAGTATAAATAGTGTTATGCCCAGATTTCAAGATCCCCAAGGAAACCACACCAGGGAACCAGCCAGTCCGATGCAAAAGCAGAGGGTCTCCTATACAAGCTCGCTTGGTCCCCCCCTTGTCTCCATTACTGGGTGCAAGAGAGAGCCCCGAATCCCAAGAGAACAAAGAATTTATAGGGCTCGGGGTCGGGGGGTTGGGGCAGGGTGCAGCTAGGGTCTGGTTACACAAAGACAGGGGGGGTGGCCAGCATACTTTTGGCCTTGGGCTAGTTTCCCCCGCTTTTCCATTGGCCGAGATAAGGGCAGGCTGAGTAACTGATACACCCTGCGGCTCTTTCTTGAAAGAGGGGTTAAGGACACAGCCATTCGTCCTGCACTGTCCTTTCAATAGAAGTTCTAGTATTTTCTTTCCACATCTCAATAGCTATTTTTGGAATCTCCCGAGAAGCATTTGCCTGCTTTGGATATCACTAATTAATTGGACAAAAGAACTACTTAGCTTGTTGTACAAAACTCTCACTATAACTCCTATTTGACATTAAAAACTTGGCTTAAAAACTGCCTCACCTGTACCGCCTTCTCTTTCCTAGTTGAAGTTGGAGACTTTTATCTGAGACCCTATAGTCCTTTTTTCATATATATGTTTTTTCCATTGCACTTTTCACTAGTGCCAGCTCCAGAATGTCCCCCTCAGAAAACTTAGAGGCAGAAATTGGGTTGGGGGGGTTGGATTTGAACGGGGTTGTAACTACTTGATTTGTCTTGAATCATTTTTACTTAGATTGTAGGGGTTTTATTGGTGTGACTCTAGTGGGGAATGTTGAAGATGATGAGGATATTAATGCTCCCAGCACACACCTGTTGGCAAAGCTGAGAGATTGGTACAGGGCCTTCAGGGCCTGTTAATAGGGGACTCTTAGGAGGAAAGAGCATTACTGCACACATCTGGTGTGAGATTTGATGGCCCAGGGTCAAGGGAGAAAGTGATTATGAGAGTCCTGCTCATTCTCTCCCTCCCTCCCTCCCTCCCTCCCTCCCTCCCTCCCTCCCTCCCTCCCTTCCTTCCTTCCAAAAATATTTTATTGATTTTTTACAGAGAAGGAAGGGAGAGGGATAGAGAGTTAGAAACATCGATGAGAGAGAAAGATCAATCAGCTGCCTCCTGCACACCTCCTACTGGGGATGTGCCCGCAACCAAGGTACATGCCCTTGACCAGAATCAAACCTGGGACCTTTCAGTCCGCAGGCTGACACTCTATCCACTGAGCCAAACCAGTTAGGGCAATCTGTTCTTCTTCATCCTCCAGCCCACAGTCATGTTAGAGATGTTGGAGAGGCAGACCAGGCCAGACCTACAGAGTCTTGTAGGCCATGGTGAACCATTCAGGATGTGTGGTGGGATAGAATTATATGGTCTGATTCACGTTGTGCATACACTACCCTGGCTGTCTTGTGGAAACTAGGTTGCAGAGCAGTGGTTCTCAACCTTCTGGCCCTTTAAATACAGTTCCTCATGTTGTGACCCCCAACCATAAAATTATTTTCGTTGCTACTTCATAACTGTACTGTTGCTACTGTCATGAATTGTAATGTAAATATCTGATACGCAGGATGGTCTTAGGCAACCCCTGTGAAAGGTTCGTTCGACCGCCAAAGGGGTCGCAACCCACAGGTTGAGAACCGCTGTTGTAGAGGGACAAGTGGAAGTAGGGTTAGCCCTGTGTGGGTCCTGTGGCAGCAATAGGGTTGGCCCTGGCAGTCATTGCTAGCTACACTTGGCCCCAGCAATGCCAGGAGACATGCCACGTCAGAGGGAGATCCAACGGGAGAACACATGTGACACACACCCTGGGCAGCTTAGGATTTTATAGGAAATGGGCTTCCTAGAGTGCAGGTGGGGTAAAAATGAAATCAATGGCATTTCTCACATCCAAGCTAGCATTAGTATGGCCTTGGAAACGTTGTTGACATCTTTATTGCCATTTGCTTTTCATCTATCATTGAGAATTTACTTCTTGAATCATATAATATATGAAAAAACAAATATCAACCTATATATTTAAAAAAGTGTGTGTGTGTGTGTGTGTGTGTGTGTGTTGGCAAGAGTTGTAATACAAACAAACAGTGCAATAATTAATAAATAATAATACAAGAATAAACTGTTTCACCTACTCACAACTGTAACCCTACTTTTGCTCACCCCTGTATATATATTTATTAACATTCATTGTTAATGCCTAGAAATTGATAAGCTTCCTCAGGCTTTAGAAACCATTCTTAGAACAAACACTAAAGAAGTACAAAGTATCATTATTAATAAAAGTAGACAGAGATGACCATGAGTCAATAGTACTTTGCACTTCAATCACCTTCCAACAGAGCATTTCAAAGGGCTGGATATATCTGAACATCAAACGCTTCCACATAGATCAGGAGGCTCTGTAATTATTACTTCTCTTAAGACCTGAGTATGACCCTTACCAGGTCATAATCAGTAACTATTTTCCAAATCACAGAGGTGATATTGAATAATAGCTTTAGTCAGGAAGCGGGTATTGCATTGGCTTGTCATAGTTCCTGGCCTAGACAGATGGAGTATTGCAGAAATGTGGGTTGTGAACACTCAGGTGCACACAATGTAGGTGGGTGGGGAGATGGGTATTGGACTTGGTAAAACCAGCAGGAGGCAGGCTGGTAGGAAAGATGTTGGCATTCTCATTAGGCAAAATTCTGACCTTGCTCTTAATAGCTGTGTGACACTAGAAAGTTAACAGATACCCATGGCCTCAATTTCCTCTTCTGGAAAATGAAGATTATAATTCCTACCTTGATGAGTTACATATGGAATAGACAAACTAATATGAAAAACATCCAGTTCATAATAGGTTGTTTTGTTTTTTTTTTTTTTTTTTTGTTTTTTTTTTAAATATACTTTATTGATTTTTCACAGAGAGGAAGGGAGAGAGATAGAGAGCCAGAAACATCGATGAGAGAGAAACATCGATCAGCTGCCTCCTGCACATCCCCCACCGGGAATGTGCCTGCAACCCAGGTACATGCCCCTGACCGGAATCGAACCTGGGACCTCTCAGTCCGCAGGCCGACGCTCTATCCACCGAGCCAAACCGGTCTCGGCGGCATATAATAGGTTGTTAATACTATATCCTATAACTCATTCTTTTTTTTTTTTTCATGTATTGAGCAACCATTTATTTTTCTCTCGTTCCAGAATTTCTTAGTTCAGTTGTTAACATGTAACTTAATCAATGAATTTTTTATTTATTGTCTAAAGTTTTACATATGTCTCCTTTTTCCCCCTCAACCATTCCCATCTCGGGCAAGCCCCCACCACCCCAGTGTCTGTGTCCATTGGTTATGCTAATATAACTCATTCTTAATAACTATTTAACTTAAAAAATGTTATAATGACTATTGTTTTTGTGGTTTTTTTTCAGAGAGGAAGGAAGAGGGAGAGGGAGATGGAAACGTCAATGATGAGAGAGAATAATTGATTGGCTGCCTCCTACACACCCCCCACTGGGGATCGAGCCCGCAACCCGGGCATGTGCCCTTGACCGGAATTGAACCTGGGACTGTTCAGTCCGCAGGCCAATGCTCTATCCAGTGAACCAAACCGGCTAGGGCATGATTATTGTTTCTGTAAAAATAATTTGAAATTATATAAAATCAAGTCGTATATAAAAGTACAAAAAAGAAAGTAACAAACCATGAAATTTCTTACCACCAAGAAATAAGTTTTTTAACATTATGTGATAACTCTTTCTGTACTAATGTAGATAGATGAGTGGGTTAAAAATAACTACATATTTTATCTTTGTTTTAGTTTAAATTATATGTTAACTTTAATTTTACTTGATATATTAGAAACTAATGCAACTAAAGTAAGGATGAAAGATTTTTTTGAACTTCAGATAAATGCTTATGTACAGTGACATTTGTTTTTTCAAGATTCATTGAGGTTATAAAAAAGATAATGGAGCCCGTCCGGCATGGCTCAGTGGTTGAGTGTAGACCTATGAACTAGGAGGTCATGGTTCAATCCACACTGGGCCCGATCCCCAGTGTGGGCGTTCAGGAGGCAGTCGACCAATGATTCTCATCATTGATGTTTCTATCTCTCTCTCCCTCTCCCTTCCTCTCTGAAATTATTAAAAAGATGATGATTCTTTTTTTAAAAAATATATTTTATTGATTTTTTTACAGAGAGGAAGGGAGAGGGATAGAGAGTTAGAAACATCGATGAGAAAGAAACATCGATCAGCTGCCTCCTGCACACTCCCCATTGGGGATGTGCCCGAAACCAAGTCGTATATAAAAGTACAAAAAAGAAAGTAACAAACCATGAAATTTCCTACCACCAAGAAATAAGATTTTTAACATTATGTGATAACTCTTTCTGTACTAATTTTTGTTACTGCCCTTGACTGGAATCGAACCTGGAACCCTTGAGTCCGCAGGCCGATGCTCTATCCACTGAGCCAAACCAGTTTGGGCAGATGATGATTCTTTTTAATCTGCAGTTTGCATTTTAGCTTGCACTTGCTTTATTTCCTGAATTGTTCTGTGCTTTTATACTTAGATGACATTTTTCTGGGTGGAATATTCTTGATTCACTTTCCTTTTCTTCATTTCTTCTTTTGAGCTAAGATTAGCAGCACCTGGAGTTGGCTGTGGCCATGGAAAGTACTGAGGCTAGCTGAAGGTTCTTCTTATGTATAAGTCATGGTTTCCTGCCTTGAAGGCCTGTGGAATGCTTTCTTTATTCTTAAGTTTAGTAGCTTACCCAGGGTTGGCTCTGGGCCAGTCATTCTATACTAATATTTTCAGATATATAGTGTGCCCTTTGACTGCTGATTACATTCTTTTATATCTCTGTATACTTTTCCTGTTTCATTTCTGGTTCTCTGCCTCAGGGCCACCAGTTGACAACCTGGAATTGGATCATCTCTTTCTAATTTCCATAATTATTTACTTTTTAGGTGATTTAATATAATTTTTAATCCTCTGAATTCACTATGATTATCTTAAGCATTTCCTCTGTTAATAATTTTAATTTTGATCACGATAGTTCTCTTCCTTGTTTGTAATTAATTAGATTTTAATGGTGGTGTTTTGGTCCTCTCTCTGCTTCCTTCTATAATCTCCTTTTTCATCTCATTGGTGTCATTTTCTTGCTTTTTTGCTCTTATTTCCTGACTCATCTATAGTGCAAAGCACTTGTTAGGGACATTTTCTAGTTTTGGGCTACATTTTCTTACAAATATGGTTCTAATTGTTGTGGCATATCTAGGATTAGTCCTCTTCTCTGTCTACATCCTCTGGCTAGGTGATCTCTTCTATCCTTTGACTTTGAATGCCATGTATATGCCAATGATGGGGATATTCATATCTTTAAACCACACCTGTCTTTTGGACTCAGATTAAATTTCTACTGATTCCTTGATATTTCCATTTATATATCTAACTAGAGGCCCGGTGCACAAAAATTTGTGCACTGGTAGGGGGGTGGTGTGTCTCTCAGCCCCACTTGTGCCCTCTCACAGTCTGGGACCCCTCGGGAGATAACGACCTGCTGGCTTAGGCCTGCTCCCGGGTGGCAGAGGGCAGGCCCAATCCCTAGGTGCAGCCCCTGGTCAGGCTCAGAGCAGGGCCGATTGGGGAGTTGGGGCATGACCCCTGTCATGCACAGAGCAGGGCGGATTGGGAGGTTGCGATGCCAGCCCCAGTCATGCTCAGTGTAGGGCCAGTTGGGGGGTTGGGGCGCCTCCCCCTATCACACTCAAAGCAGGGTCGATGGGGAGGTTGCGGCGCCGCCCCCTGTCATGCACAGAGTAGGGCCCATCAGGGGGGTTGGGGCTCCGTACCCTGTCACACACAGAGCAGGGCTGATCAGGGGGTTGGGACACACCCCCCTGTCACACATAGAGCAGGGCCGATAGGGGAGTTGGGGAGCTCCCCCCTATCAGTCACAGAGCAGTGCCAATCAGGGGTTGGGGCACCTTCCCCTGTCACGAACAGAGCAGGGCGGATATGGAGGTTGTGGCCCCGCCCCTGTCACACACGGAGCCACAGGGTGATCAGGGGGTTTGGGCGCTGCCCCCTGTCACGCTGCTCCAGGGCCAGGAGGCCTCGCTGCTCCGCTGATCCCAGTGCTGGGAGGCATATTACCCTTTTACTATATAGGATAGAGGCCTGGTGCACGGGTGGGGGCCGGCTGGTTTGCCCTGAAGGGTGTCCTGGATCAGGGTGGGGGTCCCGCTTGGGTGCCTGGCCAGCCTGGATGAGGGGATGATGGCTGTTTGCAGCTGGTCACACCCCCTTCAGGGTGGGGGTCCCCACTGGGGTGCCTGGCCAGTCTGGGTGAGGGGCTGAGGGCCGTTTTCAGGCTGGCGGGTGACTGAAGCTCCCAACCTCTGCTTTTTTTCTTTTTTTTTTTTTATTCTGGGATTTATTTACCTTCTATGGCTGTCACTGGAACTGAGAGCTGGCTTTAGCTCTGAGGCTCGGCTCCAGCTCTGAGACCTCGGCTGCTAAAAGCAGGTATCTGGGTTTGTTTGGCTTCTATAATTGAAACACTGTTGCAACTCCAGCTTGGCCGGCTGGCTGAAAGCATGGGGTTTGTTTAGCTTCTATAATTGCAACATAGTTGCTTAGAGTGCAGCTCAGAGGCGGGCAGCGGCAGGCAGGGAACCTTGGCTTCCTCCATCACTGGAGCAAGCAAGCCTCCTGTTCGCTTCAGCTGCCTGGCTACTGGCCGCCATCTTGGGTGGCAGTTAATTTGCATATCGCCCTGATTAGCCAATGGGAAGCATGTCGGAGGTATGGTTGATTACCATGTTTCTCTATTATTAGACAGGATATGTATCTCAAAATCTAAATGTTCTATTGAAACTCTAGGTGTTTATCTGTCACCTCCCAGTCAACTGTTCTTCCCTCAATCTTCTCCAAAGAGTAAGTGGCTCCAAGCCAAAGGCCTCAGAATCATCCTTCTCTTTATTCCCTAAATATAATCCACTACCAAGTCCTGATATTTCTAACTTCCATATGTCTTCTAGCATTGTGCATGTCTCTCATCTCCACTCCACTGTCATTTCTTGCCTGGATACTGCACTGACTCCTAGCTGGCCTCCCCTCTAACACTGTTGCCCCCTATAACTTATTCTCCACTCAGAAACCAGGATGTGGTGGTTTAAAACATGTCTGCAAATTCTTCAATATTTCTGTGATCAAGAGATGGAATCTAGTTCTCCTTCCTTTGAATATGTGCTTAGTCACATGCTTCTAAGAATAGAATGCTTATGACTTCCAAGGCTAGGACATAAAAGTGATTGGTTTCCACCTGCTCTCTTTCCTGGGATGGTTGCTCTTGGAACCCATTTGCCATTCCTTAAGAGAGCTCAGATCATGTGGAGAGGTTACATGTAAGTGTTCCACCTGACATTCCCATCTCAGGTTCCAGTAGACAGTCCATAATAACCAGATATTTGAGTGAGAAAACCTTGAGATGACTCCAGCCCCAGTCACTGTTTAAAGGCTATAGTTTAAAGCATAAGAGACCTTGAGCAAGAACCACCTAGTTGAGTAGAGTCAGCCTCCAGAACTGTGAGAAGAATACGAGTGCTGTTATTTTATACCACTGAGCTTAGGGTGGTTTGTTACACAGCAATACTTGATACACAGAGTGATTTTCAAACATAAACTGGTACTATGTCACTCCCTCATTGACAACATTTAAGGTTTGGTATTAAGATTAAAATAACATGCCGAAACCGGTTTGGCTCGGTGGATAGAGCGTTGGCCTGCGGACTGAAAGGTCCCAGGTTCGATTCTGGTCAAGGGCATGTACCTGGGTTGCGGGCATATCCCCAGTAGGAGATGTGCAGGAGGCAGCTGATCGATGTTTCTCTCTCATCGATGTTTCTAACTGTCTATCTCTCTCCCTTCCTCTCTGTAAAAAATCAATAAAATGTATTTTTAAAAAAATAACATAAAAACCAAATCCTAGCTAGAAGTTGGACTTGCCTGGCATCTTCTAGCCTTTGCCTCTTGCTCATTATACTCCAGACACATGGACTTATTTTTTTCTGTCCCTGAAAACACCAAGTGTTTTCTCTTCTCAGGACCTTTGCACATGCTCTTCCCTGCATGAAATGGACTTCCCATTCCTCTTTCTCATCTTTTCAGCTTCAGCTCAAGCATTTCCTCTGCAGAAGATTTCATTCTCATTCAGTCTAAAGGAAAAACCTATTCTCCTTCCCATGACATTACCCTGCTTAGTTTCCCCAGAGAAGATATCACACTAAAAAGTTAGCTTGTTATTTCTTTATTTTTAAAAATTGTTTTTCCTTCTCCCCAAATTGGAACATAAGCTCCCTATGGCAGGAGTCTCATCTTGTTCATTCTCAGAACCCGGTTGGCACACAGTAGGTACACAATAAATGTCTTTAGAATGAATGGGCATAAGGAAGGCAGATTTTGTGATTTGCCATCTTTATATGGAAATCTTACCTAACATTGAAGTGTTCTATTTAATGGCATTCCATATTATTAAATTTGAACTAATCAAAGGTGAATAACTTTTGTTGGTTATCACTCTTTATCATTTATTCATTCACTCTTTAAGTACAAGATTTCTTCTCCTAGATTGATGAGGTAAACAAACAATAAACATTAAAGATATAATGTAACGTTGGAATGTCATAAATCTATGAAGAAAAATAAAGCAAGGACAGGGGATAGAGTGACAGGAGCACTAGCCAGTTTGGCTCATTGGATAGAGCGTTGGCCCTGAGACTGAAGGATCCTGGGTTTGATTCTGGTCAAGGGCACGTACCCTGGTTGTAGGCTCAATCCCTGGCCCTTGTTGGGGCATGTACAGGAGGCAACCAATTGATATGTCTCGCTCACATTGATGTTTCTCTCTCTCCCTCCCTCCCCCATTCCCTCTCTTTCACTGTCTCTGAAAATCAATGCAAAAAATATCCTCTGGCCTTAACCTGTTTGGCTCAGTGGACAGAGCACTGGCCTGCGGACTCAAGGGTCCCAGGTTCAATTCCGGGATTGCAGGCACATCCCCAGTAGGAGGTGTGCAGGAGGCAGCTAATCAATCTTTCTCTCTCATCGATGTTTCTAACTCTCTATCCCTCTCCCTTCCTCTCTGTAAAAAATCAATAAAATATATATTTTTAAAAATCCTCTGGTGAAGATTAACAAAAAATAAAACAAACAAAAAAGAAACTAGACATGAAGGGGTAAGAGAGGGAAGAGGACAACTAGTAAGCAGCTATGACATCAACTTCTTTTGATCACTGCAGGCCAAGTTTTGGGCAAATACAGCCCAGCCCCATTTTTTCATCCCACATTTAGGGCCTGTGGAGACTCAGTGGGGTTGGGTTATGGAGGCTTCTTGGAAATTGTTGGCTCCTCAAGATCAACATCTTGATTCATTCCTTTGATATTGGAGACAATGGTCTGTCTGTCCTCCTATGTGTGCTCCATTTGATTGCAAGTGGAATGGAGTGTGTGTTGCTCAAGCATCATCTCAGGTTCCCAGTTTTAGTTGTGACTCAAAACAGCCCTTCAGCAGCAGTGGGCTTCTAAATAATGAAAATTCCCCAAACACCTTTCTCAAGTTTGAAAATGAAACCCACACTTTGAAAGGGAGGAAAAAAATGGGGAAGAGAGAAGGCCAAGAAACTAACCAGAGTTGCCTGTGAAAACACAGAGTCCCTTAAAATTGGTTTTATTTCTACTAATACCTCTGACTGAGCTTTTCTTTTCTTTTTTTTTTTTTTTTTAGTTTTTTTGAATTATGTACATTTTTTTTACAGTTCTCAGATGGTATTTGAATTGTTTGCTTTCCCAGTAAGTTTATACATTGAGGGTTTGTTCTATCATTGAATGAAGCAAATACTTTATACTTGTGAAACCGTTTATATATGACTGGATTATAGAAAGGAATGAACAAGACTGTTGGCACACTGTAGGCAAAAGAGGATGTCACCGTGGCTATGTCTCCTCCTCTGCCAGGACTGCTCTCCCAGCCTGCGTGGTAAGGGGCACAATGTGTAGAAGGAGGGATTACCAAATGGAATATCCAAAAGGCATAATTCTTGGCTTCATGGAGTTCACTTACTTTTATCTAATTGTTTACTTATACAGTTCATTTCAATTGTGCATTGTCTGAGGACCTCTGAATAGCTACACCAACTGTTAAATACAATGATGTTATTGGATTCTTAAAACAACTTCATTTTGTGATTGTTATGACAGGCAGTCAGGATGGGTGATTGCCTGATGGCCCACAATCAGGCAGGGAGCTGGAAATACTGGCGCTCTGCTGAGACTTGGAGAGTGTGTATTGACTGGCTGCATGGCAGCATGCATTCATTCCTCCCCCTTCATCTACCAGCTCAGTGACTGGCATGCCATGCGCCATACTTGGGGACTGGGGATCCTTCGTTGATTCACCCTTGCTACCACATCTGCTTGCTCTCCAAGTCCTCTTTGGTTGTATCTTGGAACCATTTCTCCTTTCTGCCTTCTCCCCTTCATTCCCACTGTCATTGTTTCCTTCTAGCTGTGATCGTTTCTGGTCTAGAGCACTGCCATAGCTCTTAGTTGTAGTCTTTTAAACTCACTATTTGAATCAAAGTTAGAGCTCTCTTCAAAACAGCTAAATTTAGACACGTGCTAGTATTATCACACTGCCCTTCAAATACTCCAGGTTGCATTCTTGTATGTCTAAAATGTGTAAGCATTTAATTACCATATGTTCCAAAAAGGACACAATTTTATTCAAAATGTATTGCATATTAAATGTATATAGATTTTATCTGTCAATCATACCTTAATAAAGTAGAGGAGAGGAGGACACAACTTAAAAAAAACAAAACAAAATATGTAGGTAGGTACCTTTTTCATTAACTTTAATCATTATTCACTTACTTCAACCATGATCTCACTAGACCATAATGAAAATGATCCCTTGTTACTTACTGGATTTTCTTAGACCCAAAGCTATTGCTAATGCATTTGACTATATCTAGAAGTGGAAAATCATTTTTCATTTCCACTTTGCTTAAGTTGCTCCCTGGCACATCTAGTTAAGCCTTGTTCTGGTTCATCAGAACAAAGGCATCCTTGGCTGCCCCGCAGTGAATGTTTGCATTGTCTGACTTCATTGTGTTTATTCCCACAGGGAAAATTCCAGAAGTGATGGGGGAGCAGATTGTATTAGCTCACAGCCTTCCTCCCTAACTAATTACATGAGGAACAGGCATGGACTTAGAAATATGAGAGAGAGCCAAAATAGGGCTTGAAATCCTTTCTTATGCAAAGTAGAATTGGAGGGGAGAACAGTGAAGCAAGGGCTTGCCCTGCCCTTAACTTTCTTGGTGATTTCCCCAGTTTTTGCTCAAATCCACCTTCTTTTTCTCTCTCCTCCCCCTGTCTTTTCTCCTCTCCTTTTTTGGTATTCTGGGATCCATAGGGAAATAAATATTGATCTTGTTTCCAGGGGTAATATTTTAATGGAGGAGAGGCCAATAAACATCATTTCTGAAAGAAATACCTGATCAACTCTGAAAATGTCCTCTTCACCCTCTACTTTTCCCTTTCCTTATCTCTTAGTAATGAATTTCATTGAATGCCTCTGGATACAACTTTCCTCCTGGTGTTTTCAATATGCTATCTTGCATTTCCATGTTTTTTCTTTTATATCTGGGACTAAAAGTAGTTTCGTTTGGGATGAAGGAAAATACACAGAAAAGCAGGCAAATTATTTCAATCTCTACTAGCATTAACATCAAATATGTTTTTGGGTTTATCCCCTGCCATTTGACCAGTTGTGAAGTGTCATACAGAGTGTAATCACGCAACGCTTTCCTCAAGTTTAAATGCCTTTATTTTTCTTTCTTTCTTTCTTTCTTTTCTTTCTTTCTTTCTTTCTTTCTTTCTTTCTTTCTTTCTTTCTTTCTTTCTTTCTTTCTTTCTTTCTTTCTTTCTTTCTTTCTTTCTTTCTTTCTTTCTTTCTTTCTTTCTTTCTTTTTACTTCAAGAGTAAAGTAACTTTTACTCCTACTTGATGAGCCTGGTCTCTTCTCAACTAGGAAAAAAGAAAAAAAGAGTTGTTTTTTTTTTCCGGTCACCTTAGGCATCTGGGAAAGCAGGGCCAAACCATCCCAGCCTTTGCCCTCAATTGCAAACAGAGTGGAGTGTCTCTTAGTTCAGGAGTTTGTGCTGCTCAAGAGTTTGCACAAACATAGAGTTGAGAAATACTGCTTACTGGAGCGGATGCAAAAGCAAAGGACGAACTGGTTCTTTCCCGAGGTAGAGACATTACTGTGTCGGCTTTAGCTGCTCCATATTGGATCCCTTGTGGGAATGCCTGGCTTAAGAGTTGCTCTACTCTACTTGGTAAGTTACTTAGTTCCTTTGGAACCCAGCTGCCTCATTTTTTTTTTTTTTTTAAAGAATAGTGATAATTTTTTTGAAAATATATTTTTATTGATTTCAGAGAGGAAGGGAGAGGGAGAGAGAGATAGAAACTGGGGACTGATCCCGAATCCTGGGCATGTGCCCTTGACTGGACTCAAACCGGGGACCTTTCAGTATGCAGGCTAACTCTCTATCCACTGAACCAAACCAGCAAGGCCAGTTTCCTTATTTTTAAAATTAGGGGTAAGAATACATGTTCCCTAAGATCCTTTCATTTTGGCTGTTCTTTGAGTTAAGATTTGTTTCCCAATAAGCACACACCCAAAATAGTGCTGTAGTCCTCAAGGTAGACCATACATATATTTCTATAGTCTTGTACTCACCCCAAATGAGGGAGTATTTGAGGAATGGAGGGCCTTCCTGCCTTCCTTCCTTTTTCCCTCTTCCTTCCTTCCTACCTTCATTGCTTTTTTATAGCCTAAATTACCTTCTACAATCTTTGAGGGTAGCGTTGACTTTTATAAAAACAGCCATTTGAGCCAGGCCTGGTGAATAAGTGAGTGATCAAGCATGATACCACAGCTTTGATGCCAACAGTTACCCAGAGAGTGTGCTGTGAACTCTAAAATGCTGGCTGCCAGCACTGGGCCACAGTTCACACTTCTTGCCAAATTCACAATTGCATATGAAAAACATCCTAATATTAAAGGAGTAAAGTACTAGGGCCTTCCCTTTCTTTTAAATTGTTTTTCTTAGTTCTGGAATTTTTAACTGCTTAACTTTTAACTGATCTCTGGTTTTGGTTATACCAGACACTCCTACTACTCTTTTCTTTAGAACTTACTGATTTGTCTAGCTCTTTAGGGAGATCATTGGTGTTTTATATGTCAAAATATGTGGATGACTAATTGCAGAAACATTCTACATGTTCTAGGTTGCTTTAAAAATTAGACCAATTTTTTATTTACAAGTCACTTTTCAGTTTTCATCAAAGCAGTTAACCATTATTTAAGAGAATGGAATCTTCTGACTTTTTCAACACTTTCATAGGTCATAGGGTGCCTACATGGGCATGAGTAAATGTTACAGTCTGATGTTTTCTAGCCCAGTATAACTAGGGTAACATTTATAACCATGTCATTGTGCAGATAGAATGAAAATCTCTTGGGAGGGGGCTATTTCAAGAACACAGGCATAATGTGGGTGGCTAGATTTATAGGGCCTTTTCTTTTCAACCAGAAAATCCTACAATTTTATGATTCTGACCCTTTCCCTACCTTCTGCACACCATCTGTGATAAGCAGCTGGTTGACATGGCTCTCAATAACCCCGCCTTCTGGTATTCACTCCCTTGTATAACACATTCCTCTTAAGTGTGGGTTGGACCTGGTGACTTGCTTCTAAGGAATAAAATACAGCCATATGCCACTTAGCAACAGAAGTGCATCATTCAGTGATTTTTTCCATTGTGGGAGTATCATGGAGTGTCTTTACACAAACCTAGACAGTATAGTCTACTACACACCTAGGCTATGTGGTATAGACTATTGCTCCTAAGCTACAAGCATGTACAGCATGTTACTGTAAAGACAACGCAAGAGGAGATGATGTAATCAAGAAATGAGGTAAACGCCGAAACCGGTTTGGCTCAGTGGATAGAGCGTCGGCTTGCGGACTGAAAGGTCCCAGGTTCGATTCCGGTCAAGGGCATGTACCTGGGTTGCGGGCACATCCCCAGTAGGAGATGTGCAGGAGGCAGCTGATCGATGTTTCTCTCTCATCGATGTTTCTAACTCTCTATCTCTCTCCCTTCCTCTCTGTAAAAAAATCAATAAAATATATTAAAAAAAAAAAGAAATGAGGTAAACATGAGATGTATGAGGCTGTTGCTGGCATACTATTTTATAGTAATATTTTTTTTTTAAATTCTCACCCAAAGACATGCTTTTATAGATTCCAAAGAGAGAAAGAGGGAGGGAGGGAGGGAGGGAGGGGGAGAGAGAGAGAGAGAGAGAGAGAGAGAGAGAGAGAGAAACATCAATGTGAAAGAAAAACATGGATTGCTTCTTGCACATCCCTGATTGGGGATCGCACTGCAACCTGGGCACCTGTCCTGATTGGGAATCGAACCCAAGACCCCTTGATGCACAGGAAGACACTCCAACCAAGTGAGCCACACCTGCCAGGGCAAACTTTTTTTTTTTTTTTTTTTAACAAGTAGAAAGAGTACACTCTAAAATCATGATAAAGCCTTGGCTGGTGACTGCAGTTGCTGGCACAAGACTGACTGGCTGGCTGTGCAGAAGGCTGCTAGTGTAAGCAGACTCAGGGGCAGAGTGTGCAGCTGTGACCCCTACAAGCTCCCCAGCACCTCCTCACTCTCCCATTCTGGGTGAGCTCTGACTCAAATACAGTTTGTTCTTATTGTGGGTCCTATTGGGGCATTATTAAAGATACTTCTGGGGTTACTTTTTATTATTATTATTGATTTCAGAGAGGAAGGGAGAGGAAGAGAGAGAGAGAAACATCAGTGATGAGAGGGAACCATTAATTGGCTGCCTCCTGCACATTGGACCAAGCCTGCAACCCAGGCATGTGCCCTTGACCAGAATCAAACCTGGGACCCTTGGGTCCACAGGCCGATGTTCTATCCACTGAGCAAAACCAGTTAGGGCTGGGGTTACTTTCTTGTTTCTTTTTCAAGAACATTTGAATTTATGGTAAATAAATTCCATTTTTCTTTCAAGGTCATTGAGGCAAAGACAAGGTAAGTGGCCCACCCATGGCCAGACTCTGGACTCCTCCCTCCATATGCCAGGACATCCCTAACCTTGAAGTTCCTTCACTGGGAAATGAACTTTAGGCCTCCCTTCTAATGGTGATGATGCTACCAGCACACCCTGAATCCCTTGACTTGGACATTTCATAGCTGCTGACATTCTTTAGAGTTGTATGAAAGTGAGACTGTCAGCTTTAAACTATTTTCGGCCTTTGTTTTTCTTTCTATTTTCCCTATTTTCTGTCCCTTTCTTCCTCTCTTCTTACCACCTTCTTATATCACCTGCTATAGGTAAGGGCATTAAAAGAGATTTTAAAAAAAAGATTGATAGTCCTTAATTAAAAATTTGTAGAAAAAATTTCTGAAATCTTTCTTTCTCAGCTCCAGGCATTCTAACAAACTTTGATGGACCCCATTTTGAGGTTACAGTCTGTAGCCAGGGCCTGCCCAACAGGTTCTCTGGTATATAGTGGAAGTTGTTGTGGAGTAACTAGCTTCCTGAGGGTGCATGAGTAAATGGAAGGTCATGTCAATAGTCACGAAATTCCAAATGTTTCTGGCTCTCACCCTCTCCTTGCTATTACGGGATCTTCCACCCTTGAAGGGAATCTTCTACTGGTGTTCCTGAGAACTTGTAGGTGTGCCACCCCAGATCATGGGTCATATTCTTGCCCCTGCTCTGGCTTCTTTGGTTGACATCCATAGCCCCTTAGCAGGCCTTACCCCTGCTGGGCCAGCAGCATCCGTATAGATCGGCGGTTCTCAACCTGTGGGTCGCGACCCCTTTGGGGGTCGAACGACCCTTTCACAGGGGTCGCCTAAGACCATCGGAAAACATATATAATTACATATTGTTTTTGTGATTAATCACTATGCTTTAATTATGTTCAATTTGTAACAATGAAAATATATCCTGCATATCAGATATTTACATTACGATTCATAACAGTAGCAACATTACAGTTATGAAGTAGCAACGAAAATAATTTTATGGTTGGGGGTCACCACAACATGAGGAACTGTATTAAAGGGTCGCAGTATTAGGAAGGTTGGGAACCACTGTTATAGATACTGGTGTCCTTGCTGAAGGCACTGTGCTCTGAAGTTTCTGGAGTTAAAAAATGCTTCGTGTCAGTAAAGGTCCTATGGGCAAGCATCACAATCAACTCTGGCTAATTTAAAAAGAAGAAAAAAGTGTTAAAAGGATATTGGATAGGATAGCCCTAGCTGGTTTGGCTCAATGGATAGATCATCGGCCTGTGGACTGAAGGGTCACGGGTTTGATTTCAGCCAAGGGCACGTGCCTGGGTTGCAGGCTCGATCCCCACTAGGGGGCGTGCAGGAGGCAGCCAATCAATGATTCTCTCTCATCATTGATGTTTCTCTCCCTCTCTAAAATCAATGAAATATATATATTTTTTAAAAAGGATATTGGATAGCCCTGGCCTAGTAGCTCAGTTGGTTAGACTGTTAGAGCATTGTCCTGACACACCAAATATGCCAAGGTTGTGGGTTTGATCCTTGGTCAGGGCACATATAAGAATCAACTAATGAATGCATAAATAAGTGCAACAACAAATCTCTCTCTCTCAAAATCAATTTAATATATTTTTTAAAAAGTTATTGGATACTTTGTAAAATTCCTGGATGGTCAGGGAAAAGATGGGAAGCTCTGTAGACAGCAATCAAGGCCCAGATCCCATCTGGAAGCTGCTCTGGTTGACACCTCTCCCTAATCCCCTGGTTGGACACCCGGCCTTCCCCCACAGCCACCAGAAGCCTGTCACTGTCACCTTCAGAAACTAGACATAGATCCTGCCCTCCCTAACACAGGCCTGTGGGTCTCCCTACATTCTACCCCCAGCAGTGCTGGGAGAAGCAAGTGTCCGGTGTTTTCAGCTCTTTCAGTGGGAGGTGGGCTCTGCTCCTCAGGTGGAGATTGATCAAATGTAAAAGAGAACCAGATGTCCACTGCATGCCATCCATACTCTGAGCCCCCCCCCCCCCAAACCACACCAACACGCATGGTATGGGCCCCAGAGCTCACAGAAGTACTTGTGACAACTGCTCCTTCAGCCTCCAGCTGTGGTCCCTCCTTCCCCAGGGTCGAATCTGATTCTGGGTGAGCTAGCTTTTCATGCTCCTCCTCACCTCCTTCAAAACACCTACTGAAATCTGTTCCTGGTGGGGCCATCTCATCTGTCCAGGGTAACAGTTCTCCCACCATATCAGAAGTTAAGGAAATCATGAAAACTCCCTCCCAAATACATGGCCACCTCCTGAACAGGGAAGTGATTACGGGGGTTCTGGTAGGGATAACAGGGCATCCTGGCAGGCAGGAGCTGGAACTTAAACATTCAATGTCTGCGCCAAAATGGCTTCCTTTATCTTAAGTACCCATCAGCATCTACTGACCTAAATGCGGGGCTATGGGGGAAAACCAACTTCAACCCTGCCCACCATTTAGAACTATATGAATATGTAGGAAGGACTTGTCAGGACCCTGTGGAATCTACCATATTCCTAATGGCACCTGCTGTGCTAGCCAGATATCCAACCAGAGCCAGGGCGAGGAGAGAGAAGTAGGAGTACAGAGGGAAAGGCACCGATTCTGATGTCAGATCCCATCTGGAAGTGTCTTGGCTTCGGAAGAGAGACAGTAGAGAAAATGATTTTACTACACAATTCTTCATTTTGGGGCCCAGACAGCAGCCTCCACAACTGAGCATAATGCTGAGGGAGAGAGTTGTTAGCTTATTTGTTTGATTGTTTTCATAGACATTCATGGCTGGGGGAACCGGCAGGACCTTTGCCCTTCAGGGGTGAGGTAACAGCAGGATATGGGGGGAGGTCAGTTCAGAGGTGGCTCCTCTGTGGAAATGTTGGCTTGCCTGCCAGAGTTTGCACTTGGTAGCAATAATTATGCTGAGGCAAATGGCAGCAGGGGATTGCAAATAGTCAGTGTGGGATCTACTCACTGGCATCTCAGAGAAGCTGTGGGGACAAACAGCTGCAGCATCTTGGCTCAGACAGCAGGGACACTAGCGATGGTAGAAGATTTACAGACAGTGACTGTGATTCAGGGAAATAAAGGTCAGAGACAGTGGTGTACTTCAGCTCAGAGAGACATTTCTAAGGCCCTGTGGGGGCTGTGACTGCACAATCTTGGTTAAGTGAGCAATGAAAAGATTGATGATGATAATGGTGATAATAATAGCTAGTATTTATGGAGCATGCCAGGTACTATGTAAGTGCTTTCCGTGTGTTTATTCACTTAGTTATCACTGTAACCCTATTAGGTAGATATTATTATTAACCACCTTTTACAGATGAGAAACTTAGGTTTGGATAAGTTGTTATGTGGCAGATTGGTTTTTTTTTTAATATATATATTTTATTGATTTTTTTACAGAAAGAAAGGGAGAGGGATAAAGAGTCAGAAACATCGATGAGAGAGAAACATCAATCAGCTGCCTCTTGCACACCCCCTACTGGGGATGTGCCCACAACCAAGGTACATGCCCTTGACCAGAATTGAACCCGGGACCCTTCAGTCCGTAGGCCGACGCTCTATCCACTGAGCCAAACCGGTCAGGGCAGTGGCAGATTTTTTTTCCAGAGTTGGCTGCCATATCACCTAACTCACATGGTATTCTGCAACGTAACCTTGATCCTTCTACCACTGAGAGATGGCTCTATTCCTCTCCACTTGAATCTGTGCAGGCTTCTGGCTCTTTTGTAACCTATAGAATGCAGCAGAAATAAGGCAGTACGACTTTCAGGGTAGGCCAGAAAAGGAAATGCACTCTTCACCTGTTTACTGGGATACTTATCCTGGAGCCCTGAGTTGCCATGGAAGAAGTCTGACTGCCCTGAGGCAGTCATGCTGTGAGGAAGCTCAAACTAACCCACATGGAGTGACCACACAGGGAGGTTCTGAAACTACATGAAGTGGGAGAAAGAGATGCCCAGCCAGCCCAGCTGCTCCCATTCCCATGTTCTTGTTCCAACCGCTGTCTGATTTCAGCCACATGAGAGACACTGAACCAACCAAGCTCTTCCAAAACTCCCAACCCAAGGAAACCATGAGAAATAATAAAGTGACGTTTGCTGTTTTAAGCCACCAAGTTTTAGAATAATTTGTAATGCAGCAACAGGTAAGTAACAGGTAACTTGCCCATAGCTTGTCCATGGAAGAGCTGAGATTTGAACCATCAGTCTGGTGAACCAAAAGACAAATACATGCACACATGAAGACACTTTTTTTTTGAGATCTCCAGATACACCTGGGGAGAAAAACTAAATTCTTGCATAATCATCTGGTGTTTAAAATTCACAAGATTCAGTTATAACTTTAATGTGGTCTTGCTTGTACCTATAAGTTGGTGAGGTCTACATTCTAAAATTAGTTGATAAATGTTCTACTAATGTGTTTCATGGAGTTATTAGAATATAGATCCAAAATTAAATTTTAAATAGCATTTACCCAATATGATCATTTTAGTTTTCAAATAGCACTTTATTTTAATTAATTGCTTCTGGGAGAATTTGTTTTCATGAAATGCTGGTCTTTTCTTTTACCCAATTTTAAACAAAGATTGAGATAATAATTGTTAGCACTTATTGAACACTTACTCTGTGCCAGGCACCATGTATTTAATCCTCCCCAAACCCTCTGAGGCAGGTACTATTGCCATCCCCATTTTATAGATAAAGATACTGAAGCAGAGGGAGTTTAAGTATCTTTGCAGGCAAATGCAGCTAGTAAAGAGGTAGAGCTGCTTTCCAACCCATGTTCTAATCCAACGCAATACTCCTCTCTGCCCTTAGTCCAGACCAGTTCCTCGATACCTTCATGTAATATGTTTTTGTGAAATGTATCTCTTATATAAAAGATTAGGCTTAGCTTGTGCTGTGTACAACTCATGGCCAAAATGTTGCTAGATGATTCCTAACACACAGAAGCCTCTTCAACAAGATATTATCTATGCCAGCAAGGCATAGAAAAGGTTACTGCTAAATTATGAAGGAAGGCAAAGCCTTTTGTTAATTATTTTTGAATAATTTATTCTGGGTTTCCTGTGACTTGTTGAGGAGTTCATAGAGAGTCTTGGGAAGTCTCTAGGAAGTTTTAAAATAAAGAAAATGACACATTAATAGGAGTTATATTGGAAGACAACTGTTTTTAACACATAATCCCACTAGGAATTCAGCATTTTGGCAGGGGTTTATTTATTATATGTTTTTTTAAAAAATATATTTTATTGATTTTTTACAGAGAGGAAGGGAGAGAGATAGAGAGTTAGAAACATCGATGAGAGAGAAACATCGATCAGCTGCCTCCTGCACACTCCCTACTGGGGATGTGCCCACAACCCAGGTACATGCCCTTGACCGGAACCGAACCTGGGACCCTCAGGTCCGCAAGCCGACGCTCTATCCACTGAGTCAAACCGGTTTCCGCTATTATATGTTTTTACTTTAAACAGAAAGCATGCAATTGATTAGCTCAAAAGTGTTCTTGTCTTCACATAGTAAAGAAAATGCATGCAAGAAAAGCAAGAGTGGTCCTGGTCTGGTATCTCAGTTGGTTAGAGCATCATCCCGATAAACCAAGGTTGTGAATTTGATCCCCAGTCAGGGCACATACAAGAGTCAACTGATGGGTGGAGCAGTGGGTTGGTGTTTTTTTCTCTCTCTTATCAATACATTAAAAAAAAATTAAGAAAGGAAAGTGTGGTGTGTAGAGAAAGCCAGGCATAGCTGGTATTTGGCTTCACTGCTTGCTGGAGTGTAAACTGTGAGCAAATTAACTCACCTCTTTATAAGTGACATATGAGCCTCTGCAGAGAATCTCAAAAATTATTAGGGAGGGAACCCCATAAAGTCAGGACTTGTTGCAGTCACATCAACTGAGTATTTAATGTGATAGAATACAGGAGATACAGAGACATTTAGGTTACCCAAGCAGGATGAAAAATAGTCTGGAAATAGCCATGAAGAGCAGGGAGATGCCCTGGCCTGTCTCTTGTTGGGATATGGAGAAAACATTGGTTAAGGCACAACTGGCTTCCAGAGAGAGACTAGGTTTGGTGAGTAAGAAAACTAGAGAGCACCCTAGTCAGTTTGGCTCAGTAGATAGAGCGTCGGCCTGTGAACTGAAGGGTCCTGGGTCTAATTCCGATTGAGGGCATATGCCTCTGTTGCAAGGTCCTCCCCGGCCTGGGCCACATACAGGAGGCAACCAATTAATGTGTTTCTCTCACATCGATATTTCCCTCTAAAAATCAATGGAAAAATATCCTGATAGCTAACATTTATATAGTAAAAATAATAATAAAAATAAATAAATAATAAATCCTCCGGTAAGGATTAAAGCAAAAACAAAAACTAGAAGGAAAGAAGGGTGTTTTAGTTACTCTTGCTGCATAATGTATAACCCCAAAATTTTAGAGGCTTAAAACAACAATCTATTTTTCCTCCCATGATTCTGGGAGTTGACTGGATTCAGCTAGGTGGTTTTCACACAGGTCTCTTGTGCTGTTGCCAAGTCCGGGGCTGGAGTTACCTCAAAGGCTTCTTCAGTCCTACGACTGGCAACTGTTGTTGGCTGTCAGCTAAGACCTGGGGCTGTTGGCTGGAAGAGCTATATGCAGCCTCTCTGTGTGGTATGGGCTTCCTAGCAGCATGGTAGCTGGTTTCAAAGAGCAAGCATCCCAAGAAGACAGAGAAGTGATATTAACTTTTATGATACAGTCTTGGAAAGTACAGAGCATCATTTTTGCCACAGTCACAGACCCTCGTGGATTCAAGGGGAAGGAACATCGACCTGACCTTTACATAGGAGCAGAGGCCAACTTCACAATGCAGAAGAGCATGTAGGATGGGAGATCTTGTTGCAGCCATCTTGGAAAATGCAGTCTTCCATAGAGGGAAGTACAAAGAGCAGAAGATTAGAGTTTAAGATTTCAGAAATATGGCCCTTTAAAGAGGATCACAAGGGCCATTCCTGTGGGCAGCTTACGTGGAATGGAAGCAAAGGTCATCAGAGTTGAGGAAGATATGGGATGATGAGTCAGGGGAATTGCATGGCCATCGTATGGCACTGACTCCTCAGGAAAGCAGAAGACTTGAGAGAGGTGTGGTGAAGGTAGAGACGGCAACCGCTATTGTAAAACCTTTCTGAGTTTTTTGCCCTTTGTTCTGGGATGGTGAAAAAACTAATCTCTGTGAGTCCCCTTATCTTTTATTTGGGAAAAGATTTTTTTGTGGGCCTATTGTTTGTGTAAAGTATTATTAGTTAACATTTTCTTTTTAGTGTTCATTCATTAATTCACTTAAACTGTACTTACTCTGTGGTCAAGTTCTATTCTAGATGATGATGCAGTAGTTAACAAAGGAGGCAAAGATCTCTGCCCTTGTGGTGCTTAACTTCTGTGGGAAGGACAAACATAAAGGAGATTTTTTTAAAACTATTATAATACATATTATGGGTTTTATGTTAATTTGGATTTTCATGGGTTGTTTTTTTCTAATATATCCTCAGGAAATGCATTTTATTTTTATTTTTTTCAAATGGGAACTTTTTTATTTTAAGAAAAATGATTTTAAATATAATAATGTTACATGCAATAAACATTAATATCTCAAGAAAAACAATTTTAAATACAATGTTACATGCAGTAAACACCAATTATTCCAGAAAAACGATCTTAAATATAATATTACATGCACTAAACATGAATATTTTAAGAAAAAAAATGATTTTAAGTATAATAATATTACCAAAACTGTACTAACATAGTATGATATCACAAAAGTTGTAGGAAATATTAAAAATCTGCAAATAATAGGATTACTTCTATTATATTCTAAAATATTATTTTTTCCCTCTGGCTCTATTTTTGTTCATCAGTTTATGTTGTTCATTATATTCCACAAATGAGTGAGATCATGTGATATTTATCTTTCTCCGACTGGCTGATTTCGCTTAGCACAGTGGTTCTCAACCTTCCTAATGCCGCAACCCTTTAATACAGTTTTTCATGTGGTGGTGACCCCCAACCATAAAATTATTTTCGTTGCTACTTCATAACTGTAATTTTGCTAGGGTTACGAATCATAATGTAAATATCTGATATGCAGGATGTATTTAGGCGACCCCTGTGAAAGGGTCATTCGACCCCCAAAGGGGTTGCAACCCACAGATTGAGAACCGCCTTAGCATGATGCTCTCCAGGTCCATCCATGCTGTTGCAAATGGTAAGAGTTCCTTCTATTTTATAGCATTATAGTATTCCATTATATAGATGTACCACAGTCTTTTAACCCACTCATCTGCTGCTGGGCACTTAGGCCTTTTCCAGATCTTAGCTATTGTAAATTGTGCTGCTATGAACAGAGGGGTGCATATATCCTTTCTGATTGGCGTTTCTTATTTCTTTGGATGTATTCCTAAAAGTGGGATCACTGGGTCAAATGGGAGTTCCATTTTAGTTTTTTGAGGAAACTCCATATTGTTTTCCACAGTGGCCGCACCAGTCTGCATTCCCACCAGCAGTGCACTAGGGTTCCTTTTTCTTCACATCCTCGCTAGCACTTGTCGTTTGTTGATTTGTTGATGATAGCCATTCTGGCAGGTGTGAGATGGAACCTCATTGTCATTTTGATTTACATCTCTCAGATGATTAGTGACTTTGAGCATGTTTTCATGTATCTCTTGGCCTTCTTTATGTCCTCTTTTGAAAAGTGTCTGTTTAGGTACTATGCCCATTTTTTGATTGGATTATCTTCCTTTTGTTAAATTGTATGAGTTCCCTGTAAATGTTGATTAAACCCTTATTGGAGATAACATTGGCAAATAATGTTCTCCCATGCAGTGGGCTTTCTTGTTGTTCTGTTGATGGTTTCTTTTTCTGTGCTTCTAGAAGCTTTTTATTTTGATGTAGTCCCATTTTTTTATTTTCTCTTTAGTTTCCATTGCCCTAGGAGCTGTATCGGTAAAGATATTGCTATGACATATGTCTGATATTTTGCTGCCTATGCATTTTTCTAAGATTTTTATGGTTTCCCATCTTACGTTTAAGTCCTTTATCCATTTTGAGTTTATTTTTGTGTATGGTGTAAGTTGGTGATCTAGTTTCATTTTTTTGCATGTATCTGTCCAGTTTTCCCAACATCATTTATTGAAGTGACTGCCTTATCTCCATCATATGTTCTTGCCTCCTTTGTCAAATATTAATTCAGCATAATGGCTTGGGTCAATTTCTGGTTTCTCTGTTTGGTTCCATTGGTCTATATGTCTATTCTTGTTCCAATACCAGGCAGTTTTGAGAACAGTGGCTTTATAATATAGCTTGATATTTGGTATCGAGATCCTTCCAACTTTGTTCTTCTTTATCAGGATTGCTGCAGCTATTCCAGGTCTTATTTTTTTTTAATTAAATCTTTATTCAGATTATTACAGTTGTTCCTCTTCTTTCCCCCATAGTTCCCCTCCACCCCGTTCCCCCCCCCCACCCGCTGCCCTTACCCACCTCCCGTCCTCATCCATAGGTGTACGATTTTTGTCCAGTATCTTCCCGCACCCCCTACACCCCTTTTCCCCCCTGAAAATTGAGTGTCCACTCCCTTTCTATGCCCCTGATACTATAATATTCGCCAGTTTATTCTGTTCATCAGATTTTTTATTCACTTGATTTTTAGATTCACTTGTTGATAGATGTGTATTTGTTGTTCATAATTTGTATCTTTACCTTTTTCTTCTTCTTCCTCTTCTTAAAGGATGCCTTTCAGCATTTCATATAATACTGGTTTGGTGGTGATGAACTCCTTTAGCTTTTTCTTATCTGTGAAGCTCGTTATCTGACATTCAATCCTGAATGATAGCTTTGCTGGGTAAAGTAATCTTGGTTGTAGGTTCTTGCTATTTTTCACTTTGAATATTTCTTGCCACTCCCTTCTGGTTTGCATAGTTTCTGTTGAGAAATCAGCTGACAATCTTATGGGTACTCCCTTGTAGGTAACTGAGTTTCTTTCTCTTGCTGCTTTTAAGATTCTCTCTTTGTCTTTTGCTCTTGGCATTTTAATTATGATGTGTCTTGGTGTGGTCCTGTTTGGATTCCTTTTGTTTGGGGTTCTCTGCGCTTCCTGGACCTGTAAGTCTATTTCTTTCACCAGGTAGGGGAAGTTTTCTGTCATTATTTCTTCTAATAGGCTTTCAGTATCTTGCTCGCTCTCTTCTTCTGGCACCCTGATAATTTGGATGTTGGTACGTTTGAAGTTGTCCCAGAGGCTCCTTACACTATCTTCATATTTTTGGATTCTTTTTTCGTTTTGCTTTTCCGGATGGGCGTTTTTTGCTTATTCATATTTCAAATCATTGACTTGATTCTTGGGATCCTCTCGTCTGCTGTTGGATCTCTGTATATTATTCTTTATTTCAGTCAGTGTATGCTTAATTTCTGACTGGTCCTTTTCCATTTTTTTGGCATTCTCATTAAGATCCTTGAAGGTCTCACTAAGTTCCTTGGAGGTTCGTAGAAGATTCTTGAGTAGCCTTATAACTGTGGTTCTGAACTCTATGTCCTCCATTAGTTTGCTTTCCTCCATTTCTTTAATTTGTGACATGTTTCTTTGTCTTCGCATTTTTGGCTGACTGCGAGGACCCACTGTGTCTATAAGAAGAACTGCTGTGCTGGAGACACCCTTATAGGGCAGGACTTGCTTCAGTGGGGCTTTGGTGCTCACTGAGTCTGCCTCTTGAGTGTGTCCCTTATGGATGTGAGGAATTGAAATCTGGTATCTGACCAGGGGTACCTTGGCTCCTGGATCTCCAAGTCAACCACTGTGTGAGTCCACCCAGCAGGAGCTACAGCGATATCAGCAGGTTCTTGTCTTTGTTTGGGATTTGGAAGTTTTGGAGCTCTTTGGCCCAGCTGCAGTTAGATTAGGCTGCAAAAGCCAAGGTGATTCCTTTGCACCACTGAGCACAGCTTGGGAGGAGATGTAATTTGAAGGGGGCAGGGTCTCAGAGAATCACCATGGCGGAGCACACAGCAATGGCTGTCGTCAGCGTCTCCGTGACTCCTCGCGTCTCCACAACTCCGTGTCTCTGCAGTCCCGCGCCCCCACAGCAACAATGATCCCTGCAAGCAGCTCTGCGAGAAAGCCACCCTTACTTTCCAAACCGCTGCAAGACAGTCCAGTTTCTCCCTGTAGGAGTCTGGGACCTCAGAATCTCGCCTTAAACGAGCTCAGTGCATTTGAGAACTTGTATCTCCTTCCAATTGAAAAAAAACGCGCATCCAGGTGCAGCCCGTCTCATGCGCACCTTTGTACCTCTGTTCGTGGTGCCTCTGCACCTCCTACCCGGTCTCAATGCGCTTCTTTCTTTACTTCTAGTTGTAGAACTTCCACTCGGCCAGCTTTCCCGTGGTTCTGGATGATAGCTGTTTTGTCTTATAGTTGTAGTTTTGATGTTGTTGTGGGGGGCAGCACGCACAGGTTTATACCTTATGCCGCCATCTTGGTTCTCTACTTCAAATAGGTTTTCAATTTCTTTCTCTCTTCTTCTGGCACCCCCATAATTCAGATGTTAGTATGCTTGAAGTAGGCTCCTTACACTATCTTCATATTTTTGGATTCTTTTTTTGTTTTGCTTTTCCGGTTGGGTGTTTTTTGCTTCTTCGTATTTCAAATCTTTGACTTGATTCTTGCAATCCTCTAGTCTGCTGTTGGATCTCTGTATAATATTCTTTATTTCTGTCAGTGTATGCTTAATTTCTATTTAGTCCTTTTTCATGTCCTCGAGGGTCTCACTAGATTTATCAAGGGTCTCACTAAATTTATCGGCGGTTTCTAGAAAATTCTTGAAAAACCTTATAACCGAGGTTTTGAACTCTATATCCAGTAGTTTGCTTTCTTCCATTTCTGTCATTTGTGACCTGTTTCTTTGTCTCCACATTTTGGCTGCTTCCCTGTGTTGACAGAGTGGCTTTCTGTGTTAGGTGTCCTATAGGGCCCAGTGGCTCAGCCTCCCCAGTTATCTGAGGTGGACACTCTTGGTGCACCCCTTTGTGGCCTTTGTGCACAGTCTTGTTGTAGTTAAGCCTTGATTGTTGTTGGTGTCAGTGGGAGGAATTGACCTCCAGGCCAATTGGCTGTGAGAATCAGCTGTGTCTACGGTGGGAGAACTTCTGTGCTGGAGACACCCTTCTGGGGCAAGACTTGCTTCAGTGGGGCTTTGGTGCTCTCTGAGTCTGCCCCCTGAGTGTGTTCCTTATGGATCTGAGGAGTTGTATCTGGATGGTCCCACTCCAACACTGGCTCTTGGCTCTCTAAGGAGGTGCTAGTTTTACCTCTGCCTGAGGCTACCTAGCAGGAGCTACGGAGAGATCTGCAGAGTCCTCTTCTTTGTTTGGGATTTGGAGGTGCCCAGATGAGGCCCAGCTGTGAAGCAATGCAAGCTGCTGTGGGGCCTTGGGCCTTCTTTTGGAAGTTCTAGGTCTCTCCGACCCAGCTGCAGTTTTTTAGATAATTTTCAGATTGCAAAAGGCCAGGCAATTCATATGCAAAAGCCTCTGCACACAGTTTGGGTGGGGCAGGGTCTTAGAGAATCAACAGGGCGGAGTAAACAGCTATGGCTGATCCTCAGCCCTGCCCTAAGAGGCCCCAGGTCTCAGTGTCCCGGTAATCACTGCAAGCACCTCTGAGAGAAAGCAGCCCTCGAGTTCTGACCGATGCCAGACAGTCCAGTTTCTCCCTGTATGAGTCTGGGTCCCTAGAGACTCGCCCAGAACTGGAGTTCAGAGCAGTCGGGAGCTTGTGCCTCCCTCCCAATTGAAAAAGACAACCGCGTCCTCAGTTGCCAGCTCTTTCCACGTGCGCCTCCATACCTCTGCACTTTACTTCCACACCTCCTCTGAGTCTCAGTGTGCTTTTCTCTTTCCTTCTAGTTGTAGAATTTCCACTCAGCCAGCCTTCCTGTGGTTCTGGATGATGTCTGTTTCGTCTTTTATTTTTTTATTTTATTTTTTATTTTTATTTTTAAATTAAATCTTTATTGTTCAGATTATTACATTTGTTCCTCTTTTCCCCCCCCATAACTCCCCTCCTCCCAGTTCCCTCCCCACCCTCCGCCCTCACTCCCCACCCACTGTCCTCATCCATAGGTGCACGATTTTTTGTCCAGTCTCTTCCCGCATCTCCCACACCCCTTTCCCCCTCAAGAATAGTAAGTCCATTCCCTTTCTATGTCCCTGATTCTATTATGATCACCAGATTATTTATTCACTTGATTCTTAGATTCACTTGTTGATAGATGCATGTTTGTTGTTCATAATTTGTATCTTTACCTTTTTCTTCTTCTTCCTCTTCTTAAAGGATACCTTTCAGCATTTCATATAATACTGGTTTGGTGGTGATGAACTCCTTTAGCTTTTCCTTATCTGTGAAGCTCTTTATCTGACCTTCCGTTCTGAATGATAGCTTTGCTGGATAAAGTAATCTTGGTTGTAGGTTCTTGGTATTCATCACTTTGAATATTTCTTGCCATTCCCTTCTGGCCTGCCAAGTTTCCGTTGAGAAATCAGCTGACAGTCGTATGGGTATTCCCTTGTAGGTAACTTTTTCTCTTGCTGCTTTTAAGATTCTCTCTTTGTCTTTTGCTCTTGGCATTTTAATTATGATGTGTCTTGGTGTGGTCCTCTTTGGATTCCTTTTGTTTGGGGTTCTCTGCGCTTCCTGGACCTGTAAGTCTATTTCTTTCAGCAGGTGGGGGAAGTTTTCTGTCATTATTTCTTCAAATAGGTTTTCAATATCTTGCTCTCTCTCATCTTCTGGCACCCCTATAATTCTGATGTTGGTACGCTTGAAGCTGTCCCAGAGTCTCCTTACACTATCTTCGTATTTTTGGATTCTTTTTTCATTTTGCTTTTCCAGTTGGGTGTTTTTTGCTTCTTCAAGTTTTGAATCTTTGACTTGATTCTTGCGCTCCTCTGGTCTGCTGTTGGGTGTCTGTATAATATTCTTTATTTCAGTCAGTGTATTCTTTATTTCAGTCAGTGTATGCTTAATTTCTAGTTGGTTCTTTATCATAACATCGAGGGTCTCATTAGATTTCTTGAGGATCTCACTACATTTATCGGCGGTCTCACCAGTCTTTTTGAGGGCCTTACTAAGTTTATCGGCAGCTTCTAGACAGTTCTTGAAAGACCTTAAAAGTGTGGTTTTGAGCTCTATATCTTCCATTTCTGACATTTGCGTCCTGTTTCTTTGTCTCCGCATTTTTTTATCTTTTCTTGGTGCACCCCCTAGTGGTCTTTGTGCGCAGTCTTGTAGTTAAGCCTTGATTGTTGTCGGTAATACCAGGGGTGATTTAACCTCCAGGCTAACTGGCTATGAGAGTCCGCTGTGTCTGCAGTGGGAGAGCTTCTGTGCTGGATCTCTAGGGCGGTGCTAATCTAGCCTTTGCCTGAGGCTATCCGGCAAATGGCTCTATGCAGGGCTTGGGCGGGGCGGGTCCCCAGGGATCTACAGGGCGGGTCCGAGCAAGCAGTTATGGCTGCTCTCAGTTCCGTCCCTAGGTGCTCTGCCTCTCAGAGTCCCAGCAACAGCTGCAAGCCTCTGAGAGAAAGCTGCCTTCGAGTTACAACCGAAGCCAGACAGTCCCGCTTCTCCCGTTTGAGTCTGGGTCCCCAGAGACTCGCCCGGATCTGGAGCTCAGAGTCTGAAACTCCCTCCCGATTGAAAACAACAACAGCGCCCTCCGCCGCCATCCTGCTCCGTGCGCGCACTCCGCACCTGAGTATTTTACTTCAGCACTGCGCCTCCTCTGAGTCTGGGTATGATATTCTCTTTCCTCCTAGTTGTAGAATTTCCACTCAGCCAGCCTTCCTGTGGTTCTGGATGATGTCTGTTCTGTCCCTTAGTTATATCTCTGAAGTGGTTGTTTGAGGCAGCAATCTCCGGCGTTAACCTATGCCGCCATCTTGGTTTCCTCTATATCTACCCTCCTGATTTTTAACCGCCAGATGTGAGTGTGAGACCAGCCTGTTCTGCTACTCTTACTAGTCTCAAAGTGGCTTCTGTGTATTTATAGTTATAGGACTTCTGCTCAGCTAGATTTCAGGCAGTTCTCAATGATGGTTGTTCTGTAGTTTGGTTGTAAATTTAATGTGGCTGTGGGAGGATGCCAGCATTGCATTTACTTACTCTGTCATCTTGACCATAACTCTAATTCTATATGCATTTTAGCTCATATCACAGGAGTTAAGAGCATGGATCTCCAAACCAGACTGCTGGAGCTTAGATCCCAGTTCTGCAACTTATTAGTTACTAGAGGCCTGGTGCATGAAATTCATGCACTCGAGGAGGGGGAGGGCTCCCTCAGCCTAGCCTGTCCCCTCTTGCAGTCCAGGAGCCCTCAGGGAGCAGGCCTTAGCACTGCTGTGGAGGCGGAAGAGGCTCCCGCCACTGCTGCTGCTCTCGCCAGCCATGAGCCCAGCTTCTGGCTGAGCGGGGCTCCCCATGTGGGAGTGCACTGACCACCAGGGGGCAGCTCCTGCATTGAGCATCTTTCCCCTGGTGGTCAGTGTGCATCCCAGTAACTGGTCATTCTGCTGTTCGGTCAATGTTCATATTAGCCTTTTATTATATAGGGTGTGATTTCTGGCAGGTTACTTAGCCTCTCTGAACCTCAGTTTCCTTATCTGTAAAACACAGAAAATAATGGTTCTTTCAGCAAAAGTTATCAGGATTAAATGAGTTAATACAGGTAAAGAAGTTAGGACTTGAGGCCTGGTGGGGGAAGTCACGGGCTTCAGAGTTCCTACTGGAGCTTTGGGACTAAGCTTAGGTTAGTGAGTAATTCATTCATTACGTTTTGGGAACAAATGGAACATCCATGTCAAATTGAGGGGTGGTTTCTCGGAGGGAAGCTACATAGGCTGGTGTAAATAGGAGTCACACTTGAATAGCACAGGCCTGGATAATAAATGAAGATCTACCTCTTATGTAATTGGGCAAGTTACTTAATCCTCTGAGACTTACTTTTTTCTCATGAAAATTTCGGGTAATGATACCTATCTTGTACAGAGCTTATAAAATTTATATATAACATATCAAGAGGCTGACAGTGTCTGGTATGTAGATAGATGCTCATTTAATCACCTTTTCACTGGGTAAGTCAGCAGGTCATTTCTATACATAGAATGTTTACTGGTCTACTCATGCAGTGTTTAAAAGTGAGCATTTCCTCTGTACTCACAAGAATGAAATAATATCAGAATCCATTACCCATTGAATGAGAAAATGAGACATCCATTCCCTCTCAATAGGACATTCACTTTGAGTGGTGTTTTCCTGAAGGACCTTGGGAGGCCTGGGCTTTCACCGATTCTGCTATAGAAAAATTTCTGGCCAGCTACTGCCACACCTCAAGGATACTGCTGTATCTTGCTGTGACCTTTTCTAAAACTTTGGCAGAAAAATGTAGAGTATAGCATTCTAACCCAGCAAAGCAAGTCCGGGGTAATGAATGAGCTCATAGAAATCTTTTGTGTATGTTTCTGGCATGGTGGATTGAGCCAACACAGAAAATACAAATATAGAAATACAAGGTAAAATATTCTAAGGAAAAAAGCTTAAACACATACTTGAGCTTGGCTGGAAGAAAGGCTGGCTGTGGGGGTGAACTTAGAAAAGGATTCTCCAATCTTGAAATGCCTCCAGGCTTGCCAATACCTTGACTTGTAGTCTTGTGAGAGATCCTGAGCCAGAGTTACAGGGCACTCAAATTTCTGACCCACAGGAACTGTGAGAAAATAAGGGGTTTTGTTTTGTTTTGTGTTAAGCTGCTAAGTATGGGGTAATCTGTTACCCAACAATAGATAATCAAAGGACAGTGATTACTCAAAATCACTATATAAAGCTTCTGAAATATCTTTGAGAACTGTGACCAGGAAAAAGCTAACCATCTCCAAGAATGGTTTATTTCTTCTTAGAGACAGTGAGAATAACATACATGTTTTCCTTGTAGTTTTGGTCACCAGGACTATCAGAGCCAAATTTATAGCCCAGTTGTAATAATCATGAAAGACCCCATGGCCTATTTATGTGTGTTCTTACTCCTGGTCTTTTCTTTTATTCTGACTTGCTTGGTTCTTCATCCCAATTTGTTTTATTATTATTTTTAATCCTTTTTTTTAGTTCATTTTTATATTTTTCTATATCATATGAATTATGTTAAGCCATCTCAAATTCAGTTTACAGAGACGCAAGGCATTCAGAAATATTTTTTAAAAAATAGTTTAAGTTCACACCTGTTGAACAGGTGGTGTCTGGAGGCGGTGGTGGTGAAGATCAGGTAATGCAAGCGTGGCTCAAGAACGGGCATTTGGCCAGGGTTAATTTGGATTGAGTCAGAAAATAGCAAGTGATTATGAAAAAAAAAAGAAAAAGAAAAAAAAAGGATGGCAATTGATCACCACTCCCAGGGGGAGGGGCCAAGGGTTTACCAAGTCACACAGGATTTATTCATTGCCCGAGTCCCCAAGGCCCGCCCTCGACACCCCGCCCCCGTCCCCTCCCGGGGCCCCGCCCCCTTCCTCTGGCCCCTCCTCCGCCCTCGCCCTCTCGCTGCGCGCGCGCGCCGCGCCTTCTAGCTCCGCCGGGCGGCCAGGCCTCCGGGACGGTTGCGCGCTCCGCTCCTCCCTCCGAACGCGCGCGCCTGACCGCCTCGCTAGGCTCCCTCCTTTCGGGGCGGTTGGGCCGCGCGCCCGTGGGGGCGGGGCCTGGAGGAGATGGTGGAGCCAATGGGGCGCGGCGGCGGTGGCGGCGGCGGCGGCGGCCGCGGAGGCGGTGGCGGTAGTGGCGGTGGCTGGGTCGGGCCCCGACGGGCGGCGGCTGCTGAGGTGGAGGCGGAGGGAGGCGGCGGCGGCGGCGAAGGAGGCGGCGGCGGCGGCGGAGGGGGGAAGATGGCGGCGCCCGTCCTGCTGAGAGTGTCCGTGCCGCGGTGGGAGCGGGCGGCCCGGTATGCAGTGTGTGCCGCCGGGATCCTGCTTTCCATCTACGCCTACCACGTGGAGCGGGAGAAGGAGCGGGACCCCGAGCACCGGGCCCTCTGCGACCTAGGGCCCTGGGTGAAGTGCTCCGCCGCCCTTGCCTCTAGGTAGCCTGGCTGAGGGGAGCGAGCCGGGAACGGCCGAGTGGGGTGCGGGCGGGGGCCGGGGGTGGGGAGCGCGTGGCGGGAGCTCGGGCCTGGGGGTTGGTGGGGGCCGGGCCGCGGAGGGAACCCTCGGCGGGCCGGTGTGGGTAGGGGGCGGCGGCCTGGGGCTCGGGTCCCGGGGCGGCCCACGAGCAGGCCGCCGGGGCGGAGGTGGCGGGGCCGCGAGACCGGCGAGGAGGGATGAGGTGGCAGAGTGCAGCCGGGAGGCCGGCGCGGACCGGGGCAGCTGGGCCGGCGGGGGTCGGGTGGGAAGGAGCGAGAGGGGTTCGCGGAGAGGGGCTCCGGCGGGCTTGACAGATCTCCTCGTAGCCGCGGGAGGCGGGTCGGGGTGTCGGACCTGCCGCGGAGCCGTGAGGTCGGAGCCCACCGTGGTCTGGGGTCGCCGCAGCCGGGGCTGTGCGTCGGCAGCTCAGGGGCTGCATTGCCCGCTGTGGTCCCGGGGCCGGGACAGGTGTTTCCGCGGCCAGGCCTCTTTGTACTCGGTAGCGCTCAGGAGAATTGGCGCTTACCGAGCCGGTGACATTTGCGGGCAAACACGAATCTGACCCTACTCTGGAAGAAGACACCAGCACTTAACCTACCTGATTTTTTGGATTCCCCTCGTATAGTTCAGTGTTTAGGCATGGGGAAATGGTCCGAGTTTGGGTCTAGCTAGCTTAAGCTTAATATGAGTATGTCATGTGTAGTGCTGCTTTGGGCATTGGGGTGACTTTTTAACGTTGTTGGTTAGTATAATGGGATCGCCACAGAAGATTAAAAGTACATGCATTGCTAAACTGGAGGTATTGGCCAGCTTATTGGTTTGTTTTAAAAAATGATGTGGTTGATTTACCTATTACATTTTATTTTCTGCATTAGATTTACCTAGACAGATTACTTAATAAAAGAGGAATTTATATCTTAAAAGTGGTTGGTTGCTTTTTTTTTTTTAATTTAGGAAGATTCGTTTTAAAAAGTAGCCAAAGTGAAAGAAATGGTTTCAAAATTGATAGGTTACAATTTTAATAGAGACATACTATGCCTAATGTTAACTGTAGTTACCTTTGAACAGTTTCTTCCCCTCCTGTAAATTGCTAGGTAAACAATTGTATAAGCTTACCTGTTTTATTTTGACATACATATTAGTGACTACAGGAACAAGCTAGCATTGGAGTTAGTCTTGTAACTATTTACAAACTTCATCTATTTAATGGAGATACAGAAATTTATAAATTAAAGTGACGAGTCTGATTTATAGGCCAGTTTTCTTTTGGAATTGGGTAGAATAAACATCATTAAAAGTTTTTATTTTGCTGAAGCGAAAAAGGCTTTAAGTAAAAGCAGGTTATTGGAGACTGCAAGTAGTTTTAAAAATTCTACTTAAGTATTGATTGCCAGTTAGCAGTAGTAGTTAAAAACATGACTATTTTAGGAAAAGTAAGTTTGAGCTGAAGTTTGAGTAGAATTGAAGATAAAGGATGAGAAAAATTAACTGATGAAAGGAATCCTGAGGAAAGTGTTCTAGAATCCAGCGTTAATTCATGTGACTTGTTGAAACTCATGTTATTTTCATTTCATCAGTTCTTAAGTGTCCTAATTTAAATAGAATGAAGTAGAGATTGATGAGAATCATGAGTGTCTGTGTGTGAGTGTATATGTGTGTAAAGCCTTGTAGTGTTTTGGAAAGCAACACTAAGAGGATAGATCCCAGACTTTTGGATTTCAAAAGAAATATTTCCCCCCAAAATTGGGACACTGGAATAGAGTTGACAGTTTTTTGTCCTGCCAGGTATAGCCAATAAAAACAGCAATAATAACCCACCAGTATTTACTGCCACCGGAATTTCATTTTAAAAAAGGGGTATTTTGCCTGGAAAGCGTGACTTAGTGGTTGAGCACCGACCTAGGTCACGAATTCCGGTCAGAGCACATGCCTAGGGTGTGGGCTGGATCCCCAGTGTGGGGCATACAGGAGGCAGCCGATCAGTGATTCTCTCTTCATCTTTGATGTTTCTATCTCTCCCTCTCCTTTCCTCTCTGAAATCAATAAAAATACATATTTTTAAAAAATAAAAATAAAGGATATTTTAACTCAATTTGAAAGAACAATATCTCAGAATAAAAGCCCTTTAAATAGAATCATTTAATTTTATTAAAAATTTTGCTTTCTTTATTTGTCCTCATTTTAGTGTAAATTAGTAAAAACTGGCAAACCTGCACCAGCCTGCCAGCTGAAATTAAGTATCTCCTAATGTGGTCTCAAGCTAGTTATCTTCCTACAGCCTCCTTAGTTCATGTGTTAAATGGGAGTATTAAAACTTGCTTTACCAGATGAATGGTAGGGTTAAAGATGATACATGGTATCAAAACCTGGAATAAAGTATGTACTCAGGTATAGCTGAGTTATAGCTGCTAACTAGATTGGAGGTGTTTTTTTAGTGTCTGATAAACACCTTTAAGTAGTGTAAGTTCTTGTTTAAGGTCTAGTCATTTATGTATTTTAAATGTCAGTTGTCTTTGTGTTTATTGCTCACTCCATGACAGACTATAAAGACTTAAAATCTATTTAAAACTATTTTAAAAGTGTGGCAAGAGAAAATAATGTGCAGACTATTCCTTATAGGTATTTCCTTTAAATTATATTAGACCCCTTCTAAGAAAGGTTTCTATGTAAAAATAATACAAATGACCTCAAAAGATTAATAGACTTGACCATTCTACAGCTTAAATATATATATATATTGATTTCAGAGAGGAAAGGACAGGGAGAGATAGAAACATCAATAATGAGAGAGAATCATGGATTGGCTGCCTCCTGCACCCCCTCCACTGGGGGGAGAGCCCTCAACCGGGCATGTGTCCTGACTGGGAATTGAACCATGACCTCCTGGTTCATAGGTCAGTGTTCAACCACTGAGCTACACTTGCTGGGCCATACTACAGTTTGTAAGTGGTAGTAATAGTATTTGTCCTGTCTGGTTTGATT
Source organism: Myotis daubentonii (assembly GCF_963259705.1). Taxonomy (NCBI): domain Eukaryota; kingdom Metazoa; phylum Chordata; class Mammalia; order Chiroptera; family Vespertilionidae; genus Myotis; species Myotis daubentonii. The sequence continues at coordinate 28,214,059 of NC_081843.1, forward strand.
CAATGGCTAGAGCGGTGTCCTGTTGCCTGAAGGGTCGAGGGTTCTATTCCCGGTCAAGGGCACCTATGTACCTTGGTTGCAGGTTCCTTGGATCCCTGGCCCTTTTGTGGGAGGCAACCAGTCAAAGTGTCTCTCTCACGTTGCTGTTTTTTTTCTTTTCTTCTCTCTCTTTCCCTCCTCCCTCCCTTTTACTTGCTCTAAAAGTCAATGGGAAAAATATCCTTGGGTGAGGGTTAAAAAAACACACACACACAAACTCCCAACATTTAAATGGTAATAATAGTATTTGAAAACCATCAAGTCCTCAAAAAGCTGCCTTATTTTGCAAAATGTTGGACTAGTACCTCTCATCTGTCTTTAAAAAAAATTAATACCATATATTTACTAGCTCCCCTTCCCATTGAGATCATACATTTTTAGAATTTGTCCAGTTGCCCAAGGTAACACAGTTAGTGCCAGATTGGGGCTAAAAGTCTGGCTTCCAGAGTCTTGTTTAGGGTCTCCCTCTGCCTGCATTTTTTCAGTTAAAATTTTTTTTAAATATATTTTTATTGATTTTAGAGAGGAAGGGAGAGGTAGAGAGAGATAGAAACATCAATGATAAGAGAGAATCATTGATTGGCTGCCTCCTGCACACCCCCTACTGGGGTTGGAGCCTGCTCAGTTAAATTCTTGTATAAGTAATACAGTCATCGCTCCCAATTAAAAAAGATACTAAAGTATATATAGGGAACAGACTCCTTCATACCCATTCCCAAAAAAATGTAGTTCTCCCTCTTCATAAGCAGCCATGAAACTTTCCAGAGCTGTTTTATGCCTATACAAGTGTAAATATGGTCATATTCTCCCCATTTTATAAACATGAAATTACATATTCTGATCTGTACTTTATTTTTGCTAGCATTTCCATCACCACCATATTATTATTATTTTTACTATATTTTTATTGATTTTATTTATTGGTTTTTTGTCGGAGAGGGAGAGAGAGATAGAAACATCAGTGATGAGAGAAACATTGATTGGCTGCCTCCTGCACACCCCTCACTGGGGATCGAGCCTGCAACCCGGCATGTGCCCTTGACCACAATCGAACCTGGGACTGTTCAGTCCGCAGGCCAGTGCTCTATCCACTGAGCCAAACCGTAGGGCACCACCATATTATTAAGTGCTTATTACCTTCATATTTGGTGGAATGTTAATAACTGCTAGTATGTAAAAGAAAATTTGTTCTAGTAGGCTTTTTGTTGTTGTTAATCCTCACCTGAGGATGTTTTCGCATTGATTTTTAGAGTGGAAGAAAAGGGGAGAGACAGAGAGAAACATTGATGTGAGAGACACATTGATTGGTTGCCTCCCACATGCGCCCCAACCAGGGCCAAGGATCCAGCCTGCAAATGAGGTACGTGCCCTTGACCAGGATTGAACCTGGAACCCTTTAGTCTGCAGGCTGATGCTCTATCCACTGAGCCAAACCATCTAGGGCTGTTCTAGTCGTTTTTTTAATAATTAAATTTTTAAAAAATTACAGTTGACCTGCAATATTATATTAGTTTCAGGTGTACACCATATTATTAGTCACTTATATAACTTATGACCTGGTCACCCCGATAAGTCTAGTACTCATCTGACACCATACATAGCTATTATAATATTGTTGACTGACTATATTCCTATGCTGTATTTTACATCCCCATGTTTTGTTTTGTTTTTGTAACTGGAAATTTGTACTTAATCACTACCCTTTTTTCACTTAACCCTTCAATCCCCCTCCCTTCTTGCAACCATCAGTTTGTTTTCTGTATCTATGAGTCTGTTTCTGTTCTGCTTGTTCATTTCTTTTGTTTTTTAGATCCTACATATAAGTGAAATCATATGGTATTTGTCCTTCTCTGACATTTCACTAAGCATAATTCCCTCTAGGTCCATTCATGTTGTTGCAGATGGCAAGATTTCATTCTTTTTTATGGCTGAGTTATCCGTTATATATACAAAGTGGGGCAAAAGGAGGTTTACAGTTGTGAGTATGCAAAACACAGAGTTTATTCTTTTATTATTATTTATTACTAGAGGACTGGTGCATGAAATTCGTGCTGGGGTGTGGGGGGGTGTCCCTCAGCCCAGCCTGCACCCTCTCCAATCTGGGACCCCTTGGGGGATGTCTGACTGCTGGTTTAGGCCCGATCCCTGTGGACATCCGGCAGTCGGACATCCCTCTCACAATCCGGGACTACTGGCTCCTAACCCCTTGCCTGCCTGCCTGCCTGATTGCCCCTAACCACTCTGCCTGCCAGCCTGATACCCCCCTAAATCACTCCCCTGCCAGCCTGATTGATGCCCAACTGCTTCCCCGCCGGCATAATTGTCCCCAACTGCCCTTCCTTGCTGGCCCGATAGCCTCCAACTGCTGGCCCTATCGCCCCCAACTGCCTTCCCCTGTGGGGCTGAGGGGACTGGGAGACTAAGGCTAGATGAGGTGGGGCTGAGGGGACTGGGGACTCTGTCTGGTTGAGGCAGGGCTGAGGGGACTGGGCGCTGCCATCTTGTGAGGGCATGACAGTTAATTAGCATATTCCCTCTTTATTAGATAGGATTGTATTATTTTCTATTTGAATAGTTGTAAACCTCCTTTTGCCCCACCCTGTATGTACCACATCTTTACCCATTTGTTTGTCAATGGACACTTGGTTGCTTTCATATCTTGGCTATTGTAAGTAATGTTACAATGAACACAGGGAGTGGACACATCATTTTGGATTCGTGTTTTGGATTTCTTCAGATAAATACCCAGAAGTGGAATTTCTGGGTCATATGGTAGTTCTGTTTCTAATTTTTTGAGGAACTTTCATACTGCTTTCCATGGGGGCTACACCAGTGTACAATCCTACTAACAGTGCACGCAGGTTTCCTTTTCTCCACATCCTCACCAAAACTTTTTTATTTGTTGACTAGAGGCTTGATGCACAACATTCGTGCAAGAGTAGGCCTTTCTTCCCCTGGCTATTGGCACTGGCTTCCCTCTGGCACCCAGGACCCAGGCTTCCCTCCACCTGCTGGCACCTGGGACCCGGGCTTGCCTCACAGCCCTGATTTCATCCAGAAGGTTGTCCGGAAGGATGCCCGGTCTAATTAGCATATTACAATTTTATTATTATAGACTAGAGGCCCAGTGCATGAAATTTGTGCATGGGGGGAGGGGGTCTCCTCAGCCCAGCCTGCTCTCTCTCTAATCTGGGACCCTTTAGGGGATGTCCAACTGCTGGTTTAGGCCTCTCACAATCTGGGACTGCTGGCTCCTAACAGCTCACCTGCCTGCCTGCCTGATTGCCCCTAACTGGCCCCCCACCCCCTGCCGGCCTGGTCACCCCTTACTGCCCCCCCCCCCACCGGCCTGGTCACCCCCAACTGCCCCCCCTGCTGGCTTGGTCACCCCATGCAGCCTGCCGTTCAATCGTTTGGTCGTCCCTCACTAACCCCCCTGCTGGCCTGGTTGCCCCACACAGCCTGCTGTTTGTCATTACTGTGACAGCATCCCAGACAATTTGCATATTTCTCTATTATTAGTATAGACTAGAGGCCCACTGCATGGATTCGTGCACATTGAAAGGAAATTAATTAGAAGGTGGCCGGCGGGGTGGGACTGGGCGAGACGGGTCAGACACACCCCGGAGCCAACCTCCCATGGTCCCTCCCGTGGTCCCTCCCTGGGCGGTTGCACCTGGGGTGGCAGTGGGGTTCGAAGGGCATCTGCGGAGTGAGTGGGGTCCCTCCAGCAGATGGTGTTCCTCGGCCTGGCCTGCGGGGTTGGGGCCGGCAGTTCGACATCCCCCGAGAGGTCCCGGAGTGCGAGAGGGCACTCTGCAAAGTTGCTGTTGCTTGGCAGCTCCTGCGTTGAGTGTCTGCCCCCTGGTAGTCAGTGGGTATCATACCTGCCTGTCGGTCAGCCAGTCACTTAGCCTTTTATATAGATAAAATGTGAGGTAATATCTCACTGTGGTTTTAATCTGCATTTCCCTGATGATTGGTGATGTTGAGCATCTTTTCACATATCTACTAGCTATCTGTATGTACTCTTTGGAGAAATGTCTATTTAGGTCCTCTGCCCACTTTTAAGTTGGATTGATTGATTATTTATTTAGTTAGTTAGTTATTTTGGTGTTAAGTTGTATGAGTTGGCCCTGGCTGGTGTGGCTCAGTTGGTTGGGCATCATCCCAAACAACAAAAAGTTTTGGGTTCAATTCCCAGTTATAGCATATGCTTGGGTTGCGGATTTGGTCCCTGGTGGGTCGGGGTGTGTGCACGAGGCAACTGATCGATGTTTCTCTCTCACATTGATGTTTCTCCCTCTTCCACTCTCTCTTCCTCTCTCTCTAGAATTAACAAAAACCAATTTAAAAAAAGTTGTATGAGTTGCCTGTATGTTTGGAATATTAGTCCCGTTATCAGATATATCATTGGCAAACGTCTTCTTCCATTCAGTAGGTTGTCTTTTTTGTTGTTGTGTTAATCCTTACTCGATATTTTTCCATTGATTTCTAAAGAGAGTGGAAGGGAGGGGGAGAGACATAGAGAAACGTCAATTGGTTGCCTCCCACATGAGCCCCAACCAGGGCGGGGGATCGAGCCTGTAATCGAGGTATGTACCCTTAACTGGAATTGAACCTGGGAGCCTGCAGTCCACAGGCCGACACTCTCTCCACTGAACCAAACCAACTAGGGCAGTAGAATGTCTTCATTTTGTTGATGGTTTCCTTCACTGTGCAAAAACCCTTTAGTTAGATATAGTCCCATTTGTTTATATTTTCTTTTGTTTCCCATGCCTGAGGAAACATTCACAAAAATATTACTAAGAGTGATGTCGGAGAGTTTTCTGATAGTTAGTTTTGAGTAAGAAGAATTGAATAAATAAAGTATGCTTATGTTATCATTAGTTCTTGGTATGGAAATTTCAGAAGCAGTATGAACTCAAAAAGATCAGGAGGAATAGCGATGACAAAGAGGCGAATCTGGGCTGCCATGTATTAAAGATAACTTAATATTTAAATAATGCTTACTGTGTTCTAAATTCTTTACATATATTATTTTTCCCACAATGGTCCTTTTTATAACCATTTTACAGATGACAAAACTGAGTAACAGAATGTAAATGAAATACTCACTACGTAATATGTATAGGTAATCTGGCTCAAGAATCCAAGCTCTATAGATTCTATTTAGGTCTAATATTGATACAGTGATACCCACATTTTTAAAAATTTGACAAATATTGCCCTAGCTGGTGTTGTTAAGTGGTTAGAGCATAGGCTTGCTCACTGAAGGATTGTGGGTTTGATTCCCTGTCAAGGGCACATTCCTGGGTTGTAGGTTTGATCCCTGGCCCTGACCTGGGAGTGTGCAAGAGGCAACCAACTGATGTGTCTCACATTGATGCTGCTCCCTCCCCCCCTCCCTCCTTTCCACTCTCTAAAACTCAATGGAGCCGAGGCCAGTTTGGCTCAGTGGATAGAGCTGCGGACTGAGGGGTCCCGGGTTCGATTCTGGTCGGGGGCATGTGCCTGGGTTGCGGGCACATCCCCAGTGGGGGATGTGTGGGAGGCGACTGATCGATGTTTCTCTCTCGTCAATGTTTCTGGCTCTCTAGCTCTCTCCCTTCCTCTCTCTGGAAAATCAATAAAATATATTAAAAAAAAAAACTCAATGGAAAAAATATACCCTGATGAGGATTAACAAAAAAAATTAAAAATGCAAACATTGGTGCCATTTATTATTATTTTTTACTTCTGTTTGCCAAAACACTGAGTTTGTATTATAGTTTTTATGTGTTTAGAGCAATTTTATTTGATTTATATTTTTAAAATATATTTTTATTGATTTCAGAGAGGAAGGGAGAGGTAGAGAGAGAAACATCAATGGTGAGAGAGAATCACTGATCAGATGCCCCCTGCATGCCCCACCGGCACTGAGGATCGAGCCTGCAACCCGGGCATGTGCCCTGACTGGGAGTCGAACTGTGACCTCTTGGTTCATAGGTCGATGCTCAACCACCAAGCTACCCCGACTGGGCTTTAGAGTGATTTTAAAGCAAGGACATTATTGTGAAGGGATGGTGTTCAGGAAGTAAGTTCCTGAAGTATTTACCTTCTAAGCCTTAACTTAGGGAGATACGGCATTTGTAACACCTAGTTAGAGAACAGATATATAGTAGAGTGAATTATCAGGAAGACTTATCAGAAAAGCCAAGAGAAGAAAAATAAAGTGGATCTAGCATATGAAGTAGAGGGGGGGGGAGGAAAAAATTAGTTAGTTTGAACATGTACTAGGGTGGTGTAGCCCTTTCTGTGAGAGGTGTTGAGTCATATGGACCCACTGCACAGAGATAGGAGAGTTAGACCTACGGTGTGGTGCTGGCTACACATTATTCAGAACTAGGAATTTAAGAGGGATTCATTTCCTTGATCATTCAAAAGAACTCTAGGGAACAGCATGAGGAAAAGCAGAAAAGAGTGGCCATTTGGGGGAATATCAGGTGATCATATTTGAATGTAACACAGATCCATCTGGGTTGGGAAAGGACTGGAATCTATAGTTTGCCCAGAAAAATGAACTAGCTATTTTTACAAATCACATGTTCTTTAAAACACAGATAAGAGTTATAAGCACTGAGCCTTGGGTTTCTTTTCTATATAGTATTTGTACTAGATTGCGCTAGACTTGTAGTAAGTTACCAGTTTTTAAGGTTTGTTCCCCAAAGTCCTAGCTCTGTGGTGATATAACAGGGATTTCATAAGCATTTGATTCACATTTTAACATTTTATTTTACAAGATATATTTTTACTGATTTCAGAGAGAATCACTGATTGGTTGCCTCCCGCACACCTCACACAGAACCAAGCCTGCAACCCGAACATGTGCCCTGACTGGAACTGAACCATGACCTCCCGGTTCATAGGTTGACACTCAACCACTGAGCCACGCTGGCCAGGTGTGATTCACATTTTAATATTTTAAACTTAAAACACTATAAACACAGATTAGTGGTCACCAGGAGTTAGGAATGGGGGAAGAGGGAATGTGGTTATGGAGATAGTATGAGGGAACCTTGTGTGGAGGGAATAGTTTTGCACTTCAGTTGTGGTTGCTCGAGACTACAAAGATTTTGTAGAACTACTCACATGTGCACATGGATGCACGAACACACACACATACACAGTGCATGTAAAATTGGTGAAATTGGAGTAAACTCTGGATTGTACACTGTCAGTTTTTGGTTGTGATATTATTGTACTAGACTTAATGGAAGATGTTACCACTGGGGAAGGTTAGGTGAATGGTGCTTAGGTAATTATTTTATTTATTTATTTATTTATTTATATGTATATATTTTTTGTTAATCCTCACACAAGGATATTTTTCCATTGATTTTTAGAGAGAGTGGAAGGGAGTGGGAGAGACAGAGAGAAACATTGATGTGAGACACATTGATTGGTTGCCTCCTGCATGTGCCCTGACCAGGGCTTAGGCTGGGAAGGAGCTTGCAACCGAGATATGTGCCATTGACCGGAATTGAACCCAGGACCCTTTGGTCTATAGTTCGATGCTCTACCCACTGAGCAAAACCGACTAGCGCTGTAATTATCTACACTAATAAAAGAGAAAGATGCAAATTAACCATCAATCAGCCACTCCCACAAGCCATGCCCACCAGCCAATCAGGAGTGCATATGCAAATTAACCCAACTACGATGGCGGTGGCCACGGAGCTGGAGCAAGCAGGAGGGTTGGATTGCCCCCAGCTTCCCGCCTGCCCTGGCTAGCCCTGGGCTCTGCTCAAGGCTACAGAGTTTCAATTATAGAAGATAAATAAACCCCAGATACCTGCTTCCAGCCAGCTATGGCCTCTGCTCAAGGAGGCACTGAAAAAAAAGAAAAAAGAAAAAAAGGAGAGGCTGGGAGCTTGGGTTGCCGGGGGGCGTGGCCAGCCTGAAAACAGCCATTAACCCCTCACCCAGGCTGGCCAGGCACCCCAGTGGGGACCTCCACCCTGAAGGGGGTGTGGCCAGCCTGCAAACAGCCATCAGCCCCTCACCCATGCTGGGCAGGCACCCCAGCAGGACCCCACCCTGATCCGGGATACCCTTCAGGGAAAACCAACCGGCCCCCACCTGTGCACCAGGCCTCTCTCCTATATAATAAAAGGGTAATTTCAAATTGACCCTAATAGCAGAGTGACTGGGAATGACTGGTCACTATGACACACACTGACCACCAGGGGGCAGACGCTTAATGCAGGAGCTGCCCCCTGGTGGTCAGTGCACTCCCACAGGGGGAGCTCTGCTCAGCCACAAGCCAGGCTGATGGCTGCCAGCACAGTGGTGGTGGTGGGAGCCTCTCCTGCCTCAGCAGCGCTAAGGATATCTGACTGCAGCTTAGGCCTGCTCCTGGCTGGCAAGTGGACATCCCCCGAGGGCTCCCGGGCTGCCAGAGGGATGTCTCACAGCCAGCTTAGGCCCCATCTCCCAGGGAGCGGGCCTAAGCCAGCAGGTGGACATCCCCCGAGGGGGTCCCAGACTGAGAGAGAGCACAGGCCTGGCTGAAGGACCCCCCAAGTGCACAAATTTTTGTGCATCGGGCCTCTAGTTTTAAAATAAAAAGTCAAAAGGCAAAAAAAAGACAAAACAATAAAATGTAGTTAGAATATTGGAGGGAAATTGAGCAAAACTAAAAGTTAAAATTATCCATAATGCCAACACCCAGGATGACAATCCTTGTAATAGGGCAGTGGTTCTCAACCTTCCTAATGCTGCGACCCTTTAATACAGTTCCTCGCCCTAGCTGGTTTGGCTCAGTGGATAGAGCGTTGGCCTGCAGACTGAAGGTTCCCAGGTTCAATTCCGGCAAGAGCACATGCCCAGATTGTGGGCTCCATCCCCAGTGTGGGGCATGCAGGAGGCAGCCAATCAATGATTCTCATCATTGATGTTTCTGTCTCTCCCTCTCCCTTCCTCTCTAAAATCAATAAAAATATATTTTAAAAAAATACAGTTCCTCATGTTGTGGTGACCCCCAATTTCATTGTTACAAATTGAACATAATTAAAGCATAGTGATTAATCACAAAAAAATATGTAATTATATACGTGTTTTCTGATAGTCTTAGGCAACCCCTGTGAAAGGGTCATTTGACCCACAAAGGGGTCGCGACCCACAGGTTGAGAACTGCTGTAATAGAGTTTCTTGCTTTTTTTGTGCATGTACTTGAATTTTAAACAATTCTATTGATTAGAAGGATTGTAGCTTTATATTGGTATTTTAAAAATTCAGGCTAGTACTTGTTTGCCAATGTAAAAGTATATAAGCAAATTCACTGCTGTAGAGCACACACTACATTATGTAATAACATGTGATTGCCTTATGCATAATATCCTGATGTCATAGTGTCTTTAAGATTTTTATTATTATTAAAATATATTGTTATTTATTTAAGGGAGAGGGAGAGAGAGATAGAAACATCAGTGATGAGAGAGAATAATCGATTGGCTGCCTCCTACATGCCCCCTACTAGGAATCAAGCCCACAACCCAGACATGTGCCCTGATCAGGAATCGAACCAGGAATTGATCTGATGACCTCCTGGTTCATAGGTCAATCAATGCTCAATCACTGAGCCATACCAACTGGTCATGATTTTTCATTTCCCCCCAAAATATTTGTGTATTACCAAGTATTCTCATTTCTTAATTTTATTAGAGATTTAACTTAGAATTGTTCTACTTTATTATACCTTGAGAGGTATAATAAAATTATTAGCTATCATTAATATACTATTTAAAACAAACAAAAAACCCTTGTATTTGCCACTGCTAATATCTGTGAATCAGGTTTTTCTTGATATTGTGCAATCAAAACAAAACTAATTTGACTGCCCCAGTCTTCCATGATTTAAAGTTTGTGTTCATCAGAAGAGCTTCATTGTAAATGTTATGAATTTGAACTTTTAAAATACATTAATAGAATAAAATGCTGCTTTAATCTGTTTCTCATTGCAGATTTACATAAAATTTTATTTAGAAAAATGTTCTTTTGCTAAAAAAGTATTTTAAGCTATGTATTATGATCTATAACATTTCTTTAACAACAAAAAAAAAATGTCAAGGATGCTGTTGTTGCTGTTTGACTGTTGACCTTTTCAAAAACAATCATTGTATTTGAGAAGTAAAATAGTGGAAGATTAATGAAGTTGAGTATACTCAACCCCACACTGTGTTTTAAGAGTTTTATTTATTTCTTCCTGTGCATCGTGCTAAGAGTTAAGATCACAGACTGTAGAGCAAAAATACCTTGGGTTGAAATCTTGGCTCTATAACTTGATCTCTTTTGTTTTAGTTTCCTCCATAAAATGAGGAAAATAATAGTGTCTAACTTAGGATTACTATGAATATAAAGTGCACCATTGTACCAGTCCCTGTAAACAATTTAGCACAGTGCCTGTCACAAAAGTAAGTGCTCATAAAACTTATTATTTTAAAGCAAGGCTGAGCCCAGCTGTAGTGGCTTAGTTAGTTGAGTGTTGTCCTGTGCACAGAAAGGATGCCGGTAGGATCTTAGTCAGGGGACGTACGTGGGTTGCGGGTTTGATCTCCAGTTGGAGCTTATGTGGAAGGCAACCTATCAGTGTTTCTCACATTGATGTTTTTCTCTCTCCCTTCCTCTCTCTAAACATGTCGTTTGTGAGGATTAAAAAAACCCCAATGGTTGCGATTATATCTTTCCCCCTCACTTAACATGTTACAGCTGCCCAGGTGGCGTGGCTCAGTGATTGAGTGTTGACCTATGAAACAGGAGGTCGTGGTTCAATTCCTGGTCAGGGTACATGCCCAGGTTGCACGCTCAGTAGGGGGCATGCAGGAGGCAGCCGATCAGTGATTCTCATCATTGAAGTTTCTATCTCCCTCTTCCTTCCTCTCTGAAATCAATAAAAATATCTTAAAAAACACACGTCACAACTATTTTCTTACGTCATGACTCTACCATTAATGTAACTATGTCAAGTGTCCTGTATCTTTGCCACTATTGGGCATGCTCATTGTTTTAGACCTTTATCAATTTGATACATGAAAATGTCATCTCATTGTTTTCTTGTGCATTTTCTCTCCAACCATAAGCAAGGTTTAATGGTTTTCACATTTTTAACTGTTTGCATTTCTTCTCTTGAGTCTTGCCTGCATATATCTTAGAATTTTTTATGTTGATATAGATAAATGCTTTATATCTTAAAGGATAGGAATATCTTATATTTGATGCTAATATTTTTGCAATTTTAGTTCTGTTTTATTAATTTTTGTAGTGTATACTTTAAGTATATAAAAATTTATTTTCTTTGTAATTTTTTAATATGTTTTAAGTTTACAAGAGCGTTTCCAATTCTGATATCAGATGAATGTGTATTTCTAATTTCTTTTAGTTTTGAAAAAAATTCCTTAATCATCTAGAACAGTGATGGCGAACCTATGACACACGTGTCAGAGGTGACATGCGAACTCATTTTTTTGGTTGATTTTTCTTTGTTAAATGGCATTTAAATATATAAAATAAATATCAAAAATATAAATCTTTGTTTTACTATGGTTGCAAATATCAAAAAATTTCCATATGTGACACGGCACCAGAGTCAAGTTAGGGTTTTTCAAAATGCTGATACGCTGAGCTCAAAAGGTTCACCATCACTGATCTAGAATTTAGTGTATCTCTACATTAGATCAGTCTGTAACCTAATTTTTGTACAGATCTATGTTTAATGAATTTTTGTATTCTGGATATTACCTGTTTATACCTTCATGTTTTCTGCCTTCTGGGTTGTCTTTTTTTACCTTATTGGTAGCAGGAGGATTTTATTTTATTTTAAAATCTTTATTGTTGAGAGTATTACAGATGTACAGTAAAACAGCTTGGGTGGGGTGGGGTCTCAGAGAATCACTAAGGCCAGGTGAACAGTGTGAGCCAGGTTGATGGAAACTCAGAGATATGGTGTCTATCAGTTGTTTTTTTGGTGAGGAAGTTCTCAGCATAGGACAGTGACATTTGCCAGCACTTTTGTCTGGAAGAAAGATGCCCCCCACCCCCACCATAACCTAGTTCTTGTCCTGATTCTCCCCTCCAATTGCGCCCCTCCACACGGATCCCGCCCAACCCCAGGCCTTCACCATCCCATTGTCTATTTCCATGGGTTGTGATTCAATTGTTGATAGATATGTATTTATTGCATTTTATTGTTTGTTTGTTTTTTCTTCTTAAAGAAGACCTTTTAACATTTCATGTAATACTGGTTTGGTGGTAATGAACTCCTTTAGCTTTTGCTTGTCTGTGTGCTCTTTATCTGACCTTCATTTCTAAATGATAGCTTTGCTGGGTAGAGTAATGTTGGTTGTAGGTCCCGCCTTTTCTTTCTTCTTTTTTTTTAAAATCTTTAAATTCTTTATTCGTTAAGGAATTACAAATGTGCCCTCATCCCCCCCCCCATTAACCCCCTCCCCCACCCCCCACACTTGTGCTCTCATCCCTCTGTTGTCCATGTCCATTGGTTTGGCTTATATGCATGCATACAAGTCCTTTGGTTGATCTCTAGGTCCTGCTTTTTCATCACTTTGAATATTTCTTGCCACCTTCTTATTTGGCCTGCAAAGTTTCTGTTGAGAAATGAGTCGACAGTCCTATGGGTGCCCTTCTCTAGGTAACTAACTGCGTTTCTCTTGTTACTTATAAGATTCTCTCTTTGCCTTTAACCTTTTGCGTTTTAATTATATGTCTTGGTGTGGGACTCTTTTTTTGAGTTTCTCTTGTTTGGGACTCTCTGTGCTCCCTGGACTTGTATGTCTATTTCTTCCACCAGGTAAGGGAAGTTTTCTGTCATTATTTCTTCAAATAGGTTTTTAATTTCTTGCTCCCTGTCTTCTTCTGGCACCCCTATGATGCAAATGTTGGTATGCTTGAAGTTGCCCCAGAGGCTCCTTACACTTTTCTTTTTGCTGTTTGGGTGGGGTTTTTTTGCTTCCTCATATTCCAAATTGCTGATTTGATTCTTTGTGTCCTCTACTCTACTGTTGATACCCTGTAAATTATTCTTCATTTCAGATAGTCTATACTTCATTTCTGACTGGTCCTTTTTTATGTCATTGATGTTCTCTCTAAGTTCCTTGGTGTTGTCATTAAGTTCCTTGAAAATGTTACTAAATTCCTTGAAGCTTGAGCATCCTTATAACTATTGTTTTAATCTCTGTATTTTGTAGTTTGCTTGTTTTCATTTCACTTAGTTCTTTTTCTGGAGATTTCTTCTGTTCTTCCGTTTGGCACATTTTTCTTTGTCTCCACATTTTGGTTGTTCCCTGTGTTTATTTCTATGTATTAGGTAGAGCTGCTATGTCTCCTGGAATTGGTAGAGTGGCCTTGTGTAGTAGGTGTGCTGTACGGCCTTCCCAGTGGCTCAGCCTCCCCAGTCACCTGAGCTGGGCACTCTAGGTGCACTCCTGTGTGTATTCTCCCACTGTAGTTTACCCTTGCTTGCTGTTGGCCTCACTGGGAGGGATTGACCCCCAGGACAGTTGGCTGTGTGGACCAGCAGCTACTACAGTGGGAGAGTTGCGGGCTCAATCCCCAGTGGGGGGCATGCAGGAAACATCTCTCTCATCATTGATGTTTCTCTCCCCCCCTCTCCTTTCCTCTGTAAAATCAATAAAATATATTTTAAAAACAACAACTGTATTATGGGATGAGTAAAATACAGAATGATCTAAGACAGTGGTCGGCAAACTGCGGCTCGCAAGCCACATGCGGCTCTTTGGCCCCTTGAGTGTGGCTCTTCCACAAAATACCACGTGCGGGCTCACACGTACAGTGCGATTGAAACTTCGTGGCCCATGCGCAGAAGTCGGTATTTTGTGGAAGAGCCACACCCAAGGGTCCAAAGAGCCGCATACGGCTCGAGAGCCGCAGTTTGCCGACCACTGGTCTAAGACATAAAAACAAGACAAAACTTACCCAGCATGAATGCCCTAGTGACAAATGGAAATAAAATTAAGACTCACACTCCTTCATGTAGTACTCCAAGAAATGGAAACATGATACTTTTGGCACAGGTAAATGCTTCACAATAAAGTCTTACCTTGATAAGTCTTATTACATAGTATTGTTTATAATTGTGATTGTTTAGGATTGCTCTTAGAGGCTAATGTTTATGCTGATTTCAAAAAATAAGTCATGGTAAAAGGGTATAGACTTTTTTACCAATGAAAATATGTAGATACTGATCTGGTCTTATCATTTAGACCGATTACTAAAATAGTAAATGCATGAAAATAATTTAAAACAAAAACATAATTGCCATGTGACTATCTGACTTACAAAATTATAAATCTTCCTAAAGTCAGACTGTATTGCTCCTTGATAGTTACTGTAAATTTTGAATTTTTCATAGCCAAGACAATATAGACAAAATATTTAACCAAAGAGTTCAAAATAAATTCATCCCAATTACCTATTTATCACTTTATATGTAGTAATTACTTTTTTAAATTCTTTAAGTTTTATCTAGGAGGATAATCACTCTCCGAGCATCATAACTAAGTCACAAGGAACTTCAAAAGTTAAAAAAAAAATCATCCCTGCCCTGACTGGTTTGGCTCAGTGGATAGAGCGTTGGCCTGCAGACTGAAGGGCCCCAGGTTCGATTCCAATCAAGGGCACCAGAAAAAAAAAATTAAAGAATAAAAGATGCAGCCACTATGGAAGACAGTATGGAGTTTCCTCAAAAAACTGAAAATGGAACTCCCATTTGACCCAGTGATCCCACTTCTAGGAATATATCCCAAAAAACCAGAAATACCAATCAGAAAGGATATATGCACCCCTATGTTCATAGCAGCACAATTCACCATAGCTAAGATCTGGAAACAGCCTAAGTGCCCATCAGTAGATGAATGGATTAGAAAACTGTGGTACATCTACACGATGGAATACTATGCTGCTGTAAAAAGGAAGGAACTCTTACCATTTGCAACATCATGGATGGAACTGGAGAGCATTATGCTAAGTGAAATAAGCCAGTCAATGAAGGAAAAATACCACATGATCTCACTCATTCATGGATAATAGAGACCATTATAAACTTTTGAACAATAATAGATACAGAGGCAGAGCTGCCTCAGACAGATTGTCAAACTGCAGCGGGAAGGCCGGGGAGGGTTGGGGGGCAGGAGGGAGGGGGGTAAGAGATCAACCGAAGGACTTGTATGCATGCATATAAGCATAACCAATGGACATAAGACACTGGGGGATAGGGGAGGCTAGGGGACTGTTGGGGTGGGGGAGGGAAGGACACATGTAATAAATACCCTTTGTAATACTTTAATCAATAAAATTAAAAAAAAAGAATAAAAGAAAAAAGAAGAAAAGATCATCCCTGAGAAGTGAGAGAAAAAGCTCTAAAAACACAGAAGTGACAGTCCTGCACCCTTTGAACAATCTTTACAATAGCACAAACTTTTATTAACAGCAATCAAATGTATTCCAATCCTGGATAATTGCTGCCTCTGATGATCTGATCTTTTTATAATGAAACTATAAGTGCAACATTTTTAAGAATCAGATAAATAGGGACTCTGGTTTTATTATCATATTTACATTTTTTTCAAGTCCAGGGACAGCCAGCTAAGATATGTATATTCCAATAAAGATCAAAGTAATAACTTCTGCTGGCAGCTCTTCTGAGTCTTCATTTCCTCCATTGACCTTCACCTAAATAGTAAAAGCAATACAATTGCAACTGAGTTTACTATTACCAATGGCACTCATTAGGGTTCTTACAGATCGAATAAGGTTCATTAGCTGATATTTAATTCTTGGCTCCTCTCCAAACCCGCCAATTCCCTGGTCTGTTCCCCAGCCAATGTTCTTGAGGAAACGCTCCTCCTGCAGCCGGCGATGGTGTTGACTCAGAGCAGGGCCACCTGCAGCAGCGAGTACAAGGTGAAGGCCATGATCACCAGGAACCACCCAAAGGCCTAGCGGATTCCTCCGCAGCCACCTCAGGGAACGTGGGCAGCGTGTGGGAAGCTCTTTATCTGTCCTATTCTAAGTGATAGCTTTGCTAGGTAGAGTAATATTGGTTGTAGGTCCTTGCTTTTCATCACTTTGAATAGTTTTTTAAAAATACATTTTTATTGATTTCAGAGAGGGAGGGGCAGAGAGAGAGAGAGAGAGAGAGAGAGAGAGAGAGAAACATCAGTGATGAGAGAGAATCATTGATCGGCTGCCTTCAGCACATTCCTCCACACCCCCACTCCCCAATGGGGATCGAGCCTGCAACCCAGTGCCCTGACAGGAAATCAAACCAAGACCTGGTTCATGGGTTGATGCTCAATCACTGAGCCATTCTGGTCATGCTCATCACTTTGAATATTTCTTGCCACACCCTTCTGGCCTGCAAAGTTTCTGTTGAGAAGTCAGCTGACAGTCTTATGGGAGTTTCCTTGTAAGTAACTGTTTTTTCTCTTGCTACTTATAAGAGTCTCTCTTTGTCTTTAACCTTTTGCATTTTTATTATGATGGGCCTCTTTGGGTTTCTCTTGTTTGGGACTCTGTACTTCTTGGGCTTGTATGTCAATTTCTTTCACCAGGTAAGGGAAGTTTTCTGTCATTATTTCTTCAAGTAGATTTTTAGTTTTTCTTTCTCTCTTCTCCTTGTACCCACATGATGCGAATGTTGTATGCTTGAAGTTGTCCCAGAGGCCTCTTACATTATCTTTATATTTTTGGATACTTTTTTCATTTTGCAGTTCTGGTTGGGTGTTTTTTGCTTCCTTATATTCCAAATTTCCAATTTGATTCTTAGCTTCATCTACTCTACTGTTGATTCCTTATAAATTATTCTTAATTTCAATTAGTGTAACCTTCATTCTGACTGATTTTTTTTATGCTGTTGAAGTTCTCACTAAGTTCCTTGAGCATCCTTATAGCGATTGTTTTGAATTCTGTATCTGGTATTTTGCGTGCTTCTATTTCATTTAGTTCTTTTCCTGGAAATTTCTCCTGTTCTTTCCTTTGAGACCTGTTTCTTTGCCTCCACATTTCTGTGCTTCTATGTTTTAGGTAGTGCTGCTGTTTCCCAGACTAGGTAGAGTGGCCTTATGTAGTAGGTCTCTTGTATGACCCAGTGGTACAGTCTCCCCAGTCACCTAAGCTGGGCACTCCTGGTGTACTCCTGTGTGAGCTGTGTGCCCTGACCTGTTGTAGTTAAGCTTTAATTGCTTTTGGTGTCACTATGAGGGATTGTCCCCAGGCTAATTGGTTGCAAGAATCTGCTGCGACTACAGCACAGGAGTTGCTGTACAGGGACTGACCCTACGGAGTAGGACTTTCTTCAGTGGGGCTTTGGTGCTCACTGAGCCCACCCATTGAGTGTGTTGCTCTTGTAGGTGTTAGGGTTGTGATCAAGCATGGTCTGAAGCTGTGCTGGTTCTGGGGTCTCCTGGGAGTTGCAAGGTCAGCCACCACCTGTGCCTTGCCTGGGGCTACTGGACTTGAGTTATAGAGATATCTGCAGATGGCTACTCCTTGTGCTGGGTTTGGAGGTGCCCAGGAGAGGCCATGCTACGAACCAAGTATGGCTGCTGCTAGTGTCAGGCCTGGAGTCACTTAGCAAGAGGTATGGGGTATACAGAGGCCAAATACTGCTTATTTGAGAGATTTTAGGAAAGTTCAAGGCATGAGGCGAGAGAGGTCATTTGTATGGAAAAGATACTGAAAACAGCTTGGGTGGGCCCCCAAGTTGGGTGGGGCAGTCTCAGGGAATCACTAGGGTGGTATGAACAGTGTGAGCCAGGTTGATGGAGACTCAGATATGGAGCCAGCCTGCTGGCGGGGATGGGATCTCAGGAAAGGAATAATGGCTTCTGCCAGCACTTTTTCTGGCTTAAAGCTGTGCCCCCAGCTCTCTGATGGCAGACAATTCAGTTTCCCCCCATATGTGTCTGGTTCCTTTCAAGCTGCTGAGCCAGTGCTGGAGCTCCCACGGAGTGAGTCTTAAGTCCTTGCACGGGCCCTTTAAGAACTGACTGGGATGCCAGCAGCCCTCAGCCTCAGTCAGAATTTCTGCTGGTTTTTATAGTCAGAAGTTATGGGGACTTCTCTTACTGGTTCTAGATCTCCGGGTGGGGAGGCCTGGTATGGAGCTGGGAACTCTGGCTTCTTTCTCAGGGGGGACCTCCACAGCTAAGATATCGCTCTCAATTTTAAACTGCCACACGTGGGTGTGGGACCAGCTGGTTTCTGTCTCTGACTCTACCAGTCTCGATGTGGCTTCTTTAAATCCTTAGTTGTAGGACTTCCATTCAGCTAGATTTCAGGTGGCTCTGAATAATGGTTCTGTAGTTGTAATTTTGATGTGCTTATGAGAAGACTCGAGTACCTTACTTATCTACACCACCATTTTGACCCCATATAGTTTAAACATTATGTGATTCTATCTTTGATTTATTTGTAGCTTTTGGGGGTGTGTGTGTGTTTAATCTTGTGCAAAACATACCATTCCAAATATTGTTTTAAAGGTATTAAAATTTGTTTTCATATCTCTTTTAATTTGTGTGGAATTTACTTTGTATCTAGTGTGAGGTAGGGATCTTGTTTTTTTTTCCTAAATTGATAGGTTTTTGCCTATTTCCATTTGTTGACTTGGCCATATTTGAAATGCCATAAGCATTTCCTTATATACCTAGGGCCTCTTGCTGGATTATCAGTTCTGTTCCACTGATAATTATGTTTCCATACAATTCCATGACCACCGTCTCCTTCTCCCCTGTGGCTTTATATAGTAAGTTTGATATCGGATAGGGCAAATATTCTCATTTTCAAAAATTCCCTGGCAATTTTCATGTATTTACTGTTTCGGGAGAATTTTAAAATTTATTTTAATGAGTTCTGAAAAACCCCCATGAGATTTTCATTAGAATTGTACTGAATGTATAAATGAATTTTGGAAGGAGTTACTCTTCACCTAAATCTTCCCTTTAAGAAACAAAAATATTGTATATTTCTATTTATTTTGGAGTTGCTAATCTGATGCAATTTTAATCTGTATGCCAATTGTGGTTTTATTTTGCATGTGATTATGTAGTGCTAGAAATTGAGAAATTTTATGATGGTATTTGTTGGGGATCCGAGGAATATTAGAAGTCTCTTCCGTCAACAGCCACATATTTTCAATTCTGTAGGGTCCCTGAGAGAGAGATTTGTATTTAAAATTGTACTGACAAATGAAAACCCCAAATGCTTTGCATTTTATTCTTAATTAGGTCTTGGGTACCAAACTCTTTTAAGATGAAGGCTAGAATGAGCCCAGTTGCTCATGTGGAGATGCTCTTTTTAAAATGTAGTGAAGCTTAATTTGTTTCTAACTGTAACAGGCTATAAGATGGGACCCCTACAGCTCCCCAATTCTCAAACAGCTAGATCTTTCCTTGTGATGTGAACAACGCCTGCTCTAATTAATTTCTATCAGTGCTCAGGGCCATGTAACCAGAGAGAACCCATTTGATCTGGCTGACTGCTGATCTGGCCTTGGCCACCTGCCTCAGGCCTTTTCTGTCCAAGTAGTAGGTTTGGCCCTGGCTCTTGAAAAGCCCTCTCTTGAAGGCTTCTCATACCACTTCAGTCACAGGAAAGGAGCAGAAAAGTGAGCCTGGGCCTGTGTGCTAACCTTTTAGTGATGATTCTACCCAGTAGCACACAGATCCAATAAGTCCTCTCAAATCTGTCCTCTTCTGGAGTTTTGATTTCTCACTTCTCAAGACTACAAAAAGTTTCAGCCATTCTCAGAAGTATTCTCTCTTGGGTTGTTGCTTGTCTCAAATTAACCAGAAAGAGGTGGAGTAAAAACTGGCTTGTTGAGTATTGCACATAACCCATATTTTTTCTTAACTATGCATAACCCTGCAGTGAATAACTTATTACTCGTGAGACAATTCTTCCCTTGCTTAATGGTTCATGACAAGTTCTTAATTTTCGTCTTACCACTTTGTTCCTTCTCAGTTTTCTTTACTGGCTTATCCTCCTGTACCTGCCCATTAAATGTTGATGTACTCGGAATCAGCCCTACACTCTTGACAGTCTTCTTTCCTAGTCACATTCACATTGATGGATTCACTTATGGATGAATTAAAAATTTATATTCAAGCCTGGATGTCTTTTAGCTCTAGTTCTGCGTATCTAATTGCCATCCAGACATTTCTATTTGGGTGTCTCAAAAGTACTATAAATTTAACATATCCAAGATGTTTTCTATCTCAAGTGAAAAGCATAATCACCCAAGCAATTGTGCAAGTCAGACACTTGGGAGTTGTCCTTGGTTGTTTCTTAACCCTCCCCTACCCCCACCAAATCCAATCAGTCACCAGTTCCAATAGATTTTTTTTTACCTTTTTTGTTGTGATTTGTAACACACATACAGAAAAATCATTGAGCTTTGCATATGTGTGTGTGTGTGTGTGTGTGTACACACACACACACACATTTTTTAAATTTTTGCTGAAATAATTACAAAGCATAACCCTTGCAACCAACATTCAGGTCATCAAATAGGTGATTGTCAGGACTCCAGAAAGCCCTCCTTAAATTCCCTTCTCCTTTTTAAGAGTAACCTGTGTCCTGAATTTTATGATACATAACTTACTTTCTTATTTTTCTACCTAAGGTTGCATCCAAATTTGTTAGTTTAATTTTGCCTACTTTTTCAACTTTATATAAATGGAACCCTATAGTTTATATCCTTTACTCTGGCTCCTTTCACTCAACATTATTTTGTGAAATTTATTCATGTTTTATGGAGCTGTAGTTTGTCATTGCTGAATATTCTATTATATGAGTATATCAATTCATTCTTTTTTTTTTCAGATGGACATTTAACTTGTTTTCACTTTGCAGCAATTATGAATAATGCTACTCTGAACATTTTTGTGTAATTTCAATTTTTGTTGGTAATGCCAGACTGTTTTCCAAAGTGGTTGCACTAGTTTAGATTCCTGCTAGCAATGTACTATAAGAATTCCTGCTTTTCTGCCTCATTGCCAAGCATTAGAATTGTCAATCTGTCAAATTTAATAATCTCCTGATTTTATATATACATATATATGTAATGGATTTTTATGTGTAATTGGGGTATATTTTTATATATAATACAGTGCAAAAATCTTAAAATATATATGTTGATGACTTTTTTACATATACATTACTTTTACCCAGATGAAGATAGAGAACATTGCCATCATCCCAGAAAGTTCACTCATACTTCTTTCTAATCAGAAATTGTTATTCTGGCATACTCTCTTGTTGTTGTTGTTAATCCTCACCTGAGGATATTTTTTCTATTGATTATTGATTTTTTTTTTTTTTTTTTTAGAGTGGAAAGGAGGTTGGGAGGGGGGAAAGGAGAGAGTGAAAAACATCAGTGTGAGATTGAGATATCAATTGGTTGCCTCCACACATGCCCTGAGTGCCCCAGGAATGAACCTGCAACTCAGGTATGCCTTGACTGGGAATCAAACATGCAATTCTTTGGTGCAAGGACCAATGCTGTACCACTGAGCCACACCAGTCAGGGCTTGACATACTATTTTGACTTCCACCTCTATAAATTTGTTTTACCTATTCTTGGACTTCATGAAAATGGGCTCATAAGAACGTGTGCTCTTTTGTGTCTGGCTCTTTTTGCTCAGCATAATGGTTTTGTTTGTTTTTGCAGTGCATTCAAGTTATTGGTTTTATCAGTTATTCTTTCATTTAGTTTTTAAAATGTTATTTTTTTATTTTTTATTTTCTGTAGAGAGAGAGGAAGGGAGATGGAAACACCGATGAGGGAGGAACATCATTATTTGGCTGTATCCTGCATGCACCCCCACTGGGGATTGAGCCGTAGCCAGGCATGTGCCTTGACCAGGAATTGAACCAGCAAGCTCCTGGTTCCTGGGCCGATGCTCAACTGCTGAGCCACACCGGCCTGGCAATTACTTTATCATTGCTTAGTTCCATTGTGTGGTTGTCATTTTCTTTTGAGTATTTCTAGGTTTTGGCTATTATGATTTAAGCTGCTTTAAATAATGTCATGCAAATATGTGTGTGTAGCTATAGACATATACTAGTGGCCCAGTGCACGAAATTAGTGCACGGTGTGTGTGTGTGTGGGGGTGTCCCTCAGTGCGGCTTGCACCCTCTCGCAATCCGGGACAGCTGGCTCCTGACCACTCGCCTGCCTGCCTACCTGATCACCCCTAACCACTCTGCCTACCAGCCTGCTTGCCCCCAACTGCCCCGCCCGCCAGCCTGATCACCCCCTAACTGCACCCCTGCCGGTCTGATCATCCCCAACTGCCCCCTTGCCAGCCTGATTGCCCCCAATTGCCCCCTCTGCTGGCCTGCCTGCCTTAAACTGGTCACCCCCCCGCTGGCCTGCTCACCCTCAACTCCCCCTGCCCCTGGCCGGCCTTATCACCCCCAACTGCCCTTCTTTCCTGGCCTGATCGCCCCTAACCTCCTCTGCCTCAGCCCCGCTACCACGGCTTTGTCCAGAAGGATGTCTGGCAGATCTCCCAGCCTAATTAGCATATTACCTTTTTATTAGTATAGATGTGTGTGTGTGTGTGTGTGTGTGTGTGTGTATATACTCAGTTCTCTTGGGTATATATTGAGGAGTGGTTTTTTAGGTCATAGGTTAGGCGTTTAATTTTATTTGTAACTACAGAACAGTTTCCCAAAAATGGATGTACTATTTAACATTCCTCTTTGTGTTTTTTGTTTGTTTGTTTTTTAATATATTTTATTGATTTTTTACAGAGAATAAGGGAGAGGGATAGAGAGTTAGAAACAAAGATGAGAGAGATCGATCAGCTGCCTCCTGCACGCCCCCCACCGGGGATGTGTCCGCAACCAAGGCACATGCCCTTGACCGGAATCGAACCCGGGACCCTTCAGTCCACAGGCCGACGCTCTATCCACTGAGCCAAACCGGTTCGGCTCCTCTTTGTTTTTAATTTGCATTTCCTGTTTACTGGTGGTGTTGAGCTGCATGTCATATATTTATTAGCCTTTGAAAGGTTTATTAAAGTCTTATGAAAATCTTTTGCCCATTTTTCTACCTGGTGTTCTGTCTTTGTCTTATTCATTTGTAGTACAGACATCCTTTTCCACTGTGGCTTGCCTTGCCTTTCATTTTCTTGAATGTATCTTTTGATTAACAGAAATTCTTAATTTTAATGAAGGAAAATATGTCATATCATTTTCTTTATAATTAGAACATTTTGTATCCTGGTGATAAAGATATATCCTATGTGGAATTTTAATGGTGTGAGACGGGTCAATTTAATTGTTTTCTTATATGACTATCCAGTTATTTTGGCACCACCACTTATTGAAAAGACCATTCTCCTTTTCTCTGTAGAGTCACTTTAGTTATATATCAGCTGATTGTATATATACAAGGATTTGTCTGGGCTCCCTGTTCCATTCTTCTGTTTGACCATCCATGTGCCAATGTGCCACTGTCTTAAATTCTCTATTCCAGTAGTTCTCCAGAGATCCTTTTAGAGGTTTTTTGAGGTCAAAACTATTTTCATACTAATAAGATGTTATTTGCCTTATTTACTCTCATTCTTTCATGAGTGAGCAATAGGTTTTCCAGAGGCTGCATGATATGTGATACTGAAACAGATTGACTCCAGAAGCAAATATGAGAACCCAGCTATCTACTATTAAGCCAGATATTTAAAAGATTTACAAAAATGTAAAATAGTTCTTTATATGTATGGGTCTTTTTTTTTTATTTATTCCTTCAGTCACCCTATGTAATAGGATTGGAGTATTCATTTAAAGTAATTATTGATAGGTAAGTAGTTATTGCCATTTAATTTTTACTTTTGATCTTTTTCTTTTTAAAGAAGTCCCTTTAACATTTCTTATAATACTGGTTTTGTGGTTATGAACTAGTTTAGCATTTTCTTGTGTGGAAAGCTCTTTATCCTTTGATTCTAAATGATAACTTTGCTGGTAGAGTAATCTTGGTTACAGGTCCTTTCTTTTATCACTTGGAATGTTTCATGCCAATCCCTTCTAGCCTGTAAAGTTTCTGTTGAGAAATCAGCTGATAGTTTTATGGGAATTCCCTTGTAGGTAACTAATTGCTTTCCTTTTGCTGTTTATAGGATTCTCTCTTTGTCTTTAACTTTTTGCAGTTTAATTATGATGTGTCTTGATGTGGACCTCTTTGGGTTCATCTTGTTTGGGATTCTCTGTGCTTCCTGGGCTTGTATGTTTATAGATTTAAAAATATATATATTTTATTGATTTTTTACAGAGAGGAAGGGAGAGGGATAGTTAGAAACATCAATGAGAGAGAAACATCAATCAGCTGCCTCCTGCACACCGCCTACTGGGGATGTGCCTGCAACCAAGGTACATCCCCTTGACCGGAATCAAACCTGGGACCCTTCAGTCTGTAGGCCGTCGCTCTAGCCACTGAGCCAAACCAGTTAGGGCTATGATGTTTTTAATGTATTGCTGAATGCGGTTTGCCGATTTTTTTTTATGTGTGTGTGTGGTAGAAAGGTGTATTTGCATGAAATTATATCCCTTGGTTTCCAAAGTCCCATTTCCCTTAAATCAATCCTGGAAAATATGCAGCTGGGGCTTCAGCAGAACTAAAAGCAAAGCCAGTGTCCAGAGTTTCCATTCCATGGTGGAACTGAGTACTGCATAGCATCAGGCTAATAGTAGATTTTGCTGATACTTTGTTGAGAACTTTTGCATCTGAGTTCATCAGGGATATTGGTCTATCGTTTTCTTTCTTTGTAATGTCTTTGTCTGGTTTTGGAATTAGAATAAAGCTGGTCTTATAAAATGAGTTTGGGTATCTTCCCTTCTTTTGAATTTTGTGGAGTAGTTTGAGAAGTATAGGTGTTAATTTTTCTTTGAATGTTTGGTAAAATTAACCTGTGAAGTCATCTGGTCTAGGACTTGTTTGTTGGGAGTTTTTTTAATTTGCTGCTTCGATTTTGTTGATTGTAATTAGTATTTCAGATTTTGTTTCTTCTTGATTCAGTTTTAGAAGATTGTATGTTTCTAGGAATTTATCCATTCTAGGTTGTCCAATTTGTTGGCATATAGTTGTTCATAATATTTTATTGTAACCCTTTGTATTTCTGTGGTATCAGTTGTTATTTCTCCTTTTTCATGTCTTATTTACTTGAGTCCTCTCTCTCTTTATGAGTCGGTTAAATGTTTATCAATCTTGTTTATCTTTTTAAAGAACCAACTCTTGGTTTCATTGATCTTTTGCTTTGTTATTTTATTACTAGAGGCCCTGTACATGAAATTCGTGCACTGGAGGTAAGGGGGTCCTTCAGCCCGGCCTGCGCCCTCTCGTAGTCCAGGAGCCCTCAGGGGATGTCCGACTGCCGGCTTAGGACAGTCGGACATTCCTCTCGCAATCTGGGATCCCTTGCTCCTTACCGCCCACCTGCTCAGTCCTTACTGCTCCTTAGCGGCAGGTTCCTTACCACCGCTCAGCTCGGCTCAGCGCGCTGCTGCGGATGCAGGGGAGGCTTCCGCCACTACCGCCGTGCTCACCAGTGTGAGCCCAGCTTCTGGCTGAGCAGTGCTCCCCCTGTGGGAGTGCAGTGGCCACCAGGGGGCAGCTCCTGCGTTGAACATCTGCCCCCTGGTGGTCAGTGTGCATCATAGCGACCAGTTGTTCTGATCATTCTTCCATAACGGTCGCTTAGGCTTTTATTATATAGATTTTTTAAAAAATTGATTTCAGAGAGGAAGGGAGAGGGAGAGAGATCATTGATCAGCTGCGTCCTGCATACCCCCTACTGGGGATCAAGCCTGCAACCCAGGCATGTGCCCTGGACTGGAATCAAATTAGGGACCCTTCAGTCTGCAGATTAGGGCTTTTTTTTTTTTTTTAAGACACTATTTTGTTTATTTCCACTGATCTTTATTTCCTTCTTTCTACAGTAAAACCTTGATATAGCAGACTAATTCAGGTGAGAGGTTGTCTGTTAAAGCCAAAAGTTCATTATAGAATAAAGTAGGTTTTCCAAATGCGTATGATAAAAATTCGATAAATTAGTTAACTTGTTTTTGTAGACACACTTGTGTAATTAAAATTAAGCATATGTGAAAAGTTTAATTTCACAGAAATGTTTTCTATACGTATTACTGTAATTTTTAATTCATATTGAATAGATCGAAATGTGTTCCTTCACCAGTCACCATGAGTAAACAAATGCACACGGGTGGAGTGTGACATAGTGCTCATTGAAACATCAACCACAGCAGAGCTCTAGCTGGTTTGGCTTAGAGTGTTGGCCTGTGGACTGAAGGGTCTCAGTTTTGTTCCAAAGGCGGTTGCAGGTTCCATCCCCAGCACTGGTGGTCAGGGTATATGCGGAGGCAACCAATTCATGTGTCTCTCTCATATCTATCTTTCTCTCTGTCTCTTCCCCTCCCTTCCACTCTCTCTAAAAGAACAAAACAAAACAGCAACAAAAAACTGCTGCAGAAAGTTACACCATGGGACAACAGAACTAATTACCGTGCATGATACAGTGTGATCACATTCTAATCATTCGCCAAATGTTATTTATGAACAGTGACTCTTGAATTTAAATATGTAGACTATAGTTGTAGATAATGTAATATTTATGTCGATGAAAAGACTACAGTGTTTTTTCTAGCATTATGGTTTATTTGCTAAAATTTAAAATTAACAGTGAATTAATACCAAAAAAAAACCCTGTTCATTAATTGTAAGCAAATCTTGGTTAAAAGCATTTAAAAGTTAACAGGGTGTTATTTTTCACATATGACATACAGACTGGAAAATTTGTCCATTATATCTGAAATTTGTTAAATCAGTGTCTGTAAAATCAAGGATTTACTGTACTCACTTTGGTCTTTGTTCTTTTTCTCATTAAGTGAAAGGTTAAATTGTTTATTTGAGATTTTTCTTGTTTCTTAAGGTAGGCCTGTAAGGCTATGAATTTTCCTCTTAGGACTACTTTTGCTATGTCCCATAGACTTTTTGTTGTATTTTTAGTAAATTTTTGAGATATTACAGCTCAATCCTAGACCATGGCAAATGCACCAAGCTAAAATGGGGCGGGGGGTGGGGGTGGGGCTGGGAGGTAATGTGGCTTGGGGCTTAGTCTTTATCCTCTGTTAATCTGGACACTCTGTCTTTACATCCTGTGACTGCATACCCTTTATCAATAGTGTCCTTATTCTGGTTAGATACAGGTGTTGGCTGACTTTTTCTTAAAGGGCTAGATACCAAATATTTTAGTTTTGCAGGCCATATGATCTCTGTCCCAACTAACTTGGCAATACTATTATAGTATGGCAGCAGCCAGAAACAGTGTGAATGAGAGTGGCCATGCTCCAATTAAACTTTATTTATAGAAACAGACAGTGAGCGGAATTTGCTACATGGATTGTATTTTATCAACCTCTGGTCAAATAAAACCTCCAGAGTATTTTTCACTGGAATTGCCAGACTTTGACAATGTTCTTCATAGTAAATTTTTTGTGTGCCACATAATCTTCACATTTTGTGTAAATCTGTCTAGCATTTTTTGCAAATGTTATAACAGACAAACATTCAAATGCTTAGTTTTATTTATGAATTTTGTAGGTGGTTACTGACAGCTATGCCTAGCCATTCTTTTAAGTCATGGTTTCTCGCTAGCATAATTGCCAAATTTAGGAAGTACTTTTTATACTCTGTATTTTACTTACCTATTCCTTAGGATTTGATATTGAATATTGTGTTTTTCCTTAAATTGTGTTTTCCTCATGTCTTCCTATTATTATACCCTCTCCTGGTTCTCCTACTGCTCTAGGTCATTTTTAGTCCCTTCATGGAATCCTTCTCTGTAATCATTTTTCAGAATACTTGCCCTGAGTTTTTATTCATGACCATAGTTTTTTTTTTTTTTTTAAATATATTTTATTGATTTTTTACAGAGAGGAAGGGAGAGAGATAGAGAGGCAGAAACATCGGTGAGAGAGAAACATCGATCAGCCGCCTCCCGCACATCCCCCACCGGGGATGCGCCCGCAACCCAGGCACATGCCCCCGACCGGAATCGAACCTGGGACCCCTCAGTCCGCAGGCCGACGCTCTATCCACTGAGCCAAACCGGCCCCGGCATGACCATAGTTTTTAGAACCATACTTCTAAATTCACATTATAGACCCATTTATAAACCTTCAGATTTTAATTTTTGGCTGCTTTGTAATACCTTAACTAATAAAAAATAATAATAGCCGAAACCGGTTTGGCTCAGTGGATAGAGCATCAGCCTGTAGACTGAGGGGTCCCAGGTTCGATTCTGGTCAAGGGCATGTACCTGGGTTGCGGGCACAACCCCAGTGGGAGATGTGCAGGAGGCAGCTGATCGATGTTTCCCTCTCATTGATGTTTCTAACTCTCTATCTCTCTTCCTTCCTCTCTGTAAAAAAATCAATAAAATATATTAAAAAAATGATAATAATAAAAATACTTTGAATTAATTTTTGGCTGCTTATTAAACATAATTATCTGTGTGGCTCAGATATATGTGAAAATTCAACATGTCAAAAGTAAGCTCAATCATCTATTGTTTCTTCCATGTTCTTTGTCCCATGTATTGCCTCACCATCTACTCAGTCATTCTAGTAACCTGGGAGTCAGTCATCCTTCCTTCATTATTCAGTCACTTATCAAATCTGTCTATTTCTCATTTTTTTAAGGAACCTCCCTACTATTTTCCTTAGTAACTGCACCAGTTTGCAGTCCCACCTAAATTCCCTTTTCTCCACACTCTGCCAACACTTTCTTGTAGATTTATTGATGACAGCCATGCTGATGATATCTAATTGTGTATGATCTTTTTAATGTATAGCTGAATTTGGTTTGCTAATATTTTGTTGAGAATTTTTGCATCTTTTCTCACCACTAATAATGACCTGAAATTTTGGGGGGTAATTTCTTTGTCTTGTTTTGGAATCAGAGTAATACTGGCCTTGTAAAATCAGCTTGGAGCCTTCAAGTCTCTTGACTTTTTTGGAATAGTTTGAGAAAAAAAGGTATTAATTATTTGAACCTTTGGTAAAATTCACCTGTGAAGCCATCTGATCCAGGACTTTTGTTTGTTGGGACTCTTTTTAAGAATAATTTTTAATTTTTCAATTACTGTTGACATACAATATTATATTAGTTTCAGGTTTACAATCCAGTGTTTAGACATTTATATAACTAATGAAGTGATCACCCCAATAATTCAAGTACCATTATAACACTATGTATAGTTATTACAATGTTATTGACTATATTTCCTATGCTGTACTCTACATTCCCATGATTATTCTGTAACTACCAATTTGTACTTATTAATCCCTTCACCTTTTTAACACATTTCCTGAACACCTCTCCCATCTGGCAACCATCAAAATGGTCATTATATCTATAAGCCTGTTTCTGCCCTACCTGTTTGTTTATTTTGAATTTTAGATTCCACATAAAGTGAAATCATAAGGCATTTGTTTTCTCTGTCTCGCTTATTTTACTCAGCATAATATTTTCTAGGTCCACCCATGTTGTTGCATATGGCAAGGTATCTTTTTTTGTTGTTGTTAATCCTCACCTGAGGATATTTTTTCCATTGATTTTTCAGAGAGAGTGGAAGGGAGGGAGAAAGGAGAGAGAAGAGAAGAGAGAGGAAAGACACATACAGAGAGATACACAAATCAATAGGTTGCCTCCTGCATTTACCCCTACTTGGGCTACACATCATACCTGCAACCCAGGTACATGCCCTTGACTGGGAATTGAACCCATGATCCTGCAGTGAGTAAGCTGATGCGCTAACCGCTGAACTATGCTGGCCAGGGCAAGGTTTCTTTTCTTTTTTATGGTTGAATCACACATTTCATTGTAAATTGCTGGGTCTTCATTGTCTCTTGTTATCGCCTTTGCTTTAAAGTTACCATTCTATTCCCAATCAGGTTGTGGGCTCGATTCCCAGTAAAGGGTGTGCAGGAGTCAACCGAGCGATGCCTCTCTCTCTTTCTCTCTCTCTCTCTCTCTCTCTCTCTCTCTCTCTCTCTCTGTCTCTCTGTCTCTCTGTCTCTCCTTTCATCTCTCCCTCTAAAATCAATAAAAACTTAAAAAAGAAAAGATAAGTGTTGTATGATTCAACTTATGAGAGGTATCTAAAATAAAGTAGTCAAATTCATAGAAACAGAAAATTATGAAAAGGTGCTTATCAGGGGATGGACACCAGGAGAAAAGGGAAGTGTTTTGTTTTTTTTCAAATCCTTACCCAAGGATATGTTTTTCACTGATTCAAGAGAGAGAGAGAAACATCAATCGGTTGACTCATGCACCCACTCTGACTGTAGATAGAACCTGGGTAATTGTCCTGACCAGAAATCAAACTAGCAACCCTTGGGTGCACAGAATGATGCTCTAACCAGCGAGCCACACTGGCCAGGACAGAAGTTTTTTAAAATGGGTATAGAGTTTCAGTTTTGCAAAGTGAGAGGTTCTGGAGACCTGTTTCACAACAATACAATACAATACATTTAATATTCTTGAACTGTACACTTAAAAATGGTTAACATGATAAATTTTATGTATTTTAACCACACTTAAAAAAAAGTTTACTTAAGGGTGCAGCTTTATTTAGGCAGATAGATCCCAAAGAAGGACTAAAGAAGGGTCTTATCCACAAATGCTCAGTTCCTTCTTGTAAATTGATTAACCAAGTAAGTTTTTGCTATTGGCCTAGCGAGGAGTAAGTGAATGGAAAGAAAAAGAGGCTAGGGATATTGTTCAAAGGGAGGTCTCTCCACATGAAAATTTGAGGAATAGGGAATACTATCACACACAAAATTTAAATATCTGTGTATATAGAAAATTTTTAAATTGTTATCAAAGACTAAATATTGATAATGTTAAAATATAATAGTAAAAGGAGGATAACTATACATTTATTGGTAAAAACTGTGTGAGCCACGTCCCATGTGGTTCATAGTTCGGGATCTGGAGAAGAGCTGCGTGCAAATGACAGAGATGAGACAAGAAATAATATTTGGAAATATTGGGGGCCAGGCGGGAATCCCAGTGTAAGGGGAAGGACTTCCACTGGTGCCCAGGCCTTGCCCACCTTTTATTCAATTTTGAATACACATATAGCCCTTAGGCAGGCAATTCGGTAACAGACAGACTATCTTAAAGGTCAGTAAAGATTTATTCTGAGACTCTTTGGTCAGGAAATTGCTTGAGCTACCATTGTCTCGAGTAAACAATCGATGCATAGCTCTGGCCCTTGCTAGGGCTCAAGGTTCACCAGCATTCCGGGCTCCTTGTTTACACTTCTCTGATAGTGAAGACAATGGGTAGCTTCCAACAGTAAAAGTAAGATAACTATACATTTATTGGTAACAAAAACTGAAATGCCAAAGGCAAAAAGCATGTGATTTCCAAAATATAAATAAAAAATAAGGTAATCAGAATTTAAACTTATGAACATAGCCCTAGCTGGTTTGGTTCAGCGGATAGAGTGTCAGCCTGCAGACTGAAGGTTCCTGGATTCGATTCTGGTCAAGGGCACATGCCCGGGTTGTGAGCTCAGTCCCTGGTAGGGGGCATGTAGGAGTAGTTGATCAATGATTATCTCTCATCATTGATGTTTCTTCTATCTCTCCCTCTTCCTTCCTCTCTGAAATCAAAACTATATTAAAAATAAAATTGTGAGTATATTTTTCTATTTAAGTGTAAAAGCAGGTTTACCATTTGTTAGGTAGCTATATTGTTAAAGAAGACATTTCAGGGACTGATAATAGAAAAAAATTGGTATAACTTTTTGCACAATAACAATAGTTTTTAAGATGATTATGACAGAGAAAACCAAGATGGCGGCATAGGTAAACACCAGAGTTCGCTGCCTCGAACAACCACTTCAAAAATACAACTAAAAGACGGAACGGACATCATCCAGAACCACAGGAAGGCTGGCTGAGTGGAAATTCTACAACTAGAAGGAAAGAGAAAAGCATACCAAGACTCAGAGGAGGCACAGTGCGAAAGTAAAATACTAAGGTACAGAGGCGCACACGGAGTGGGCGGGCAGCAGAGGGCGCGGTTGTCATTTTCAATTGGGAGGGAGTCTCAGGCTCTGAGCTCCAGTTCCAGGCGAATCTCTGGGGACCCAGACTCATACGGGAGAAGCGGGACTGTCTGGCATCGGTCAGAACTCAAGGGCAGCTTTCTCTCGGAGGGGCTTGCAGTGATTGCCGAAACACTGAGAAGCTGGGCCGCTGAGAGCTGCCATAACTGCTAGCCCCGTCCTGTTGATCCCATGGGACCCGCCCCCACCCAAGCCCTGCAGGGAGGCTTTTGGTGGATAGCCTCAGGCAGAGGCTAGATTGGCACCTCCCTAGAGATCCAGGAGCTAGTGTACCCAGAGGTCAGAGTGGGATCATCCAGTTTGCAGCTCCGTGGAACCATAAAGGACACACTCAGGGGGCAGACTCAGTGAGCACCAAAGACCCATTGAGACAAGTCTTGCCCCAGAGGGGTGTCTCCAGCACAGAAGTTCTCCCACTGCAGACACAGCTGATTCTCACAGCCAGTTGGCCTGGAAGTCAATTCCTCCCAGTGATACCTACAACAATCAAGGCTTAACTACAACAAGACTGTGCACAAAGACCACAAGGGGGTCCACCAAGAGTGTCCTCCTCAGGTAATTGGAGAGGCTGAACCACTGGGCCCTAGAGGACACTTAGCACAGAAAACCACTTTATCAACACAGGGAAGCATAAAAAATGCGGAGACAAAGAAAAAGGACACAAATGACAGAAATGGAGGAAAGCAAACTACTGGATATAGAGTTCAAAACCACACTTTTAAGGTTTTTCAAGAATTTTCTAGAAACTGCTGATAAACTTAATGAGACCTACAAGAAATCTAATGAGACCCTCGAGGTTGTGATAAAGGACCAACTAGAAATTAAGCATACACTGACTGAAATAAAGAATATTATACAGACTCCCAACAGCAGACTAGAGGATGGCAAGAATCAAGTCAAAGATTTGAAATATGAAGAAGCAAAAAACACCCAACCGGAAAAGCAAAATGAAAAAAGAATCCAAAAATACAAAGATAGTGTAAGGAGCCTCTGGGACAGCTTCAAGTGTACCAACATCCGAATTATAGGGGTGCCAGAAGAAGAGAGAGAGCAAGATATTGAAAACCTATTTGAAGAAATAATGACAGAAAACTTCCCCTACCTGGTGAAAGAAATAGACTTACAAGTCCAGGAAGTGCAGAGAACCCCAAACAAAAGGAATCCAAAGAGGACCACACCAAGACACATCATAATTAAAATGCCAAGAGTAAAAGACAAAGAGAGAATCTTTTTTTCTTAAAATATATTTTATTGATTTTTTACAGAGAGGAAGGGAGAGGGATAGAGAGTTAGAAACATCGATGAGAGAGAAACATCGATCAGCTGCCTCCTGCACACTCCCCACTGGGGATGTGCCCACAACCAAGGTACATGCCCTTGACCGGAATCGAACCCAGGACCCCTGAGTCCGCAGGCCAACTCTCTATCCACTGAGCCAAACCAGCTAGGGCCAAAGAGAGAATTTTAAAAGCAGCAAGAGAAAGAAAGTCAGTTACCTACAAGGGAACACCCATACAACTGTCAGCTGATTTCTCAACAGAAACTTTGCAGGCCACAAGGGAGTGGCAAGAAATATTCAAAGTGATGAATGCCAAGAACCTACAACCAAGATTGATTTATCCAGCAAAGCTATCATTCAGAATTGAAGGTCAGATAAACAGCTTCACAGATAAGAAAAAGCTAAAGGAGTTCACCACCACCAAACCAGTATTATATGAAATGCTGAAAGGTATCCTATAAGAAGAGGAAGAAGAAGAAAAAGGTAAAGATACAAATTATGAACAACAAATACACATTTATCAACAAGTGAATCTGAAAATCAAGTGAATAAGCTGATGAACAGAATGAACTGTTGATTATAATAGAATCAGGGGCATAGAAAGGGAGTAGACTGACTATTATTGGGGGAGAAAGGGGTGAGGGGGATATGGGAAGAGACTGGACGAAAATCGTGTACCTATGAATGAGGACAGTTGGTGGGGAGTGAGGGAGGAGGGTGGGGTGGGAACTGGGTGGAGGGGAGTTATGGGGGGGGGGAAGAGGAACAAATGTAATAATCTGAACAATAAAGATTTAATTAATTTAAAAAAAGTTAAAAAAAAAGACGATTGGGACAGTTGAGCAGGTCATTTCTCTTTTTCTAGTGCATCTTATGGGAATAATGTAATATGCAAGCAGACTTTTGCACACTATGTTCATTTAATGCTTTATTACGGGTTGGGGACGTACAGCTCATGGGCTGTATGAGGCCTGTGAAATCATTGATTCTGGCCCTGCCAAGGCATTAGAGGTGAGTTAATTAAATGTTTGACCAAATATAGCAGACTACGTTAATTTAATAATTTTGTATGACCCATGATTGATAAATATCCAAATGGCTCTTGACAGAAAAAAGGTTTCCCACACCTACTTTATAATCATGAGAAATAGAAATAACCTAATATTCACCAACAATATCTTCAGTTAGTTATAGTATTTTTATGAAATATAAAGCGTAATACAACATTTAGGATCAAATTTAAAATATATATAATAAAAGCATAAGCGACCATCATGGCTGAACGATGGTCACTATGATGCGCACTGACCACCAGGGGCAGAAGCTCAATGCAAGAGCTGCCCCCTGGTGGTCAATGCGCTCCCACAGGGGGAGTGCCGCTCAGCTAGAAGCCGGTCTCATGGCTGGTGAGTGCAGTGGCAGTGGTGGGAGCCTCTCTCTCCTCCAAGGCAGCGCTAAGGAGCAGCGAGCAGGCGGGTGGTAAGGAGCGAGGGGTCCTGGACTGCAAGAGGGATGTCTGACTGCTGGCTATCCCCTGAGGGGTCCCGGACTGTGAGAGGGCACAGGCTGGGCTGAGTGACACAACCCCCCGCCCCCGGCCCCAGTGTACGAATTTCATGCACCAGGACTCTAGTGTTTTTATAAAGTGTACAAATGTTTGTGAAAGAAAAAAAAAGCTTTATATAAAGGTATGCTATTTCATAACCATTGGGCCTTGGAGAATGCCAGATAGCCAGTCTTGTGTATACATGCTACTTATATTTTTATATTAAATCACTACATTATTCTTAACAATGATTTCTCACAACACTACTGTGAATTAGGTGCCATAATCATCTCCATTTTACAAATGAGAGGATTCATAATTCCAGATCAAGTCACACAGCCTGTTAATAACAGAACTAAGATTGTCTGACTCTAAGCCCATACCACTTCTAGCACTGGGGTTTCTGTATGTCAGGAAACTATGGTCCATGGTGGGTAGCCATTTCCTGTGTGTAATTTGCATGGTTAGTATTTTTCTTGAAGATGTCCAACTTTTTGTCATATCTAGTAGGCCTCTTTAAAATGCCCCAACAAACTTTTGAAGCCAACTGGATCTTTATTTGTATTGCAGTTTACTTAGGTGTGTTTGCTTATTCAGTAAAATGGACTCCACAGAATTTTATAATCATCAAACACAATTTGATTTAAAGTAATGTTTGAATAATTTATTATATCAGTAGGCCATTACAAAATGCTCATCCCAAATTAGAAAATTATAGGCCAAATGTATTTTCTTGACCAAACTTGAACTTAACAGGGGGGGAAAAAAAGAGAGAATCAATAATCCAACAGTCTTACATGTATTTGTAAGTGAGAAGAATATTTGTAAGTGGTATATATGAGCCAACATCCCAATAAATTTTTCCTTCGAGTAGGAAAATATCAAGAGAACTCTATTATTATTAACTTGTCTTCACTAATATTGTATTACTGAATGTTTTAGTCATGATATTAGGGCCGTAGTAGCTTCCCATGAGGAAACAGATTGCAGTGAAATTTAAATTTGGTTGAGGGGGAAGAGAGTTGAGTTGGGAAAACATTAAGGGTCATTATTCATTAATTTCAACTGATTGATGAACTTGATAAGGCATTCTTTTTTGCTGCTGTAATTATAAAAAGAAAATTTACAAAATATAACAAAGAAAACTCTTAGCCACCATTCAGAAAATAGTGATATTTTGTAGTATTTATTTTCTTTAGTTTATTCTTTTTTTCTGATTATTTAGTTACACATGTGTTTTGTAGAAAATTAAGAAAATACATAAAAGTTCAATAATGAAAATAAAAATTACCTGTTCTCCCACTACACAAATTCTTTTCTTAAATTTGTTAGAAAACTAAACATTTTAAAGTATACATTCAGTGCCATTTAGTAGTACACTTGCAGTGTCTTGCAACCATTGTTGCTCTGTGTATTTCCAAAGTATTTGCATTACCCCCAAACGTGATACTGTACCCACTAAGCAATCACTCCTCACTCCCCCTCCATAGCCCCTGGCAACCACTAATCTACTTTCTGTCTCTGGGTTTGCCTCTTACGACATTTCATATCAATGGAATCATACGATGTGTGACCTTTTGTGTCTGGCTTATTTCAGCATAATGTTTTCAAGGTTCAGTCATGTATCAGTACTTCATTTTTATGGCTGAGTAATATTGCATTGTATTGGTGTATGACATTTTATTAATCCATTCTTCAGTTGATGGATACTGAGTTGTTTTCATCTTTTGCCTATTGTGAATTGTGTTGCTGTGAACGAGTACTTGTACTTGCTTGAATACCTGCTTTCAGCTCTTTTGGGCACACACCAAGGAGCGCAATTGCTGGGTCATATGGTAATTCTATGTTTAACTTTTTGAGAAACCACTAAATTGTTTTCCGCAGCAATGCACCATTTTACCCATCAACAATGTACAAGGGTTCCAATATCTCCACATCCTCACCAGCTTTTGTTATTCTGTGTTCTTTTAAAAAAAATATTACAGTCATGAAAACTTTTAAAAATATAACATTATAACACATATGTGTTAATTATTTTTAAAAGTTCTGCCTACTTTATCCCTCCCCAATATTTAAAAGTGGTTGGATGTGTTCTTTGGGGGCAAATTGGTTGAAAGCAGTGATTTTCAAACTTTTGGATCTCAGGACCCCTTTATACTTTTAATATTTCTAGAGGAACAAACTGTAGGAACAAATACTATAAAAGTTTGTATTTATGTGTGTTATATCTTTGGTATTTACTGTACTAGAAATTAAAAACAGAAATATGAAAAATAACTTTTCCCAAACACATACACATACAAAATAATGAAAAGGGTGAATAATTTTCTCTTTGCACAAATCTCTTTAACTTCCGCCATAATAGAAGGCTGTTGGATTCTCACATCAGATCCTTATTATCACATGTCATCCATGTAGCCTTTGGGAAACTTCCTTATGCACTTATGAGAGAATAAGAGTGAAAGAGGCAAATAACGTCTTAGATTTATTCTCTGGGACCTAGGAGATCAGAGTTGGAGAAATGTTGGTTTTTTTTATTTGTTTCTGGCAAAATTAGGAGTGAACTTTCAACAATTTCTCATTCATACCTTAGGGAAGTGGGGTTGGTTGTTTATGCCCCCAAATACAAAATATTTAAGGAAAGTACTATTTGGGTCAAAGATGAGCCTTTTCTAAGAATCAAAGATGAAAAGGAAATTCTTTTGTATAATCACTTCATTGCTGTCACTATACTGAAACAAAATGAACATCTATATAACGCCAATTTTAAGAAAACATTTCTTTTTGCTCAATTGGTTAATACAGATGGGACAAGAAGAAAATGGTTAGAAACTAAGATAAAGCCAGGCATAAAGGTAGCACATAAAATCCTATCTAATAAAAGGTTAATATGCAAATTAACTGTCATTCTGTCACAAAGATGGTGGTGCCCATAGCCACAAGATGGCAGTGTCCGTCCTTTCAGCCCTGCCGGAGTCCCCAAGTCCTGGGAGGGGGCGGGGGGTGGCCACTGAGAGTGGACAGCGTGAGCGGCCTGACGGAATGCTTCCACCCCAGTGGCTGCTGAGGAGGCAGGAGAGGCTCCCACCACCACCACTGTCTGGAAGCCATCAGCCTGGCTTGTGGCTGAGCAGAGCTCCTCCCATGTGGGAGCTCACTGACCACCAGAGGGCAGCTCCTGCATTGAGCATCTGCCCCTTGGTGGTCAG
This sequence comes from Myotis daubentonii, assembly GCF_963259705.1. Taxonomy (NCBI): domain Eukaryota; kingdom Metazoa; phylum Chordata; class Mammalia; order Chiroptera; family Vespertilionidae; genus Myotis; species Myotis daubentonii. Next base: position 28,252,360 of record NC_081843.1, read on the forward strand.
TGTGTGTCATAGTGACCAGTCATTCCCAGTCTTTCTGCTGTTAGGGTCAGTTTGCATATTATCCTTTTACTATATAGGATAGAGGCCTGGTGCACGGGTTGGGGCCGGCTAATTTGCCCTGAAGGGTGTCCCGCTTGGGTGCCTGGCCAGCATGGGTGAGGGGCTGAGGGCTGTTTTCAGGCTGCCCGCACCCACTTTTGGCTGGGGGTCCCCACTGGGGTGCCTGGCCAGCCTGGGTGAGGGGCTGAGAGCTGTTTTCAGGCTGGCTGCACCCACTTCAGGGTGGGGGTCCCCATTGGGGTGCCTGGCCAGCCTGGATGAGGGGCTGAGGGCTGTTTGAAGCTGGTCACACACCCTTCAGGGTGGGGGTCCTCACTGGGGTTCCTGGCCAGCCTGGATGAAGAGCTGAGGGCTGTTTTCAGGCAGGCCAAGCCTGCAACTGAAGCTCCCAGTCTCTCCTTTTTTTCTTTTCTTTTTATTCTGGGATTTATTTGCCTTCTGTAATTGAAACTTTGTTGCAGCTCCAGCTCCTAGGCCGGCTGGCTGAAAGCAGGTTTCTGTGGTTTGTTTAGCTTCTATAATTGCAACATTGTTGCTTAGAGTGCAGCTCAGAGGCCAGCAGCAGCAGGCGGAGAACCTTGGCTTCCTCCATCACTGGAACAAGCAAGCCTCCTGTTTGCGTCAGCTGCCTGGCTGCTGGCCGCCATCTTGGTTGGCAGTTAATTTGCATATCGCCCTGATTAGCCAAAGGGAAGCGTAGCGGAGGTATGGTTAATTACCATGTTTGTCTATTATTAGATAGGACTGGAGTCCCAGTGCACAAAAATTTGTGCACTCGGGGGTGTAGGGGGGTCCCTCAGCCCGGCCTGTCCCCTCTCGCAGTCTGGGACCCCTCAGGGGATGACCACCTGCTTGCTTAGGCCAACTCCCCGGGGGATTGGGCCTAAGATGGCAATCAGACATCCCTCTGGCAGCCCAGCAGCCCTCGGGGGATGTCCACTTGCCAGCGGGGAGCAGGCCTAAACTGCAGTCGGACATCCCTAGCGCTGCTGAGGAGGCAGGAGAGGCTCCCACCACCACCACTGTACTGGCAGCCATCAGCCTGGCTTGTGGCTGAGCAGAGCTCCTCCCATGTGAGAGCGCCCTGACCACCAGAGGGCAGCTCCTGCATTGAGCATCTGCCCCCTGGTGGTCAGTGTGTGTCATAGTGACCAGTCATTCCCAGTCGTTCTGCTGTTAGGGTCAGTTTGCATATTACCCTTTTACTATATAGGATAGAGGCTTGGTGCACGGGTGGGGGCCGGCTAGTTTGCCCTGAAGGGTGTCCTGGATCAGGGTGGGGGTCCCACTTGGGTGCCTGGCCAGCCTGGATGAGGGGATGATGGCTGTTTGCAGCTAGTCACACCCCCTTCAGGGTGGGTGTCCCCACTGGGGTGCCTGGCCAGTCTCTGCAGTTTCTTTGGACAGGCAGCAGGTACCACAGCATTTTGCTAGCTCTGCACTCTTTCTGCCATACCCGCTGGCTCAATCTGGGTAGTGGGGCCCCTTGTATGAATGCTCCATTGCCCTCCTGTTTTGCTGGAGCTAGCTCTGGGAGAGCTTGCTGGGTACCTGCCAAGACAGCCCTGCAGGTTGGCCAGAGAACCTGGATAGAGTTCCCACCTGCTGTCCACGTGCAAGGGAAAGTAAACAATGGCTCTCACAGCTTCTCTGTTCCTGGAGGGTTCCTGCAACTTCTGAAGAGCTCTTGTGTTTCCCCAACCTTCTCCACGTGGTCTCTGTTGTTTGTGGTGCAGAAGCTGTTCTGTTGTCTCTCAGGAGGAATTGCCCTAAATATAGGTGTACATTGGATGTGTTCTTGCGAGGGGCAAGCTCAGCATCCTCCTATGCCACCATTTTGGATCTGCTTCTCTGTCTACATACTTTGAATGAACAAATAGGACAACTTACATTAATGGCTTTCAGTTGGGGGATATTTTGCTCCAGAGGACATTTGGCCATGGTTGCTAAGCACCCTGTGATGCACTGAACTGCCCCTACCACAAAGAATTAGCCCAAAATGTCAATGGTGCCACTGCTAAGAAACCCTAGCTGAATTTGAGAGAGCTGGGCCCTGATCGAGTAGCTCAGTTTGTTAGAGTGTCATCCAAAATGCCAAGGTTGCAGGGTTCCATCCCTGGTTATGACACAAGAATCAGCCAATGTGCATAAATAAGTGAACATCAATGTGTCACTGTCTCTCAAATCAATAAATAAAAACAATTTTTTGAGAGAGTCCTTCTGTAAATACTAATGCCATCAGAAAAAGAATACTTTGTGTCCTACCTTTTAGAAAAGAAGCTATATAGAAACTGGCAATTTAGAGATTCGGATGGGTATATTGGCATAACATTCTCAAATAATTTTACACTTTTTAAAATAGGAAAATTCAAATACAGGGTTACTGGTTTTCCTTATTTTACAGATGGGGCCGAGGATTTGGTCTTTTGGGTTCCATTTTTGGAAAGGATGGTGCGTTGAACCAGCCAAACAGTGTCTTTGGACTTATATTTTATATACTACAGTTATTACTTGGTAAGTATTATACAGCAATACAAAAATAAGTTTTTTATTATATTCCACTTAGTACTTTGTGTCTTTGCTCTGATGTGTGTGTCTTTATCTTAAATAAAAGCATATGTTAATGATAGAACCTATAGTTTGTTTTACAATTTTGTTTTGTGAGACTTGCTTCACTATGATTTTGATGAAACTAATGCTGAACTTGGTATCTGTTGGTATTTAGTCAGGGATAGTGACATTCCATGATGTCAGTAAAAACTAGTACTATTTAGAGAAATTATTACTCCAGCCTTCCCTCTAAACCTTTCTCCTTACTATTTTATATACTTGTTAGCTACTTTTAAATCTATGCTTTGGGAAAACATTGATGGTTAATGATATTCATAATTCCACCACCTTACCCACTATTTTCCATTGTCTTCTGATTTTTTCACTTATTTTTATACAAACTCTTATATTGTCTACCCTCTTAAATGTTTTGTTATTGTTGACATCAGGTTTCAAAGTTTTTGATGTCTAAATAACACAGATCAACTTTAAGTCCCATTCCCCCTGCCTTCCCTCCCCACCCCACCCCACCCCCGCCACACACACACACACACACACACACACACACACACACTACCTTCCTTCTTTGAATTGTTTCCATGGATAAATTTCCAAATGTGGGATGAATGAGTCAAAAACAAGATTTTTAAATGGAGTTTAATAGGTATTAACAAACTGCTTTTCCCTCAATTGTCAGGTTTCCCAGAAGCTCCATCACCTTCATTTTAAGAAACTGTTTTCTGTAAAATACCTAATATAAGTTACATATTAGTAGCTATTATTTTTATTTTACTATATTTTAACTTTCTATTATTTTCAATTTAGTTATTGGGATCCTGATTATAGCCCATTTTCATAGTTGTTACAAATATTTAACCTGTTCTTTATCCTTTTTTATCTTAGCTTTGTGAATTTTGAGTGTATAAAAGTTTTCATACTTTTAAAGTTAAATTCCTTTATTTTTGCCTTTGCATTTCAATTGTTATTATTTCATCCTATTATCTGCCAGCTCTTCTGTGCTCTTCTAACTCAAGTTGATTTGTTATGAGGCAAATTGTGAATCTAAAGTTTTCTCAATGTCCTAGTAAGTTTTTCAATTCCATACTTATATATCCTGTAGAAATAGAAAAACATGCACAAGAATATTCATTGGTGCCCTAACAGGTTTGGCTCAGTGGATAGAGCGTCAGCCTGCAGACTCAGGGGTCCCAGGTTTGATTCCAGTCAGGGGCATGTACCTTGGTTACGGGCACATCCCCAATGGGGAGGTGCGGGGGGTGCAGGAGGAAGCTGATCGATGTTTCTCTCTCATCGATGCTTCTAACTCTCTATCCTTTCCCTTCCTCTCTGTAAAAAAATCAATAAAATATATTTTTTAAAAAAGAATATTCATTGCAGTATAGTTTAAAATAGCAAAGAATTGGAAGCAGCTTAGCAAAACATAATGGTTGAATAAATTAAGTTACATCCATACTAGAAAAGTGTAACCATTAAAAGAGAAAGTAGGTCTGTATGTGAAAAGATAAAGGCATAGTTTAGTGAAAAAAGCAAATTGATATAATGTTTATACACACACACACACGTAAATGCATAAGGGTCAGGGGTGAGACTTTCACTTTTTATTCCATTTATTGGTTTTGTTTGGATTTCTAAGCCCAAATTAAAATAGCCTAAGAAATGTTTTTGGAGAAAGAGGTGGAACACATTTCTATTTATTATATTTAATGTCATTATGTATAGATATTTCAAATCATGTATTATATGTATTTTTTTCTATTCACATTTTATGTTTGTTTGTTTGTTTAATCCTCACCCAAGGATATTTTTCCCATTGATTTTTAGTGAGAGTGGAAGGGGAGGAATGGAAGGGGAGGAGGGAAAGAGATGGGGAGGGAGGGAGAGAGACATATCGATGTAAAAGACACAATGATTTGTTGCCTCTCGCACACACCCCAACCAGGGCCTGGGAATGAACCTGTAACACAGGTAAATGCCCTTGACCAGGAATCAAACCTGCCACGTTACGGTGCGGGACCGACACTAACCATTTAGCAGCACCGGCCAGGACAACATTTTATGCATTTTAAATGTCAGGGTCTTTACCATTGGAGGCACATGTGAACTCATCTACAGTTGCCAGAGCACATCATTTTCACTTCTAAATTGTTTGAGATACAACATTTTAAATTTAATTTATTCATAGGCAATCACATGGTTCAAAAGTTTTTTAAAAAATGTATAAAATTCACTTCCCACTGCCTCTCATCCCTGACTGTAGCTTCTTGTTGCGGTTGTTAAAGAATTTCTTTAGGCATATGGTACAAGAAAATACAGATATATAATCTTAATTTTCTTTTTAAAAGGCAAATGCTATACACACTGTTTTACATACTTTTTGTTTTGCTTGACTGACATATCACGGTGATCTTTCCATAGCAGAACATTAAATCTTCATTGTTTGTCACAGCTGCAGAATATTCCATTGCTTGATCCTCTGTTTACAGCACATTTTAATTCCACTGGGAGTTTATCCCAAACCACCGTTACATTACATTAGAACAAGTTTGGTACAATAGTATTTAACTAATAGCTAGTGTTTATAACGAATTCTAAGTATTTATACTTATTAGCTCTTTTAATCTGCACAGTGGTATTAGGAAGTAGTCATGATTATTATCCCAATTTTACAGGTAAGGAAACGATTGGCATGGAGAAAATAACTTGTCCATGTTATTTGAAACTAACTTCCTTAGGTTAAAATTAAGTGGCAGCATAATTTTTAAAAATATATATATTTTATTGATTTTTTACAGAGAGAAAGGGAGAGAGATAGAGAGTTAGAAACATCGATGAGAGAGAAACATCGATTAGCTGCCTCTTGCACATCTCCTACTGGGGATGTGCCCGCAACCCAGGTACATGCCCTTGACCGGAATCGAACCTGGGACCCTTCAGTCCGCAGGCCGATGCTCTATCCACTGAGCCAAATCGGTTTCGGCAGGCAGCATAATTTTTGAAGTTTTAGATGTTTAGCATAGATGAGATACCAAACTCTTTTAGCATAGAGCTGGAAGAAAATAATTGAGGCGCCTTGCCCATGTCGCTCAGTGGTTGAGCATTGACCCATGAACCAGGAGATCTTGAAATGATTCTCAGAGAGGGCTATGGCTGGATTGTGGGCTTGATCCCCAGTAGGGGATGTGCAGGGGGCAGCCAATTGATGATTCTCTCTCATCATTGATGTTTTTCTCTCTCTCTCCTTCTCCCTTCTTCCCTCTGAAATAAATAAAAACATTAAAAAAGAAAATAATTGAGGCTTTGCTAACTGTCACAACTACTCAACTCAGCCACTGTAGTGTGAAAGCAGCAATAGGCATTACATAAATCAATTAGTGTAGTTGGGTTCCAGTAAATCTTTATTTACAAAATCCAGTGGCCAGTCAGATTTTCTAGTCCCTGGCATAAATAATCCAACAGCATCTTGGTCCTGAAAGCTTCCCTTATTTTATTTTTTTAAAATATATTTCTATTGATTTCAGGGAGGAAAGTAGAGAGAGAGATCAAAACATCAATGATGAGAGAGAATCATTGATTGGCTGCCTCCTGAACACCCGAGCATGTGCCCTTGACTGGAATGAAACTGGGTACCCTTCAGTCTGCAGGCTAACTCTCTATCCACTGAGCCAAACCAGCTAGGGCAAGCTTCCCCTTAAAAAAAAAAAAAAAATGCTTACCCAAGGTTGTTTATTGATTTTAGAGAGAAAGATTGAACTGTTGCCTCCCGTACATGCTCTGACCAGGGATTGAACTCACAACCTTTTTGGTATATGTGACAATGCTCCAAATATATATATTTGCATATAAAATCAATATATATATATATATTATTGATTTTAGAGAAACACTGATTGCTTCTCGTGCACCCACCCCGACTGGGGATTGAGCCTGCAACCTGGGCATGTACCTTGACCAGGAATCTACCCAGCGCCCTTTCAGTGCACAGGACAATGCTCAACCAACTGAACCACCCCGGCCAGGGCTTGAAGAGCCTTCTTCAAGTGTCATATTTTAGTACTAACTGGTGGCATGCGCAAGTCAGGCCCCTGTGGCTAGGCTGCGTTCCACAGGCCACTTCGCTTTAACAGGCAGCATGGATTTTAGCTCCTTAACTAACTTCTTCAAACCTACCACCACTTTTTTTGTTTTTTCTGTTGCTGTTATTCTGACTCATTAGTTGTTGGGTAAGAGGGTAGTTTAATATTCGGTGCTATTTCTTTAAAAATAAATGCACATGTTCTCAGTACTGTTGGATACAGGAAATTACAAAATAGTACATGTAAAGATGTCTGATGGCATCAAGAATTCAGGCAAGGTTTTGTCAGGGGGGCCCCAGCCTAGCACACATAACTGCCTTTTTTCTTGATCTGGTTTGACCCACATGTGGTCAACTGGCCAAATGTGGTTTCCTTATCCTCTGGGTTGAGCCTTTTCTGCATGTTTTATTTTTTTCCTTCTTCAGCATGCTGGTGTAATCATCTCCCATTATGGATTTTTTATAAATTTGGTCTAAACATGGGAAAGCAAATTTTATTTCCCACGTATGAGGAGCCTGTAGTGAGAAGGCCAGGGAAAATGTGTCCTGCTAGGGAGAAAGGTTGTGGTCCTAAGGTGGCCTTATTCATTAAGAAAGGTGGCACTGTGGTTTCACACGTCAGCTTCATTGCATGTGATTGCAAGATTACATATTTTCTTTGTGTGCCATAACTAAGGCTTATTTATGAAATAGTAACATGTCATCTAGAACAGCGGTCGCCAACTGGCAGTCCACTGGTGGTCTGTGAGGTCCAAAAGGTTGGCAACCGTTGATCTAGAATATTGACAAGTCAAAAACATTGCAGCTATAAAACTGCTATCATGTTATGCAAAGTCAACCTGCATGATCTTAACAAAATAGGCTGGTAGTGTTCTCAAATTTCATAGTGTTTTTCTGTAAGATCAATATTTTCAACAGTAGCAAATCACAAAAGATTACCTTTTAACTCAGAACCTTTCTCTCCATTGTCAAGGTCTGATTGAGCCAAGGGTCTCTCTCTCTTGCAGGCATGACAGCAAGTGCAGTTGCAGCTTTAATCCTCATGACATCCTCCATCGTGTCTGTAGTAGGGTCTTTGTACCTGGCCTACATTCTGTACTTTGTGCTGAAGGAGTTTTGCATCATCTGCGTCATCACATACGTGCTGAACTTCATTCTTCTTATCATCAATTACAAACGACTAGTTTACTTGAACGAGGCCTGGAAACGGCAACTGCAGCCCAAGCAGGACTGACAGCCTGATGAACTCTTACCTGACAGTCCCAAGTCCCTTTTTCCATTAAGTTAATTTCGCAGCATTTTTTTTATTCTTCACAACAGACACTTTCCCTAAGAATCTTAAACTGATTTTTAAAATCTTGTAAATTAGAAGGGTATTTTCTGTGTCAATCTTCATTTTAAATATGGATACAAAAAAAAGCATACGCCGAGCCAATCAAAGACAAGCTTTAACTTTACTTTGAAGATGTTTCTGAAATAATTAAATGTAGCCCTCCGTTGTAAAGTGAGCAACCATTGCTAATAACTCTACAATGTGTATAAATTCAATTTCAGGTATAACAGATGTGATCATGACATGAAAATATTTTAGAATAGATACTGTATTAAGTATTGCCATGTTTACAATATGTACTATGTTTTTAGCCAATGGATTTAAACATGTAGATTCAACTAGAATTCATTTCTGTGATATTTGTAAATAAAGGTAGAAATATTGGATCCATCCCTGCAGAACTTGCTGTACAGTTGAGTTGAAGTGTAACAACGAAGAGTTGTCAGCTCAACAATGACTGAAGAAAAAGTGAAAATAGTTAAGTGCATACAGAGTCTTGTGAAAAGTACTGAGAGCTGTGGGTCCAGGATTGACAGCAAAAATAATAGGGTAGTTGGTTCCCTTTTATCTCCTTCCTCTTCAAGGAAGAAACTCCTTGGACATTCAAGTCAAACTTGTGTCTAGTCATAAAACTGGATCAGTTCTACCTTACAGAGTGAGTCATGTGACCAAACCATCAAGTCCAAGGCCTTCAGGACACTAAAGATGGGAAAATGGGTACATTTCTTTGGAGAAAAGCTGGAAATATATGGAATTTTAAGGTAAAGTCTCTTACAACAGTAGAATTTTATTTAGATCTTTTTCCTTAACATTGGTGCCAACCAAACAGTATTATGGCTTTGAAATAATCAGTATAAGCTCAGTCGTTCCAGAGTAGGATTGCTCTTGGGTAGCTCTGTGTGTTTCCTGTTCCTTTCTGCACTAACTAATTGGATTTCTAAGTTAATTGTTTTAGAGTAAAATATTGGATATGTAAACTTTAGGGCTGATATGCTGCTCAGTTTGCTTAATCGGGAGTACTTCAGGTAGAAATACCTGAAGGTGAAATACTAATGTTGTCACTACTCTTTCTAATAACTATACAAGGGCAGAATTTTTTAAAGTGATTTGAATAAACCCAAATAAAATTGTGACAGTATGCTTCTAAGGTTAACATATCAAAATGTTAAAAGTGCCTTCTGTCTTAAATCGCAAACCAAATACTTTCTGTTGAACTTGGGCAGAAGTGTCCTTCCTTCCTTTCTTAGCATGAAATAGATAACTTGCATTCGATATACAGGTTCTGTATGATCAATTTAGTCCTTAGATTGAGAATTTGTAGCAATAATTTTGCTTTCAATTTGATTAATCATTATATTAAAAATAGACCGGTAATTTAAGTGCTGTATTTGCCTTTTTGAAGGAGGGGACAGGCTCTGCTCTGTAAACGTATGTGTAGAGTCAGCAACTGTTTCCAACTAACTGTCATAATTGATGCAATGTATTCTTCTGGTCCAAGGCAGGTATAAAATCTGAATTGTAATGAACTATTGAATTTAAACCAGTTTTGTAAAAAGAGAGCTTAATTCAGATTTCATCCAGGCTGATGTTTTCCCATGAATGTGAATATTTCAATGCCTGTTTTATTATGTATGTATTGTTCTTATTTCTGTAGTTAAAGAACTCTAGAAAGCATTGATTAGATGCCTCGTGTGGATGGAGAAACAAGTCCTGATATTGAAATGAACTGTACAATGAGGTCACGTCACAGTGCTTCCAGTTCTACGAGCCGTTTACTGCTTCTCTTTTCCCAGCTACAGTGGCAATGGCTCAACGGTTAAGACTTCTGTGGTATATACAACACGTCGTGCTAAAGTTCCTCGTGTCCCAATTTAAAATGTGGTGGGGTTTTTTACCGTCATATTTTGTATTGATCAGCAGAGTATAGTTAAAGCTTGTCTTGATATTGCCCTCTTGAAAATATTTGTCTTCAACTCAAAGAGAAAATGTAAAAATGTTCAGCCAGACCCTTCAAGTTTTTCCTTTGTTGTCCTAAGCCTGGGGGGAAACACCACTGGTTCAGTTGTATTAAAAAATGGCCACATTCCTATGACCCAGAACTAATCACTTTTTGTCACTGAGCGATACACACGTGCTGCCTGCACTACAGCTCATAACGCCTGCCGACATCTCAGTAAGCAGCAGGGCCCTGCTGGGTGCTATTGGGTACTTGTGCCCTGGAAGAGTGTGGGCTCCCTCTACATCCTCTATGTCACCCCGGAAGAGGCGGAAGATACCATGTTTTAAAATTCCAGTATTGTTATGACTATTTTAAAATTACTAGCCACCAACATTGAAGAACAGATTAGAGGAAAAAACTGAATTCCTGTTTTTGGCTTCTTGATTTTTGAAATGATTTGTAAATGCAGCCTCTTACTAACTTGACAGTCACATCATTTGAAGAAATAAGAGAAGAAGTGGTTAGATGATACATTTTAGGGAAGCTAGGTGGTTTGGAGAACCTCATTTGGTGTTTCATTACAGCTAGGTGCTGTCACTAAGGGTAAACTTATGGTGAAATGACTCAGGTTTAACTAGCTGTGTGCCAGGGATTACTTTTACTTGATGTATGTAGCCTCTCCTGAAATCCGTTACTTTTAAAGAGGTGAAAGCAGTGACTATTTGCATTCTAAGCAACAAAGATCTTTTGGCACAAAGTTCTTTGGACCAACGAGGTAGGATAGAGGACCAAGACTACAGTGAAATGAAAATGATTTGTTGCCTTTAGTTTGCTTATATTTCCTTTTAAGACTATCAGCAAAAGTGCAAGGGTACCTTCAGCACTTCATAACTTAGATTGGTATCTCTACCTGACACCAGGGAATGCTGACAGATCTTGAAAATCAGTATTAAACAGATGCCAATAAGAAACCCACTACCTTTTTTGGTAACCTATTTGGGAAGGAGCACCTAATATGCAAACACTGGAAAAATCTCTCGCTACTCAGACATGTTAGGCAGCACTATGACTCCTCATCTGTGAGAACTACCCTTCAATAAAAAAGGGGTGTGGTGTGGTGGGAGCCCAGGCCAGTTGGGTAAACATGTTTTTGACAAATTAGCCCAGAAAAGATGAAATGTTTTCTTATGAAACTATTAAGCATGGCCGAAGTATGAGGTATATGATCTGTATAGTATGTCCCATCAAAAATATTTATTACTAGTGCTTTAAACTCCAGAGTAAACATTCATTTAAAATGGAGTTCACTGGGCAGATATCCCCTTTAATATTAGATAGGAATATTCTTTATCAGAGATTTAGGACAGTTTTGTTAACTGGTAAAAAAAAAATGTAAATATGTAAGAATGTTTATTTGTTGCACATAACTCTTTTGGTATAAAATAAATGTAGAAGTTACCTGTGGAAGTTGTGCTGCCATCATTCTTATGCTGCAGTATTACAGGTCAAAAAAGAAGCAGAAACGAATCCACTCATAAACTACTCTTAAAGTAACCTCATACTGGAACCTCACATGTACAGGTGTACTGAGTTGATTTTTTCTCTCTTAAATGATATGTAACTTACAGAATATAAAAGCAGAATTCTTAGAGATTCTAGTTCCTAGAATGTCTGTAGGTTTATAATTTATGTGGTTAAGAATGAATACGGTGTTACAGCCAAGTGGTAGTTCTTGCTTTACCAGGTAAACCGGCTCTTTCCCAGATACTATGGCTTCTCAGCTGGTGGGTGTACCCTGTCTCATTAGCAAGTTCCAGAAGCACAAAGAATGTATGAGCCAACTGTTTCCCACTGCTCTACTTTAGTTCACTTTGAATACTCCATTTTTACAATTATCTAAAAGTCACAACTGCAAGAAAGACGAATCAATTTGAAATACAGTTTAGCCATATTTTATTGACTAGGACAGTGGTCGGCAAACCGCGGCTCTTTGGCCCCTTGAGTGTGGCTCTTCCACAAAATACCGGCTCTTCCACAAAATACAGACTTCTGCGCATGGGCCACGAAGTTTCAATTGCACGGTACATGCGCGCCCGCACGTGGTACTTTTGTGGAAGAGCCACACTCAAGGGCCAAAGAGCCGCATGTGGCTTGCGAGCCGCGGTTTGCTGACCATGGGTCACTAGAATAAATGCTTTCTGTGGTAGAACCTTAGGACTTAAGAAATGGGCCTGACAGACACATCATTTGTGTTGATCATTGAAATGTTCTTTGTGAGGATACATTCCCTTCTACATGAAAGGCAGTGTGGGAATTATAGTCTGAAAACCAGAACCATCTTTTCAAATGTACCCGTTTCCTTTGACCCAATTTGGATATTCATTTCAGAAAATACAAAATAAAGGATGACTAAAAGCCTCAAAGTAAAATGAGCCTTAAAACTCTGATTAGAAGTGATGGTGATGAGGCATCAAAAGTGAATGGGACACCTAGCTTGGGAAGATAAAAATACTTTGGTCCAAGAATTGAAGTATATCAAGAATTTACCTAAATGTAATGATCTGCCTGCAGGAAAACAAAAAATGGCATGCCCTATCTGTAATCTGGAGGCATCCTTGAATGAAAATAATGTTCTACCAGGTGTATGAGGAAGTGGACACTAAACAATAGGGATAACATGGGAAGAATTTGCAGTGAATGGCAGTGCTAAAGGACAAAAGTAAAAGGGTAATGGTCTGTTTTGGCTTTTAGAAAACAAAAAGATTTAAAGATCTAATTCACTACTTTGCCTTTGTTTTTGTTAAGGACAGAAAAATCCCTGATAGGCAACAAATATCAGGTTTGCAATTTTATTCCTTTGGTACAAAACGGTGGAGTACCAGGCTGGCAAAGCAGCCAGGCATTCATTTACGATTAAACGTTTTTTACCAAGAAGGCACTGTGCTGGGTATTGTAACCCCACCATAACTAGGTAGGTATTTCTTCCACTGTAAATGATTGGGGGTTTGGTACAAAGCTGTTTTATGTGTTAGCCTCTTGCCCCGATCTGAGCAGTCCTGGGGGAGGTCACCCCTGAAATTCCAGAGCCATAATTTTCTACCAGGGTGTTATATTTGAGGGGAAGAAAGATGGAGATCAAAGTTAGCCACCTCGCTAGTGTTGTTAAAAAAAAAACAAAAAACCTCGACAGGATGGAGCAATGTCCTGGAAGAGCTGGTTACCTCTAAGCTCCCTTCCAATTCTGACATTCCTTAACTCTTACCTGTGGCAACTAGTACGCGTGTTCATTATTCCAGCATATCACTTGCTATAAATCTGTCAGGATTGCAGCTCACCTGTGGAGTTTTACAGGGTGAGCAGGGCGGCCCTAAGGCAGGGGAGCTACTCCTGCAAAGCAGTCTGTAACCAACAACTCTGAACTTGTGTGAGTGTTGAAGCGAAGGTTTCTCAAAAGTCTGTACCCAGTTAAGGCTATGTAAACAGCTTGACACAAAAATAACTTCAGATGCTTTTCAGCAGTACAGATCATCTTCAATTTATGGAATAGTCACTTCTGAGCCAACTCTAAATTCCAGTATTACAAAATCCTTTATTTTCACTTCTAATGTTCCCTTCTAGCAAACTAGAGGCCCGGTGCACAAAAACTTGTGCACTCGGGGGGGAAAGGGGGGTCCCTCAGCCCGGCCTGTGCCCTCTCGCAGTCTGGGACCCCTCGGGAGATAACGACCTGCTGGCTTAGGCCTGCTCCCGGGTGGCAGAGGGCAGGCCCAATCCCTAGGTGCAGCCCCTGGTCGGGCTCAGAGCAGGGCCGATTGGGGGGTTGGGGCACCACCCCGTCACACTCAAGGCAGGGTCGATGGGGAGGTTGCGGCGCGACCCCGTCACGCACAGAGCAGGGCCAATCAGGGGGGTTGGGGCTCTGTACCCTGTCATGCACAGAGCAGGGCCCATCAGGGGGTTGGGGAGCTCCCCCCTGTCACTCACAGAGTAGGTCCGATAGGGGAGTTGGGGCACTGTCCCCTGTCACCCACAGAGCAGGGCCAATCAGGGGATTGGGGCGCCGCCACTGTCACACTCAGGGCAGGGCTGATGGGGAGGTTATGGCTCTACCCCGTCACACACAGAGCAGGGCCCGTGGGGGGGGGGGGGGCGGGGGTTGGGGTGCCGCACCCTGTCACACAAGCAGGGCGGATCAGGGTGTTTGGGCGCTGCCCCCTGTCATGCTGATCCCGGTGCCGGGAGCATATTACCCTTCTACTATATAGGGTAGAGGCCTGGTGCATGGGTGGGGGCCGGCTGGTTTGCCCTGAAGGGTGTCCTGGATCAGGGTGGGGGTCCCCACTGGGGTGCCTGGCCAGTCTGGGTGAGGGGCTGAGGGCTGTTTTCAGGCTGGGGGTGACTGAACTCCCAACCTCTCCTTTTTTCCTTTTTTTTTTTTTTATTCTGGGCCAGCTTTAGCTTGAGGCTTGGCTCCAGCTCTTAGGCTTCTGCTCCTGAAAGTAGGTTTCTGGCCTTTGCATACAATGTTGCGAATCTGCTGGCTGACGTCCGGTGGTATTTGTTACAGTGTTTGAAACTGCAGGCTCAGAGGCTTGCAGCCGCAGGCGGGGAACGTTGGTTGGTTTCCTCCGTCACTGAGGCAAGCAAGCCTCATGTTAGTTTCAAGCTGCCTGGCTGCCAGCCGCCATCTTGGCTGACAGTTAATTTGCATATCTTGCTGATTAGCCAATGAAAAGGGTAGCGATCGTACGCCGATTACCATGTTTCTCTTTTATTAGTGTAGATGACTACAAAATCCAGACCAGAAACTCCTGTCTGCCACACACAGGCCAGGAGGCACTTTGTCTGTCGGCGGTAGCCACTGCCCTCACCTGGGAAGGGGGGGCTGACAGCTGGTGTCAGCCAAGAGAGAGTTCTTGCTTTACCAGGTAAACGGGCTCTTTACCAGATACGGTGGCTTCCCAGCTGCCGGGTGGTACCCAGTCTCGTTGGCAAATTTCCAGTATCTCTCTCGCAAGAGGAATGCTGCACCTTTTGGTTGTCTCTGGCGAGTGAAGATCCCCTTTTTATTTCCTATTACTCTCTGCGGTGCTAAAAACAAGCAAGAGATGATTCAGATGACTCCAATGGGCCAAGCTGGAGCCCAATTGGGCACTAAGAAATAGCCTTATAGTTCAGGGTTGTTTGGTCTGATGTGGCCTCTTAATGGGCTAGAGATTTACTACTGCTCCCCAAAATACCTTGGCTTACCGGTGTCAATTTTTCATCTGTTAGGGGAAACCATCCAAAATTGTTTATCTTTTACTTGCAAACTAAGGTCTAAAACATTAAGGTACCCAGCTGCCTGGAAACTGGAGGGAGCTGAGATGAAAAGTTACTCTTCCCTAGTGGGAGCCAGAGTCCTGACCAGCCTCAGGTGCCTAGGTGGGACCTCCTAGCAGATGTCCTCCAGGCGCCTTCCAGCTGGGCTCCCTCTCCTGGTGGCTGGTCTGCCAGAGCTGAAGCTGGGAAGGGAGTGGAGCTGGCGAGAGCCGTCGGGGCTGCGCTCTCAGCACACCTCCTCTCCACTCCTTGTGAAACCAGTTTCCGTAAAACCAAAGTAGATCTTTCCCACCAAGAAGTTCAAACAACAGGGATCTCTTCCACAGTAAGCAAATGGCAGGCACTGTACCAAGCATGTCATCAAATGGCTCCCTACATCAACCTGCAAGGTGGTGGGCACTGACCCACGGTACAGGTTTATGAAACTAGGTCACTTGTCCAAGGTCACTAACTCTCCCCACACGAAGCCGGGGCACCTGCTCAGGAAACTCGACTGCCACGCAGGGTATTTCCAGAAGCCGTTCATCTCATCAGCCAAGCAGAGTAGAGGCTCATGTTCTCATTCTTCTGTTTGCCTCTTTCCATTCTAACTTTTAATTAAACTTTAACCTTCCAAAGACCTGTCTTTCCCCTTAAGTAATGCACACTAATTCCCACTACCACCAAACCCTTTCCACCCCCAAACTGCCATCCTAAGTTTATGGTCTGGAGCAGCCCTATGTGTCCCACTTGTGAAAGGAGTACAGATGTATTCTCTGGAAGACGTTTGAACACTCCCACACTCAAAGTGCTTGGACATGCCCGGCCGGTGTGGCTCAGTGGTTGAGCGTCGACCTATGAACCAGGAAGTCACAGTTCAATTCCCAGTCAGGGCACATGCCAGCTGTGGGCTCAATCCCAGTGTGGGGCGTGCAGAAGGCAGCTGATCGATGATTCACTTTCATCATTGATGTTTCTATCCCTCTCTCCCTCTCCTTTCATCTCTGAAATCAATAAGAATATATTTTTTAAAAAATGCTTGGACCCTTCCCTGTATTTGGCGAACCTGCCTCATACAAGTGAATAATATCTTACATTTCTCAGGCATTGTACCGTACTCCGGAATAATGAATGTATCCCACAATGCCCACTTTTCCTCATACTGTTCTGAAATAGACATGGCAAGTTAGCCATTCGACCTCAAGAGAGTAGGCTCTCCCATTTGCTTTTTTACTGTAAAATGGGGAAGCAAGCAAGCGATTATTGCTCCCTAAAGGCAACTTACTTTTCCTAGGAAATGCTCTGTGAAGCCTCCATGGATTAGACCCGCTTTCCCCCTCTCGTTTCCAGTGTTCCTACCACCAAATGTCCTGAACTGAAAGGCAGTATGTTCCATAAACCCAATTGCCACCTACTTTGGTCAGTCATAAAATCGGCAAAATTCCAGATGAGCTCTCCAATCACATATTCTTTGCGTTTTTGATCCAGAACCAAATGATACTGCTCGAGCACACTTTTCTGGTACTCTTCACTGAACATCAGAGGTGGATCCTGGAATTCAAGGCAAAGAGAGAACTTAAGAATCGGAACTGGCAGAATTGTAAATGTCAGATAAAAATAAAGATCCATGTGATGATGACCAAAATATCTGTCCTCAGGGTGGGCCGCTGGTGGTGTAGACAGCCAGGGTATGATGAGCCCAGAGTAAAAAGAGATTTAAAAAAAAAACCCACACAAAAACAACCCTTAATCAGTAACCACTTTATTTATCAACAGGATTTGATACTTGCTTTATCTTTTCCATCTCTATTCACCAGCTGAACTACACTGGAATTAAAAATGTCTTTGACTAATTTAAAGCTCAAGTCTTCAGCAGCTGCATCGTATAATTTGAGAACTAGTGTGACTCACTCAGGTTTACTCACCTCAGGCTCACCTTTATCTCGTCTGGGTAAGTAGCCGCTGTTTAGCACATTCATCCGTTCAACAAATAATCATTTAGTATCTGCTTATATGGCAGGCATTGGAGATAAAGTGATAAGCAAGAAAGATAAGCGGCCTCGCCCTCACAGGCTTTCCAATCCAGCAAGAAAGACACAGGGAAACGTAAGGAGGTGAGCGAGCGGGGAGAGCAAAGGAGCTGGGGATGTTTGGCTGAAGGGGCTAATGGACTCGGGGGCCACAGAGAGCTCCCTGAGGAACACTGAAGCCAAGACCTGCCAGGTGAGGAGAAGGCCATGGCCACAGACCCATCCAACCTTGGTGAAGAGCTCCTGTGTGTCCCGCACTAAGATAGAGATCTTTCAGACGTTCCTGGGTCTGAGTTTTCATCTCATGGGAACCCAGGCCGGTGGGGAGTCGGGGCGGGGGTGGGAGGCTCTAGTCTTACTGGTAGATGCTGAGGGATGCGGAGACCAGTCATTTGTGAGAGAACAAAGCCCTGTTGGCTTTGCCTTTCTTTTCCAGTGAGAAGGATTAAAATGCTGTAGAAGCAGCACTGAAAATAAAACGGTACAATTGAGGCACAGTTTTGTTTCAGGTCCAAAGTTGAATTTGAGGGCAGGGCAAGATGTAGATTTTCTTACTTTGCTTTAATGGAAATGACCTTGCATTGTCCAGTACTACTCACACGTGGCCATTTAAATTTAAATCTAAATTAAACCAAATCAACTTGGGCAAATTAGTCACATTTCAGGTCCTCAAAGGCCAGGTGTGGCTATGGCTGCCCTTGTGAGCAGTGCAGATACAGAACACTTCCATCGCTGTAAAGGCTCTAGCAGACAGTGCTAACCTAGGCTGAGTTTCCTAAAAATTCAGAGTTGGCACCTTTTCAAAGAGGGAGGACAAATGTGCATAGACACTGTCTTCATGAGCTAGTTCCCTCCTTTGCCAGTTTGCAGAAGTGGAATTCTGTGTAAGCAAGATGAATTTAAGGGTGTGAACAGAATAATACAGTTCATATGAGTAGCTGTTTGACACACCATGAATCAGCCTACGAAGGATTGTGTGGCAACAGATCCCAGTAGCTGTGATGGCAGTGTGAGGTGGCTGGGGTGGAGACGAAGGGCTGGCTGTGGTTCAAGAATCCCTATGAAGAAAGTCACCACAAGATAAAGCAGCATATCTCTGGTGAGGAAATGGACTAAACAATGAGAAAAGAGCTAGTGATAAAAACTTGCTCCAAGATTTCATGCATTCCCTTAACAAACATTGGTTAGCACCGATGGCGTGCTGACCACTGCTTAGTGCTGGCAAAGCAACAATGAATAGGGTTCAGCCTCCCTCCTAGAGCTCACAGTCTGGTCAAGGCAGAGCCAAAGAAATAATGATAGTGCCAGTGAGAGACAGCAAGACAGACACCAGCCTGGCAGATGGGGTACAGGCCACTGAAGAGGGAACATCTCAGCTGAGACCTGAACATAGGGTAAGAATGCACTGGTTGGCGATTGTGATGCTAACAAGGGCATTCCGGGCAGAAGGAGGCCAATAGCTTTAAAGAGGCTGCCTCTGAGGACCAAGTGAGGGAGGCCTGCGTGGTGGGCAGTGTGCGTGCCGTGCGGAGGGGCAGGCTGGGTGAGGCTAGAGAACTGCAGGGAGGTCGTCGGGACAGGTGAGGGCGGGAAGAAGATGCATTTCTAACCTGGGGCAATGAGTGACATCACTGCCCAAGACAGAGAAGAAGGAACAGAATGTTCTGCACTACTTACATGGTGAAGCCCTGTGATGGCATCCGCCCCATACTCGCTCTGAATAATCGGCTTCTGATACGTCCTGTACCAGTTCTCAAACTGGGTGGCCAGCTGCACCTGAATCACCTCCAGGTGCCCGTAGTCATGATACCAGGACAAGTAGCTGTTCACACAGATGACATCCACGTACGGTGCCTAGGACAAGAGCATGAAAGCTAGTCGCTGCACCAGAAGATGGTGGAATAGTCAGGACTCTCCTACTCAGGGGCCATTCTGACAGAGCAGGTAAAAAGGGGACATGGAAAATGAGCTGGATGCTTACATGTGTAGTCAAGGAGTGACCCCAATGGACAAGTCTACACTCCTGGACGGACGCTCCTGACCTGGCTAAGGTTCTGGCGAGGGCTGAGGCTGATCAGGCGCCCAGGGAGCTGCCCTCAGTGGAAGCCCAGGAACCATCCAACTGGATTCTGTTCCTCTCTAGCTAGTGCTCCTGTCACTAGTCCTCCCCCATCTGGCCCTGCAGAAATGTTCCCAACAGATGCCGTTTCCCCGTACTGTTTCTGCGCTTGTACTGTGGGCCTTAAAGTGGTTAGAAGACTCCCTCCTAGCAGGGTAGCCAAGATGACGGAGCGAAACAGCCTGGAGTCTAATCAACACAGAGCTCAGGAGTCAGCAGCAAAGACTAGACAGCCCGCCCTCGCCGGTTTGGCTCAGTGGATAGAGCATCGGCCTGCGGACTCAAGGGTCCCGGGTTCGATTCCAGTCAAGGGCATGTGCCTTGGTTGTGGGCAAATCCCAAGTAGGGAGTGTGCAGGAGGCAGCTGATCAATGTTTCTCTCTCATCGATGTTTCTAACTCTCTATCCCTCTCCCTTCCTCTCTGTAAAAAATCAATAAAATATATATATATTTTTTTAAAAAAAGACTAGACAGCCCATTGTCGAGTCTCTAATGCCCAGCTCACCTCCGGACCCTGCATCGGGACTGGTATGGCCTGTTTTTCCCACGTGACCGTGGCCTCTTTCCAAACTGTGGTGGTGGGAAATGCAGAGGAAGAGGAAGCTGGGGGGACCTCTGGGTGGACACATGTACAAGGATCACACATCCCGCCAGATGAGTCTGGCAGCCTGAGGAGGCCTGCGGGTGCTTCGCCATCTTTATGCTTCTCGGAAGGGGGTTGTCTCGACAGATGGCAGGGGAGCACCAGGGCTCTGAGCTTCTTTCCACCGGTGATCACAATCGATATTTCTGTAGAGTGTTTTCCCATCCATTCTTTCTTTAGATGATTTCTCTTTCTATAGCACTTCCCTCCTAAGTACTGGCCTTCAGCTCTCCAGGGGAGCATTTTCTTTGTGGCCGGGCACAGTGAGGGAGGCCACTGGGCCAGCCAGCTGTGGGAGCCTGCCCTTCGATCCTCAATCTAGATCTAGCTAATCGTTCCCAAAGCTGGCTGATGACCGGAGTTCACTGCAGAGCTTTTTACAACTCAGATTCCCACCTTGGACTGACTCAATCACAATCTCAACATCCAGACACCTTAGTGGTTCTGATGATCAGCCAGGTTTGAGAAACAATTGACAATGATGACTTTAGGTTCCCTTAAACCTTTGCCGTTGTATGAGCACAGTGAACTGAGGTGCATACAATTAAACTGAGGCACCTAGAATCTGGACTGAGAACAAATTAATTCTCCCTGTGCCCAGCCTCCTTGGACGTAGGAAGCCACACTGCCCAGTGAATAGCAGGTAGTTATCTCTGACCTACAGCCCGTCTATGAAAATGCTGGACTGGCGGCTCATGGTTCTTCCGCTCACGTGGCCCAGAAGCCCCCTCCAACCTCAAGGATTCTCCTGTACACAGTGTTCCCCTAATGACCTGGGCCCACATCAGGGGGAAGGACTAGAGGACAGGACAGAGGAGACGAGAGGTGTGGGGAACCCCCAGACTCACCCCGAGGTCTGTGTCATACTTGGAGTTGGTCACAAAGGTCACAGGCCGGGAGGGGTCCAAGGCTTTGGTGTGAGCAATCAGCGTCCTGTCGTGGAGGGCAGAAGACAGGGCTGCTGTCAACTGGGAAGGGCTATCAGCCACCTCTCAACCCCTCCCTCCCATCCCCTGCCCCGCCAAACCCACCGCTCCCCTCCTTCCTCTAAGTGTATTTTAGGTACGCAAACATGTTCCTCTAGTCTGAGATCATGTTCCCTGACATCATTCCTTCTCCCTCCCCAAATCCAAGCTTCCCCTCCTCCAAAGAGGCCACCTCGCAGGGAGAGCTGGGTCCTTGGGCTGGGCACTGCCACAAACTGGGTTTGCAATCTCTGAAAAAGCTCTTGACAACAGGGCTGGATGGGGTGTTGATTAGAATGGCTGTTAATTTAACAAATAATTAGGGAGTGGCGCTAGGACACAGGGCGTGTGCTGTGTGCGGGGCACTCACAGAGACCTCACAGCTGTGCCACCGCTTTACGGAGCAGTGGGAGAGGGGCACTTGCAGGTGTGAGAAATTGCAACTACAAGCGGTAGCAGGAAAGAGGGCTAGGAGACAATCCCAGGGCACACACTGACGGGGGGGAGTCAGTGTTGGCCTATCTGAAGAAATGGCATTAATGCTGAATCGCATTAACCGAGGAGGGATGGCAAGGAGAGGCTTCCCAACAGAGGAACCTGTCAGGTCTCCCAGGGCAGGTCACCTGCCCTCACTGTTTAAGCCTATGTTCCCCTACTCTTTCCTCACAGCTTTTCTTTGCTTTACACCCTCTCCCCATAACTGCTTTTCTCATTCTGAGGCTGTGGTTTCCACAGGCCAGAACTGTACCCCTTATCCTCAAGCCTCAAATCCACACTCCGAAATGGCCTGTTTGTCACCTGGGAAGGTTCAAAGCCTAGCTGAGCTCCTCCAGCTCAGGCAGCTCTATCCACACCCTGCCCCATCCTGCTGCTCCAAAAATCATGCATCTCCCTCTTCCCACTTCCAAAAAAGCCCATCTGGAACTTCAGGCACCCGTTCCTGGGAGCCTATCCTTTCACACTCACAACAAAAATTCTGTCCACCAGCCCTGCCTCAACACACCACGGGGCCCCATGCACTCTGGGGCTGGGTGTTCAGAGCTGTGGGTCATTTTGCCCAGGTGGGTCACTCCTCAGAGCCTTCTACAGTGTGGCTCAGCTGAGAGCACTCCATGAAACTGGCATGCAGTGTGCCTCAGGGAGTGTCTGATAGCCTCTTGCAGCAAGTGAAATAATTTTCCTGTGCAGGCAAAGTTGTGACGGGCAGGAATGTAAGAAAGAGGAGGAACCCAAGTCCTGGCACTAGCATCAGCCTGCCTTGCTTCACAGCTGGGCCTCGCCTGGGCACTTCACCAGCCCAATACAAGTAGCAACCATCTACAGATCTCTCTGTAGCTCCTGCCAGGTGGCCCCAGGCAGTGGCTAACTTTGCACCTCCTGGGAGTCTCCAGAGCCAGTGCACCAGGTAGGTGAACAGCTTCAGGCTATACCAGATTACAATTCTGCACATTCACAAGCGACACACTCAAGGGGAGACTCAGCACCAAAGCCCCACTGAAGCAAGTCTTGCTTCCTAGGGAAATCTCCTGCTCAGCTGTTCTTCCACTGTAGTCGTAGCTGGTCTTCATGGCCAATTGGGCTGGAGGTCAAGTCCTCCCAGTGACACCAATAGCAATCAGGGCTCACCTAGAGTGCCCAGCTCAGGTGACTGGGGAGGCTGAGCCACAGGGCCCTACAGGACACCTACTACACAAGGCCACTCTACCAATTCCAGGAGACATAGCGGCTCTACCAAATACATAGAAATAAACACAGGGAAGCAGCGAAAATGTGGAAACAAACATGTCAGAAATGGAAGCAAGCAAACTACTGGATACAGAGTTTAAAACCATGGTTTTAAGGTTACTCAGCATCTTAATGAAACCTTCAAGGGACTTAAAGAGTACTTCCAGGGACTTAGTGAGACTTTTAAGTATCTTAATGAGAATGTTGAAGACATGAAAAAGGACCGGTCAGAAGTTAAGCCTATACTAACTGAAATAAAGAATAATTTACAGGGATTCAACAGTAGAGTAGAGGATTTTGAGAATCAAATCAATGATTTGGAATATGAGGAAGCAAAACACACCTAATCAAAAGAACAGAAGAGTGGGGCTGAAGGTGGGGGGTAAGAGATCAACCGAAGGACTTGTATAAGCATAATCAATGGACATAAAACACTGGGGTGTAGGGGAGGCAGGGGAATGTCAAGGGGGGGAGGAAGGAGACATATGTAATACTCTTTGTAATACTCTAAGCAATAAAACAAAATTAAAAAGAACAGAAGAAAAAAAATCCAAAAATATGAAGATTGTGTAAGCCTCTGGGATGATGTCAAGTATACCAACATTTGCATTATGGGGGTGCCAGAAGAAGAGAGAAAGGAAGATATTGAAAACCTATTTGAAGAAATAATGACAGAAAACTTCTACCTGGTGAAAGAAATAGACTTACAAGTTCAGGAAGTACAGAGTCCCAGACAAGAGGAACCCAGAGGCCCACACCAAGACACATCATAATTAAAATGTGAAAGACATGCCGAGACCGGTTTGGCTCAGTGGATAGAGCATCGGCCTGTGGACTGAAAGGTCCCAGGTTCGATTCCGGTCAAGGGCATGTACCTGGGTTGCGGGCACATCCCCAGTGGGAGATGTGCAGGAGGCAGCTGATCGATGTTTCTCTCTCATCGATGTTTCTAACTATCTCTCTCCCTTCCTCTCTGTAAAAAATCAATAAAATATATATTAAAAATAAATAAATAAATAAAATGTGAAAGACAAAGAGAGAATCTTAAAAGCAGCAAGAGAAAAGCAGTTACCTACCTACAAGGGAGCACCCATACAACTGTCAACTGATTTCTCAACAGAAACTTTGCAGGCCAGAGGAAGTGGCAAGAAATATTCAGAGTGATGAATAGCAAGGAGCTACTCTATACAGCAAAGCTATTCTATATCATAAAAGCCTAATATGCTAAGTGTCCAGTCCGTTGAACCAAAGTGTAATATGCTAATGATATGCTAAGGCTGCTCAACAACTCACTATGACGTGCACTGACCACCAGGGGGCAGACACTCCAACTGATAGCTTAGCTTGCTGCTGGGGTCTGGCCAATTGGGGCTGAGCAAGATGGGCTGGACATGCCCTGGAGCCCTCTTGCGGTCCCTCCCCAGCTAGCCAACTTCCAGCATCTCTCCCCGGCATTGTCGTACACCGGTGGAGTCCCTTGGCCTGGCCTGCACCCTCTCACAATCTGAGACTCCTCGGGGGATGTCGGAGAGCCGGTTTCAGCCCAATTCCGCAGGTCAGGCTGAGGGACCACACTGGTGTACGAATTTGTGCACCGAGCCTCTAGTCATTTAGAACTGAAGGTCAGATATAGAGCTTCACATACAAGAAAAAGCTAAATGAGTTCATCACCCACCAAACCAGTATTACATGAAATTTATGAAGAGGAAGAATAAGAAAAAAAGATAAAAAATATGAATAATCAAATGGCAATAAATACATATCTATCAATAATTTAATCTAAAAGTCAAAATAAATGAACAAGAAATCTAATGAACAAAATAAACTGGTGAATAAAATAGAATCAGAGGCACGGAAACATGGAACAAACTGACAAATCTGAGGGAAGCTGGGGGGTGGGCAGGGAGGGGCAGGGGGGAGGAGATTAGCCAAAGATCTTACATGCATATATTCATTACCTATGGACAAAGACAATAGGGCGGTGAAGGTCTGGGATGGGGTGGGAACCGGGTGGAAGGTGACAATGGGAAAAAAGGGGGACATCTATAATACCCTCAACAATAAAGATTAAAAAGAGAGAGAGACAGAACCAAGGAACACAGGGAAAGGAGGACCCCTCCCACTGTGGAAACACTGCCCCCAAGTGGTGGTTCTTTCCATTGCAATGCAGTGAGAGGGGAGCAGGGAGGGAGGAGCTACTGGAACCATGAACTTCAGATGGCCTGGTCCTATCCAAATGTAACTTTAGAATACTCAGAATATGCATGTTGTTGAAAAGCCTGTTTATAATTATGTGGGCAGATAAGCTGGTTTAATGAAGCCTAGCTTCGCTTTATAGATGAACCCAAAGTATCACAAAGTGGATGGGGTTTTTTTTGGAGTTTCAACACACACCAAATTTCCCAGGAATGGAGACACCTTTAAAAGTGAGGGTAGATTGATGAGAAACCAAGATGGCGGCATAGGTAAACACCGGAGATTGCTGCCTTGCACAACAACTTCAAGAATACAACTAAAAGACAGAACGGGCATCATCCAGAACCATAGGAAGGCTGGCTGAGTGGAAATACTACAACTACAAGAAAATGAAAAAGCATACCGAGACTCAGAGGAGCTGCGGTGCGGAAGTTAAGTGCACAGGTATGGAGGCGGACGCGGAAAGGGCTGGCAGCTGAGGACACGGTTGGCTTTTTCAATCGAGAGGGTGTCTCAAGCTCCCGACTCCTCTGAACTCCAGTTCTGGGTGAGTCTCTGGGGACCCAGACTGATACGGGGAGAGGCTAGACTGTCTGGCATCGTTCGCATCTTGAGGGCAGCTTTCTCTCAGAGGTGCTTGCAGCGATTGCCCGGACACTGAGACTCGGGGTCCCTTAGGGAAGGACTGACGATCAGCCATAGCTGTTTGCTCTGCCCTATTGATCCCCTGGGGCCCCGCCCCGCCCAAGCTGTGCACGGAGGCTTTTGCAATCTGAAAATTACCTAACAAACTTGCAGCTGGCCCAAGGCCCCAGGGCAACTTGCATTCCTTCACAGCTGAGCTCCTGCTGAGTAGCCTCAGGCAAAGGCTAGATTAGCACCTCCTGAGAGATCCAGGAGCCTGTGTACCTGGTGGTCAGTGTAGGACCATCCAGATCACAACTCCTCAGATCCATAAGGGACACACTCAGGGGGCAGACTCAGTGAGCACCAAAGCCCCACTGAAGCAAGTCTTGCCCCAGAAGGGTGTCTCCAGCACAGAAGTTCTCCCACGGCAGACACAGCTGATTCTCACAGCCAATTGGCCTGGAGGTCAATTCCTCCCAGTGATAACTACAACAATCAAGGCTTAACTACAACAAGACTGTGCACAAAGACCACAAGGGGGTGCACCAAGAGTGTCCTCCTCAGGTAATTGGGGAGGCTGAGCCACTGGGCCCTATAGGACACCTAACACACAAAGCCACTCTATCAACACAGAGAAGCATAAAAAATGCAGAGACAAAGAAACAGGACACAAATGACAGAAATGGAGGAAAACAAACTACTGGATATAGAGTTCAAAACCACACTTTTAAGGTTTTTCAAGAATTTTCTAGAAACCGCCGATGAATAGTGAGACGCTGGAGGATATGAAAAAAGACCAACTAGAAATTAAGCATATACTGACTGAAATAAAAAATAATATAACAGAGATACAACAGCAGACAAGAGTATCCCAAGAATCAAGTCAAAGATTTGAAATACGAAGAAGCAAAAAATACCCAACCAGAAAAGCAAAAAGAAAAAAGAATCCAAAAATATGAAGATAGTATAAGGAGCCTCTGGGACAACTTCAAGCGCACCAACATCCAAATTATAGGGGTGCCAGAAGAAGAGAGAGAGCAAGATATTGAAAACCTATTTGAAGAAATAATGACAGAAAACTTCCCCTACCTAGTGAAAGAAATAGACTTACAAGTCCAGGAAGCACAGAGAACCCCAAACAAAAGAATCCACAGAGGACCACACCAAGAGACACCATAATTAAAATGCCAAGAGCAAAAGACAAAGAGAAAATCTTAAAAGCAGCAAGAGAAAAACAGTTAGTTACCTACAAGGAGTACCCATACGACTGTTAGCTGATTTCTCAACAGAAACTTTGCAGGCCAGAAGGGAGTGGCAAGAAATATTCAAAGTGATGAATACCAAGAACCTACAACCAAGATTACTTTATCCAGCAAAGCTATCATTCAGAATTGAAGGTCAGATAAAGAGCTTCACAGATAAGAAAAAGCTAAAGGAGTTCATCACCACCAAACCAGTATTATATGAAATGCTGAAAGGTATCCTTTAAGAAGAGGAAGAAGAAGAAAAAGGTAAAGATACAAATTATGAACAACAAATACACATCTATCAACAAGTGAATCTAAAAATCAATTGGCCGAAACCGGTTTGGCTCAGTGGATAGAGCGTCGGCCTGCAGACTGAGAGGTCCCAGGTTCGATTCCGGTCAAGGGCATGTACCTGGGTTGCGGGCATATCCCCAGTAGGAGATGTGCAGGAGGCAGCTGATCGATGATTCTCTCTCATCGATGTTTCTTACTCTCTATCTCTCTCCCTTCCTCTCTGTAAAAAATCAATAAAATATATATATTAAAAAAAAATTAAAAAAAATAAAAATAAAAATCAATTGAATAAATAATCCGATGAACAGAATAAACTGGTGATTATAATAGAATCAGGGGTATAGAAAGGGAGTGGACTGACTAATCTCGGGGGCGGGGGAGGAAGGGGTGCGGGAGATACGGGAAGAGACTGGACAAATATCGTGCACCTATGGATGAGGACAGTGTGTGTGTGTGGGGGGGGAAGGCAGAGGGTAGGGTGGGAACTGGGTGGAGGGGAGCTATGGAGGGAAAAAAGGAACAAGTGTAATAATCTGAACAATAAAGATTTAATTTAAAAAAAAAAAAAGTGAGGGTAGATTAGCCCTAGCCTGTTTGGACAGCATCGGCCTGTGGACTGAAGGGTCCCCCGTTCGATTCCGGTCAAGGGCATATGCCTGGGGTTGTGGGCTCGATCCCCAGTGTTGGGCTTTCAGGAGGCAGCCAAGCAATGATTCTCTCTCATTGCTGATGTTTTTATTTCTCCTTTCCTCTCAGAAATCAATTGTATATATATATATATATATATATATATATATATTTTTTTTTTTTTTTTTTTTTCCTAAAGTGAGGGAAGATTATACTTGGTTTTGTGTGTAACTTTACCTAGAGTGGTTCACCATTTTGGAAATGCGTGGCACCGAAGGGAACTCCTCGCGGTACCAGTGCCAACATGGCACCACTGCTGTTAGCTTTTGGAGTTAAGCTTTCAGGGGGTTCTGTATGCAGGAGTAAGCATTGACCCTTCACTGGGTCTTCTGGGGAGTCAGGCCCGTGTATTCATGTATTATTTTATAAACGACTCTCCTTGATATCACAGTCAGGCCATGCCACTATTTTTTTTTAACTTGAAGGTATATGTATAAGTAGGTTAAGTTACCTCTGGATTTCATTTCAGGTGTGAAAAGCAGACTCTGAGTCTCACTGGGTTGAAATTACAACAGGCAGGTATGGATCTGGTCCCCTGAACTAACCAAGTCTGGATGCACTCAAGTCTGGGCTGGGAGCTGGAAGGCAGGGTCTCTTCTCCGGCCCAGGCCAGGGCAGAGGAGGGCACTCACTTGAAGTAGTAACCTGCAGGTTCCAGGAAGGAAGTGGGCTCATTGGCCACAGACCACATCACGACGGCTGGGTGGTTCTTGTCCCTGCGCACCAGCTCCTCCATCACCTCAAGGTGGTGCTGCAGAGAATGGTTGCTGTAGCTCTGGCTATGGGTGGGGAGAAAAGGGAGTGTGTCATCACCTGACAGGCTGGGCAGCATGGGCAGCATGGGCAGTGGGCACTCACCTTAGCTTGATGCCCACGCCAGGGCTCTCATCAATGACCACGATCCCATACTGGTCACAGAGCTGCATCACCTCCTCCGCATAGGGGTAGTGGCTGGTACGGAAGGCGTTGGCACCAAGCCAGAGAAGCAAGTTGAAGTCCTTCATCAGCAGTGGCCAGTCGAAGCCCCTCCCTCGGATCTAGGGGACAGCAGACTAGAGTGACCCCTGCCCCCCGTCCCCGATGCACTTCCTTCTAGAGCTGGACCCATCAGCCCTCTATCCAGCCAAGCACGGACCCCATCAGGCAGCAGTTTTGAGCAGTTTGCTTAACTGCTCTGAGCTGCCCGCAACCACTGTGGGGGCAGGGGGAAGGGAAGGACGAGAAACAGCCCCCACAGGGACCCAGGAGCCCCAACTCACGTCTGAATCCTCATGCTTGTTGACCCCATGGAAATAGAAAGGTTTCCCATTAATGAGGAACTGGTTCTTTGTGACAGCCACGGTGCGAATCCCCACCGGGAGAGTGTAGAAGTCAGACATGGATCCAGCTGCCGTCTGAACAGTCAGCCTCACCTAGGAAAGCCAAGCACTGGAGTGAGGCATCCTTAATGGCCTGAGTCCCACACAGCCGCCCAGCAGCAGGACGGCCCCGTGTAAACCACAGCAGCCCACCCCTGGGACACAAGGTGGAGAGATTGAGAAATTACAGGCTTCTGCCATTAGCAAGGAAGAACCTTTCCCCACCCTGCTCCTCGAGCCTACTCTTCAAATCTGGGCTGCCCCACCCAGCCCAGAAAAACTCAGGCTGGGAATGCTTCAATCCAATTGACTAGGAAGCTCAGACGCCCATGCCTGCCTGTCCACCTGCTAAAGCCAGGGAGGGTTGCTGGAAGGGGGCAAAAGGCCTCCCACAGCCCCAGTCTTAACCACCATTACCTCCAATGAGTACAGGTAGGCAGGGTGCTCATGCATCAGGTATGGCCACCAGAGGTGGGCATTGGGCACCTGCAGCTGGCCGCGGCCTCCAGTCCCCCGGGCCACAATGTTGCCTTCCTCATCCTGAAGGTACACTTCCAGCTGGAAGTGTTCACTGCCCTGGATGGAAATCTGGTAATGCACCAGCCCTGTGGGAGACAAGAGATCAGAGAAGAGAGAAGGAAGGATGTGACCTGGGTCACACAGATGAGAGGACCCTGAAGCCACCACTGAGGAGTCCACTCAGGCCCTGAGACTCCAGCCAACAACTGTTTATTTTTTGAGATTAACCTGCAGTGAGGAGATTGAGGGCAGCACAGTGCGGAAGGGACATGGGATCCCCATGTATCCTGAGTGATGTGATTTTAGACAAGCCCCATTTCTCATTGGGCTCTATATCCTCATGAAAGGAGGTCAGACCAGATGGGTATTTCAGAAGCCCTTCCCAGCTTACACAGGCTGGATTTTAGCTCCTCAGGTAAATGGGAACCTGTGAGGGTTAAGAAATGCTGGGAGAACCTTTCTCCTGGAGCATCTTTCAAAACTGGGAACAGAGCCACTTGGGGCCTGGCGGAGGGGAGATCCTGCCAAGAGCCCTCACCAGTGTTTTGGTCCACGCTGGTGGTGACGTCGATGTCATCAATGTAGGTGGTGGGCGTGGTATAGAGGACCACCGGCCGGTGCAGTCCCGCGTAGTTGAAGAAGTCAAAGCTTGTGTCCTGGACAAAGTAACCGTTGGGGTACCTAGAGAGGGAGGACAGTGGCCAACTGGGGTCTTGCCCTGCGGCCTTCACCTCACCGCTGCTAAGGCAGGTGGGAAGACCCTGGGCAGGGTGGGGACTGGAATGGGGGAGCAGGTTCTGCTCACATGGAGGTATCTGTCCGGTAGAGGATGGTCCCTGGCGGCAGGGTGTGGGGGGCGAGTGTGTTGTTGACGGCGATGGTGATGCGGCAGGAGGACAGGGGCCCGCTCTGGACCAGCTTGCTGATGTCAGCCTCGAACGGAAGGTGGCCCCCCTCATGCTCTGCCACATGGACCCCATTCACCCACTGCAGACACAGGAAAATACGGGGAGGGGGCCAGAGCATGAGGAAGGGCCACTGCCATCTCAGGTACTCCCTCACACAGAGGTGCCCTGCCAGCTTCTACCTGCCTCACCAGCCTGATGGGAGGAATGGAGCTCCACGGAGATTAGACAGCCCTCCCCAGTGTGGGGCATGAGCGCTTCCCCCCACCCACCCCAGAGGGCAGGCTGTCAGGTGACAGCTGGGAGCCAGGCACCCCAAGGAAGACCCATGCGTGCTCAGCAGCCGCACCTGCCCGCTCGCCCTGCCTGCTGCTCGCTGTACTGACCACAATGGCATAGTAGTGGGCGCTGCCAATCCTCAGCACCACTCTTGTGTTCAGGTCCTGGGTCCATCGCTGGGGCAGCGTTGCCTCTCGTTCATACCACACCCAGCCGACAAAGCCACGCAGCTGCCCATCCTGGCCCACATCATTGAAGCTGGAGGGAACAGGCATGTCCAGGGTGGGACCCGACTGGGGAAAGAAGGGCCAGGATCAGGTCCAGACCACCTGGGAATCTAAGACCAGGGCCCAGGCAGCCCCCTTCCCCAGAGGCCAGGTACCCCTGCAACCCTGCCTTCAGGAAGCCTTCGCCAGACCCTGGAGGTCTAGGCCACCTCCCCATTGTAATTCTTTGCCAGCAACTGGCCAGTCTATGGAGCTCGTTTAATTCTCACAACTCCGTGATGTAGACATCAGTCACTCACTCGTTCACTGGACAGTGCAGGGAACACCCGCAATGTTGTTCTGGGCACGAGGAGTAGACGCTGAACAGGTCTCTGTGCCGACAGGGGCAGGGGACTATCTCAGGAGTCAGGGAAGGGCTTTGGGGGCCAGGGCCATGGGATGCTGCCTCAGCACAACCTGGCAGAACTGGGTGAACCTGAGCCGGGCAGGGAATCCCTTGAACACCTCAGGTCCAAGGCAGGGCAGGGGTGAGGCAGAGCGCTCAGCGAACCTGGACGGGGAGGTGGCACCTCTAAGGAGGGGATTTCCTCTGTCCTTCACAGCTCTATCCCCAGGGTCTGACACAAGCCCTGGAACCCAATAAATACTGGCTGAATGGATGGATAACTTGCAGATGAGGGGTCGACTGCTAGGATGGTTTATGTCCAAGGACTGGCGGGGCCAGTTTTCTCAAGGCAACCAGCCCAGGGTCTCCGCACCAGGGAAAGAGGTGAGCCCAGGGAGGGCCACAGGCAGCCTGAATGAAAGGAGGAGGGGACGATCGGCAGAGCCCCGAGACTAAGGAAGATAGTGGCCGGGCCGCCCCAGGAGGAAGGCGGGCCATGCAGGGGCTGCTTGGCCGGGGAAACTGTGAGTCTGGCACATGCCCAGAACCCAGCACCCCGCCACCACCACTTCCTTTTTTCCTCCCCTGCTGACTGCTGGGCAACAACCCCCCAAATAGCATCTGGGAGAGGCGAGCGGCGCATGGCACACAGGCCCATCCCAGCCCCGGCTCCAGGCAGAGGGGAGACCTGGGGGTCCCTGGCTGGGCCTCGACCTGAACCGGGGACCCACGGTCCTGCCTGCCAGGGCAGAGCTGGCCCCGAGGGGTCCGCCGCCCGCCCTCCTCCCGCTCCTGCCCGGCTGGGCCCACCCACGGACCCGGCTCCACCAGGGCCCTTCCCCCGCCCGGGAGGGTGGGCGCCCCCCCAACCCCCGACACACACAGACTTTCGGTTCCCGATCCGCCCTCCGCTTGGCAGCTCCTTCCGCGACGGCAGAGCCCCCTACGCCGCCAAGCCGGTCACCTTCAACCCCTCGGGGCTCCTAGGGACTTGCCGCCCAGGCCCCTCCCGCCCCGCGGCTCCCGCACCTCTCGCAGCGGCGACCGGTACCACTGCTGCTCGAAGCCCCGGAGCCGATTTTCGGAGAAGTCGGCGCGGAACTTCCAGAGGCCATCGAGGTCCTTGCGCTCCCGCGACGCGCTCTCCCGGGGGTACAGCATCCCGCCCTGCAGCGCCAGCCCGCAGCCCCAGAGGAGCGCGCCCAGCACGGCCCCGGGGACCGCCCGTCCCGCCATGGTCTCAGCGCCCGCCAGCCGCTCGCCGGTGGCTTTAGGGGCCGCTGCGCGGGAGGCGGGGCCGGGGCCGGGTGGGCGGGGCCACGGGTCCCGCCCTCAGCCTCCGGCGGGGTTTTGGCTTAAGGCGGTGCCCGGCCTGGAGGAGACCGGCGGGCGGGCCGCTGCGTGGGAGGCGGGGCGGGAAGGGGGCGGGGCCTGTGGGGGCGGGGGCGGGGCCTGTGGGGGCGGGGGCACGGGTCCCGCCTGCAGTCTCCGGCGGGGTTTTGGCTTAGTGCCCGGCCTGGAGGAGACCGGCGGGCGGGCCGCTGCGGTGAACTCGCCCCGTCTGCCCGAGGGCTGCGGGGACCCCGAGGCTGGACTCCAGGGAAGAGGGACCCCGAGCCTCCAACCCCGAAGGGTGCCCGTCCCGCACCCCCCACCCCTCCCCACCTTCCCGGGCACACTGCCTGCCCCCCCCCCCCGCCCTCCCGGACTGCTCCGCCCCGGGTGTCCACACCCGGTCCAGGGCGGCAGGCCAGAGCGAGACCCCGGAAAAGGGCGGGGTTCCGCCAACTCCCACCGGACCTGTTTCTTCAGAGGCCGGCCTGCGACGCCATTGCTTCTGCCTGCTCACTGGACACCAGTGGGCCCAGACGAAGTCTTCGTTGTGCCAGGTGGGGTCCCGCCTCCGGGACACCAGTCCCGGGAACTAGGCCTACCCTGGGGGCCCAGGCTGCAAGGATAGGGGACTGATGGCCCCAGGAGCCCAGTCTGGATATCATTGCTCCTACAATTACCTGACTTTTTAAAAAAATATTTTTCATTTTTGCTCTGATTTCATGCTTACCTAAGATTCTGATAGTGGACCTTGATACTAGAAATGGAATCCCAGTGAAGTAAAAGTAAAATATATTCTAGGAACTGCCAAGATGTAAAGGCTTTCCCCCAAATGCTTACAATATAAAAATAAGAGAAAGTAGGATGCAAAAGTATATGCAGCATGGTCCCCACACAAATACAGATGTGAAGTGTTATTATCGGTTATTATTGAAGTTGTATAGGTTATTTCCATATTGTTCTTCATACTTTCCTGATTTCTTAAAATCTGTAATGAACATGCATCATCATCATCATCATTATTGATTTCAGAGAGAGGAAGGAAGAGAGGGAGAGAGGGATAGAAACATCATTGATGAGGGAATCATTGATTGGCTGCCTCCTGTGAACCCCCGACTAGGGATCAAGCCCGCAACCTGGGCATGTGCCCTGACTGGGAATCAAACTGTGACCTCCTGGTTCATAGGTCGATGCTCAACCGCTGAGCCACGCCAGCTGGGCTATTATTATTTTGAGAGAACGTTTATTAAAGCTGGGGACAGTGAAACAAGGAATACAGGACAGGGCGTAGGACAGGAGAAGCAACAGGAAAGAGGCTTGGGGGGCTGCTTGGGCTCACTGAGAAACGTCACAGAGAAAGAAGCGAGCCAAGGCTGGGCTGCTGTCAGCTCACTGGAAAGTCAGAGAAAAGGGGGCCCTGAAGACAGGCTCAGGGGGTTAGTCCCGGAGAGCTGCCACTTCCCATTGCTCCCCTGGTTGCAAGTCTCTTGGGGTGCCTTGGAGTTTAGGGGATCCACGCCTGTGGGGGAAAAGGATCTGGGAGGAAAAAGCCAGGGCACGCTCCCAGGAGAGAGAATGCACCTAACATGCATTATTTTCACAATCAGAATCAAGCCAATAGGTATTTAAAAACCACAAATAGGCAAAATAAAGAAACCAATAAAGGTCTACCTGTCCCTATATATTAATAAATTAATTTTTCATTTACCCATAAGCCTTTATAGATTTAGTTTATACAAGCTGATTTTATTTTGTTGTTGTTGATCTTTTAGAGAGAGTAGAAGGGAGGGGGAGAAACACAGAGAGAGAGAAGCATAAATTGGTTGCATCTGCACACACCTCAACTGGGGCCAGGGAAAGAGCCTGCAACTGAGGTACATGCCCTTGACCAGAGCAGAACCTGTGACGACACTCCAGTCCACAAGCCGACACTCCACCCACTGAGCCAAACCAGCCAGGGCTGTGCAAGATGATTTTTAAACTAGCCTGGGAACTTAAACGTTTGAACTTTCCAGTCCTGTCAATGCCTGGATGTACAGAAGACCTCCAGGTAGCTCTCTGATTACCCCTGGACTAAGGAACGAGTATTCACATATGCAGACCACCTGATACCCAGGATCCAGACCAATCTGGAGGCTAAGAATGAAGGACTGATTCTTCTCAAGAATGTACTTTTTATTATAAGAACTCTTGGTTCGTCTTTCTTCTTCAAAGCACTATGGGTATTGCCTAGTTGTGTTTCTGGTTTGCAAACCCTAAACCCTTGAAAATTCGTTATCATTTATTTCAAGCCTAAGCCTCCAGACTCTTTTTGAGTTCGTTCCACACTACTGCCTAATAGGGAGGAGGAGAATAGAGCACTGATATAATAGTTTCCAAAATTATGAACCTGAAAACCAGACCCTGGTGGGTAAAGTCCATCAGCCAGTTTCCTTCCCCACCTGAGTTTGCAGCTGTGTACAAATATGTGCGTCTGGAGATGTAAATGTAGGAGTTGTCAGCATTGAGAATGGATGAAAGAAGGAAGGCAAGTAGACAATGGATGAAAATGTCACCCGCGAAGGGGTTCTTGCTCCTCCTCAAGATAGAAATCAAGAGAGGAGGTGAAACAGATTCAAAAGCAGGAAATATTAGCAATATCATTGCTAGCATTAACACAGGAGACACAGCTGTTGTGTTTGAAAGATCAGACGGAGGCCTAAAAACCAGGACTACAGGCTTTATTAGAGGAGAAGCACCTGCCGGGCTGCCTCACAAGGGGAAACAGCAACACGTGCAGGGTGGGCACGCCTTTTGAGGGGCAGAATGGGAAGGGGTGGGGGGCTTAGTGTACTCGGTGCACACTGATTGGTGGCTTACTGTATTGTCCATATAGGACAAGGGCTTAGGGTATTTGGCAGGTGTGGATTAGTGGTCCAATGTATAGTCCATATAAGGTACCTGGTTAGTCACTCAGGTATTTCTGGGCTGCAGGTTACGTCATACCCCGCCCACCAGTTGGGGGAAGGGAGGATCTATCAGTGTTTTCCACAGATTTCTGATAGGACAGTCGTGACTGTCTGGTTGGGGGGCACCGAAGTCACGTTCGGGGCCAGGGTGGAGTTCTGAGCCATGATCAGCACCCACAGCGCGACCAGGCAGGTGGCGGCCCAGAGCAGGCGGGAGAGTCCCGACCTCAACGCTGGGGTTGCGGCAACAGCTGCAGCGCAAGACACTCCCTGGCTCCCTCCGCCTTGGGTCTTCTTTTGGATGCTCTGGGTCTCTCCGACCCAGCTGCAGTTTGTTAGGTAATTTTCAGATTGCAAAGGGCCAGGTCATTCATATGCAAAAGCCTCTGGGCACAGCTTGGGTGGGGCAGGGTCTCAGGGAATCAACAGGGCAGAGCAAACAGCTATGGCTGATCCTCAGCCCAGCCCTAAGAGGCCCCAGGTCTGTGTCCCTCGGTAATCGCTGCAAGCACCTCTGAGAGAAAGCCGCCCTCTAGTTCTGGCTGATGCCAGACAGTCCAGTTTCTCCCCGTATGAGTCTGGGTCCCCAGAGACTCGCCCAGAACTGGAGTTCAGAGCGGGAGCATGTGTCTCCCTCCCGATTGAAAAAGACAACCGCATCCTCAGTTGCCAGCCCTTTCCGCGCACCTCTATACCTCTGCACTTTACTTCCGCGCCTCCTCTGAGTCTCAGTGCTTTTCTCTTTTCTTCTAGTTGTAGAATTTCCACTCAGCCAGCCTTCCTGTGGTTCTGGATGATGTCCGTTTTGTCTTTTAGTTGTATTTTTGAAGTGGTTGTGCTAGGCAGCAATTTCGGGTGTTTACCTATGCTGCCATCTTGGTTTCTGACTCCAGCCTTTTTCATCTTCATTCTAGTTTGTCTCAGTGAGGCAATTGACACAGGATCTCTTAAAACCCAGCAACATCCCAATAAAGCCCATGACAAGACCTATGCTTCCTGACTGCCCTGCACCCCACCCATGGGACTCCTGAGGGCTGCGCAGGAAGTACTGACAGAGACCCTGAGACTCATCCAGAGTGGCAGGGGACCAGGGGAGGAGGACAAACTCCTGTGTGTAGAACTGACTTGAGGGAAGCATTCTTCCTCAATCATTCCTTCCGGGACAAATGTGAGCTCCCTGCAGAGGTAGATTAATCCTCAAGCTAAAAATTTAAGCGTTAGAGTCCCTCACTCACCAGAGCTTCTTCTAAGGCCCTTCAAGAGGTGCCAGGAAATGTTCACCTGGTGTCGTGGGTACCTCTGGCGCCCTACGTCCCATGTCTTCAGCAACCTCTGATTTCAGCCAGAGCTGAGTTCCCTGGAAGCTCAGGCTCAGCCCCTGCTAACAGCATCCCATCCCAGCAGGCTCTAAATGGCTAAATCCCGCTTCTTCCGTGGAAGTGAGAAGTGGGGGGTGAAATGGGTATTAATAACCT
The DNA here is from genome assembly GCF_963259705.1 of Myotis daubentonii. Taxonomy (NCBI): domain Eukaryota; kingdom Metazoa; phylum Chordata; class Mammalia; order Chiroptera; family Vespertilionidae; genus Myotis; species Myotis daubentonii. The sequence continues at coordinate 28,289,598 of NC_081843.1, forward strand.
GGATACACCTCATCCAAAGGCACACAGGAACCACTGGAGGAATGGCAACTCTGGGAAGACGTGTATGGTCAAGGGGTGACCTTGATAATGTGTGACTTTGATATTGGCTTTTCCTTCTTCGTTTTACTCTTCCTGCTACCATATTCCTGGGATCACTTCCTGTGTCTAATGGGTCGTTGTCTTAGGCTCTGCATTCGAGAGAACCCAACTGGAAGCGTCTCTAGAAAGTCATCCCTCAGGATGGGATTCTGGAACTAGTCAACCTTCCAGTTAGTCACCAACAGGGACCTGATTGTTCGGTGAGTACATATAGGGTGATGGTTCTTGGGGTACTGTTGAATTATAATTACTAAAATTACTTATTACCTGGTGTGAATTGAGATAAGATACAGGTGGAAGGGGCAACACTAGGTTATGCCATATAACTTGAATGGAATGTGAGTAAAGGTAAATATAAGGAATTTGGAGTTAACTATTTTTGCTATGTGCCCAGAGAACCTCGAAGAAAAAGAATCACAGGCTCCATTCAGCCAACTAACAATATATGGCAAAGTGTCAAAGCCAGAAGCCTCTTTGGACTGGTTTTGTTTTCTGTCTTTTTTTTTTTTTTAATAAATTTTTATTGATTTCAGAGAGGAAGGGAGAAGGAGAGAGAGATAGAAACATCAATGATGAGAGAGAATTATTGATCGGCTGCCTCCTGCATGTCCTCCACTGGGGATCGAGCCCACAACCCCGGCCATGTGCCCTTGACCGGAATCGAACCTGGGACCCTTGAGTCCACAGGCCGATGCTCTATCCACTGAGCCAAAAAGGCTAGAGTTGTCTGTTTTTTTTTAAAATCAGAACATTTATTGCAGGACTAATCATTGAAATCCTTAAGATGAACTGGGTGATGCAACAGCTGCCCATGGGTTTAGGTGTTGTTCATTCCTGGAATCCATGCCCGAATCTGCGGTGTGCAATTATTAGGTGCCTCATTTGACCAGTCCTGGTGGTATGTCATCTCTACCCTTGGCACTCATAGGTTGTAGGAAAATCAAAAGCATCTAAGGTCATGGAAGCCTAGGGGAGTGTTGAAATGAACAACCAGATCCAAAGGCTATACTTTCTCTTCTGTTTGGCAGGGTAGCCACCTTGGCACAGGGAGATTCCTGAAGCGGGTAGGTGTTAGGGCCACAGCAGGGCACAACACAGGTATCTTATTGCGATGCTTTCTGAATGATGATGATCCCTATCTTATCTCACTTCTGCAGCCGAAACCAAACAGCTCCTTGGCACTGTGTAGAGAGATTCATATCCTGCAGTTGCAGGAGGACATATTGAAAATGGGGTCAAGTACTCTGACCATAAGGTGCCAGTGCCGCTAGAGTGGAGGTCTAGGAACTGGGATGTGGACATTTGGAGGGTTCTACCAGAAAACTTTGAACTCCCAGATTTACCTGAATCCTCTGATGTGTTAAAGAAGCTCTACCTCCTTGGAAGTAGCCTCCTTTTGACAGAAACCACAGGTGAAGATGTCACCTGAGGACGCTGGCTCACAAAGATGTCCTCCTCCAGATCCAAGAGCCTCCTCACCTCTCCTCCAGATTGAAAATTGGGCCAGGACCCCTCTGAGGAAACAGCTCCCTCAATGAAAGAACTGCAGGGTCTGCATAACCTGCACTGACAGGAAGGGGAAAACATGCGGATTGAGTGTGTCAGACCAGGCTAGGGAACAGAAAGGTGGGTAAGATGTTTATTGTCTTGGGGTGGGGTCACCTGGAATTTAATGTCCTGGGAAGGATATTTAGAATCGATCATATTACATACACACCTGGAAGTTTCCTCAACTCTCTTTTTTAATTAAATATTCAATTACTGTTGATATACACTACTGTATTAGTTTCAGGTGTACACCCACTGATTAGACATTTTAATACTAAGTGATCATCCTGATAAATCTCACACCCGTTTGATGCCATACCGAATTATTAGAATAGTATTGACTATATTCCCCATGCGGTACTTTACATCCCCCTGACTATCCTGTGAAAACCAACTTATATTTTTTAATATATATATATATATATATATATATATATATATATATATATATTGATTGATTGATTGATTTTATTGATAGAGAGCTAGAAACATCGATGAGAGAGAAACATGGATCAGCTGCCTCCTGCACACCCCCCACTAGGGATGTGCACGCAACCAAGGTACATGCCCTTGACTGGAATCGAACCTGGGATCCTTCAGTCCGCAGGCCGACGCTCTATCCACTGAGCCAAACCGGTCAGGGCCAATTTGTACTTCCTAATCCCTTCACCTTTACATCCATCTCCCAATTCCCCCTCCTATCTGGAAGCCGTCAAAATATTCTCCATAACGTTGAGTCTGTTTCTGTTCTGCTTGTTCTTTTATTTTGTTTTTTAGATTCAATTGTTGATAGATATGTACTTATTGCCATTTTATTGTTAATATTTCTTATCTTCCTTTTATATATTTTTTATTTTAAAAAAACATACTTTTTTGATTTTTACAGAGAGGAAGGGAGAGGGATAGAGAGTTAGAAACATCAATGAGAGAGTAACATTGATCAGCTGCCTACTGGGGATGTGCCCGCAACCAAGGTACATGCCCCTGACCTGAATCAAACCTGGGACCTTTCAGTTCGCAGACCGACACTCTATCCACTGAGCAAAACCAGTTAGGGCTCTTCTTTATTTTAATCATTTTTGCTTTTATTTATTTATTTTAAGAGACAGTAGGAGGGGGGAGAGAGAGAGAGAGAGAGAGAGAGAGAGAGAGATTGAGAGAGAGAGAGAAACACTGATTTGCTTTTCCACCTATCCATGCATTCAGTGGTTGAACCCTGCTGTCCCCACAACAGGGATCGAACCCACAACTTAGGTTTATCAGACCGGCGCTGCAACCAACTGAACTACCTGGCCAGGGCAGGCCTTCTTCTTCTAAAAATGACACTTTAGCCAAAATCGGTTTGGCTCAGTGGATAGAGCATCAGCCTGTGGACTGAAAGGTCCCAGGTTCGATTCCGGTCAAGGGCATGTACCTGGGTTGCGGGCACATCCCCAGTAGGAGATGTGCAGGAGGCAGCTGATTGATGTTTCTCTCTCATCGATGTTTCTAACTCTCTATCTCTCTCCCTTTCTCTCTGTAAAAAATCAATAAAATATACTTAAGAAAAAAATAAAAAAATAAAAATGACACTTTAAAATTTCCTATAATACTTGTTTGATGGTGATGAACTTCTTTAGCTTTTTTTCTTTTTTTTGTCTGGGAAGCTTTTTATCTGTCCTTTGATTGTAATGGTAGCTTTGCTGGATAGAGTGATCTTGGTTGTTAGTCCTGCCTTTTCATCAGTTTGAATATTTATTGCCAATCGCTTCTGGCCTGCAAAGTTTCTGTTTAGAAATCAGCTGACAGTGTTATGGAAACTCCCTTGTAGGTAACTATTTGCTTTTCTCTCTTTTTTAAAAATATTTATTTATTGTCTAAAGTTTTACATATGTACCCTTTTTCCCATTTGACCACGCCCCACCCCCGCTTCCCCCAACCATTCCCACCCCGGGCAAGCTCCCACTGTCCCAGTGTCTGTGTCCATTGGTTATGCTAATATGCATGCATACAAGTCCTTTGGTTGCTCTTTAACAGGCCCCTCCCCTGCCATTTGTCTCTGGATCTATCCTTTTTTTTTTTTTTTAATATATTTTATTGATTTTTTACAGAGAGGAAGGGAGAGAGATAGAGAGTTAGAAACATCGATGAGAGAGAAACATCGATCAGCCGCCTCCTGCACACCTGCTACTGGGGATGTGCCCGCAACCCAGGTACATGCCCTTGACCGGAATCGAACCCGGGACCTTTCAGTCCACAGGCCGACGCTCTATCCACTGAGCCAAACCGGATTCGGCTGGATCTATTCTTATTCATCAAATTATGGTGATCAGAGAACCAAGATGGCGGCATAGGTTAACGCCGGAGTTTGCTGCTTTGAACAACTACTTCAAAAGTGAAACTAAAACACGGAAGGGACATCACCCAGAACCACAAGAACGCTGGCTGAGTGGAAGTCCTACAACTAGGAGGAAAGAGAAACGCATACGGACACTCAGAGGAGGCGCAGTGCTGAAGTCAAATTCTGAGGTGCGGAGTGCGCGGAGCGGGCTGGCGGCGGAGGGCGCGGTTGGCGTTTTCAATCCTGAGGGAGTCGCAGACTCTGAGCTCCAGATCCGGGTGAGTCTTTAGGGACCCAGACTCAAACGGGAGAAGCGGGACTGTCTGGCTTCGGTCAGAGCGAGTGCAGCTTTCTCTCCCAGCTTTGCAGCGGGTGCTGGGACTCAGAGAGGCAGAGCCCCTGGGGACAGGACTGAGAGCCGCCATAACTGCTCTCTCCAGCCCACCCTGTTGATCCTGTGCGACCCGCCCCGCCCAAGCCCTGCACAGAGGCATTTGCCAGATAGCCTCAGGCAAAGGCTAGATTAGCACCTCCCTAGAGGACAGAAGTTCTCTCACTGCTGACACAGCTGATTCTCATAGCCACTTGGCCTGGAGGTCAAACCCTCCCTGGAATTAGCTACAACAATCAAGATTTATCTATAAGACTGCGAACAAAGACCACTAGGGGGTGCACCAAGGAAGCATAACAAAATGCGGAGACAAAGAAACAGGACAAAATTGTCAATGGAAGAAATAGAGTTCAGAACCACACTTTTAAGGTCTCTCAAGAACTGTTTAGAAGCTGCCGATAAACTTAATGAGATTTACACGAAAACTAATAAGACCCTCGATCTTATATTGGGGAACCAACTAGAAATTAAGCACACACGGACTGAAATAACGAATATTATGCAGACGCCCGACAGCAGACCAGAGGCGCGCAAGAATCAAGTCAATGATTTGAAATGCGAGGAAGCAAAAAACATCCAACTGGAAAAGCAAAATGAAAAAAGAATCCAAAAATGCGAGGATAGTGTAAGGAGCCTCTGGGACAGCTTCAAGCGTACCAACATCAGAATTATAGGGGTGCCAGAAGATGAGAGAGAGCAAGATATTGAAAACCTATTTGAAGAAATAATGACAGAAAACTTCCCCCACCTGGTGAAAGAAATGGACTTACAGGTCCAAGAAGCGCGGAGAACCCCAAACAAAAGGAATCCAAAGAGGACCACACCAAGACACATCATCATTAAAATGCCAAGAGCAAAAGATAAAGAGAGAATCTTAAAAACAGCAAGAGAAAGAAACTCAGTTATCTACAAGGGAATACCCATACGACTGTCAGCTGATTTCTCAACAGAAACTTTGCAGGCCAGAAGGGAGTGGCAAGAAATATTCAAAGTGATGAATACCAAGAACCTACAACCAAGATTACTTTATCCAGCAAAGCTATCATTCAGAATTGAAGGTCAGATAAAGAGCTTCACAGATAAGGAAAAGCTAAAGGAGTTCATCACCACCAAACCAGGATTATATGAAATGCTGAAAGGTATCCTTCAAGAAGAGGAAGAGGAAGAAAAAGGTAAAGATACAAATTATGAACAACAAATATGCATCTATCAACAAGTGAATCTAAGAATCAAGTGAATAAATAATCTGATGAACAGAATGAACTGTTGATTATAATAGAATCAGGGACATAGAAAGGGAATGGACTGACTATTCTTGAGGGGGAAAGGGGTGTGGGAAATGTGGGAAGAGACTGGACAAAAATCGTGCACCTATGGATGAGGACAGTGGGTGGGGAGTGAGGGCGGAGGGTGGGGCGGGAACTGGGAGGAGGGGAGTTATGGGGGGGGGGGAAAAAAGAGGAACAAATGTAATAATCTGAACAATAAAGATTTAATTAAAAAAAAATTATGGTGATCATTATATCCCACATATGAGTGAGATCATGTGATATTTATCTTTCTCCAACTGGCTTATTTCACTTAGCATAATGCTCTCCAGTTCCATCCATGCTGTTCCAAATGGTAAAAGTTCCTTCTTGTTTTATTGTGGTGTAGTATTCCATTGTGTAGATGTACCATAGTTTTTAATCCAATCATCTGCTGATGGGCACTTAGGTTGTTTCCAAATCTTAGCTATTATAAATGGTGCTGCTATGAACATAGGGGTGCATATATCCTTTCTGATTGTTGTTTCTGGTGTCTTGGGATATAGTTCTAGAAGTGGGATCACTGGGTCTAATGGGAGTTCCATTTTTAACTTTTTGAGGAAATTCCATACTGTTTTCCACGGTGGCTGCACCAGTCTGCATTCCCACCAACAGTGCAAGAGGGTTCCTTTTATTCCACATCCTTGCCAGCACTTGTCATTTGTTTTTGTCTTTTGTTTTTTTAATTGTTTTATTGCTTGAAGTATTACAAAGAGTATTACATATGTCTCCTTTTCCCCCCGCCCTTGACAATCCCCTGGCCTCCCCTACCCCCCAGTGTCTTATGTCCATTGGTTATGCTTATATGCATGCATACAAGTCCTTCGGTTGATCTCTTACCCCCCGCCCCTCCTGCCCCCCAACCCTCCCTGGCCTTCCCACTATAGTTTGACTGTCTGTTTGAGGCTGCTCTGCCTCTGTATTTATTTTTGTTTATAATGGTCTTTATGATCCATAAATGAGTGAGATCATGTGGTATTTTTTCTTCATTGACTGGCTTATTTCACTTAGCATAATGCTCTCCAGTTGCATCCACGCTGTTGCAAATGGTAAGAATTCCTTCTTTGTTACAGCAGCATAGTATTGCATCGTGTAGATGTACCACAGTCTTCTAATCCATTCATCTACTGATGGGTACTTAGGCTGTTTCCAGATCTTAGCTATGGTGGATGTGCTGCTATGAACATAGGGGTGCATATATCCTTTGTGACTGGTGTTTCTGTTTTCTTGAGATATATTCCTACAAGTGGGATCACGGGGTCAAATGGGAGTTCCATTTTTAGTTTTTTGATGAAACTCCATACTGTCTTCCATAGTGGCTGCACCAGTCTGCATTCCCACCAGCAGTGCAGGAGTGTTCCTTTTTCTCCACATCCCCTCCAGCACTTGTTGTTTCTTGATTTGTTGATGATAGCCATTCTGACAGATGTGAGTTGGTATCTCATTGTTGTTTTGATTTGCATCTCTCAGATGGTTAGTGACTTTGAGCATGTTTTCATATGCCTCTCAGCCTTCTGTATGTCATCTTTCGAAGAGTGTCTATTTAGGTCCTTTGCCCACTTTCTGATTTGGTCACTTATCTTCCTTTTGTTAAGTTGTATGAGTTCTCTGTAATTTGTGGGGATTAAACCCTTATCTGAATTATGCACCCCTATGTTCATAGCAGCACAATGTATAATAGCTAAGATTTGGCAACAACCTAAGTGCCCATCAGAGGATGAATGGATTAAAAAACTGTGGTACATCTACACAATGGAATACTACGCCACAATAAAAAAAGAAGGAACATTTACCATTTGCAAAAGCATGGATGGAACTGGAGAGCATTATGCTAAGCGACATTCCAGGTGTGTATATAATATGATCAATTCTAAGTATCCCTCCCAGGACATTAAATTCCAGGGATAGAGAGTTAGAAACATCGATGAGAGAGAAACATCGATCAGCTGCCTCCTGCACACTCCCTACTGGGGTTGTGCTCGCAACCAAGGTACATGCCCTTGACCGGAATCAAACCTGGGACCCTTGAGTCCACAGGCCGATGCTGTATCCACTGAGCCAAAAAGGCTAGAGTTTTCTGTTCGGTTTTTATAATCAGAACATTTATTGCAGGACTAATCATTGAAATCCTTAAGATGAACTGGATGATGCAACAGCTGCCCATGGGTTTAGGTGTTGTTCCTTCCTGGAATCCATGCCCGAATCTGCGGTGTGCAATTATTAGGTGCCTCATTTGACCAGTCCTGGTGGTATGTCATCTCTAGCCTTGGCACTCATAAGGTTGTAGGAAAATCAAAAGCATCTAAGGTCATGGAAGCCTAGGGGAGTGTTGAAATGAACAACCAGATCGAAAGGCTATACTTTCTCTTCTGTTTGGCAGGGTAGCCACTTTGGCACAGGGAGATTTCTGAAGGGGGTAGGTGTTAGGGCCACAGCAGGGCACAACACAGGTATCTTATTGCGATGCTTTCTGAATGATGATGGTCCCTATCTTATCTCACTTCTGCAGCCGAAACCAAACAGCTCCTTGGCACTGTGTAGAGAGATTCATATCCTGCAGTTGCAGGAGGACATATTGAAAATGGGGTCAAGTACTCTGACCATAAGGTGCCAGTGCCGCTAGAGTGGAGGTCTAGGAACTGGGATGTGGACATTTGGAGGGTTCTACCGGAAAACTTTGAACTCCCAGATTTACCTGAATCCTCTGATGTGTTAAAGAAGCTCTACCTCCTTGGAAGTAGCCTCCTTTTGACAGAAACCACAGGTGAAGATGTCACCTGAGGACGCTGGCTCACAAAGATGTCCTCCTCCAGATCCAAGAGCCTCCTCACCTCTCCTCCGGATTGAAAACTGGGCCAGGACCCCTCTGAGGAAACAGCTCCCTCAATGAAAGAACTGCAGGGTCTGCATAACCTGCACTGGCAGGAAGGGGAAAACATGCGGATTGAGTGTGTCAGACCAGGCTGGGGAACAGAAAGGTGGGTAAGATGTTTATTGTCTTGGGGTGGGGTCACCTGGAATTTAATGTCCTGGGAAGGATATTTAGAATCGATCATATTACATACACACCTGGAAGTTTCCTCAACTCTCTTTTTTAATTAAATATTCAATTACTGTTGATATACACTACTGTATTAGTTTCAGGTGTACACCCACTGATTAGACATTTTAATACTAAGTGATCATCCTGATAAATCTCATACCCGTTTGATGCCATACCGAATTATTAGAATAGTATTGACTATATTCCCCATGCGGTACTTTACATCGCCCTGACTATCCTGTGAAAACCAACTTATATTTTTAAAAAAAAAAAAATATATATATATATATATATATATATATATATATATATATATATACATATATATATATATATATATATTATTGATAGAGAGCTAGAAACATCGATGAGAGAGAAACATGGATCAGCTGCCGCCTGCACACCCCCCACTAGGGATGTGCACGCAACCAAGGTACATGCCCTTGACTGGAATCGAACCTGGGATCCTTCAGTCCGCAGGCCGACGCTCTATCCACTGAGCCAAACCGGTCAGGCCAATTTGTACTTCCTAATCCCTTCACCTTTACATCCATCTCCCAATTCCCCCTCCTATCTGGAAGCCGTCAAAATATTCTCCATAACGTTGAGTCTGTTTCTGTTCTGCTTGTTCTTTTATTTTGTTTTTTAGATTCAATTGTTGATAGATATGTACTTATTGCCATTTTATTGTTAATATTTCTTATCTTTTATATATTTTTTATTTTAAAAAAATATACTTTTTTGATTTTTACAGAGAGGAAGGGAGAGGGATAGAGAGTTAGAAACATCAATGAGAGAGTAACATCGATCAGCTGCCTACTGGGGATGTGCCCGCAACCAAGGTACATGCCCCTGACCTGAATCAAACCTGGGACCTTTCAGTTCGCAGACCGACACTCTATCCACTGAGCAAAACCAGTTAGGGCTCTTCTTTATTTTAATCATTTTTGCTTTTATTTATTTATTTTAAGAGACAGTAGGAGGGGAGAGAGAGAGAGAGAGAGAGAGAGAGAGAGAGAGAGAGAGAGAGAGAAACACTGATTTGTTTTTCCACCTATCCATGCATTCAGTGGTTGAACCCTGCTGTCCCCACAAAAGGGATCGAACCCACAACTTTGGTTTATCAGACCGGCACTGCAACCAACTGAACTACCTGGCCAGGGCAGGCCTTCTTCTTCTAAAAATGACACTTTAGCCGAAACCGGTTTGGCTCACTGGATAGAGCATCAGCCTGCGGACTGAAAGGTCCCAGGTTCGATTCCGGTCAAGGGCATGTACCTGGGTTGCGGGCACATCCCCAGTAGGAGATGTGCAGGAGGCAGCTGATCGATGTTTCTCTCTCATCGATGTTTCTAACTCTCTATCTCTCTCCCTTTCTCTCTGTAAAAAATCAATAAAATATATTTAAGAAAAAAATAAAAAAATAAAAATGACACTTTAAAATTTCATATAATACTGGTTTGATGGTGATGAACTTCTTTAGCTTTTTTTCATTTTTTTTTTCTGGGAAGCTTTTTATCTGTCCTTTGATTGTAATGGTAGCTTTGCTGGATAGAGTGATCTTGGTTGTTGGTCCTGCCTTTTCATCAGTTTGAATATTTATTGCCAATCCCTTCTGGCCTGCAAAGTTTCTGTTTAGAAATCAGCTGACAGTGGTATGGAAACTCCCTTGTAGGTAACTATTTGCTTTTCTCTCTTTTTTAAAAATATTTATTTATTGTCTAAAGTTTTACATATGTATCCTTTTTCCCATTTGACCACGCCCCACCCCCACTTCCCCCAACCATTCCCACCCCGGGCAAGCTCCCACTGTCCCAGTGTCTGTGTCCATTGGTTATGCTAATATGCATGCATACAAGTCCTTTGGTTGCTCTTTAACAGGCCCCTCCCCTGCCATTTGTCTCTGGATATATCCTTTTTTTTTTAAAATATATTTTATTGATTTTTTACAGAGAGGAAGGGAGAGAGATAGAGAGTTAGAAACATCGATGAGAGAGAAACATCGATCAGCCGCCGCCTGCACACCTCCTACTGGGGATGTGCCCGCAACCCAGGTACATGCCCTTGACCGGTATCGAACCCGGGACCTTTCAGTCCACAGGCCGACGCTCTATCCACTGAGCCAAACCGGATTCGGCTGGATCTATTCTTATTCATCAAATTATGGTGATCATTATATCCCACATATGAGTGAGATCATGTGATATTTATCTTTCTCCAACTGGCTCATTTCACTTAGCATAATGCTCTCCAGGTCCATCCATGCTGTTCCAAATGGTAAAACTTCCTTCTTGTTTTATTGTGGCGTAGTGTTCCATTTTGTAGATGTACCATAGTTTTTTATCCAATCATCTGCTGATGGGCACTTAGGTTGTTTCCAAATCTTAGCTATTATAAATGGTGCTGCTATGAACATAGGGGTGCATATATCCTTTCTGATTGGTGTTTCTGGTGTCTTGAGATATAGTTCTAGAAGTGGGATCACTGGGTCTAATGGGAGTTCCATTTTTAAGTTTTTGAGGAAATTCCATACTGTTTTCCATGGTGGCTGTACCAGTCTGCATTCCCACTAACAGTGCAAGAGGGTTCCTTTTATTCCACATCCTTGCCAGCACTTGTCATTTGTTTTGTCTTTTGTTTTTTAATTGTTTTATTGCTTGAAGTATTACAAAGAGTATTACATATGTCTCCTTATCCCCCGCCCTTGACAATCCCCTGGCCTCCCCTACCCCCCAGTGTCTTATGTCCATTGGTTATGCTTATATGCATGCATACAAGTCCTTCGGTTGATATCTTACCACCCGCCCCTCCTGCCCCCCAACCCTCCCTGGCCTTCCCACTATAGTTTGACTGTCTGTTTGAGGCTGCTCTGCCTCTGTATTTATTTTTGTTTATAATGGTCTTTATTATCCATAAATGAGTGAGATCATGTGGTATTTTTTCTTCATTGACTGGCTTATTTCACTTAGCATAATGCTCTCCAGTTGCACCCATGCTGTTGCAAATGGTAAGAATTCCTTCTTTGTTACAGCAGCATAGTATTCCATCATGTAGATGTACCACAGTCTTCTAATCCATTCATCTACTGATGGGTACTTGGGCTGTTTCCAGATCTTAGCTATGGTGGATGTGCTGCTATGAACATAGGGGTGCATATATCCTTTGTGATTGGTGTTTCTGTTTTCTTGGGATATATTCCTACAAGTGGGATCACGGGGTCAAATGGGAGTTCCATTTTTAGTTTTTTGATGAAACTCCATACTGTCTTCCATAGTGGCCGCACCAGTCTGCATTCCCACCAGCAGTGCAGGAGTGTTCTTTTTTCTCCCCACCCCTCCAGCACTTGTTGTTTCTTGATTTGTTGATGATAGCCATTCTGACAGATGTGAGTTGGTATCTCGTTGTTTTGATTTGCATCTCTCAGATGGTTAGTGACTTTGAGCATGTTTTCATATGCCTCTCAGCCTTCTGTATGTCATCTTTCGAAAAGTGTCTATTTAGGTCCTTTGCCCACTTTCTGATTTGGTCACTTATCTTCCTTTTGTTAAGTTGTATGAGTTCTCTGTAATTTGTGGGGATTAAACCCTTATCTGAATTATGCACCCCTATGTTCATAGCAGCACAATGTATAATAGCTAAGATTTGGCAACAACCTAAGTGCCCATCAGAGGATGAATGGATTAAAAAACTGTGGTACATCTACACAATGGAATACTACTCCACAATAAAAAAAGAAGGAACATTTACCATTTGCAATAGCATGGATGGAACTGGAGAGCATTATGCTAAGCGAAATTCCAGGTGTGTATATAATATGATCAATTCTAAGTATCCCTCCCAGGACATTAAATTCCAGGGATAGAGAGTAAGAAACATCGATGAGAGAGAAACATCGATCAGCTGCCTCCTGCACACTCCCTACTGGGATTGTGCTCGCAACCAAGGTACATGCCCTTGACCGGAATCAAACCTGGGACCCTTGAGTCCACAGGCCAATGCTCTATCCACTAAGCCAAAAAGGCTAGAGTTGTCTGTGTTTTTTTTTAAATCAGAACATTTATTGCAGGACTAATCATTGAAATCCTTAAGATGAACTGGATGATGCAACAGCTGCCCATGGGTTTAGGTGTTGTTCCTTCCTGGAATCCATGCCCGAATCTGCGGTGTGCAATTATTAGGTGCCTCATTTGACCAGTCCAGTTGGTATGTCATCTCTAGCCTTGGCACTCATAAGGTTGTAGGAAAATCAAAAGCATCTAAGGTCATGGAAGCCTAGGGGAGTGTTGAAATGAACAACCAGATCGAAAGGCTATACTTTCTCTTCTGTTTGGCAGGGTAGCCACTTTGGCACAGGGAGATTTCTGAAGGGGGTAGGTGTTAGGGCCACAGCAGGGCACAACACAGGTATCTTATTGCGATGCTTTCTGAATGATGATGGTCCCTATCTTATCTCACTTCTGCAGCCGAAACCAAACAGCTCCTTGGCACTGTGTAGAGAGATTCATATCCTGCAGTTGCAGGAGGACATATTGAAAATGGGGTCAAGTACTCTGACCATAAGGTGCCAGTGCCGCTAGAGTGGAGGTCTAGGAACTGGGATGTGGACATTTGGAGGGTTCTACCGGAAAACTTTGAACTCCCAGATTTACCTGAATCCTCTGATGTGTTAAAGAAGCTCTACCTCCTTGGAAGTAGCCTCCTTTTGACAGAAACCACAGGTGAAGATGTCACCTGAGGACGCTGGCTCACAAAGATGTCCTCCTCCAGATCCAAGAGCCTCCTCACCTCTCCTCCGGATTGAAAACTGGGCCAGGACCCCTCTGAGGAAACAGCTCCCTCAATGAAAGAACTGCAGGGTCTGCATAACCTGCACTGGCAGGAAGGGGAAAACATGCGGATTGAGTGTGTCAGACCAGGCTGGGGAACAGAAAGGTGGGTAAGATGTTTATTGTCTTGGGGTGGGGTCACCTGGAATTTAATGTCCTGGGAAGGATATTTAGAATCGATCATATTACATACACACCTGGAAGTTTCCTCAACTCTCTTTTTTAATTAAATATTCAATTACTGTTGATATACACTACTGTATTAGTTTCAGGTGTACACCCACTGATTAGACATTTTAATACTAAGTGATCATCCTGATAAATCTCATACCCGTTTGATGCCATACCGAATTATTAGAATAGTATTGACTATATTCCCCATGCGGTACTTTACATCGCCCTGACTATCCTGTGAAAACCAACTTATATTTTTAAAAAAAAAAAAATATATATATATATATATATATATATATATATACATATATATATATATATATATATTATTGATAGAGAGCTAGAAACATCGATGAGAGAGAAACATGGATCAGCTGCCGCCTGCACACCCCCCACTAGGGATGTGCACGCAACCAAGGTACATGCCCTTGACTGGAATCGAACCTGGGATCCTTCAGTCCGCAGGCCGACGCTCTATCCACTGAGCCAAACCGGTCAGGCCAATTTGTACTTCCTAATCCCTTCACCTTTACATCCATCTCCCAATTCCCCCTCCTATCTGGAAGCCGTCAAAATATTCTCCATAACGTTGAGTCTGTTTCTGTTCTGCTTGTTCTTTTATTTTGTTTTTTAGATTCAATTGTTGATAGATATGTACTTATTGCCATTTTATTGTTAATATTTCTTATCTTTTATATATTTTTTATTTTAAAAAAATATACTTTTTTGATTTTTACAGAGAGGAAGGGAGAGGGATAGAGAGTTAGAAACATCAATGAGAGAGTAACATCGATCAGCTGCCTACTGGGGATGTGCCCGCAACCAAGGTACATGCCCCTGACCTGAATCAAACCTGGGACCTTTCAGTTCGCAGACCGACACTCTATCCACTGAGCAAAACCAGTTAGGGCTCTTCTTTATTTTAATCATTTTTGCTTTTATTTATTTATTTTAAGAGACAGTAGGAGGGGAGAGAGAGAGAGAGAGAGAGAGAGAGAGAGAGAGAGAGAGAGAGAGAGAAACACTGATTTGTTTTTCCACCTATCCATGCATTCAGTGGTTGAACCCTGCTGTCCCCACAAAAGGGATCGAACCCACAACTTTGGTTTATCAGACCGGCACTGCAACCAACTGAACTACCTGGCCAGGGCAGGCCTTCTTCTTCTAAAAATGACACTTTAGCCGAAACCGGTTTGGCTCACTGGATAGAGCATCAGCCTGCGGACTGAAAGGTCCCAGGTTCGATTCCGGTCAAGGGCATGTACCTGGGTTGCGGGCACATCCCCAGTAGGAGATGTGCAGGAGGCAGCTGATCGATGTTTCTCTCTCATCGATGTTTCTAACTCTCTATCTCTCTCCCTTTCTCTCTGTAAAAAATCAATAAAATATATTTAAGAAAAAAATAAAAAAATAAAAATGACACTTTAAAATTTCATATAATACTGGTTTGATGGTGATGAACTTCTTTAGCTTTTTTTCATTTTTTTTTTCTGGGAAGCTTTTTATCTGTCCTTTGATTGTAATGGTAGCTTTGCTGGATAGAGTGATCTTGGTTGTTGGTCCTGCCTTTTCATCAGTTTGAATATTTATTGCCAATCCCTTCTGGCCTGCAAAGTTTCTGTTTAGAAATCAGCTGACAGTGGTATGGAAACTCCCTTGTAGGTAACTATTTGCTTTTCTCTCTTTTTTAAAAATATTTATTTATTGTCTAAAGTTTTACATATGTATCCTTTTTCCCATTTGACCACGCCCCACCCCCACTTCCCCCAACCATTCCCACCCCGGGCAAGCTCCCACTGTCCCAGTGTCTGTGTCCATTGGTTATGCTAATATGCATGCATACAAGTCCTTTGGTTGCTCTTTAACAGGCCCCTCCCCTGCCATTTGTCTCTGGATATATCCTTTTTTTTTTAAAATATATTTTATTGATTTTTTACAGAGAGGAAGGGAGAGAGATAGAGAGTTAGAAACATCGATGAGAGAGAAACATCGATCAGCCGCCGCCTGCACACCTCCTACTGGGGATGTGCCCGCAACCCAGGTACATGCCCTTGACCGGTATCGAACCCGGGACCTTTCAGTCCACAGGCCGACGCTCTATCCACTGAGCCAAACCGGATTCGGCTGGATCTATTCTTATTCATCAAATTATGGTGATCATTATATCCCACATATGAGTGAGATCATGTGATATTTATCTTTCTCCAACTGGCTCATTTCACTTAGCATAATGCTCTCCAGGTCCATCCATGCTGTTCCAAATGGTAAAACTTCCTTCTTGTTTTATTGTGGCGTAGTGTTCCATTTTGTAGATGTACCATAGTTTTTTATCCAATCATCTGCTGATGGGCACTTAGGTTGTTTCCAAATCTTAGCTATTATAAATGGTGCTGCTATGAACATAGGGGTGCATATATCCTTTCTGATTGGTGTTTCTGGTGTCTTGAGATATAGTTCTAGAAGTGGGATCACTGGGTCTAATGGGAGTTCCATTTTTAAGTTTTTGAGGAAATTCCATACTGTTTTCCATGGTGGCTGTACCAGTCTGCATTCCCACTAACAGTGCAAGAGGGTTCCTTTTATTCCACATCCTTGCCAGCACTTGTCATTTGTTTTGTCTTTTGTTTTTTAATTGTTTTATTGCTTGAAGTATTACAAAGAGTATTACATATGTCTCCTTATCCCCCGCCCTTGACAATCCCCTGGCCTCCCCTACCCCCCAGTGTCTTATGTCCATTGGTTATGCTTATATGCATGCATACAAGTCCTTCGGTTGATATCTTACCACCCGCCCCTCCTGCCCCCCAACCCTCCCTGGCCTTCCCACTATAGTTTGACTGTCTGTTTGAGGCTGCTCTGCCTCTGTATTTATTTTTGTTTATAATGGTCTTTATTATCCATAAATGAGTGAGATCATGTGGTATTTTTTCTTCATTGACTGGCTTATTTCACTTAGCATAATGCTCTCCAGTTGCACCCATGCTGTTGCAAATGGTAAGAATTCCTTCTTTGTTACAGCAGCATAGTATTCCATCATGTAGATGTACCACAGTCTTCTAATCCATTCATCTACTGATGGGTACTTGGGCTGTTTCCAGATCTTAGCTATGGTGGATGTGCTGCTATGAACATAGGGGTGCATATATCCTTTGTGATTGGTGTTTCTGTTTTCTTGGGATATATTCCTACAAGTGGGATCACGGGGTCAAATGGGAGTTCCATTTTTAGTTTTTTGATGAAACTCCATACTGTCTTCCATAGTGGCCGCACCAGTCTGCATTCCCACCAGCAGTGCAGGAGTGTTCTTTTTTCTCCCCACCCCTCCAGCACTTGTTGTTTCTTGATTTGTTGATGATAGCCATTCTGACAGATGTGAGTTGGTATCTCGTTGTTTTGATTTGCATCTCTCAGATGGTTAGTGACTTTGAGCATGTTTTCATATGCCTCTCAGCCTTCTGTATGTCATCTTTCGAAAAGTGTCTATTTAGGTCCTTTGCCCACTTTCTGATTTGGTCACTTATCTTCCTTTTGTTAAGTTGTATGAGTTCTCTGTAATTTGTGGGGATTAAACCCTTATCTGAATTATGCACCCCTATGTTCATAGCAGCACAATGTATAATAGCTAAGATTTGGCAACAACCTAAGTGCCCATCAGAGGATGAATGGATTAAAAAACTGTGGTACATCTACACAATGGAATACTACTCCACAATAAAAAAAGAAGGAACATTTACCATTTGCAATAGCATGGATGGAACTGGAGAGCATTATGCTAAGCGAAATTCCAGGTGTGTATATAATATGATCAATTCTAAGTATCCCTCCCAGGACATTAAATTCCAGGGATAGAGAGTAAGAAACATCGATGAGAGAGAAACATCGATCAGCTGCCTCCTGCACACTCCCTACTGGGATTGTGCTCGCAACCAAGGTACATGCCCTTGACCGGAATCAAACCTGGGACCCTTGAGTCCACAGGCCAATGCTCTATCCACTAAGCCAAAAAGGCTAGAGTTGTCTGTGTTTTTTTTTAAATCAGAACATTTATTGCAGGACTAATCATTGAAATCCTTAAGATGAACTGGATGATGCAACAGCTGCCCATGGGTTTAGGTGTTGTTCCTTCCTGGAATCCATGCCCGAATCTGCGGTGTGCAATTATTAGGTGCCTCATTTGACCAAGTCCTGGTGGTATGTCATCTCTAGCCTTGGCACTCATAGGTTGTAGGAAAATCAAAAGCATCTAAGGTCATGGAAGCCTAGGGGAGTGTTGAAATGAACAACCAGATCGAAAGGCTATACTTTCTCTTCTGTTTGGCAGGGTAGCCACTTTGGCACAGGGAGATTTCTGAAGGGGGTAGGTGTTAGGGCCACAGCAGGGCACAACACAGGTATCTTATTGCGATGCTTTCTGAATGATGATGGTCCCTATCTTATCTCACTTCTGCAGCCGAAACCAAACAGCTCCTTGGCACTGTTTAAAGAGATTCATATCCTGCAGTTGCAGGAGGACATATTGAAAATGGGGTCAAGTACTCTGACCATAAGGTGCCAGTGCCGCTAGAGTGGAGGTCTAGGAACTGGGATGTGGACATTTGGAGGGTTCTACCGGAAAACTTTGAACTCCCAGATTTACCTGAATCCTCTGATGTGTTAAAGAAGCTCTACCTCCTTGGAAGTAGCCTCCTTTTGACAGAAACCACAGGTGAAGATGTCACCTGAGGACGCTGGCTCACAAAGATGTCCTCCTCCAGATCCAAGAGCCTCCTCACCTCTCCTCCAGATTGAAAACTGGGCCAGGACCCCTCTGAGGAAACAGCTCCCTCAATGAAAGAACTGCAGGGTCTGCATAACCTGCACTGACAGGAAGGGGAAAACATGCGGATTGAGTGTGTCAGACCAGGCTGGGGAACAGAAAGGTGGGTAAGATGTTTATTGTCTTGGGGTGGGGTCACCTGGAATTTAATGTCCTGGGAAGGATATTTAGAATCGATCATATTACATACACACCTGGAAGTTTCCTCAACTCTCTTTTTTAATTAAATATTCAATTACTGTTGATATACACTACTGTATTAGTTTCAGGTGTACACCCACTGATTAGACATTTTAATACTAAGTGATCATCCTGATAAATCTCACACCCGTTTGATGCCATACCGAATTATTAGAATAGTATTGACTATATTCCCCATGCGGTACTTTACATCCCCCTGACTATCCTGTGACAACCAATTTGTATATTTAAAAAATATATATATATATATATATATTATTGATTTTATTGATAGAGAGCTAGAAACATCGATGAGAGAGAAACATGGATCAGCTGCCTCCTGCACACCCCCCACTAGGGATGTGCACGCAACCAAGGTACATGCCCTTGACTGGAATCAAACCTGGGATCCTTCAGTCCGCAGGCCGAGCTCTATCCACTGAGCCAAACCGGTCAGGGCCAATTTGTACTTCCTAATCCCGTCACCTTTACATCCATCTCCCAATTCCCCCTCCCATCCAGCAGCCTCTAAATATTCTCCATAACGTTGAGTCTGTTTCTGTTCTGCTTGTTCTTTTATTTTGTTTTTTAGATTCAATTGTTGATAGATATGTACTTATTGCCATTTTATTGTTAATATTTCTTATCTTCTTTGTATATATTTTTTATTTTAAAAAAATATACTTTTTTGATTTTTACAGAGAGGAAGGGAGAGGGATAGAGAGTTAGAAACATCAATGAGAGAGTAACATTGATCAGCTGCCTACTGGGGATGTGCCCGCAACCAAGGTACATGCCCCTGACCTGAATCAAACCTGGGACCTTTCAGTTCACCGACCCACACTCTATCCACTGAGCAAAACCAGTTAGAGCTCTTCTTTATTTTAATCATTTTTGCTTTTATTTATTTATTTTTAGAGACAGTGGAAGGGGGGAGAGAGAGAGAGAGAGAGAGAGAGAGAGAGAGAGAGAGAGAGAGAGAAACACTGATTTGTTTTTCCACCTATCCATGCATTTAGTGGTTGAACCCTGCTGTCCCCACATCAGGGATCGAACCCACAACTTTGGTTTATCAGACCGGTGCTGAAACCAACTGAACTACCGGGCCAGGGTGGGCCTTCTTCATCTAAAAATGACACTTTAATATTTCATATGATACTGGTTTGATGGTGATGAACTTCTTTAGCTTTTTTTCTTTTTTTGTCTGGGAAGCTTTTTATCTGTCTTTTGATTGTAATGGTAGCTTTGCTGGATAGAGTGATCTTGGTCTTTGGTCCTGCCTTTTCATCACTTTGAATATTTATTGCCAATCCCTTCTGGCCTGCAAAGTTTCTGTTGAGAAATCAGCTGAGAGTGTTATGGAAACTCCCTTGTAGGTAACTATTTGCTTTTCTTCCTTTTTTTAAAAAATTTATTTATTGTCTAAAGTTTTACATATGTGTCCTTTTTCCCCTTTGACCACGCCCCGCCCCCACTTCCCCCAACCATTCCCACCCCGGGCAAGCTCCCACTGCCCCAGTGTCTGTGTCCATTGGTTATGCTAATATGCATGCATACAAGTCCTGTGGTTGCTCTTTAACAGGCCCCTCCCCTGCCATTTGTCTCTGGATCTATTCTTATTTATCAAATTACTAGAGGCCCGGTGCACAAAAGTTTGTGCACTCGGGGGCGGGGGGGTCCCTCAGCCTGGCCTGTGCCCTCTCACAGTCTGGGACCCCTCGGGAGATAACACCCTGCTGGCTTAGGCCTGCTCCCGGGTGGCAGAGAGCAGGCCCAATCCCTAGGTGCAGCCCCTGGTCGGGCTCAGAGCAGGGCCGATTGGGGAGTTGGGGCATGACCCCTTGTCATGCACAGAGCAGGGTGGATCAGGAAGTTGCGATGGCACCCCCAGTCACGCTCAGGGTAGGGCCGATTGGGGGGTTGGGGCACCGCCCCCTGTCACACTCAAGGCAGGGTCGATGGGGAGGTTGCGGTGCCAACCCCTGTCATGCACAGAGCAGGGCCCATCAGGGGATTGAGGAGCTCCCCCCCCACCCCCCCCACCCCCGTCACTCAGAGAGTAGGGCCGATAGGAGAGTTGGGGCACCGCCCCCTGTCACACAGAGCAGGGCGGATCAGGGGGTTGGGGCGCCGCCCTCTATCACCCACAGAGCAGGGCTGATCAGGGGGTTGGGGCGCTGCCACTGTCACACTCAGGGCAGGGCCGATGGGGAGTTTATGGCTCTACCCCATCACACACAGAGCAGGGCCCGTGGGGGCGGTGGGGGGGGGGGGTTGCGGTGCCACACCCTGTCACACACAGAGCCGCAGGGCGATCAGAGGTTGGGGAGCTCCCCCGTATCAGGCACAGAGCAGGGCTGATCAGGAGGTTGGGGCGCCTTCCCCTGTCACGAACAGTGCAGGGCAGATAGGGAGGTTGTGGCCCCGCCCCCTGTCACACACAGAGGTGCAGGGTGATCAGGGGGTTTGGGCGCTGCCCCCTGTCACGCTGATCCCGGTGCCAGGAGGCCTCGGGGGTCCGCTGATCCCGGTGATGGGAGGCATATTACCCTTTTACTATATAGGACAGAGGCCTGGTGCATGGGTGGGGCTGGCTGGTTTGCCCTGAAGGGTGTCCTGGATCAGGGTGAGGGTCGTCACTGGGGTGCCTGGCCAGTCTGGGTGAGGGGCTGAGTGCTGTTTTCAGGCTGGCGGGTGACGGAAGCTCCCAACCGCTCCTTTTTTTCTTTTTTAATTCTGGGCCAGCTTTAGCTCTGAGGCTCCAGCTCTTAGGCCTCCACTGCTGAAAGTAGGTAATCGAAACAATGTATAACTCCAGCTCTGACTCCAGCTCTGAGATCCCAGCTAGCTGAAAGCAGGTTTCTGGTGTTTTTTTTAGCTTCTATATGTTACTATGTTTCAAACTGCCCGCTCAGAGGCCTGCAGCGGCAGGCGGGGAACGTTGGAGTCCTCCGTCACTGAAGCAAGCAAGCCTCATGTTCAGTTTAAGCTGCCTGGCTGCCGGCCGCCATCTTGGCTGACAGTTAATTTGCATGTCTCGCTGATTAGCCAATGGGAAGGGTAGCGGTCGTACGCCAATTACCATGTTTCTCTTTTATTAGTGTAGATGTTGATCGTTATATCCCACATATGAGTGAGATCATGTGATATTTATCTTTCTCCAACTGGCTTATTTCACTTAGCATAATGCTCTCCAGTTCCATCCATGCTGTTCCAAATGGTAAAAGTTCCTTCTTGTTTTATTGTGGTGTAGTATTCCATTGTGTAGTTGTACCATAGTTTTTAATCCAATCATCTGCTGATGGGCACTTAGGTTGTTTCCAAATCTTAGCTATTATAAATGGTGCTGCTATGAACATAGGGGTGCATATATCCTTTCTGATTGGTGTTTCTGGTGTCTTGGGATATAGTCCTAGAATTGGGATCACTGGGTCAAATGGTATTTCCATTTTTAACTTTTTGAGGAAATTCCATACTGTTTTCCACAGTGGCTGCACCAGTCTGCATTCCCACCAGCATTGCAAAAGGGTTCCTTTTATTCCACATCCTTGCCAGCACTTGTCATTTGTTGATTTGTTGATGATAGCCATTCTGACAGATGTGAGATGTTATGTCATTGTTGTTTTGAGTTACATCTCTCAGATGATTAGTGACTTTGAGCATGTTTTCATATGTCTCTCTGCCTTCTGTATGTCCTCTTTCCAAAAGTGTCTACTTAGGTCCTTTGCCCACTTTTTGATTTGGTCATTTATCTTTCTTTTGTTAAGTTGTATGAGCTCTCTGTAAATTTTGGAGATTAAACCCTTTTCTGAAATATCATTGGCATATATGTTTTCCTACGCAGTGGCTTTCTTGTCGTTTTGTTGATATTTTCTTTTTCTGTGCAGAAGCTTTTAATTTTAATGTAGTCCCATTTGTTTATTTTCCTTTTAGTTTCCATTGCCCTAGGAGCTGTGTCAGTAAAGATATTGCAATGACATATGTCTGCTATTTTGCTGCCTATGGAGTCTTGTAGGATTTTTATGGTTTCCTATCTTACATTTAAGTCCTTTAGCCATTTTAAGTTTGTTTTTGTGTATGGTGTAAGTTGGTGACCTAGTTTCTTTTCTTTCTTCTTTTTTTTTTGTTGCATGTGTCTGACCAAATTTCCCAGCACCATTTATTGAAGAGACTGTCTAGACTCCACTGTATGCTCTCGCCTCCTTTGTCAAATATTAATTGAGCATAATGGGTTGGGTCCATTTCTGGGTTTTCTGTACTTTTCCATTGGTGTATGTGACTGTTCTTATGCCAGTACCAGGCAATTTTGAGAACCGTGGCTTGGTAATATAGCTTGATATATGGTATTGTGATCCCTCTAATTTTGTTCTTCTTTCTCAGGATTGCTGTGGCTATTCCAGATGAATTTTAGGAGAGTTTGTTCTAGATCTTCGAAGTATGCCATTGGTATTTTAGTGGGGATTGCATTGAATCTGTAGATTGCTCTGGGTAGTATGGACATTTTAATAATGTTGATTCTACCAATTCATGAACATGGTATGTTCTTCCATTTGTTTATGTCGTCCTCCATGTCTTTTTTCAATGTCATGTAGTTTTCCGAATACAGTTCTTTTACCTCCTTAGTTAAGTTTATTCCTAGGTAGCTTAATATTTTTGGTGCAATGGTAGATGGGATTGTTTTTTCCATTTCTCTTTCTGTGAGTTCATTATTGGTGTATAAAAAGGCCATAGATTTCTGGGTGTTAATTTTGTATCCTGCTACATTGCTGAATTCATTTATTAGGTCTAGTAGTTTTTTGATGGAGTCTTTGGGGTTTCCTATGTATAGTATCATGTCATCTGCAAATAAGGACAGTTTTACTTCTTTTCCAATTTGTGTGATGACCCACGTCCCGCGTGGTTCAGGGTTCGGTCTCTGGAGAAGGGCCATGCGCAAATGACAGAGATGAGACAAGAAATAATAAGTTGAAAATTGGGGGGCCAGGCGGGAGCCCAGTGCAAGAAGAAGGACTCCACTTGTGCTCAGGCCTTGCCATCCTTTTATTCAGTTTGAGATACACCTATAGCCCTTAGGCAGGCAATTTCCAGTAACAGACTATTTTATCAGTAAGGATTTACATGACTATCTGGTTGGGAAATTGCTTCAGCTGCCATTGTCTTGACTAAACAGTGTATAGCTCTGACCTTTGCCAGGGCTCAAGGTTCACCAGGATTCCGGGCTCCTTGTCCACACCTCTCTGCTAGTAAGACAATGGGCTGCTTCCCACAAAATTGTATGCCTTTTATTTCTTCTTCTTGTCTGATTGCTATGGCTAGCACTTCTAGTACTGTATCGAACAGGAGTGGTGAAAGTGGGAATCCCTGTCTTGTTCCCGTTCTCAAGGGAACTAAGTTTAGTTTTTGCCCATTGAGTATGTTGTTGGCTGTAGGTTTGTCACATAAGGCTTTTATAATGCTGAGGTATGATCCCTCTATTCTCACTTTGCTGAGTTTTTATGAAGAAAGGATGTTGGATTTTTTCAGATGCTTTTTCTGCATCAATTGGTATGATTACTATCTGCTTTTCTCTTGCTGCTTTTAAGATTCTCTCTTTGTCTTTAACCATTTGCATTTTAATTATGATGTGTCTTGGTTTGGGTCTCTTTCAGTTCATCTTGTTTGAGACTCTCTGTGCTTTCTGGACTTGTATGTCCATTTCCTTCACCAAGTTAGGGAAGTTTTCCGCCATTATTTTTTTCAAATAGGTTTTTCAAATTTTTGCTCTCTCTCTCTCTCCTCTTTCTGGCACCCCCATGATGTGCATGTTGAGATGCTTAAAATTGTCCCAGAGGCTCCTTACACTACCATCATTTTTTAAAATATTTTTTCTCTTCGGTGTTCTGATTGGGTGTTTCTTGCTTTCTTATATTCCAAATCACTGTTTTGATTCTCAGCTTCATCTATCGACTCTATTGTTGATTTCCTGTAACATATTCTTCATTTCAGTTAACGTATCCTTCATTTTTTACTGAAATTTTTTTTTAAATAGGTAATGTCCACTTATTTATTTATTCATTTATTTGAGAGACAACCATCAATTTGTTGTTCCACTTATTTATACATTCATTGGTTGATTCTTGCATGTGTCCTTATTGGGATCGAAACTGCAACCATGGCACCTCTGGATGATACTCTAACCAAGTGAGCCGCTCGGTCAGGGCCAGAAGAATTTTCTATGTTCATTGTCACTAGATTCTTTTATTATATTTACTTTCTTTTTTTTTTAATATATTTTATTGATTTTTTACAGAGAGGAAGGGAGAGAGATAGAGAGTTAGAAACATCGATGAGAGAGAAACATCGATTGGCTGCCTCCTGCACATCTCCCACTGGGGATATGCCCGCAACCCAGGTACATGCCCTTGACCGGAATCGAACCTGGGACCCTTCAGTCCACAGGCTGACGCTCTATCCACTGAGCCAAACCGGTTTCGGCTATTATATTTACTTTCAACCTACTCCAATTAGGTTTAACACGCCATGGAACTGCTCTTGGTATAATTACCAATTACTTTTGTCTTGTAGGTCCAAACTACTTTGTAGTCTTCTTACTCTCAGTAACCTTGGATTTGGTTGTTCATTTCAACACTCCCCTAGGCATCCATGAACTTACATGCTTTTGATTTTCCTCCCACTTCACTGGTCATTTCTTCAGCCTCCTCTGGTGAAATCTCCTTTGCCTTATCTTCCAATATTGTAGTGTCTTAGGGTTCTATATCTATATTTTTCGCTTTCTCACAAGTTATCTCACCTATTCCAATAGCTTTATATATTATTTGCAGGCTCATAGAATCTTCTGAGATTCATGCCCTTGTGTACTCCTTCCATATCATATCAGGGTTGGCCTGTGTGACCAAAAGAAGTGATAATATTTGCTTCTAAAACTAGGTCATAGTGTGGTTTTTGCCTTTTGATCTCTCTTGGATTGCTTGCTCTGGAGGAAGCTAACTATCCTTAGGACACCCAAGCAGCCTACAGAGTGGCATGGGGTGAGAAAATGATGCCTCTTTCCAATAGCCATGTAGGTGAGCCATCTTGGAAGTGGATTCTTACACCCCAGTCAGATGACTGCAGCCCCAGCTGACATCTTTTTTAAAAAATATGTTTTTATTTTTTGAGAGAGAGAGGAAGGGAGAGGGAGAGGGAGAGAAACATCGATCGGTTGACTCCTGCACACACCCTGACAGGAGATCCAGCCCGCAACCCGGGCATGTGCAAGGATAACCATTACCTACTAGTTCAAAGGTTGATGCTCAACCACTGAGCAACACCAGCTAGGTGTCACTTGATATTTTAGCAGCTATTTTACTTTATTTTATTTTGCAAGTTCAGGTCTTTATTTCAAGGTGCCACCTGAATAAGTTATGAGGGTAATACCGCACAATAAAGGAGACTGCCAGCTCTCCTAAAAGGATTTAAAAAGCAGAAATTACCATGATTTGGACTGTGAAAAGAGAGAGACAAGCTAATTTATTCTGGAATTAAAATCAGGCTGTTGCTATTTTAATATCAATACCAGGGCAAGAAAGAGGAAGCACAGAAACCAAAAGAACGAAAGATATTTTAGAAGTTAATGTTTTTGTTTTGTTTGTTATGTAAATAAAGTTTTATGGGAATGGAGTTTTATTCATCAAAATATTGTTTTTTTGTTAATCCTCGCCTAAGGATATTTTTTACATTGACTTTTAGATAGTGGAAGGCAGGGGGAGAGACACAGAGAGAGAAACATCGATGTGAGAGGGACACATCGATGGTTGCCTTCTGCATTCGCCCCTGACCAGGGCTGGGGATTGAGCCTGCAACCAAGGTACATGCCTTTGACTGGAATTGAACCCAGGATCCTTAAATCTGAGGGCTGACGCTCTATTCACTGAGTCAAACCAGCTAGGGTCATCGAAGTATTTTATATATATACTAGGGGCCCGGTGCACGAAATTCGTGCACTGTGTGTGTGGGGGGGGGAGTGTCCCTCAGCCCAGCCTGCCCCCTCTCACATACTGGGAGCCCTCAGGTGTTGACCCCCATCACCCTCCAATCGCAGGATCGGCCCCTTGCCCAGGCCTGACGCCTCTGGCCTAGGCGTCCGGCCCAGGCAGCGGGGACCTGCAGCTGCAGCGGCCCCACGATCGTGGGCTTCACTTTAGGCCCAGGCAAGGGACCCCTAGCTCCTGGGACTGCCAGCTTCAACCGTGCCCAGCTCCCATCGCTGGCTCCACCCCTACTTCCTGCTATCACTGACCAGGGCGGCAAAGGCGCCTGATTCTCCGATCATGGCTGGGCGGCAGGGCAAAGGCGGCCCCAGGGCCGCCTCTGCCCTGCCCCCCAGCTCTTAGCCACCCCCTGGGTTTCTGATCACTGTCAGTGGCAGGGGGCTTCTTCCTGCTTTCCCTTTCGCCTCCCTGCATTGTGCCTACATATGCAAATTAACCGCCATCTTGTTGGCAGTTAACTGCCAATCTTAGTTGGCAGTTAATTTGCATATAGCCCTGATTAGCCAATGAAAAGGGTAGCTCGTACGCCAATTACCATTTTTCTCTTTTATTAGTGTTGATATATATTAGAGGCCCAGTGCACAAATTCATGCATGGGTGGGGGCCGATTGGGGTGGGCCAGCCGGGAAGAGGGGCTTGGGCAGTTGGCGGGTGGACCCTGCCCCCTGGTCGAACTCTGGTCAAACTCCTGGTTGAGGGGACAATTTGCATATTACCCTTTTATTATATAGGATATATATATATATATATATACACACATATATATATATATTTACTTATTTATTTATTTCAGGAAGGAAGGGAGAGGGAGAGAAAGATAGAAACATCAATGATGAGAGAGAATCATCAATCAGTTGCCTCCTGTACAACCCCTACTAGGGATTGAGCCCACAACCCAGGCATATGCCCTGACCTGAATTGAACCGTGACCTCCTGGTTCATGGATCAATGCTCACCCACTGAACCAGACCAGCTTGTTTTCTTGACAAGATCTAAAAATAATCTCTAAAGTCTGAGTGTTTTAAAAAACCCTCCCCACCTTCTAGAAATACTTCTAAGGATAGTTTTTTTTTTATTGTTTAAAACAGTGGTTCTCAACCTTGGCTGCACATTAGAATCACCTGGGAATCTTTTTAAAATCCTGATTTCCGGGCCTCATCCAGAGAACCACTGGTTTAAAACACGCTCTCTTGCCCTAGCCGGTTTGGCTCAGTGGATAGAATGTTGATCTGCAGACTAAAGGGTTCCGTTTTTGATTCCTGTCAAGGGCATATACCTTGCTTTAGGCTCAATCCCTGGCCCTGGTCAGGGCCTGTGTGGGAGGCACCCAACCGATATGTCTCTCTCACATCAATGTTTCTCTCTCTGTGTCTCTCCCTCTTTCTTCTACCCTCTCTAAGACATCAATGGAAAAATATCCTTGGGTGAGGATTAACAAAAAAGCACACAACAAGCTCTCTTGAGGTATAGTTTACATATAATAAAATGCACACTCATTCTAAGTGTACAGTTTGATAATGCTTGGCAAATGTATACACCTAAGTACCTACCACTATTACCAAAATATTACAGAATTTTCCCAATACTCTGGGCCAGGGGTCCTCAAACTTTTTAAAAAGGGGGCCAGTTCACTGTCCCTCAGACCGTTGGAGGGCCAGACTATAGTTTAAAAAAAAAACTATGAACAAATTCCTATGCACACTGCACATATCTTATTTTGAAGTAAAAAAACAAAACTTCAAAAAAAAAGGCTCTCCTAACTTAAAAAAAAAAGGCCCTACTAACTGCAAAATAAAATAAAAAAATAGACCTCCTAACTTAAAAAAAAAAAATCCTAACTTGTTCTTACCTCGGTCCTCAGGCAGCAGCAGGCTCTGCACAAGCAAGCTCGTGACTCGTCCGATCACACCCAAGACTGAGTGGAGGAGTCAGAGAGAAGGAGGGGATTCCGCGAGTGCTGCGCACATTCCACACATGCGCACTGCGGGCCCGGGATGAGTCGGCTGCTAAGCAACAGGCAGCGGCGACAAAAACACCTGGCAGACCAGATAAATATTTTCGGGGGGCCACATGTGGCCCACAGGCCATAGTTTGAGGACCCCTGCTTTGGGCAGTTCCCTCCTGATCCTTACCAGTCAATCCTACCTCACTTCTGACCCCAGGCAACCACTGTTCTGCTTTGTGTCCAGTTTCTTTCTTTCTTTTTTTTTCTTTTCTTAATAATATTTTTATTGATTTCAGAGAGGAAGGGAGAGGAAGAGAGAGATAGAAACATCAATGATGAGAGACAATCATTGATCGGCTGCTTCCTGCCTGTCCCCCACTAGGGATCTAGTATGCAACCCAGGCTTGTGCCCTTGACCAAATCGAACCTGGGACTCTTCACTCTGCAGGCCTATGCTCTATCCACTGAGCAAAACCGGCCAGGGCTGTGCCTAGTTTCTTTCACTCAGCATAATAATTTTGAGAATCTCCATGTTGCTGCGAGTATTGGTATTTCATTTCCAAGACCTGTTTTTAGTAACAAAAATAGAACAAGTTTCAATTCTGAACAGAATTGTCATAAATATTCTCTATTTCATTCAGATAAGATTCTTTGAATCAGTTTTACAACATGGAATGGTATCCACACCTCTGAAGCTGCTGGAAAGAGGAGCATTTCCTTCTGAAATAAGCTAGTCAGAGAAAGACAAGTATCACATGTGACTCTAATGAACAAAATAAACTGATGACAAATAGAGACATGGAAGCATGGAACAGACTGATGAATCTCAGAGGGAAGCGGGGTGGGGACCGAGGAAAGAGATTAACCAAAGACTTATATGCATACCAGTGGCCTGGTACATGGATTCATGCACATTGAAAGGAAATTAATTAGAAGAAATATTTTAATATCGCTATTCGCCCTTTCTCTATAATAGAAGTGTCAACCAAATTCATGATTGACAATGACAGATCTAAACACACGCGTGGGATTGGCACCAGTGAGAGCTTTATATGTATCGCGCATGCATGAGTCAATGTAGCCTTTTATATATATAGAGTAAACTTGCCTAATTAGACCTGCTTTCTGATGTAGCTAAACTTTTTCCAGCCCAGTGAAGGGTTGGGAAAATTCTTTCAGGTAATTGTCAGCAACACAACAGTAAATATCAACACGAAGCAGATTATTATTGTAGATCACGCAAGGAGAACAAAGGGTAAAATATTTAACTGTAGCAGTGTTTGACTATATTCTGTGCAGTGAGAATACCTGAAGTGATTTTCAAGTTCCACCATTTCTTACTTCTTTTCAGTCAGGTCAAGTTTCTAAGCTTTCTAAATCTTCATTTTCCAGCTAATGAAAAGAAAATAGGATTCCACTGAGTCTCCAATCTACCTACTCCAGGACTTCTGTGATAATCAAATGAGATGAGGCATGGGAAAATGCTTCACAGACATTTGGTTAAAGTGTAAAATGTTTCCACCTGGCTATAAAGCAAGTCATATTCCTGGGCTGTAGAAACTCCAAGGAGGTAGTCACTAGGGAGAGGAAGCCAAGTGTTGCTATGTGACATCATTACCCGGTGTCCACAGCCACCATGTCCAGGCTGGACTGAGCTGTGGGCCACAGTTTGCACCATGGGATCTTGGCAGCGTCAGCTGCAATTTAGTGGGCTGTCGCTCCAGGGTGGTGGCGGGGCCTTTGTACCACTTGGGGGAAGCTGAATGTTGCTTTGTGGGCCAGTGCATGTCATGGCAGCTCCTGTGTTGAGTGTCTGCCCCCTGGTGGTCAGTGTGCATCATAGCGGAAGGTTGGACACAGCATATTAGCCTTTTATATAGAGAGATTTATATAGAGAGATTTGAAGGATGGAATCACTTTGCTGCTATTTGACTCTAAATAAGTGTGGATGGAAACAAGGTTCTATGGGAAGTAACCTCACAAAGTGATCTGATCATAAATTCCTAACTACCCAGGTCATGGTGGGTAGTCACACCCCAGGCATGCAACTTTTAATAAAAGGTTCATCTTTGCCTTAAGCAAGCCCTGTCCATTGTTTTGTGCATGTAGGTTAACACACCTTTGAAATAAGTATAACCACCCTCAAGAGAGCACATAATTGTTAATTATCCTGTCATCCAATCTCTTTCTTGCCTTCTCCCACCTTCATGTAATTTTTTTTACATTCCATCCTTAATTTCAAATGCATAGAAGAAACTGCAAAACTGTCATTCTCTGGAGCTTTGGGGATCTTGCTTCCTGCAATTGTCATCAGTTTTGGTTCAAATTCTCTACAGGTTTGGATGTTCTTAATGTCAATATAAGTCTATCTTAAGCTACTTTTCTGTATACCTTCCCCATCCCTCAGTGGGGTTCTAACTGGCGCACCTGCTCCTCTGGCCCAGGAATACTTTCCCAGGCTTATCTTGGAGGCGGCCGTGCTCTTTCTCCCGTTCTCTGAGCCATCTTTCTGAGCTTAGTGCAGATGCCAGCTCTTTGTTTCCTCAGTCAGAAGGAACCTCTCCCTTCTCCATCCTCCTGGTTCAGCAGCTGTGACTACATTTGTAGCAGGGGCCTGAGCTGGAGTCCTGGCTGCCTGGCCTGAGCCAAACTGTGACTCTCTGGCATCGGATCTGCCTCCTTGTTCTCTAACCACAATGATGTGGGCCCTCACCCCACAGGGCATCACTTGGGTAAAGGTGATCTGGGGCATGTGGATGCGCCAACTGGATTTCTACTGCTTGATGACAATAATAACAGTAGCCCGCATTAGCTAGGGATTCTTACAGCTCCAAAAGACTATACAATGGAGTTATAGATGAGGAAACTTAGAGAGGTGGAGGGACTTGCCTAAGGTAACACATGCAAAACTACATTTACCGTTGTTGATGGCACATCACTCCTTCTCCCAGATTGCTCTGCATTCAAAGGACCTTCTGATGTCTAGGACAGGAAATAATAGACTATGCTCCCCCTGGTGGAGGGATGTAGCAACACACAATGTCCCTGCAAAGATGAGAGGGTTACTGCCTTGAGCACCACAAGCAAGTCACAGGACGCTCAGCTGATCGGAAGACGAGTTTAGACTTCCTTTTACACTTTCCCCCCAGTAGATAAATGTTACTGCATTTTCAAAATATGACAAGTAGGTTTTGAGGGTCATCTACCATCTTCTTTGTAGCTAGACAACTCTTAGATCTTACACATGGGCTAGCTGATAGGTTTTTTTTTCAGAGACATAGATAACACCTAACATTTTTCTGATATCCTTGTGTTTAACTGCTGTGGCTTGCTGAATCTAAGCAGCTGAGTTTGATATAAGTTCAATGCCACTAACTGCGCTAACTTTCTGGACTTGAGATATTGAACGAACAATGCTTGGCCCCATATGAACACTACAGGTAGATTTTTTTTTCCAGATAGATTTTTTTTTTAATACAAAAATGATCAGGCTCCAGTAAGAGCCCCACTCTCCTGAACAGAGACGTTGATAGGGAAGTGAGCATTCACTGACCTCATCCTGTAAAGGAGGCCCAGTGGAGCACCCTCAGCCATGTGCCATGACTCCAGACTGTGTGAACTATGGCCAGTTTCTTTCTCTTCCCCACTGTTTGTCAACTCGGAGCCTCTTCCTTTTACTTCCAAGGAGGCGGAGTTCTACATTGACGAAGTCCCTTGCAGAATGATCTCATCAAGAAACTCTGTACCCGCCCAAGCCGGTTGCTCAGTGGTTAGAGCACCAACCCTTGGAGGGCTGAGGGTTTGATTCCCAGTCAAGGGCATGTACGTACCTCAGACCTCAGTTGCAGGTTCCATCCTGGGCCCTGGTCAGGGCACAAGCGGGAGGAAACCAACAATGTTTCTTTCTCCCCCCGCCTCTCCTTCCCTTCCACTCTACAAAAATCAATGAAAAAAATATTCTCACTCCTCAATAAGGATAAAAACAAAAACACTCTGTACCTATTAGCTATCTATCTTTCTATCCCTCACACCCAGCCCTAAGCAACCTTTAATCTTTTTGTCTGCATAAATTTGCCATTTATGGATGTTTCACATATATAAATTATATATGTGGTCTCTTACATATTTTGAAATTAAGTGTGTTTACATTGTAATTTTGCTTTGTACCACAATTATTGGAATCAGTGTTTTCAGCCCTGTGATTTTATACGTTTTTAAAGATTAGCAGAACATTACAGCAAATCCAGAGTTAAATTTTATCATCCCTTCCCCGAAGAGAAGCCCAGAGGCTCTATTTCTCAAGGAAACAAAATGAAAAGGAGTACAAATAGCCACCAAGGGAGTTAGGACATTTTGACCTTTTATTGAAGATTTTACCATCTAGGCCCCTGATCCCCAGGTCCTGCCTGTCCTGGGGTCTGAGCTCACCTTTGAGATGAAAAAGGCTGGGCGACGGATGGGTCAGGGCTGTCTCCTGCCCATTTCCAGGCTGTGGAGCTGCCCTGTCAGTAGGAAAGATGCCTGAGGACACCCAGTGGTGTCCCATCTGCTAGAGGAAGCAGCAGTTATTGGAGCAAGGACTAAAGATGAGGCATTTGCTTGGCTGGTGTGGTTCAGTGGTTGAACATTGACCTATGAACTAGGTCATGGTTTGATTCTCTGTCAGGGCACATGTGGGCTCGATCCCATGTGGGGCATGCAGGAGGCAGCCAATCAATCAATGATTCTCTATCATCATTGATGTTTCTACCTCCCCCCTCCCTTCCTCTCTGAAATCAATTTTTTAAAAATTTATATATATATATATATATATATACATATATATACATATATATATATATATATATATATACATACATATATATGTATATATATATATATATATATATATGAGGCCCGGTGCACGAAATTCATGTGGTGGCGGGGGGGGGGGGGGAGGGGGGATGGTCCCTCAGCCCGGCCTACACCCTCTCCAATCTGGGACCCCTCGGGGGATGTCTGACTGCCGGTTTAGGCCTGTAAACCAATCCTGCAATCCAGGACCACTGGCTCCTAACCACTCACCTGCCTGCCTGCCTAGTGCCCCCAACTGCCCTCCCCTGCTGGCCTGGTCACCCCCGACTGCCCTACACTACTGGCCTGATCTTGCCCCAACTGCCCTCCCCTGCCGGCCTGATTGCCCCTAACCCTCTGCCAGCCTGATCTCGTCCCTAAATGCCTCTGCCTTGGCCTCCACTACCGTGGCTTTGTCCAGAAGGAAGTCGGACATCTGGAAGGTGGCCGGTTGACCTGGTCTAATTAGCATGTTATCCTTTTATTACTATAGATGAGGCACTTGCCAACAGGCCAGGCCAGCTCTTGAGGCTGCCTAGGGAGCCACAGGTACTTCAGGTGGGGATATTCTGCAGGGTCAGCCACAGGACAGGCATCTGCTAAGGCGGTATGTGCAAGCTCTGCCTTGGGTCTGACCCGAAGGAGGAAGCTTGTCAACCTGACCTCCTCCTTCTGAGTTCACATCTAGCGGCCAACCACTTCCCCAGGAATCCTTTCCCCAGCAAAAATCCTTTGTCTCCAATATTGGGCGGGACGCACACAACTCTAGGACGTGACCCAGAAGTGAGCAGCTGTTGTAGTGTCAATTGCAGACTTAACCAAGCAGATGCTCTAAGTTAGAGGATGGCTCTGGAGAACTCCACATTCTCCTTGGACAATTTTAAGTGAGTTCAGAGGGTTGGGAGGACGTGCTCTGGCTGAGCGGGAGCAGAGAGGAGGCAGGAACGAAGGTCCAGTGTCAAACAAAGACCTGGCTTATAGGAAGAGGGCAGGAGAGGAAAAAACACAAAAAGGAGCTAAAATGATAAGATTCTGAAGTTGGGTTTGAAATAAGGACACAGTGACGAGATGCCTGCAGCTTGTTTTAATCCCATCTCCTCTGTCCGGGGAGCATGCTCTTCAGATTAGAAATGGAAGGAAAAATGTTGGTCAAGGAATCGAAAGCCCAGTGTAGTGCCCTGAATGGTGTCCCCTACAAATTCAGTTCACCCCTTATCAGAGGTATCGTTGGCGAATATAGTCTCCCACTCAGTAGGTTGTCTTCTTGTTTTGTTGATGGTTCCCTTTGCTATGCAAAAACTTTTTAGTTTGATGTAGTCCCATTTGTTTGTTTTTTTCTTT
The DNA here is from genome assembly GCF_963259705.1 of Myotis daubentonii. Taxonomy (NCBI): domain Eukaryota; kingdom Metazoa; phylum Chordata; class Mammalia; order Chiroptera; family Vespertilionidae; genus Myotis; species Myotis daubentonii. The sequence continues at coordinate 28,324,451 of NC_081843.1, forward strand.
TGTTCTCCTTAACCAAGGAGATAGATCAGAAAAAAATATTAGTAAGAGCAATGTGAGAGTTTACTGCCTATGTTTTCTTCTAGAAGTTTCATGGTTTCAGGTCTTACATTTACATCTTTAATCCATTTTGAGTTTTTTTCTTGTATATGCTGTAAGAAGGTGCTTTAATTACATTTTTTTTGCATGTATCTGTCCAATTTTCCAAACACCAATTATTGACTAGAGTATCTCTGCCCATTGGAGGAGGTGCCTTCTTATAACCTGTGTATGAAGCTTACCTAGTGCCAGGCATCGTACACCAACTGTCCCTCAGGACAACGATACCCTGCAATGTGCTGATGGCCCAGGGGAGGCGGGTTAAGCAGGAAGAATGGGAGTAGGGGGGCCTTGGGGACACTGGAAGGAAGGAGATAGACAGGGACTGACTGGTGAATGAAGCCCTCAGGTCCCAACAGGGCTCCAGAGAGGCCAGTCCTGCCAAGACACCCAGGGCAGGAGGTCACTGTGATGCCCACCCCAACCCCCCAGTGAAGGGAAGAGGGGTCTGAGCAGGGCAGAGGCTCTGATGAGATGCAATGCCCACCGTGACTTGCCATCCTTGTCCAGTTTCTTCACCTCCTTGATGACCTCCACTGCCTCCCAACAGACCCCAGCACGCCCCAGGGAGGGAGTCAGGCTCCGCAGGAGACAGGCAGCAGCCTCCTCGAGGCGCACTTTATTGGGGAGCGGGGTGGGGGACCTAGGCCTGCTGGGCCCGAAGCAGCGCTCGCACCTGGCTGATCTGCCAGTCAACGCTGGAGCGGGCGGTGCCACCCAGGGCAGCATACTGCTCCACGCTGTGCCCGTAGTCCCACACCTGGCTCACGTCGCCCGAGAACAGGTGGCTGGGGAAAGAAAGGAGATGGGCTAGCGCAGCCCAGCCATGCAGCCTCAGGGACCTGGGAGGCAGCAGAGGGAGGGGAGGGGGCCGCACCTGATGGTCTGTAGCTCCTGCAGCGACAGCTGGTTGAGGGCGACCCCCTTGGTCTCCGCCATGAACACTGCTTTCCCAGAGGCCTCGTGGGCCTGACGGAATGGCATCTGCAGGTGCCAAGCGGAGGGCAGCACTGAAACAGGCTTCCTGGCTCCCTGCCCTGCTGTGGGTACCTATGCCTCCCTAACCACCCCGACCCCTGGCCCCTCCATCCCAGCCACCCCACACTCACCCCTTTGCGGACCAGGTAGTAGGCGAGGTCAGTGGCCAGCATGTCAGGACTAAGAGCCTGCACCATGTTCTCACGGTGAATCTGGGGATGTGGGTGGGGAAGTGGTGAGTCTTGGGGCCCTGGGGACCCCAGGCCTGAAGCTGCCAGCTCCAAGCCTACTCCTCAGCAGTATGTCTCCTGCCCTGGGCAGATCCACTCTTTCCCACCCTGTTTGCTCTCTCCGGCTCGAGCTGTCTTTTCATAATTATTGATAATTTGTGGGTGTGCTATAGGGGTTGCTGTTATGTTTCCAGAGTCCTTATCTTTAGTGCACATCAGAATCACCTGCAGGATTTATTACAAATACAGACCGCCAGGCCCCATCCCTGGAGTCGGATCCAGTGTTACTGGAATGAGGCCCAGAATTGTACTCTCTCAAGTTCCCCGGTGATGCAGACACTGCTGGTCCCAGAACCACTGCTTTAGACACACCCTGAACTAGTTAGGATTGAAATGATACGCAGATAGGGATCTGGTTCAAATAGCGGGGTGGGGTGAAGATAGCTGCCAAATCAAGAATGGCCATGAGGTGGTTACTGCTGAAGCCGGGTGTTGGTACACAGGGGTTCATTACACATATCTCAACAGTTGCATAATGGAATTTCCCATAATAAAAAGAAATCTGGTCAGGCCAGGTGATGGGACCCCTTGAGTCTAACTACTTCCATAGTTTTGCCCCTCAAAGGCAGGACCAAGCACATGCCCCCTCCCCCTGCCCCAGGGCTTCTGGACCACCCACCCTAGCCTCCTCTCATGATCACCCTCTGCCCAGCCCAGAGTTTAGGGACCGGGAGAGAAGATGCATGTCTTACCTGCAACGTAGAGATGACGCCAGTGGCCACCTGGAGGACGGCACCCATGGTGTCTGACACTTCAAACACGGCTTCCTTGTCCTCCTGAGAGGGAGGCAGGTGGCAGGAGGTGAGGGCTCAGCAGCCCCGTCCCTCACGGAGGCATCCCCCTGCTTTCCACTGGGAGCACTCAGCACCCCCACACCCCACACTAGGGAGAGGAGAGAGCTCTCGGGGTGGTCCGGGTCTGGGAGCACGGGATGGAACGTGGCAATTCTGTGGGGCCCCTGCCTGGAAGTGCCAGAGCCCTGCGAACCGGTAGGTGACGTCTATGCAGAGGGGCCCCTCCCTCACCGCCCGCAGCCTCACACCTGTAAGTCCTTGTTGTAGGTGCTTGGAAGTCCCTTGAGGGTCATCAGGAGCCCAGCACACTGAGGGCAGAGTGAGGGTCAGGAGGTGGGACCTCGGAGCCCGCCCCTGGAAGCTTCCCCAGGACCCCCTGGGTCAGCCAGAGGCTTTGCCCTGCTCCCTGCCCGTCTCACCCGTCCAAACACTCGGCCCGCCTTGCTCCGGATCAGCTCCAGGCTGTCCGGGTTTTTCTTCTGGGGCATCAGGCTGCTTCCAGTGCTGGGGACAGAGATGCTGGGGCTGAAGGGCTCCTCTGCCCCGGGCTGCTCTGCTGGCCGGGGCGGAGAGGAAGGAAGCCATGTGGGGGCGCAGAGCGGGGCAGGGCAGCGTGCGGCCTTACCTGTAGGCATCGGAGAGCTGCACAAAGCTGAATTCCTTGGTGCCGTAGAGGATGAGATCCTCGGCCATCCTGCTGAGATGGGTCATGCACAGCGAGGCCCAGAACAGGAACTCGGCTTGTGGGAGGGGAGGGAAGGCAGGCTCTTGGGTCACCAGGCCTCCCTTGCTCTCCGCCCGCCTGGAGAAGCTCCAGGTGGACCATATGGGAGGGGGAGGCAGCTGGAGAGGATGGGGACTGGGGCACAGAGCGGGGGCACCGTGCAGGGGATGAGTGGGCTGGCCCCCAGGACTCACCCACAAAGTCTCGCTCACTGGTAGCATCCATGCTGTTGAGAGTGATGGCCCCAAATTTGAGTTCTGGACAAGGGGGAGAAGGGGAAGGCAATGGGGCTGGGCTGGTGGACAAGGATGGGCCTCCTCCACCCTGAACCAGGCTGCCCAGCCACCTCCCCGTGGCCCCCTTTCAGGGGGGAGGACAGGAGGTGAGGAGGGCCTCTTGTACAGGTCCCAGAGGGAGGCAGGAGCCCTGAGTGTACCCAGGGCCATGCACCTCTGTCACAGGCCTTCCCTTGCCTCTCTAACTTCAGTGTCCATAGCTAACAGGACTCACCCAGACCCCTGCCCTCTCTCTGCAACACCCCGGCAGAAGCTGATGGTGATCTCCCGAGGGTGGGCGGAGGGCTTACCTGTTCGGAGCAGCTCCCGGTCCACACCCAGAGGATTGCCTGCAATGGCCCCACTGCAGGGGCAGGGGATTCTGAGTGACCAGGGCTCCTGGAAAGCAGGCCCTGGCACATACACACCCAGAGTTGCGTCCTGGTTGCCAGGGCTACGGCCAGTCAGCTTGGTGCCTGACACCTGTCCCCGTGCAGGGAATAGCAGGCTGTGGGTAACTGGCTGGCTCTCAGGGGCTTCTCTGGAGAGCTCTGGCCCTGCTCTGACACACTCGCTAGCTTGGTTGTCCACACCTTAGAGAGAACTGGGTGTCCCTCCAAGATCCCGCCTGCCTATGTAGGAAGAACTCTGGATGGGAAAGCCAGTCCCCTCGGTCCTTGCTGGCTCCTCCTCTTCTGTCAATCCCCAAGGGCCATGCTAATTATGTGGCAGCAGCCCTGTCCCCACCCTCGGAGCACTGGGACCTCACTCACCTCCCCAGGGGCAGGACGTTGATCCGCTTCTGCACCTCCAGCAGCCTCTCAGAGTCTCTGGTCAGTGCCACGGCGTGGCTGTGGGAAGCCAGGGTACGGAAGGTCAGGGCAGCCAGGGGGCCTCCCCTCCAGCATGGCCCCTCCATCACCGTCCCACTCACCTCAGGATCCAGTGGCTCCAGCGGATGGGCTGAGCCCTCTGCAGGTGTGTGTACCCTGGGAAGAGGATGTCACGTTCTCTGTGGGGGAAGAGTAGGGACAGGGTGCCTGAGGGCCTGCAGCCCTGGACCCTCCAGAAAAGAGCAGGGCAGGTCTACCGGGATCTCCCTGCACGAGGGGGCGAGTGATCTCCTGGGGATAAATCATTGTAAGGGAACAGACCCAAGACCAAGCGTGGAGTAGACCCTCAGCTCGGGTCTTTGCTACTCACGGCACAGTGGGTACCACCTGGCAGTGGGAGCCATGTCTGTGAGCGAGAAGCTCCCCAGGAGCCCAGAGAGCCAGGGGCACTTCAGAGTGGGCGGGACAGAGGCCGAGTGCTGTGGGCGCTGGTTCTGGTTTGTTTTTTTTAGTAAACATTACTGAGGTGATGACTCACATACAATTCTCTCATTTGAAGTGGACAACCATCACCACATCAATTTTAGAACCTTTCACTACCCCAAAGAGAAGGCCAGCACTCCTCAGCAGGCCCTCTTTACTCCTCCGGCCCCCAAGGGTGATGGTGCTTATGCCCTGGTTTGCCCCCAGGTGATGTGGTCTGTGAAACAGAGGTCACAGGGAGCTGGGGAAAAGGAGGGGTCAACCCTGTCCCTGACACCGAATAGGGACTTCTCAGTAGCCAAGGCACAGAAGCCAGAGCTTGGGGATGAGGCTGGTGGGAGGTAGCCTTTGGCTCTGTCCTTTGCCAGCGTGCTGGGCAGAAATGGGGACAAGGGACCAGGCGGCTGAGGAGCGGCTCGGTCTGCCCCAGGCACGGCCAGCCCCCTTCCTCAGGCTTCAGGGCACCTGCCCAGTGCTTTAGCTTCCTGCTTGCGAATCCTCAAAGCGTGAGCTTGCCCTGCCTGCCATGGGGTAAGGTATACTGCAAGAAACGCCCCACTCCTGCTGCTCTGCTCACTCAGTCCAGGAGCTCTGGGACCCCTTGCACCGCAAGGCCTGGCTCCCCTACCCCCTTCACCCCTGCCTCCTAGGGCTGGTATTCAAGCTGCCTGTCTCAGGGGAGAAGAGACCTGGCGGCCTTCACGCCCTTCTCTGCACCTAGGCGTCCCCAGGGGACTCACGCCTCTGCCCGGTCCACCATGGTTCTGATGAGCTCCCGGAGGAGGGCAGAGAGCATCGAGCAGTTCTGCCGCATCCACAGCCTGAGATCTGTGACCACCTGTGGAGGGGAGGCGGCACTCAGGGAGACTGATGTGTGACTCCCTGGGGAGCCAGGACAGCTGCTGAGCCCCAACACTGCTGTCTGAGCTCCCCAAGGTTGGGCAGCACAGAGTGGGGGTGGAGGGGCTGGCGGCACCTGGTCGTTCCGACTTCGTCCTGTGTGCAGTTTCCCTGCGGTTTCACCAATGAGCTCCTAGGGGTGGAGGAGGCATGGGTCAGGGTCTGCTGCTCACGCCCAGTGGGGTCCACCCAGGTGGACATGCTTCCTCCCTGCCCTGGAACCTCCCTCCCTGCACCAGGGGCCCCGGGTCCCGCCCAAGTCTCTGCCCTCTCTGCCGAGGCCTCCTGTTCTGAAGTCCCGCCCAAACTCTGCCAATGACGAAGTGAACAGACATTTGTGCTTATGCTCAAAGTGGCCCAGGGCAAGTGGAGAGGGAAGGTGGGGGCGGGGGGGGGGGAAGGAGGGAGGATGGGTCATACCTTGAGACGCCGCTCATTGGCTGTGTGGATGTCCTCATCGTTGGGATTTAGTTTGAAGGTGCCCTGGGCCCACTCCTCCGCCACCTGTAGTAGATGGCAGCCACCCAGGGGTCAGGCTGGCAGGCATGGCAGCCAAGAGGGCCAAGCCCTGTTCCACCCTCACCCTGATCACTGACTGTCCCTGGATTGGAGCTGAGTCCTGGAAGTGCTCCCCGGGGGGGAGGAGAGGGGGCTGTGCAGCCCCCACCCAAGGGAGCTTCTCAGGCACTATGCACCTTTGCCCATGAGCCACGGGGCCACGGGGCATTCAGGATGAAGAGAGCCAGCGAGCTCTGTACAGGGGTAAAGGGCACCTCTCTAGGTGCATAAGCACCACAAAGGGATGTGAGAGCCTTAGGATGACACTGCAACCTGTGCTCGGGGATGCAGATGCGGTGGGAGCCCGAGGCCACAGGGAGGGGCCCTCGAAGGACCGTGGGGCATGAACAGTACCTTGTCCAGGCCCTGGAGTATCTTGTCCATCTCGGCCTTGGTGAGGAGCCCTGCCTTCTGCAGGCCCCGGCTATAGGCCTTGCTGCCTTGCACATCCACTTCCCACAGCTGCCGGTCGTAGGCGATGGACGCGTTGAACTTCTCCATGATGGGGTCCACTGCGCCCACAAACCGGCCGCCCCATAGCTTCCCGCTCTGGCCAGGAGAACAGGAGCAATTAATCTCCCCGCCCTCCGCCAACCTCAAGGGCAGTGCCTCTCACAAAGGGCCCGCAGGAGGGTTATCAATGTGATGGCAGTGGCAGCCAGCGGGCAGGATTACTCTCACTGGACAGATAAGGAAACTGAGGCTCAGAGAGAGGCAGGCACTTGCCCAAGGAGTGAGTGTGGGAAGGTGGCTGGACAGTGAAGTTAGGGCTCTTTCCCACCACCTGACACTGCTCCAGGGAGATGGTGGCAGGGTACAAGGACCCCTGAGACCACAGCAGCACTTCTGCTACTGGCCAAGGTGGAATCCAGAGTTTGAATCAGCTTTGATGTACCAGTGATAATGATAATCATCCTGGTAACGTCTCAGCTTACCAGGCACTGTTCTAAATGCTGGGCACGTACTGACAGCCACCCTCTGAATTGGGCACCAATCTCTCCGGTACCGAGAGGGGAAAACTGAAGCCCAGAACAGTTATGTATCTTTTGCCCTCGCCAGGGGTGGCAGAGCCAGGACTGCCGTCCGGCAGTGTGAAGCCAGCCCGCACACACTCTGAACCCACGTTCCGCCAGGACCTCTGCTGGCTCTGCTATTCTGCTGCAAGGACAGGCAAGGAGGCACTGAGGGACCCATCAGGCTCAAGTTACCTGCATCTCCCTCCCATCGCTGGGGACAGGACCTAAGGTCCCATCCCCAAACTTCTTTGGAGAGCACCTCCGACACACCTGTTATCTCTGGCCTTCTAGGAGGTCACTAGCTGCCCCTCTGCCCCCAGGAGCCAAGGGCAGAGAGATGGGATAGAGACAGCTGTTTTGAAAGAGGGCATAGGCCAGGGCATGGGACAGATGGGGGAGGGGCGCAGAACACCTCTGAAGCCGTCTGAGCACTCAGAGTGCCAAGGATTAGGAAGAGAGTGTGCCACGGTGGAGGTGTGGGTGGTACTTCTCTGGCATCTTTCCCCTGGAGTGGGGTTTAAATGGCCACTGGGGACATGTCCTCCTCTGTCCCTCTGTTAGCCACCTGACCATGACCATGTTATATAACCTCTCAAAGCCTCAGAATTGCCCCTCTATCGATTTGATAAAATTTGCCAAGTGCATACACAGCACAGTGCCTGCCACTCAATAGGGACTCAGTCAATTCTAGGTATTACTAAGGGAGCAGCCGAGGCCTGCGTGGGCCAGGGTGTGCCTTAGCTTGGTTCCCATGTGCACCATGGGGCCTCTGCCACACTCAGGCCCAGGCTGTGAGCTGACCCCTCAGTGCCCAGCAGCCTTGGCCACCCTGCAGCAGCTGCCTCCGCCCCCCTCAGCCTTTTGAACTGGGCCTGCCCCTTACCCTCTGCTGCCCCAGCAAACCTTGATCTCCATCAAAACATGGGGTCCCGCCCTAACCGGTTTGGCTCAGTGGAGAGAGCGTCGGCCTGCGGACTGAAAGGTCCCAGGTTCGATTCCGGTCAAGGGCATGTACCTTGGTTGCGGGCACATCCCCAGTAGGAGGTGTGCAGGAGGCAGCTGATTGATGTTTCTCTCTCATCGATGTTTCTAACTCTCTATCCCTCCCGCTTCCTCCCTGTAAAAAAATCAATAAAAAAATATATATTAAAAAAATTAAAGAAGTAAAAAAAAAAAAACCATGGGGTCCCAGGCCTAACTATTGGGGGCCAGAGGGCCAGGGCCAGCCAGTAAGGATGGGGAGCCAGCCTGCCCCTCAGCCGGAGGCACCACCCCTCCCAGCAGGTCCCTGGACTCCCCGCCTGGGTTGTTAGTAATAACAACGACTTAACAAGTGGGGCTGCCGCCAAACCAATTAGCGCAAACCCACAGGACAGCCTGGGGCAAGCAGAGGTCGCCTGGCACCCTGGTCTCCTGAAAGCAGCCTTTTCTGCTTTGGGGCCAAGCTCCCACCCCACTGGCAGGCTTAAAAGGACCCCAGGACAATGTCAGAATGAGGTGCCACAGCCTGGGCACCGGGAAAGCCCAATGTGGTGGAGAGGGGACTGCTAAGGCAGCGAACACCTGGGCCAGAATGATCCCGTTAGGGCAAGGGGCAGGGGCACTGGGTTGGGCTGAGATGCTGCTGTGAGTACAATCTGCCACCACTTACTGAGCACCTGCTGTTACCTGGCCCTGTCTAGGCGTTCTATACGTGCTGTCGCACCCTCCTACGAGGGGGGCACTGTCACTCCCATTTTATAAACGACAAGAGAGGTTCCGGGAGGTCGAGTGACGGTTCAGAAACCAACTCTGTTGGGCTCCAAAGTCCAGGCCCTGCCCCCAGCCCTCCACCGGGACCTCGAAGCTGGCAGGCAGGCATTCTCATCCCATTTATCCAGATGCACAAACAGGTCCAGAGGAGGAAGTGAGTTGCCAGCAAATGAGGGCCAGGAGGGACTGAAACGCAGACCGCCTGCTTCCCAGGTCCAGCGACATCAAGCAAACAGTCCCTTTTACCTGGAGGGTTCCAAGCAATGACCTCACAAATCTAGTGCCTTACAGAGGGAGGCAGGCAGACGGCTATCATTCCCCCCATTTGCCAGGTAAATCAGCGGGGCACAGGAAAGGAGCTGTGCCTCAGACTCCTGCCACTCTGGTCAGGAAGACAACCCAGGAGTCCTCTGGCTCTAGGGCAGGGAGGAAGCTTCGGGGCACTGGGGCCCCTGGGGCCGCAGGGCAAGGTCCCCTACCTCCTGGCTCTTTCCACCGCCTGTCATGTGGATTCTGCGACTCGGGGACACCTGCTTCGGCAGCAGGTGGGGTCAGCCCCGCCTTCCCGAGCAGTGTGCTTCGGTGGGTTTGCCACACAGACTCTGGGAAGAGGCGCAGGAGGGGCGCAGGTCTCTGCCAGGCTCTGGAAGGTGCCCGCTGCCTGGAGCCAGTAAGGACCATCACCAGGAGGGCGGCCAGCGGCAGGTGTGGCACCAGGAGATGCCGCGCGCAGGTCGCGGGTGCGGCTGGCCCGCAGGGCGCCCCTCCCCCTCGTCCGGCGTCTGGCGGGACCCGCGTCCCCGAGGCGCCACTCACCTCCGATGCCATGTTGGGTGGTTCCTCGTCGTCCGGGAGCCTCGATCCTCCGGGTCTGGAAGACAAGACGCGACTGACGACCTCCTCGGCCCCCGGGCGGGGTCCCCCCAGGGAGGAGCTTCCCGGGGCTCCCGCACGGCGCTTGGCGGAGCGCGGCACGTGGGGCGGCGGACGCGAGCAGCGCCTCGGTCCTAGGCGTCCCCGCTCCCGCCCGTCCCGCCCGCCCCGCCCCACGTCCGGCCGCCACGCACTCACCACCGCCTGGCCGCGCAGTCTGTCCCCCGCCTGCCAGCCCGCGGGGCTTTTCTGGCGGAGACGGCGTCAGCAGCAGCCGGGACCTGTCCCCGCCTCCTGGCGGCGGTGGCACCAATCCCCGAAGGACCGATGTGGGCGGGGCGGCCTCGAGCCCGGCCTCGGGCGGGGCGGCCCCAGGGTGTGGGCAGGGGTCGGTGCCTGCGCCGCGGTCCGGGCAGCAAGTCCTCCGGGCGCTAGGGACAGGAGCTGGGGGTCGAGGCGAAGACGCGGGCGGGGCATGGTGGACGGTACATATAATGTGAAACGGCCTGCCGATCACTTATTCATTCAACAAACACGTGCTGGGACCCTCCTGTGTGGCAGCTACAGAGTTAGACGTGGAAGAAAGAGCGAAGAGCATAAGAAATGACGCCTGCCGCCAGACGCTTTAACAAAGCATGGGCAAAGGTGTGCGGAGGGTGGGGGCGTGTCGTCAGTCACAGGGAATATTTCCTTGGCATGATTAAATAATTATTCAACAAAAATAACGGGCTGGTTTCTAAGGGGTAGCCCCGGACTCCTACTCCTACTGGAAGGGCTTCTAGTGGAGATGTCTCCTGAGTTGGGTTTTGGAAGAGGAGAGGGAGTGAGCTCAGTGAAGATTAGGACATTCCCTGCAGAGGGAGCAGCCTGGGCAAAGGCCTGGAGGCCAAGGAGAATGGCCCGTGTGGAGAAGAGGCAACCATCAGAGTGGCTGTCATAAAGGGTCGGGGTTTGAGGATGGGGGTGGGAGGAGAGAGGGGAGGTAAGGTGGGGCAGGATTGTGAAGGGCTTTGCATTCAAGGGAGAGAGTTTGGTCTTGGATGCCTTGTGGGTTGAAGGTTTTAGCCCTCACTCAGGAGTGGGCTTCCAGTACTGTATCGGGCGTTTTCGAGCCGCCTTAAATGCTCTTCCCTATGCCTGGATGCCCTTCCCCCACTGTCTGTCATGCTCTCCCCCATTTGTCCGTCAGTGTTCTAGCTAGGCTTCATCACTGTCGGGGAGACTCTGGATGCTGGATCCAGGTGCTCCCCAGGGATCCTGAGACCAGGAACATCTGGCAGTCTTTCCCTGAACTGGGAGCGCTGCAGTTGTGGCTTCTGGGTCTTCTCCCCCACGCAGATGCGAGCTCCTTGGAAGCAAGGCCTCACCCATCTTACCTCTCTGACCTCAGCAGGCCACTAGGTGGACAGGAAAGCCCCTGAGAAAGCCAGGGGTCCTGAAAACGGAGAGAGCATGTGGCAAGTCCCTAGGATCTACCTGCTATTGTCTGAGGCCTGACATCCCTTCCTGGGAGGCCAAATATGAAAGCCAGTGGCACGCTGCAAAATGAGGTCACATTCCTGAATATCCAGCAACATACAGGAGCCAAACCCCTCGGGAAATGAATTGAGGCTGGAAAGGGAGTTGGGAAAAATGTTGGAAGGCAGGGCTGTAACCACAATACCTAACTTGGGTAACTCATCAGCTTCCAGATTCTGTACTAGAGACTTCACATGATTAATCTCATTTCATTTTCACAACAGTCCTGTTAACAGGTGAATAAACGAAAGCTGCAAGGGCTCAGGGCTTATAGGATGTGCCCATGGGCACCCAGTTAGAGGGGGACAGTCTGGCTGCCCACACTGTACCGCATGACATAAGAGGGGCCATCATTCTAGGTTTGCTTGCTGCACATAGCAAACGTGGCCTGTGTGGAGGCCACTGCAGGGCTGGGAAAAGGAACTCAGGAGAAGGAGAAAGACAAGGAGGCAGCATAAAGGCTTGTGGATAAATACCCAATCAATGGAGTCTGCAGCTAAGGCCCTGACAGTACACACTAAAGTGGACATGGCCTTAATCTTGAAGAGACGTCCTTAGCATCCATAAAAGACTCGTGAGTAGCCAAGTTCCCTCTGAAAAAGCTGAGACCCCTGAGCAAAACCTCTGGGAGGCTAAGAGAGGCTCAGGGAAGTGTACGTGTCAGGGGCCAATCTGTTACTAGAGCAGGGAAGAGGACAGGAGGGACAAGTCATCTCTAACCACCAGGAGGCCACCATCTGCTATCTGCAGTCCATAAAGAGATCAAAGAAAGGGCTCTGAACAATGACATTCTTAGGCCTTGAAGAGACAACACTCAGCCCCGACAATAGCCTCACTGCTCCTGCTCTAAGTGGGAGGTTTAGGTGGACCCTAAGTTTGTTGTGGGAACATGACTGAAAGGAAGACTGGGCTGTGGGAAGCCATTGCAGGTGTCTCATTCTCTGGGACAGGGGTGGGCAAACTTTTTGACTCGAGGGCACTGTGGGTTCTTAAACTGGACTCAGAAGGAGTTGCGGCCGTGTTTCCCGACGTTGCCATGTTAACACTGCTGCTGGTGAAGGAGCGGAGGGGAGAGCAAGAGAACCCTCAGCTCTTTCAGCTCCGCGGGCCGGATAGAACAGCCGAACGGGCCGGATCCGGCCCACGGGCCGTAGTTTGCCCACGGGTGCTCTGGGACCTCTTTGATCACCATCAGACCCAGCTCCTTTTCAGACTGCCAGGATGAGGTTGCTGGGGTTTGAGGACTGAGGTGAGTCTATTCCCAGGGAATTGCTAGTATTGTCTGAATCCTATAATGCAACAGACATGGTAGCAAGCCTTATTAAATGGCAGGTGCCCAATTTCATTGCCAGGAGACCCAGACTTTAAGAAATGCTAAGGAAGTTTTTTAAGCTGAAGGGAAATGACATCAAGTGGAAGCTTGGGTTTACAGAAGGAATAAAGAGCACCAGACAAGGCAACTATGCATAGAAGACTTTTTAAAAGCCTTAAAAAAATTTAAATACAAATAACTATTTAAAAATAATAATATATTGTTAGTTTTATAACAAGTGGAGAGGGATACCAATGGAATTATACTGTTGTAAGATTCTTACATTATACTAGTACATGAAGAGGTATAAGTTTAATTCAGGGAACATTGGGATAAGTTAGGGATTCATATTGTCATTCTTAGAGCAACCACCAAAAAATGTAGATATAAAAACCCAATAGAAAGAAAAAAAATAAAAAATAAAACCAATAGAAGAGATAAAATGGACTTTTAAAATATCCTCCATCCAGAAGAAGTCAGAAATAAATGACACAAGTACAGATAGAAAAAAATAACAAGATGATAGACAAACAACTACAGTTCACCTTTGAACAATGTGGAGATTAGAGGCACCCAACCCCACACAGCTGAAAATCCATGTATAACTTTTGACTCCCAAAAACTTAACTACTATTGACTGGGAGCCTTACTGATAACATAAACAGTCAATTAACACTTATTTTGCATGTTATATGTCAGAATATTTAGAGAACATGCCACCCAACAACTGCAAAATAAATTATTGGTGCCTTTTGCAAGCAGCAGGTAATGATAATAATTTTGTATTTTAAAATGACCCATAAAAATAAATTATAGCATAAATATATACCATGGAATATAACTCAGCAATAAAAAGAAATGAACAATTTATACATGCCACAACTTGGCTGAATATCCCGGAAATTTTATGCTTTGTGGGAAAAAAAAAAAAAAAGCCGATCCCGAAGGAATATGTCAGTATTGATTCTACTAATACAACATTTTTGAAGTGACTAAATTTTAGACATGGAGGACAGAATAGTGGTTGCCAGGGATTAGGGATGGGGGGGGCAGTTATTATAAATAAACATTATGCACAAGTTTTTCTATGGACATATGCCTTCATTTCTCTTGGGTAAATACCTAAGAGTAGAATGGCTGGATCATAAGTTTAATTTTTTTAGGACATTAACAAATAGTATTACAAAGTGGTACAATTTTACTTTTCCCACCAGAAGTATATGAGTTCTAGTTCTGTCCATCCTTGTCAACACTTAGACTGGCCAGTCTTTTTAACTTATTCACTCTTATAGGTGCATAATGGCATCTCATTATCATTTTAATTTGCATGTCCCTAGTGACTAATGCTGAGCATTTTCCCATGTGTTTATTTGCCATCCATATGCCTTTTTTAGTGAAGTGTCTGTTCAAATTTTTTGCCCTTTTTAAATTGGGTTGTTTGCTTATTGTTGTGTTTTAAGAATTCTTTTTTAAAAATATATTTTTATTGATTTCAGAGAGAAAGGGAGAGGGAGAGAGAGAGAGATAGAAACATCAATGATGAGAGAGAATCATCGATTGGCCACTCCTGCATGCCCCCACTGGGGATCAAACCCGAAACTGGGGCATGTGCCCTGACTGGGAATCCAACTGCGACCTCCTGGTTCATAGGTCGGTGCTCAATCACTGAGCCATGCCAGCTGGGCATGGTTGCTTCTTGTATGTGCCCTGATAGGGATGGAACCTGCAACCTTGCATATCCAGACAATGCTCTAGCCAACTAAGCTATGTGGTCTCACTTGTACCATTTAATTTATTTACTAGAGGCCCGATGCACTAAATTTGTGCAAGGGCCTTGGCCCAGCCCTGCCTGCTGCGGCAGGGGGCCTCTGCCGCTTCTGCCTCAGCCCCACCAGCTTGCTGTGGCTTTGTCTGGAAGGACGTCCAGTCTAATTAGCATATTACACTTTTATTATTATAGATTTATCCATTGAGTTTTAGAGAGAGAGTGGAAGAGGGGGAGGTAGGGGGCAGGGAGAGGGAGAAAAACACCCTAGGATATTTTTCCACTGAGAGTGGTAAGGAGGTGGGGAGGGGACAGAGAGAGGAGAAAGAAAGAGAAACATTGGTTGCCTCCCATTTGTGCCCAGATACAGGCTGGGGATCAAACCTGCAACCCAGGTACGTGCCCTTGACTGATAATCGAACCCGAGACCCTATATGAGGGCCTATGCTGTAACCACTGAGCCATGCTGGCCAGGGCTGTCTGTTTTATTTTTTAATGTCTTCCAAATAACGAGAACACTGAAATAATACAATAAGTATTTGTAAATGAAAAAAAAAATGAATCAATGATCAAAAATACCTAGCTTGTATGATTTGTTCTGAGAATTTGAGTTAATAGTACAGATATAAAATTTCAAGATGGTCTGGCAGCTATATAATCAGCCTCATTAAGTGTCTTGCCATTGCCATTATTTTTCGTAACAAATGTGCTCTCAGGAAAAGGGGGAGACAGGGACAAAAGGAAGAGGCTCTCACCTGACTATACCTCCTGAGCATCATCCTGGGAAATTCCAAGCTCTGGCGCCTGCCTGAGAAAAGGAGAAAAAGTTAAGGAAGAGATTTAGAGGTGGGCTGAGGTGTTTTCTCTATATCAATAGGACAATAAATAAAATGACAATAATAGCTATTAACTTCTTTTAAAAAATATATTTTTTTATTGATTTCAGAGAGGAAGGAAGAGGGAGAGAGAGACAGAAACATCAATGATGAGAGAGAATCATTGATCAGCCGCCTCCTGCACGCCCCCTCCTGGGGATGGAGCCCACAACCTGGGCATGTGCCCTTGGCCGGAATGGAACCTGCTACCCTTCCGTCCACAGGCCGATGCTCTATCCACTGAGCCAAACCGGCTAGGGTGCTATTAACAACTTCAACAACAATTTCTTGAGCTCTAACTGTGCCAGGCACTATGCCAAACATCTTATACTTTATACAAGGTGATTATCTCCTTAAATCCTCACAACTACCCCTTGTGGTCAATACTATAATTTCTCCCATTCTATTGATGAGAATACTGAGTCTGGGAGAGAATAAGTGACTTGCCAAACGACACCCAGCTAGAAAGTGACCAAACTGGGAATTGAACCCCAGCAGTCTGGCCACAAAACCGTCATTCTGTGCAGGGCAGCAATAATGTCCATGTTGGGAGCATGCCAAGAGGTTGATTTATCAGAAATGAATTACCTGAGGGTTCAAGTTAAGAACAACTGGCTAATATGATCCTTACTGACTCTCACATGACAACTGTCCTTCCAGTCGTTGTGGTGAAAACAAAAGTTGGACAATGAATCTCGAGGCCTGTGGGCTGCCGTACTCTTCAAATGCTGAATTAGGATCGACCCTACATAGTGTTGAGAGTGCAGAACCTGAATGACTGCTGCAGAGGATGGCGAGAGCCCTGTCCTGTGTGTGATTAATGGAGACAGTTGGTGGCCCAGCGTGGGCAGTGGCCTCACCATGGGCAGCACTTTGGAAGGGCTCAAGCAGCAGTTGCCGTACTAGAGTGTGTTTCATGACAGGCTCTGAGAGTCAGAGGAGCCAGGGGGGGAATCTCAGCCACATCACTCTGTGGGTGTGATCTCAGGTAGTGACTTAACCTTTCGGGGCTTCATTAAAAAGAGGATAATGATACCTGGGTACTGGGCACTGAGTGAAGAGGAAGCTGTATATGTACTATGTCTCCTATTGCTGCTGTAACAAATTATAACACAAAACCCCACAAATTTATTATCTCACAATTGCCTATGTTAATAGTCCTACATGGCTTTTACTGGGATAAAACCACGGTGTTGGTAGGATTGCAGTCCTTTCTGGAGGTTCCAGTGGAGAATTCATTTCTTTGCCTTTTCTGGTTTCTGGAGGCCACCTACATCCCTTGGCTCATGGCCCCCTTTCTCCATCTTTAGAGCTGACAACATAGTATCTTTCTGAGCATGCTGCCACAGACACACCTGACTCTGAAATCAGCTGGGAAAGATTTTCCTCTTGTAAGGACCCAGGTGATTAGATTGGGCCCGTCCCCATCTCAAGGTTCATAGCCTTAATCACATCTACAGAATTTAGAGTGCGGACATCTTTGAGGAACCATGATTCTGCTTACCATATGAAGAGACTCCAGGAAAATGCTCCTGAAGGGGGCTGACCACGTGTTCCCCACCCCGTCACCCCCCGCCCTGCACTGCCAGGTAACACATTTTCATACTCATTGGAAGCCTCTAACTTAACTCATGTCAACTGTTCTGAGGTAAGGGTGGGTAATGAAGGACTCCATGATTTCCCCAAGAAGATGGACAGCATATCTGCAATGAGAACTAGATGATAGGCACATATCACCTTATACTTAGAGCTTTCTTTATTAAAAATCTTATTTCCTTGCTTTGGATACATAGGAGAATAATAGTTAACATTCCCCCCACCCCATGCTTCCCACTTGCCAAGTGCTATTCTGAACACAACAACTCTATATTGTTTTATAGATGAATTAACCAAGACACAGAAAGGTTGTTAAGGAACTTGCCTAAGGCCACACAGTGAGTGAGTGATAGAGCCTGCATTTAGCTCAGGTGTCTGGCTGCAGAACCCACACCTATAACCACAACACTTGGCTGCCTCATTCCTGTGTGTCCCAGGAATATAACCCATAAGTAGATGTCACTTAGGGTCTACAATTCCTGCTCCTGGAGTGATAAAAAAGGATCACAACTCCATGCTAACTCTGCTGGTGTTTCCTTCCAGGCCTTGGTCAGAGGCAAACTTTCTGTGTCCATCCTCATTTTCAGCTTGGGGATCCAGGGCTGTTCAACAATGGATGGCGCCTATTCTCAGCTGAGGGCTGAGTGCTGTCCAGGATTTATCTGCCTCAGAAGTGTGAAAACCTTGCCTGGCCTCTCTCCTCTGAAATTTCCACCTTGGTGCATCAAAATGGCTGAGGAAGGGTGTAGTGCAAAAAAGGGAGGTCCCCCTAATATTAGCAGGCCCTAAAACTGAAAGGGGTAAAGTTGGGGTGGTGCTGGTGCACATGGGTCTTGGAGTTGGCCAGAGAAGAGTGAGAACCCTGGCTCTGCCACTTCCTAATTCCTCTCTGAGCTGCACCTTTCCTCTCTAAATTCCTCTCTGCCACTTCCCAATTCCTCTCTGTGAAATGGGCTGATCATAGTACTTTAAAAAATACATATTTTTATTGATTTCAGAGGGGAAGGGAGAGGGAGAGAGAGAAACATCAATGATGAGAGAGAATCATTGATTGGCTGCCTCCTGCATGCCCCCTGCTGGGGATTGAGCTCGTAACCCATGCATGTGCCCTAGACTGGAATCAAACCCAAGACCCTCCAGTCCATAGGCCAACATTCTATCCACTGAGCCAAACTGGCTAGGGCTGATCATAGTTCTTTTAATTTCAAGAACTCCTGAGAGAGGTAAATGAGACTGCTAGTGCCGTGCCTGGCACACATCATCATGGGAACTTCGTGAGGATTAAATGAGTACACCCATGTGAAAGCTAACCACCAAATCAGTCTTATTCTTCTAGACTCTTCCTGGGTGACTTAACTTTAAGAACTTTATTTCTACTTCAAAAGTTCTATTTGCTGATTTTCTGCTGAGCACTAGACCTAATGGCTTCAATGTTCAACAGGACTTTCCACTTGGAAGACTTAGAAGGTTTGCTCATGTTCTGGACCTTTGTGTATATTTGATAGCTCTGCCTAAAAAGCCAGCTGTTATGGAAAAAAAAAAAAAAAGCCTTTTACTTGTTTTGTGTGCTTTGGGTGCCAAAGAACAGAGACTCATTAGGCCAGCGGTTCTCAACCTGTGGTTCGCGACCCCTTTGGGGGTCAAACGACCCTTTCACAGGGGTCGCCTAAGACCATCGGAAAACACATATATAATTACATTATGTTTTTGTGATTAATCACTATGCTTTAATTATGTTCAATTTGTAACAATGAAATTGGGGATCACCACAACATGAGGAACTGTATTAAAGGGTCGCGGCATTAGGAAGGTTGAGAACCACTGCATTAGGCAGCCTCAAGTTAGAAAAGCTGCAGGAGGCCCTGAATGGGGCCAGGCCAGGCTGGAGTTTCAGCCCTTGACTAGCCCAGCTCTGTTGGCTGGGCTCTCTCTTCCTGCAGGCTCCTGGGCAGCCTCCCCCTGGGAGCAGGCCCCACTCCCGACTACCCAGCTGCCTCTAGGGGATAAGTTGGGTGGCTGCATATGAACCCCAAGGTCTTAGGGTGGTTTCCCTTGGAGCACCTGGATCTCAGCCATTTTATGGTGGGGCCCTCAGTGGCACTAGCCTCTCTTCCGTGGAAGCTCATTCCGGAAGCTTTGGCTTCCAGCTCAAACACCCTGGGCTTTGTGACGCCTCTCCACCTCATTAGTCATTTCCCTTTTGCTCCATCGCGTCTAAACACAACATACTGTAGTTATTGATGTCCAGAGCTGGTTCTCTAACTAGGCTGTCCGCTGGCCGGGCAGGGAGTGTGTATTATTCACATTTGTGTCACCACCACCGAATGGGCCATCACTACGTTTGCTGAGTGAATGACACATGAACATCTTCAGCACTTCTTTGTGGGGGTCATTCTCCACAAGGGAGGTACAGGGGACTCGTACATGAATGAGGCCAGCAGGGTCTGGGTGGCATTTTATTTAAAAAAATTTAAAGTAAATTAGTTGCTTTTATTTAGTTATTATTCTTTAAAATTAGTTGTTTTTAAAATAATATTTTTAGCCCAGCCAGTGTGGTTCAGTGGTTGTTGATCCATGAACATTCCCCCAGCCCTGGGCCGCCTCACCGCCGGGGCATCACTGCCCTCCGAGGGCAAAGGACCACGAAGGAGATGGCGCCTTTGGAACCGTGGTTTATGAGTATTTTGGTATAACCTAGACCAGGGGAACATAAGCTAAGGCCTGTCTGCAGACGCTGGTCACACTCAAGTCCGGCGGGGCGAAGAGCAACCACAGGGCACGGACGGCGAGGGGGACGAACCCCGCCGCGATCCCGGGGGTGGGGATGGGGGCCGCCAGACTCCCGGCGTGCAGCGCGCGGCCCCGGCGTGCACCGCGGCGCTTGAAGGCGGCGGCGCGGTGTGTGGCGCGGTCGGCGGGAGCGAGGCGCTTGGCTTGCTGACGGCCGGAGGCGGCGAGGCGGGTCGGCATGGAAGTGTAAGTGACGCAGGGTCCGCCGAGGCCCACGGCGGGGGACGGCTGGGTGCTGGGAGCCGACAGGCGTGGGCTGGGCGACCTCGCGTACGGCCGGGCGGGGAGGGCCCAGAGCCGGGAGGCGGGGCAGAAGGAGACTGGCTCTGCTCCTCTGAACCGCCGCCCGCACTCCCATCCCGCGCCCGGCCGCGTGCCTTTCAGCGTGCCTGCTTCCCCCGCATTCTCTGCTGGCGCTCCCGAGGTCCAGTGGTCATCGCGGCCCGGGGTCCGGGCCTGGAGTCCGCCCTGCATGTTTCCGGGGGAGAGAAGGATACGCTCTGCCGGGGCCGCGGGCTCCTGGGGTCCTGGCTCTGGAGGTGCTCTCCCGGGTGGGGAGGAGCGGGGAGCGCTTCGCCGGAAGGGGCGGGTGTCTGGGAAGGAGGCGCGGAGGCTGAGTGTGTGCAGGGGGAGCAGCAGTCGTTCCAACCGTTGAACCCCACATGGCCTTTCCCGTGTTTGCTCGTTGTCCCGCAGGCAAATGGAAGTTTTTACGTGGCTGCTATTAAGTCATAGGCGTCACCGACCGTGGGTTTGTCTTTGGCGCTGATCATCGAATACTCACACTCTACGTTCTTTTGCCTCGTATTTAATGGTTATATGTACTGTTTTTCACACTTAAAAAAATACACGTACAGCATGTGCATGTGCCTGAAGTGAAAGCTTCATGTAGCCATACTTTACCCTCTGATACTGTCGGGTCCGTCCTACTCAAAGAGAGGAGGCTTTGGCTAGAAATAAAGGACCACGATTTACTGAAGGTTTTTAGAGGTTGCTAACTGGAAAACCCAGAAGTTTTCCCAAGAAGGAAGAAACGTTGAATTCTTATAGTAAAAGTCAGATCCTTGAGAAGTCAGTCCTGCATTCTTAGCGCTGGGGTGGGTCCTGCACTGTTACCCAGATGCCACGTGGCCCGCGGATGGTCGCCAGCGGATGGTCCTGAGACCTGGGGGTAGTCGGAGGGTTATCTGCCGGTTCGATATATGTCCCAGCACTGATGTTCAAAAACGGGTGTCTGTCAAAGTATTGATGCAAGACTGGAAAGTTCCAAAGTTTAAGTTCTCAGTCTAGTTAAGACAAGAAAAAAAGAATCGTTTCTTCATGCCTCAGCCTTCATAATGTTAATAATTTAGCAGTTTGGTTAAAATTACGTCATTTTATTTTTTCCCTATCTTTACTCTTCCCTCAGTCTCTTCTCATATTTATTTAAACTCGCAGAATGTTGACTCACTGAATTGATTTTGCAATCCTCTGATGGAATTTAATCTGCCACTTGAAAAATATTCATATTACTCTAGCCCGAGCCATTGTGATCTGTTTCCCCTCTTTTTTTTGTTGTTGTTGTTAATTCTCACCGGAGAGTATTTTTCCATTGATTTTTTTTTTTTTTTTTTTTTTTTTTTTTAGAGAGAGAGTGGAAAAGTGAGGGGAAGACAGAGAAACATCAATATGAGAGAAACACATCGATTGGTTGCCTCCTGCACATGCCCTGGTTGGGGCCTAGGGTGGGGAGGAGCCTGCAACCAAGGTAGGTGCCCTTGACCAGAATCGAACCTGAGACCCTTTGGTCCGCAGGCCACGTTCTGTTCACAGAGCCAAACTGGCTCGGGCAGTTTCCCCCTTGTGACTAACGCATTTCCTGTCGGCATACAAACCTGCATTAATTTATCGATATTAAAAACTTCCTTGTCCCCGCATTCGTGTCCACCTACTGCTTCATTTCTGCTTCCTGTCACAACAAAACTTCTTAGAAATGTTGTTTATCCCCTCATTCCCTCATTCTGTTGGGCTTTCATCCTCACTAATCTACAGAAAGGGGTCTGGGAGATTCCCTGAGCGCTTCATCTTGTCACTGAGACTATTCTCAGTCTCCTTTCCTAGCTCCCCTTCCTTTCTTTGCTTCTAAATGTTAATGTCTTTTGGGCACAGTACTGGGACTCCTTTTCTCCACACTCTCATTACCCATCTATATGCTGATGATTCCTTTTTCTTTCCTTATCCATCCACTAGCCTTTTTCCCTCACCCCTAAAGCCAGTCCTGTCATTTCCACCTTCAGAATATATTTGAAATGCAGTTACTTTTCACTATCTCCACTGTTAAATTTTCTAGTCTACCATCTCTGGTCTGGATTAAGCAGTAGTAGCCTTTAGCTTTCACTCTTGCCCGTCCCAATTTTATTCTGTTCTCCACATAGCAGCCAGAGTGATCCTGTATAACTTCACATACTCACTAACCATTCTCTTGCCACTGTCCTTACCCCCCAAACACACACACACCTTCCATTGGCAGTCACGTAGTTTCTGTAACCTTCCAAGCCCTTTCCTACCTCAGGACCTTTACATTGCTGTTTCCTTGGCCTGGTGTACTTTCCCCCTTGTCCAGCTTTCTTTTTATCCCTTTGATAGCTGACGTTGAATGTCCCTTTTTGATGTTGTGTTTCCTTTCATTCAATCCAAAATAATCCTCTTTTTTGTCTCTCATACCACTTGGTTTACTTTTCCCTTAGTTACCAGTTATAATAATCCTATATAATAAATCCTATATAACAAAAGGATAATATGCAAATAGACCAAACAGCAGAACAACCGGAATGCCTGTGGCCCCTCGCCCTGGCTGGCCCTGCCCCCCAGTGGGCACCCCCACCCCTATTGGGGGCAGGGCCGGCCAGCAAACTGCCCATGGCCCCTCCCCCCAGCCGGCTCCGCCCCCGATTGGCCTTCCGCCCCACCACCCCTCAGCCCCTCCGCCCCTCTGCCCCAGCCAGCCCTCCCCCAATGGCCCCCATCGAGGCTGGCTGGCTGGACCCGGCCAGTGCATGAATTCGTGCACTGGGCCTCTCTCTCTCTCTCTCTCTCTCTCTCTCTCTCTCTCTCTCTATATATATATTTATATATATATAAAAGCCTAATATGCAAAGTGTCCCCTCTGGAGTTTGACCAACTGGGAGTTTAATCACTTGCTATGATGTGTGCTGACCACCAGGGGGTGTTGAGGAACGAAGGAAGGTCCTGGCTGTCAGCTGGCAGCTGCTAGGGACCCTACCTGTGCACGAATATCGTGTACTGTGCCTCTAGTAGTTTTATGTTTGTTGACTTATTTAATGCTGTGTCTCCCTCATGAGAGTGCAAGTCTATGAAGGCAGGGGCCAATGTCTATTCACTTAATGCTTAGCATGGCATCTGGCACAGATAGGCATTCAGCAAATTCTAGTTGACTGAAGTAATATGATAATACTTCATTAATTTAATAAATATAAATTAATTAGCTAGCTTCCTAATTGCTAGGCATATTGATTTTCTGATTTTTCTAAGTGAAATTGTTTGACTCAAGGGTTTTTTCTCTTATAGCATCCTCTCTTCCCAAGGAGTCTTTGACTTATGAGGCTAATCAAGAATTTTGAAGCTAGCAGTTTATGGGAAAGCTGAGTTTTTCTGAGGTAGACATGTGATTTGGGAATAGAAGGGCCCCTGAAATGGAAAGGTCTGAGGGCCTAACTCAGGGGTGGGCAAACTTTTTGACTCGAGGGCCACAATGGGTTCTTAAACTGGACCGGAGGGCCGGAACAAAAGCATGGATGGAGTGTTTGTGTGAACTAATATAAATTCAAAGTAAACATCATTACATAAAAGGGTACGGTCTTTTTTTTTTTTTTAGTTTTATTCATTTCAAACAGGGATCCGGCCCGCAGGCCGTAGTTTGCCAACGGCTGGCCTAGCTCCTAGTTCCTGTCTGGCCTCCAGCATGAGGTATGACTTCTGGCAGTGTTGTCTTTGGGATCTTCAGTAGAACCCTGAGTCTCTGAGAGGGCAAACATACTATACTTCTAGGACCTGGAGCAGCAGTGGGCAAACTACAGCCCGCGGGCCGGATCCGGCCTGTTTGAAATGAATAAAACTATTGGAAAAAAGACCGTACCCTTTTATGTAATGATGTTTACTTTGAATTTATAGTAGTTCACACAAACACTCCATCCATGCTTTTGTTCCGGCCCTCCGGTCCAGTTTAAGAATCCATTGTGGCCGAAACCGGTTTGGCTCAGTGGGTAGAGCGTCGGCCTGCGGACTGGGGGGTCCCAGGTTCGATTCCGATCAAGGGCATGTACCTGGGTTGCGGGCACATCCCCTGTGGGATGCGTGCAGGAGGCGGCTGATCGATGTTTCTCTCTCATCGATGTTTCTAACTCTCTATCTCTCTCCCCTCCTCTCTGTAAAAAAATCAATAAAATATATTTAAAAAAAAAAAAAAAAGAATCCATTGTGGCCCTCGAGTCAAAAAGTTTGCCCACCCCTGACCTGGAGCAAGAAGGCACGAATGGAAAACTCTGAATTATTACTAATATTTTTTTTTCAGTCACTGAGTAAATACCTACTGAGTGAATAATACATAATAGACACGAAATTTTTTTAAAGGTGAGGAATATTTATGCTTTTATTTGGTTGAACGACAGATGTTTTTCATTGTTAGAGAATTTAATATCCCTCTCATACTTGATAGAATTAATGGACAAATATATAGATTTGTGTTACAGTATAAATCATTTGACCTGGTGGAGGTCTATGGGACACTATATCCAGTTACTACACAATACACATTCTTTTTAGTGCACAGGGAATAGTCACAAAGATCTACAATTTTCTGGAACATCAAATAGTTCCCAGTACATTTCAAAGAATTGAAATAATATACACTATGTTCTCTGATCACAAAGGAATTAAATGAGACATCAGTAACGATTAAATATCCATAAAATTGCTAACTACGTGTGTTTTTTTTATTTAACTTATTGGGGTGATATTGGTTAATAAAATTATATAGGTTTCAGGTGTAATATTCTATAATACATCATTTGTGTATTCTGTGTTCACCACCCCAAGTCAAGTCTCCTTCCATCACCAGTTTGAATGATAGAATTTAAAAATAAAATCTTGAGCATCATTTGGAAACTTATTTTTCTCAGGTAAAAGGATACAGAAATTTCATAGCAAAATAAATATTTTTATACTATATATGTTATTTGCTCTTTGTTTGTTTAAGGCCTTGGGATTATTTATATACCTGGAAAGCTTTGTGTTCACTCTTTTATTATTGAACTTATTATACACTAGAGGCCCGGTGCACAAAAATTTGTGCACTGGAGGGGGGGGGGTCCCTCAGCCCGGCCTGTGCCCTCTCCCAGTCTGGGACCCCTTGGGAGATAACGACCTGCTGGCTTAGGCCTGCTCCCGGGTGGCAGAGGGCAGGCCCAATCCCTAGGTGCAGCCCCTGGTCGGGCTCAGAGCAGGGCCGATTGGGGTGTTGGGGTACTGCCCCTGTCATGCACAGAGCAGGGCAGATCGGGAGGTTGCGATGCCACCCTCAGTCACGCTCAGGGTAGGGCCGTTTGGGGGGTTGGGGCACCGCCCCCTGTCACTCAAGGCAGGGTCGATAGGGAGGTTGCGGCGCCACCCCCTGTCACGCACAGAGCAGGGCCAATCAGGGGGTTAGGGTGCTCCCCCCTGTCACGCACAGAGCAGGGCTGATCAAGGGGTTGAGGAGCTCCCCCCTGTCACTCACAGAGTAGGGCCGATAGGGGAGTTGGGGCACTGCCCCCTGTCACACACAGAGCAGGGCGGATCAGGGGGTTGGGACGCCACCCTCTATCACCCACAGAGCAGGGCTGATGGGGAGGTTATGGCTCTACCCCGTCACACACAGAGCAGGGCCCGTGGGGGGGCGGGGGTGTTGGTGCGCTGCCCTCTATCACCCACAGAGCAGGGCCGATCAGGGGGTTGGGCGCCGCCACTCTCACACTCAGGGCAGGGCTGATGGGGAGGTTATGGCTCTACCCCGTCACACACAGAGCAGGGCCCAAGGCCGGGGGGGGGGGGAGGGTTGGGGCACCGCACCCTGTCACACACAGAGCCACAGGGCGATCAGGGGGTTGGGGAGCTCCCCCCTATCAGGCACAGAGCAGGGCTGATCAGGGGGTTCGGGCGCCTTCCCCTGTCACGAACAGAGCAGGGCCGATAGGGAGGTTGTGGCCCCGCCCCCTGTCACACACAGAGCCGCAGGGCGATCTGGGGGTTTGGGCACTGCTCCCTGTCACGCTGATCCCGGTGCCGGGAGGCCTTGCGGCTCCGCTGATCCCGGTGCTGGGAGGCATATTACCCTTTTACTATATAGGATAGAGGCCTGGTGCACAGGTGGGGGGCGGCTGGTTTGCCCTGAAGGGTGTCCTGGATCAGGGTGGGGGTCCCCACTGGGGTGCCTGGCCAGCCTGGGTGAGGGGATGATGGCTGTTTGCAGCTGGTCACACACCCTTCAGGGTGGGGGTCCCCACTGGGGTGCCTGGCCAGTCTGGGTGAGGGGCTGTTTTCAGGCTGGTGGGCGACTGAAGCTCCCATCCTGTCCTTTCTTTCTTTCTTTCTTTCTTTCTTTCTTTCTTTCTTTCTTTCTTTCTTTCTTTCTTTCTTTTTTTTTTTCTGGGCCAGCTTTAGCTCTGGCTCCAGCTCTGAGGCCTCTGCTGCTGAAAGCAGGTATCTGGTTTGTTTGGGTTCCATAATCGAAACACTGTATCAACTCCAGCTCTGAGATGCTGGTGGGCTGAAAGCAGGTTTCTGGGGTTTTGTTTAGCTTTTATATTTGTTACAGTGTTTCAGACTGCAAGCTCAGAGGCCGGCAAGGCAGGTGGGGAACATTGGAGTCCTCCGTCACTGAAGCAAGCAAGCCTCGTGTTAGTTTCAAGCTGCCTGGCTGCTGGCCGCCATCTTGGCTGGCAGTTAATTTGCATATCGCCCTGATTAGCCAATGGGAAGGGTAGCGGTCATACGCTAATTACCATGTTTCTCTTTTATTAGGATAGTTACGAAAATGGATGGTATTTATTTCTGTACCACCTTTTTTTTTTTTTTTTAAATATATTTTATTGCTTTTTTACAGAGAGGAAGGGAGAGAGATAGTCAGAAACATCGATGAGAGAGAAACATCGATCAGCCGCCTCCTGCACATCCCCCACTGGGGATGTGCCCGCAACCCAGGTACATGCCCTTGACTGGAATCGAACCTGAACCCTTTTAGTCCGCAGGCCGACGCTCTATCCACTGAGCCAAACCGGTTTCGGCTGTACCACCTTTTTGAGATAGTGTCAGAATTTCCTTCATTGTATAGCTGGAAATACTGAGGTTTAAAGAAGTTAGCTAATAATGTAGGTCCTATAACACTTCAGTAACAGGACTGGAAAGAGGATATTTGTTTGTTAGCTCCCAAGGGAATGCTACAGGTGAAATCGTTCATGGACTGCCACCCAGTTTTCTTGGACCAGACTTTAGTTTTCCAGAACATGGACTTACATTGATGACATAGGTTGAACATAAGAGAATTTGAGCAATTCCATTCGTCATTGCTTTCATAAGAGTTAACGATGTGGCAATCAGTAGCATTGTTTGCATGGGCTTTTTGTGTGTGTTTCTAAGGAAAGTCTGCTAATAGATCATTTTGTTCTGTTTTTCAGAATTTGGTTTTACAAAGTAGTTGTTTACATTCATTAAGTTGACTCAGCAAGTTAAGCAAATTGTACAGGTTAAATTTCAAACAGCAAGTCAACTTCAGTCAGTTAATTCATTACTTAAGGAAATTAAGTGACTGCCTGCCTGTAAGTATAGATTTAGACAGTCTTTAAAATTCATTTGGAATATTTGCTTTAAACACCTGTAAATAAATTCAGTAATATTCTAAGTCTGATAAGAGAGTATGAAGTTTTCTGTAGATGGGCAGTTTCTAGAAGTCTGTATTCTTGTGAAAATATTACATAATACTGAAATGTTAACTATGGAGTAGACAATTCCTGCTCAGTAGGGATCAACAGCTTATAAATATGATTGACAGGTGTGCCAATTGATGGATTCTAGTTACCCTAAAAAACATTGGGGCAAAATGCATTTTATGTCCTCAGTTTTAAGTTATATTAATGTCTTTTTTTAACCTTATGCAATTCTTTAATTTTACATTTCCACTTTTCTCAACATGTTAACTTGAAAAGTTTCAAACCCATAGAACAGTTGCAAAAAGAGCACCACAATCACCTTTATATTCTTTACATAGTTAGCATTTGTTAACATTTTGATACATTTACTTTATCTCTGTTATGTGAGCACTAGAGGCCCAGTGCACGAAATTCGTGCACTGGGTTGGGTGTGTGTGTGTGTGTGTGTGTGTGTCCCCGTCCGTCAGTCCCTTAGCCTGGCCTGCACTCTCTTGCAGTCCAGGACCACTTGTTCCTTACCACCCGCCTGCTCGTTGCTCCTTACTGCTTGGCTTGCTTCTCTTTAGCACTGCTGTGGAGGCAGGAGAGGCTTCTGCTACCACCGCTGTGCTCGCCAGCCATGAGCCCGGCTCTGGCTGAGTGGTGCTTCCCCTGTGGAAGCGTGCTGATCACCAGGGGGCAGTTCCTGCATTGAGTGTCTGTCTCCTGGTGGTCAGTGTGCGTCATAGCGACTGGTTGTTCTGCCGGTCATTCCACCGTTCAGTCATTTTGCATATTAGGCTTTTATTATATAGGATGTTTTCTCTTTCCCTCCCTCTCTCCCTCCTCATTCTCCTATGTAAATATAATACCATTATCATATGCAGGGAATTGAGCACTGATATAATTACTATTATTAAAATACAATCTATATGCCTGGCTGCGGTGGCTCAGTGGTTCAGTGTTGACCTATGAAGCAGGAGGTCATGACTCGATTCCCAGTCAGGGCACATGCCTGGATTGTGGGTTCGATCCCCAGTGTGGGGTGTGCAGGAGACAACCGATCAATGATTCTCATAATTGATGTTTCTATCTCTTTTTCCCTCTCCCTTCCTCTCTGAAATCAATAAAAATATATTTAAAAAATATGTAGTCTCTATTCACATTTCTCTAGTTGTCCCAATAATGTTTGTTTTATCTGTATTTTTTTTTTAAATCGAACCTGGGACCCTTCAGTCTGCAGGCGGATGCTCTATCCACTAAGCCAAACCAGCTAGGGCTAGCTGTTTTTTAAAAACCAATTTAGTATCCAGTCAAGAATCACACATTGTGTTTTGTTGTCATGTTTCTTTAATCTTCTTTACTCTAAAAATAGTTTCCTAGCCTTTTTGTGTGTGATATTGGTATTGTGACAAATGACATTGATGTTTAAAACTTTTAGAAATATATATATTTTTATTGATTTTAGAGAGGAAGGGAGAGAGGGAGAGAGAAACAGAAACATCAGTGATGAGAATCATTAATAATTGATCGGCTGCCTCCTGCACACCCCACACTGGGGATGAAGGCTGCACCCCAGGCATGTGCCCTAACCGGAAATTGAACTGTGACCTCCTGGTTTATAGGTTGATGCTCAACCACTGAGCCACACCGGCCTGTTGTTTTGAAGTCTATTCCTCAGTTTGGATTTGTTTAAATATATCTTCATGGCTAGATTCAACTTAAACAATTTTTGACAGGATTGCTATAGGGATGTGTCTTTCTCAGTGAATCACATCATCGTTATTGGTGCTGTTAAATAGGACAGCTTGGTTAAGTTGATATTTGTTAAATCTCACTATATCCTCTTCCCTACAACTTGCAACTTAATGGTGGTTACAATAACTTCTTCAGAAAAAAAAAAGCCTTAAAAGTTTTCTCAGTACATAGTTCATTTAGGACTTCATAAAAGGTAGATATTATACACTCATTGACAATTTATTGACTAAAGGAATGCTTAACATATATTAGCATTTACTCTATTAGTTGAGTTTAAAAACATTATCTTACTAGTAAAAGAATTGAGTAAATCAGCTTCTTCCAGCCAGAGTCTGCAGGATACAGTACCTGTTTAAGCATCCATTGTGCTACTGGTACCAAAACCAGAGGTTCATTAAAAAAACATGAAAGAGGGTTTCTGTCCTTTGGATATTGGTTCTAGAATAGGCTGATGATGTTTTTGGATTCTTGCATTACAATATTGATTTGGGTAATGAGGCAATAACTTGAAAGAGCCAGGAACAGATTTCCCAGGGCATAGACTATTTTGCATAACAGGAGGGGCCATGATTTGGAAATGAAGTTGTAACAGTGGCACCTGGGATGGATCCATTACCCTTGAGGGAAAATAACAGTTGTATTTTTCCCCAGTCCAGTTTGTTCCAGGCAGGGATGCCTTAGTTGCTGTGTATTTTAGGGCACACAGGGATTAGTAACTCAATTTCAAGCAAAGATAGGGCTGACTTCCTGACTAAGTAGGCAATGATGACATATGATTTGATTTGTCATTTTCAATTTTAAAAGAACCATATCACATATCCTGATTATGCATTGTCCTTCCTGTGTTCCATTCCTTTTAAATCTGATACTCTTTGTGACCTCAGTGTAGTAGTGGTCATTTGGGCCAAGCAGCACTTTGTGAAGTCTCAGCTATTTGTTGAATGACTAGTAGCATTTGGTAAGCTTCACATGCTCGTTTGATTACAGTGCTAACATCACTGTGCCGATGACCAAGGCCTAAGTCAGATCCTTGTGTTAACTGCCGACTAGTTTTACTTATTGGCTGGGGAAATCACCCATTTGTTTGACCCGTGTTTTTGAAATTTTGTATCATCATTTTCATTATATAGCCTCACTCCTGGCTTAAGAACTTACAGTAGTTTTTGTTGCACATTATGTCAAGCCCAAACTCCTTCCTGAAGTTTTAGGATTCTGCATTACTGGTTTTCATTTGTACAGTCCAGTCTTACTTTTCACAATTCCATAATTATTGTCCACTTCAGTTAAGCTTACTACTGTGTGACCTTAAGCAAGTTTTAAAATCTTTGAGCCTCAGTTGAATCTATAAAGGAGAAATAATAGCTCCTATATCACAGGGTTTTTAATGAGAATTAAGTGAAATAACATTTGTATTTTTAAAATAATAACCTCCACTTAGGGAGATCTTAATAAGTACCAGAAGTGTGCTATACTTCTAAAATTTGTTGTCTCTTTGCATTCTTATCATAGCTTTATGGGGTAGGATGAAGTGGTGGTGGTGGTGGTAGTAGCACAGGTAGGTAGTGGTGATAATAGATGGCATGAGGTACCTCTGTTCTAGGTACTTTACATATTTCTATTTAGTCCTGTTAAACAATCTTATGGGGTTGGTACTATAATTGCTATTTTATAGATGAGGAAATTTAAGCAGAGAGAGGTTCAATAACGTGCCTAAGTTTGTAATGTACATAGTAAATGTACAGTGGAGCTGCACTTTTAGGTACCAGTTTATCCCCATTTTTTTTCTTTCTTTTTTTTTTTGGTCTATTTGTTTTAGATGAGGAAACTTAGAGGGGTTGATTGACTCACTAAAACTCATATACCTTGTAAGTAGCTGGGCCATAATATGAACCCAAATTTGTCTGATTTTAAAACTGTGTTTATAATTATTATACTAGACTTTCTTTAGATTATCAAAAACAATAAATACTTTCTATTGTATCATAGAATGGATCAGTTTAATGCAAGTCACATTGCTGTGCTCATTCATAAATGAAAGATGACTTTTTGCCTTGACTGATACACAAGGGTGCCAGGCTTTTGACCTCTGCTTGACACATGAACTGTAGAAGATGAACATCTTTGTTGTAGTTTTGTCGATATCTGTCAAGATCTCTGACATTGCTGGAATTCCCAGTGGTGATGCTAGTGTTAAGGATCCCATTTCTGGCGATTCAGCAGGAGGACTTGGGCTGCCCAAGATGTCAATAGCTGATGGAAGGCAGATGGTACTGGGAAGAGGCCGTGGCTGTGGGATGAGAAGCACCGTTTCTCCAGATGATTTTAGCACCCTCACACTGTTTATTGATCCTACCCCCAGTGTTCTTCCTGTAACTAACTTCCCCCTGATGTTTGATTTCTCTTAACTTTTGCCTACATAGACTAGGGATAAGAGTATTTTAATCCCCTACCTGGTGATGGATGTGTGGTATACAGTGGCTGTAAAAAGGAAGGTATGCTCTAAAATTGTCCATTATCAGCTAAACCAAGGGCATTTCTCCAAAAAGTTGTAGTCCCTAAATTCCTGAACTGGACTACTGAATTTTTAAAAAAATAATTAATTTTTTAAATCCTTACCCTAGGAGATATATATATATATTTTTTTTTAGAGTGAAAGGAAGGAGGGAATGAGAAGGGAGGGAGGGAGGGGGGGGGAGGGGGGGAGGGAGGGAGGGAGGGAGATAGGGAGAGAGAGAGAGAGAGAGAGAGAGAGAGAGAGAGAGAGAGAGAAAGAAGAGAAGAGGAGAGGAGAGAGAAACATCAGTGTGAGAGAGATACATCTACTGGTTGCCTCCTGCACCCAACTGAGGTTGGGGATCCAACCTGCAACTGAGATACATACCCTTGACTGGGAATTGAACCTGCGACCCTTTGGTCCTTGGGCCAATGCTCTAATCACTGAGTCATACCTGCCAGGGCTGGACTACTGAATTTTGACAGAGGAATTATTACATAGATATTTAATTCACACAAAATGATTTAAACCCAGACTATGATAATTAACTTTTCTTTTGCAGGAAGGATGCCAATTCTGCACTGCTCAGTAACTATGAGGTAAGTAGCTTTGAAGTATTTTCCTCTTTGATAGTTTTGTTCTTTGCTTTTGAAGATTATTGAATTAACTGTAGTTAGAAATGACTGAATTAATTTGGATTTTCCACTTTAAAATATGACAGACGGCACTATCTGGTGGACCTTGTAATATCCCAAGCTTGGTAAATTACATTAATTCAGGAAAACTGAGAAGACTTTAGTGTACAGTAGGCAATCTTCCCCAAATCTGAAAATTTTAGATCTTTATATGGAAGGCTTCATGAAGAGTGGAAGCATCTATTTTGGAACTCTTTCTATCAGCAAAAGCTTCTATTAAAATATGTATGCTTTTTTCTTAATTACCACTCTTTACTTATAAAATACTTCTATGTCATTATTTTGATCCTCACAGTAGTCTCATAAATATTAAAATCTTCATTTTGAAAGTGAGAGCTTAGTTGACTCACCATTATCATTAATGCTTTAGTAAGAACTAACAGATTGGGGATTTTGGGGCTGAAGGGTTGTTGGGTTGTTGGGGAAAGGGAGGAAAGAAGGAAAGAGGTTGGTGAGAGGGGGGAGGATATAACATTATTTTGCCTACCTTCCATTTGCCTGGATCATGTTTGGCACTAGTAAAATCATCTGATAGGTTAATTCCCGGTGTAGAAAGAGCCCTTCATACATATATTCATTTTCTATTTTTCATATGTCAGAGTCTAAACCAGCCGTGGACAAACTACGGCCCGCGGGCCGGATTCGGCCCGTTTGAAATGAATAAAACTAAAAAAAAAAATGACCGTACCCTTTTATGTAATGATGTTTACTTTGTTTTTTTTTGTTTTTTTTTTTTAAATATATTTTATTGATTTTTTACAGAGAGGAAGGGAGAGGGATAGAGAGTTAGAAACATTGATGAGAGAGAAACATCGACCAGCTGCCTCCTGCACACCTCCTACTGGGGATGTGCCCGCAACCAAGGTACATGCCCTTGACCAGAATCGAACCTGGGACCCTTGAGTCCGCAGGCCAACGCTCTATCCACTGAGCCAAACCGGTTAGGGCAATGATGTTTACTTTGAATTTATATTAGTTCACACAAACACTCCATCCATGCTTTTGTTCCGGCCCTCCGGTCCAGTTTAAGAACCCATTGTGGCCCTCGAGTCAAAAAGTTTGCCCACCCCTGGTCTAAACTCATAAAGACTTGTAGGAGACTTGGGTCTCGACTTTGTGATATACTAGTATATAGAAGGTAGTTGAATTAAGACAGTTGGCCATATTCCTCTCGTCCCAAAGATTCATCTTAAATGGTTGCTGCTCATAACAGGAAGAAATGGTTGTTGGTTAAGCCATTGGCTTTTAGGAATTTCCTTTTCCAGTTTGGACTGGTAAGTGTTTGGGTGTTTTATCCATTGGAGAAATATTGATTGCCTTAATTGGGTCTCATGGCACTATTTCTGAAAATGACAGGCAGGCAAGGAGTTGCATTGTATCTAGTAATGGTCTATGAATCTGTGAACCTGTAATACTTCCCTGAATTTTCTGTATAATCTCTAAAACAGGAGAGAGTTATACGCCCCACACCCTTCTTAACACTAATACACATGTTTTTCCCCTTATGGGGAAAGTTACTTATTAAGTCCTATAGCATTTTTCCCTCCCTGCCCACCCCCCCCTTTTTTTGTTAATCCTCACCTGAGGATATTTTCCCCATTGATTTTTACAAAGAGTGGAATGGGAGGAAGGGAGGGAGGAAGAGAGAGAGAGAAACTGAGGGAGAGAGGGAGAGAGAAAAAGGCAGGGAGAGAAGAAGACGGAGGGAGGGAGGAGAGAGGAGAGAGAGGAGAGAGAAAAACAGCGACAAATCTGTAACCCAAGCACGTGCCCTTGACCAGAAATCGAACTTAAGACAACTCAGTGTGCAGACTCACACTCTAACCACCGAGCAACACCAGCCAGGGCCCCCTCTCCCCCGTTTTTTGTAAACTATATTTTGGCACTTGCCCAAAGTAAAGTATACTAGATTTTCATATTAGAGAGGTAGGATCCATTTATTTTTTATTTTTTAAAAAATTGATTTTAGAGAGGAAGGGAGAAGGAGTGCAAGAGAGAAACATCAATGATGAGAGAGAATCATTGATTGGCTACCTCCTGCATGTCCCACACTGGGGATCAAGCCCGCAACCAGGGCATGTGCCCTGACTGGGAATTGAATTGTGACCTCCTGGTTCATAGGTTGACGCTCAACCACTGAGCCACGCTGGCTGGGCTAGAATCTGTTTTTTTAAAAAATTATTTATTTTAGCCCTGACTGGTTTGGCTCAGTGGTTAAAGCGTCGGCCTGCGGACTGAAGGGTCCCAGGTTCTATTCTGGTCAAGGGAATATACGTTGGCTGCAGGTACATCCCCAGTGGGGGGTGTGTAGGAGGCAGCTGATAGATGTTTCTCTCTCATCGATGTTTCTAGCTCTCTATCCCTCTCCCTTCCTCTCTGTGAAAAATCAATAAAATATATTTTTAAAAAATTACTTATTTTAGTAAAATTTACTTTTGTTTTATTTTTATTTTTTTAATATATTTTATTGATTTTTTACAGAGAGGAAGGGAGAGGAATAGAGTTAGAAACATCGATGAGAGAGAATCATCTATCAGCTGCCTCCCGCACACCCCACACTGGGGATGTGCCTGCAACCAAGGTACATGCCCTTGACCGGAACCGAACCTGGGACCCTTCAGTCCACAGGCTGACGCTCTCTCCACTGAGCCAAACCGGCTGGGTAAAATTTACTTTTAAATACTCAAAATATTTTTGAGATCAGAAGTATGGTATATATTGGTAGGAAACATTTGAAATATTTTTTTTAAAATATATTTTATTGATTTTTTTACAGGGAGGAAGGGAGAGAGATAGAGAGAGTTAGAAACATCGATGTGAGAGAAACATCGATCAGCTGCTTCCTGCACATCTCCTATTGGGGATGTGCCCGCAACCCAGGTACATGCCCTTGACCGGAATCGAACCTGGGACCCTTCAGTCCGCAGGCCAATGCTCTATCCACTGAGCCAAACCGGTTTCGGCATGAAATATTTTAAGTAAACTAATGAATTTGAATTATTTGACTTAGATAAAAATATTTTTTAAAGGTCACATATTTCTTGGATTCATATTTGCTCTAATGTAAGAGTTGGGGTGTACTATTTTATCGTCAAAATCAATGACCTTGGAATAGATATATTTCTCAAACTCTAATTTAAAAATCTTTTGTATATCTCTTCCTAGGTGTTCCAGTTACTAACTGATTTGAAAGAACAGCGTAAAGAGAGTGGAAAGAATAAACACAGTACTGGACAACAGAACTTGAATACTATCACCTATGAAGTAAGCCTAGGCTTCTGGAGGGTCTACCTGAACTGTCTTTGGGGAGGGTTTGTTTATTCTTCTAATGATTAGCCACCAAATCAAGTTTGCCTATTATCTGATTTGAATAGTTGTACTATAATCCTGTTGTTATTCTGTTTATAAAAGTGCAAAGAGTTTGGCCAATTGCCAGGGTTAGCCAACTATAAAATTAGAGGAATAGTCTATAAGACCGCGCTCACTTTTAATACCAATTTCAATTCAGGGATCCCAAGACCACCCTCAGATTTAGTAATTGTCTAGAAGTATTCACAACTCACTGAATGCTATCATATTCTAGGTTACTGTTTATTACAGGGAAAGAGTACAGAGTAAAATTGGTCAAGGGAAGAAGCAAGTAAGGCAGATTCCAAGAGAAATATCTAATACAGAATGTTGTTCTCTTAATGTGGTTATGTGACAGTATGCACAGAATATTGTACCAATAAACCAGGGAAGCTCAGCTGAGCTTCAGTGTCTGAAGATTTTATTGGGGCTCTATTACATAGGCATGATTGAATAATTAATTGCCCATGTAGCTCCTGTATGACCCAAAGCTCCTATCCTAAGTCACATTGTTGAGACTATCCAATATGATTTAAGGCCTGAGACAAAGATACTTCTATAAGCTATAACATTCCAAAGAGTCTGGAGATTACCTCCCAGAAGCTGAGGTCAAAGGCCAGATTTGGGCAATGTCAAATTCTTTATTATACACAAAGTAATACTTACTATTCTAGAAAATTTAGAATGTACCAAAAAGTATAAAGAAGACAGAAAAAGTAATTCATAATCTTGATCTAGTGGACATTTTGCTACATTCTCTCCCAACCTTATGCTTTGTCTTTAAAAAAGAAAGTTTAAGCCATTGTATTTGTTATAGGAGATGTTTGATTTTTTTTTTTAATTCTCACCTGAGGATATTTTTCTATTGATTTTTAGAGAGTGGAAGAGAGAGGGAAAGACAGAAACATCGATGTGAGAGAAGAAACACATTGATTGGTTGCCTCCTGTGCAAGCGCTGACCACTGCCCAGGGTTGGGAGGAACATGCAACTGAGGTACATGCCCTGGGACCCTTTGGTCCGCAGGCCAACGATGTATCCACTGAGCAAAACCGGCTAGGGCGGTGATGTTTGAATCTGTCATTTTAATTTGTTATCTTGCTATTTCCTTCCAGTTCTGATTTTGTCTATAAAGGATTTAATTTCTTTTCTTTCTTTCTTTTTTTTTTTTTTTAATATATTTTATTGATTTTTTACAGAGAGGAAGGGGGAGAGAGAGAGAGAGAGACTCAGAAACATCGATGAGAGAGAAACATCGATCAGCTGCCTCCTGCACATCCCCCACCGGGGGTGTGCCCGCAACCCAGGTACATGCCCTTGACTGGAATCGAACCTGGGACCTTTCAGTCCGCAGGCCGACGCTCTATCCACTGAGCCAAACCGGTTTTTTTAATTTTTCTTTTCAAAGATAAGAAATTTGAATTAAGCTTATCATAATCCCTTTTAAGGAAAATAAGGAGGTTAGCACTTTTGTCACTATCCCTCCTTATTCACTTTTGTTCATTTAATCATGTATTTAAAATCCTATCATTCATTCATGTTCTTTTACATTATATAGTTCATACCTTTCTTTTATTTCTTTTTTTTAAATATTTTTTATTGATTTCAGAGAGGAAGGGAGAGGGAGAGGGAGTTAGAAACATCAATGATGAGAGAGAATCATTGATTGGCTGCCTCCTGCTCACCCCCCCACCAGGGATTAAGCCCGAAACTGGGGCATGTGCCCTGGACCGGAATCGAACCTGGGACCCTTGAGTCCACAGGTTGACACTCTATCCAGTGAGCCAAACCAGCTAGGGCTAGTTCATACCTTTCAAAGAAAAAAAAATATATATGTTGGCAATTTTTTTTATAAACTAATTAAAAAAAACTACTAAGTACTTTTTTTTTAATCCTCACCTGTGGATATTTTTCCATTGATTTTGAGAGAGAGAGGAAGAGAAAGGGAAAGACAGAAACATCAGTGTGAGAGAAACACATGGATAGGTTGCCTCCTACACACACCTTGACCAGGGCCCAGGCCTGGGAGGAGCCTGCAACCGAGCTATATGCCCTTGACCAGAATGGAACCTGGGACCCTTTGGTCCGAAGGCTGACGCTCTATCCACTGAGCCAAACTGGCAAGGGCAACTACTATGTACTTTTAACTACACATTTAAGCAGTTTAAGCTCATTGCCACTCCTTAAGTTCTTGCTTTTAATACGTGGTGCCTTAAGAAAACTTTCTGTGGGACTAAATGTTTTGAGATGTTTTATACCTGAGAATATATTTCTAGTGTGTTTTTAAAAAATATTTTATTTTGAGAGTATGTTTTTTTTTGTTTTTTTTGTTTTGTTTTGTTTTTTTTAAATATATTTTATTGATTTTTTACAGAGAGGAAGAGAGAGAGATAGGGAGTTAGAAACATCGATGAGAGAGAAACATCGATCAGCTGCCTCCTGCACATCCCCCACTGGGGAAGTGCCCGCAACCCAGGTACATGCCCTTGACCGGTATCGAACCTGGGACCTTTTAGTCCGCAGGCCGACGCTCTATCCACTGAGCCAAACCGGCTTCGGCGAGAGAGAGAGAGAGAGAGAGAGAGAGAGAGAGAGAGAGAGAGTATGTTTATTAAAACTGGGAATAGTGAAACACAGGAAGGGCTCAGGATAGAAGAAGCAATAGGAGAAAGCCTATGTGGGGCTACTTCGGCTCACTGAAAATTCATAGAAAAAGAGGCCTTGGAGACAGGGTCAGGGAGTTAGCTGAGGACATCTGCCCTTTCCCATTGCTACACTGGTTGCAAATCTCATGGGGGCTCTTAGAGTTTTGCCTGAGAGGGAAGAAAGGCATGGATGGGTGTGCTCCCAGGAGGGAGTTCTTAATGTGAATGACAATTCATTTGAATATGGAGCTCTTGGGTTCAACTATTATTTTGTAGGTCTCTATACAAAGTACTTGATCTGTTAGTATTCGTTGTTATGGAGGAGTGTGTGACTAACCTGATGTTTGTACTTTTTGTTGTTGTTGTTAATCGTCACTTGATGATATTTTTTCCATTGGTTTTTAGAGAGAGTGGAAGGGAAGCAGGGAGGGGGAGAGAGAGAAATATTGATGTGAGAGACACACATTGATTGGTTGCCTCTTGCAAGCCCAACAGGGCCTAGGGATTGAACCTGCAACCCAGGTATGTACCCTTGACCAGGCATCGAACCTGAGACCCTTTGGTGTACAGACTGATACACTAACCACTGTGCGACATGGGCCAGGGCTCTCCTTAATCTTTTGCCTATTAATTTTAGCATTCATTGGTGGGTCTTTGCTGCAGTAATTATTACTATGGTGGAGCTGCCTAATAGTGATTTGTTTACCTCATTTCTTTTATGTTTAATGGTTAGAATTCTTATATAAGAAATGGCTGATATTTCTCATCAATTTATTTATTCAGTCATTTATATCCCTATGGATTATTGGCTATTTATTTTATTCTTTGAGTTTCCTGTATTTAAAAAATTGTCTGAAATATAATGCAATTGACAGATTAAATTTTTTCTTCTTTTTAGGATCAGAAAAGTTTTCTTCTGAAATTTCATTATTCTTTTTGTTTTAGCTACTGGTTTACTTTTTGAGGAATTCCTATTATATGAAGATGGACTCTCCTGAAGGCATTTGTTTTACAGAAGATTTTTGAAACAGAATTGTAGAATACTAAATTATTTCTCATTCAGATTGGCTTTTTCCTTTTTTTTTGTAGACATTAAAATACATATCAAAAACACCATGCAGTCATCAGAGTCCTGAGATTGTCAGGGAATTTCTCACAGCAATGAAAAGCCACAAGTTGACCAAGTAAGTAAAAATTATCTTGAGGAGGAAGAATGGCTCACAATGAAAATAACTTACAAAAGCCCCCTCAGAAACTGTGTATTTATATTTAGTTGGGCCTTGAATTCTAATTAACACTCAGTGTGTTCTTTTTATTTTATTTTTATATATTTATTGATTTTATTGATTTTTTTTACAGAGAGGAAGGGAGAAGGATAGAGAGTTAGAAACATCCATCAGCTGCCTCCTGCACACCCCCTACTGGGGATGTGCCCACAGCCAAGCTACACGCCCTTGACCGGAATTGAACCTGGGACCCTTCATTCCACAGGCTGACCCTCTGTCCACTGAGCCAAACCAGTTAGGTCAGTGTATTCTTTTTTTAAAAAATTGATTTGAGAGAGAGAGAGAGAGAGAGAGAGAGAGAGAGAGAGAGAGAGAGAGAGAGAGAAACATTGATTTATTGTACCACTTATTTATGCGTTCATTGGTTGATTCTTTTGTGTGTGTGTGTGTGTGTGTGTGTGTGTGTGTGTGTGTGTGTGTGTTAATCTTCACCTGAGGATATTTTTCCATTGATTTCTAGAGAGGGTGGAAGGGAGGGAGACAGAAACATCAATGTGAGAGAGATAAATTAATTGGTTGCCTCTTGCACATGCCCTGACTGGGGCTGGGTTTCAAGCAACTGGATAGGGCTTCATTGGTTGATTTTTATATGTGCCCTGACCAGAGATCAAAACTGCAACCTTGGCATATCGGGATGACGTCCTTACCAACTGAGCTACTCAGTCAGGGCCTCAATATGCTCTTTTAAAGTAGTATTATGGTATTGGAGATGAGACAACTGAGAATTCAATATAGGGATCCTTCTAGAGCCAGCAATAGAAAATAGTGGGGGTTTTTAATCTCAAAAAAGTTTTTTGGAGTCCTAGTTCTATGATCTGGCCCATTACCCCTGTTAGTATTCAGACCAAATTGATTGAAAAATGGGGTTCACAAATTAAACTGCTTTCTATAAAATTTATCAATTAAGGCATTTGACATCTGTGTTTTGGCTTGGGGCAAAATGGCTTGATAATATTCTGTCTGCTCTTCTAGTGCCCAGTTATTTTTCTTGGTGGCTTTCTTGAATAAGATAGGCTTGTAGGACTTAAAAACAATAATTAGGCCCTAGGTGGTTTGGCTCAGTGGATAGAGCATTGGCTTGTGTGGACTAAAGGGTTCCAGGGTCCCAGGTTCCATCCCGGTCAAGGGCACATGCCTGGGTTGTGGGCTCAATCCCCAGTAGGGGGCATGCAGGAGGCAGCGATCAATGATTCTCTCTCTTCCTTCCTCTCTGAAATCAATAAAAATGTATTTAAAAAATAGTAATAATTAGATCAAGCCTGACTGGTGTGGCTCAGTGGTTGAGCATTAACCTATGAACCAGGAGGTCATGGCTCAATTACCGATTGAGGCACATGGCCGGGTTGTGGGCTTGATTCCTAGTTGGGGGTGTGCAGGAGGCAGCCGATCGATGATGTTTCTATCTCTCTCTCCCCCTCTCCTTTCCTCTCTGAAATAAATAAAAATATATTTAAAAAACATTAAAAAGGAATTAGATCAGGATTTTACATGAGAAGAAAACTACCCTTAGTCTTTTAGAATTAATACCAGAGCTGATACATTTCAAAAGTGTTTGTCATTTCATTTAGGATAATAAAAAATTTTCTTTTGGAGGAACCATTTGGCTCACAGCACAGTTGATAAACTATCAATAAACTAAGTGCACTTTTCCTCTTGCCTCTCTTTTCCAAATGAACTCCGAAGACAAATATATTTCAAATGTGTGTACATATATGTGTGTGTGTGAGTGTGTATGTATAGTTTGTCTTGTTTTCAGTTGTAAAATATATAGAATATTAAGTTTATCATCTTAGCCCTGGCCGGGTAGCTCATACATTGAAATAGTATTTAGTGGTTTTTTAACATTTACTTTCTATATTTCAAGGAATTTAAGAGTACAAAAATAGTCTTTTATGTTTCCCCAGAATTTTACCATTTCTTTTGCTCTTCATTTATTCCTGAAGTTTTATGTTTACTTTTTACTATGTACTTCATTCAGCCTGAAGAACTTCCTTTAGCACTTCTTTTAGAACATGGCTGCAGATTTTCTTTCAACAGAGAACGTTGTTATTTTCTTGAATTGCTGAAGGATAATTTCAGTGTGTTGAGGATCTTTCTTTCAGTGCTTTAATGATGTTATAAAGTGGCTTCTGACTGCCATAGTTTCTGATGAATAATCTTTAATCGTGCAAATATGTAATATGTTGTTTTCTTCAGACTGCTTTTTTTTTTTTTAAATATATTTTATTGATTTTTTTTTTTACAGCGAGGAAGGGAGAGGGATAGAGAGTTAGGAACATCAAGAGAGAGAAACATCGATCAGCTGCCTCCTGCACACTCCCTACTGGGGATGTGCCCGCAACCAAGGGACATGCCCTTGACCGGAATCAAACCTGGGACGTTTCAGTCTGCAGGCCGACACTCTATCCACTGAGCCAAACCGGTTAGGGCCCTCAGACTGCTTTTAATATTTTTTCTTGTCTTTGGTCTTCTGAAATTTGATTTTTTAAAAATTTTATTTTTGCTGAACTTCTTAAGTATATAAATTTCTATTTCTTACCAAATTTGTGAAGTCTAGGTCCATTGTTTCTTGAAATATTTGTTCTGCTTTAATCCCATTCTCCTTTCTTTCCAAGCTCCAAAGGTACAGCTCTTAGAACTTTGATAATTTTTCTACTGGTCCCCAAGGGTCTGTTCTCTCTCTCTCCCTTTTTTTGTTTAAATATATATTTTTATTGATTTCAGAGAGGAAAGGAGAGGAGTGGGAGAGAGAGAGAATCATCAATGATGAGAGAGAATCATTGATTGGCTGCCTCCTGCACGCCCCATACTGGGGATCGAGCCTGCAACCTGGGTATATGCCCCGACCGGGAATTGAACCGGTGCCCTCCTGGTTCCTGGGTCGACGCTCAACTGCTGAGCCACACCCAACCGGGTTCTCTCTTTCTTTTTTATAGACAAGGAAACTTTTTTTTTTTTTATGTTTAAAGCTTTATTTAAGTTTGAAGTCAAGAAATATGCTATTTTTAAAAATACATTGTTAAGGAGAAAGAAAATATCTATGTTGAATTAAGAAATACTTAAGCAAAGTTACACATGACTAATAACTATGCACAACAATCTTCTTTAGTATCAAAATTTTTTCTTTGCAAAG
The DNA here is from genome assembly GCF_963259705.1 of Myotis daubentonii. NCBI lineage: Eukaryota > Metazoa > Chordata > Mammalia > Chiroptera > Vespertilionidae > Myotis > Myotis daubentonii. The sequence goes on from NC_081843.1 coordinate 28,367,176, forward strand.
TCATTTACAGAAGAAGTTCAACAAGTTAATCTTGTTATAAATGCTAGGCTATATTTTCCAACCTGCTTCTTTTTAGTTCTAGCACTTCAATAAGTTTTGACTTTATTTTCTAAATGTTTAAAAATGTGTCATTTAAAAAGGAAAAAAGGTGGTATTTACTGGTCTCAAGATAAATGGGGATCAACAAGCCTATATTACATTCCATTTATAGTTTCTGATTGCTATAACATTGCAGCAATTTGCAGATGGAATGGAACTTATTTTCGAAAGGGTAAAAACGTAAAAGGTCCTGCTGATAAGTAATAGATCACTGATTCAGCTATTTCAAATGAAAACTTCCTATTAGAGATTCTAAGTAATATGAACATTGAAAAATATATGCCAGTAGCCTCCTACCGAAAATGTGTAGGAGTCTCATTTCTGGAACCTATCATGTATAAAGATTCATACAGAATTAAAGATTTATTTTGGTGGCTTACAGATTCAAACTTTGAAAATTTTTTTTTTTTTCAAAATTTGAAAATTTTCATGGGACTATTTTTAATCATAATGAACAAAAAGACAATATCCAATCACTTACACTCTGCCTCTCACATGTAAGAGCAAAAATTCAAAAAATAACGCAACAGAACTTTTCATCTCCTCCTGTCTGCATTACAGAGATTAATATATATATATATATATATATATATATATATATATATATTTTTTTTTTTTACCACAGAGGCCACATAGCAAAGGTACTATATACACTAGTCCCAGCCACCAAAGTCTTTTCCACACTATGGCAATAAAAGCAAGATTTAAATCTAATGAGCTAAAACTAATTCTTCAGATGAGACTTCACTGCATGGCCATTTTCATGGAAGGAGGCAGGAGGTTGCTATCCATTTGGACTAGCAGAACACACAACCACGAAGAACCTTGTTTAAAAAATTTCCAGAACTTCAGAAGTTCTTGTTTAGTTTTTTTATGCCATATACAAGCACAACACACATTTATAGTCTCAATATTAAGAAAATTGAGAATTGAGCAGTAAAGTGCTAACATAGAAGGGGAATGGTTAAGGTATACTAGGGTATGCTAATAACTCCAGTTATTTTAAAAAAAACATTCAGACTGCTTCAAATTCTGTTCTGGAAACTATCGCTCCAAGCTTTTTTGGTCCCTTTTAAATGAGCTGATAGCTAACTATATAAACAGATACTTGGGGGTGGGACTTCTCAATCTCTACAAACTTTCAGAATAATTTGCTTCTAAAAATTATCAACAAATAATCTAGCTAAACTACCTTCAGATGACGTGTCACATAAAATTTCTTAATTTGTTTTATAGGTCTTCTGAAAGCCCTGCCCCTTAATCCAAACCAAAACTTTGATATTTCAAAGGAGTTCAATAAGATTCTGGTATTATAAATTCAAACTCAGTACTGCCATCTATTACATTCTGTTTAAAAATTGAATCATTTTCCTGCTGAATAAAAATATATTCCCAGGTCATTGGCTTGTTCTGAGGAGTGGATGTGGTCCCTATGGGAGGTTCTTTCCCAGCATCAACCTTATACCCAATACCATCATCCTTCATTATAGGCACAGTGCCTGACCTATCAGGGAGGTATGCATATTGTCTGATCTGTAAAGACCTGCATGGATGTAAATGATAAAGCTTTGAGTCTCCAGAAGGAACTTGACTATGAACTGACTTTATGTGTGAAGACGTAAATTGATAGTTGATGAAAGATTTGCCACAAACCAAACATTGATATCTTCGCTCCCCTGTGTGATGAATTTCATGCTTTGTGCGATATTCTGCAAGAGGAAATACCTTCTCACAGTAACGGCAAGGATACTTCTTTTCCCAAGAATGAATGTTAAAATGTCTCCGGAAGCTTGTCAGACAGGCATATGACCTTTTGCATACAATACAGATATAATAGACCCTTCCATCTACTATTAACTCATAGTGATCATCATATTTTACTTTCATACGTTTGTTGGCCGGCTCACTGCTAATTGTTTTTGGTATCTCATTCTCAAGTCTGGCCTCCCCTTCATCAGGGTCATCTTTGACAGGGATCACTATGTCATAAATATTTTCATCAATATTTGCATAAACCTTGCCAGCAGCTGACAAGCCTTCAATTTCAGTAGCTGTATCTAAAGTAATGATCTTCTGACCCTCCATTAGATGTTTTGATTCTAAACCTGGATCATTAGTGTTTCTAGTAATTATATCTGAAACTTTTAAAGAATTGGAAAGTGGCTCTTGCAGAAGTGTAGGGATCTGCATCTTCTGTACCAGTGATCCATTAAAAGTGGTATTTTTGGGAGTATCAGCCTGAGGGACCAAAGATGTATTACTGACAGCCGAATCTGGGCTGGAGCTAATAGTGTCGTCGTCGTCATCTATAATTTCCTCCTCCTCGTTGTCATTGGCCTTGTTTCCTTTCAAAACAGTACTGTTCGGTGTCTGCTGATTCTGCACAAGTAAGTTGATTGAAGGAGGCATATGATTTGGAAGTGAAGGACTGACATTTGGTGGCGTATTATGTGGTGCCTGATTTAACAAAATGATGTTAGGAGTCAGATGTGTCTGGGCGGAAGATACCAGCACTTTTTCACTTGCTTGTGTTTGGCTCAGGGTTGCCTGGTTCACAGGAGTAGGAAGTTTCTGAGGAGGTGTGTTATTTGTTAAAGCAGGAGAGTTATTGCTAGCACAAGGTGCAACATCTGAAATAGCAACAGAGCCTGAGTTAGGCGTAGCCTGTGCCACTGCATTGGTACTTGGCAAAGTCTCCTTTGCAGGCAGAATCTCAGAGCAGAAAATAACATCATCATCATCATCTGAATCAGTAACAATAATCTTTTTTGTCTCATAATCTTCAGCAGATAAGGAAAAAGACTCTGTTATAATAGGCATTATAGTTGCCCCATTATCTTGGGTTTTGTCTTTTGATTTTTGTACTTCAAGGTTCCTGTCACTAGAACCAGAAGATAAGGTTTCTGAATTACCATCCTGAGCTGTATGTGAGATGCTTTTAACCTGTGACAACGGGACACCAAGCTCTATTATAAACTTAACTCCTAACAACTGCCCTGATTTAATTAACTCGTCAAGTAAATCTGATCTAACTCGAACAATTTTAGAACTATAGATATAATTGAGAATTTCTGCAAAGATCTCTGCTCTTATAAAGCTTAGTTCAACAACTTGCCCAGCAACTGATAAGAGCTGATGGAAGTAAGTACTAGAAGCAGAAAGAATATTCCTGTGGGCCCGGAATTTTCGGTCTTCCACAATAACGGTAACATCACAGAAGAGTCCATGGCCACGTTGCTCATTCAAGTAGTTCAGCAGACTGCCCGAGTATTGAATGTCTATAGCAGAAATCAGTTTTCTACTCTCCATGCCTGCTTTTCCGCGGCGCCGCTTCCCCTCCTCAGGCCGCGACTAAGGGTGGGAGGCCTCCAACAGCAAGAGGCCAGACTCCCAAGGTGATTCGGTTCCTCCTTTAAACGTCTCTCCAGTCTTGGGCGGGCGACGTCAAAGCGGCTACCGCAACCGCTGCCCCACTTTCGCCGACAGAGGGCACAGCGCATGGGCGAAGTGCTGGAATCGAAGGCGCCTTTCACCTCCGAGCGCACTCGGTTCTTTCAAGAAAACTTTTTATTAACGTTTTCCAAACAATCCGTATGCTCATCACTCATTTCTTAGTTGGAGCATGTGTGACTACATTGACACAAAAAGATTTGGATAATCGAAACACAAGGAGGGGATCAGGACTTGGGGAAGGGAGCAGGGAGGAAGAAAACATGCATCACCCTCTAGATTTACTTTGTCACAAAGATACAGATCTCAGACTACAGAGGCTGCAGGTGGTTTCAACTGGACTGAGTCTTCTCATGTGACAGTATTTTCTTTCAATCTGCGCTTCTGTAGACTATCAATAGAGACTACAGAGGAGTACTGTCCAGTAGAACTTTCTGTGATAATGGCAATATTTCTCTGCCCTATCCTATACAGTAGCTTCTAGCCACATGTAACGATCATTTTATTTTTAAAAAATATGTGGGGTATTTTTGTGTGTGTTTTTTTAGAGAGGAAGGGAGAGGGATGAAGAGATAGAAGCATCGATGAGAAAAACATCCTCCTGCATGTCCCCTTCTGGGGATTGAGTCTGCAACCCAGGCATGTGCCCTGACCTGGAATCCAACCAGGATCTCTTGGTTCCCGGGTGGATGCTCAACCACTGTGCCACACCGGCTGGGCAAATTTAAGTATTAATAGCCATATATAATCAGTTGCTGACATGAACAGTGCCATTTATAATACCTCCTTTGACTGACTTCATCTCACAGCCATATGCAGAATTCAAGTGCCTTTTACAAATCCTTTGATGAATGATTCTAAAGTTTTATGGCAGCCTGTGCCCTAAAACCAGACAATTCAATTCCTTCCTGTATGTTCATGTTGCCTTTTGAGGTGGTGTCCCAGCACTGGAGCTCAGAGCAAGTGAGTCAGTCTCTGTGGGCCCTTTAAGAGGAACCCTTGGGACTCCAGCAGCTCTCTATCTCATTCAGCCATAATCCCTGCTGGTTTCCACAGTCAGAAGTTATGGGGACTTCTTTTCTGGCTCTGGAATCCTGGGCTGGAGGGCATGGTTTGGAGCTGGGATTCCTCATTCTTCAAAGGGGACCTCCACAGCTGAGATGCCCTTCCCCATTTTTAACTGCAACAGGTAGGTGTGGGACCAGCTTGCTTGTTCCATGTCTCTGTCCTTCCTGTCAGTCTTTGCATGGCTGCTTTTTTATATCCTTAGTTATAGGACTTCTGGTCAGCTAGCAGGTGGTTCTCAATGATGGTTCTGTAGATTAATTGTAATTTTGATGTGATCATGGGAGAAGGCAAGTACAGCATTTATCTACACTGCAGTCTTGACCAGAAGCCTTTCCTAATTCTTCCATTGCTGCCCTTCCAAGTTTCAACCTTCTCTTGATTTCATGGCTGTAGTCTCCATTTGGAAGGCAACTATGCTCACCACTATACCACCAACGCTGTAGTCTCCATTTGAGTTGATGACTGAACCAAAGTAAGCAAAGTCTTTAACAGTTTCATGTCTACTTTTAATTAAATGGTTGATTCCTAGATCAGTTTAACATGTATATAAGTTATTCAGAAGCAAAAGCTACCGGCAGTGTTTTTCTAAAACCAATCACTAGAGGGGGCATGCAGGCTTCTTTCACTGTGGCTGGGGCCTGGCTCCTCTAGGAGGTAGCCAACCATTGCAGTCCATTGGAATTAATTGGCCTCAGTGCCTGGTGATCCAGGGGGCTGCTTGCCATATACCATCAAGACCTGAACCATCTTCTTTTTTTTTTTTTTTAATATGTTTTATTGATTTTTTTACAGAGAGGAAGGGAAAGGGATAGAGAGGTAGAAACATCGATGAGAGAGAAACATCCATCAGCTGCCTCCTGCACACCCCCTACTGGGGATGTGCCCGCAACCAAGGTACATGCCCTTGGCTGGAATTGAATCTGGGACCCTTCAATCTGCAGGCTGGCACTCTATCCACTGATGGTCAGGGCCTGAACCATCTTTTGCTAGCTAGTGCAGTTTAAGGTAGGAATCACATTTATAATAGAAACTGTTGAAGTGCTCTTTAATCCTTATATCTGAATATCTCAATAGAGTTTTTCTCTACCATTCTTTCATAGAAAGGAGATGAAAGATACTAGCCCTTAACTGGTCCAGATCTAGTAGTGCAAACTGGAGTGTCATTAATTTGGTTAAGTACCTTCGTCACTAGAGTCCCTGAGGGTATTGTAGGAATCATTCTTTATTTCACATCACAACTTTATTCAGCAAAATGGTAGTATTGAGATTCAACTTGAATTCACTTGGACACTACGTCTCGTGTCATAATTTCTTTAGCATGTTAATTCTCCAAAGCATTTGGTTCTTTAATCGTTTTAATTTTTTTGCTTAAGGCATTTAATTCTCAAGAACTACAGTCTGGCTTACAGCCTGGGTCTCTTCCTTAGGTCTCTCTAAGACAGCGGTTCTCAACCTGTGGGTTGCGACCCCTTTGGGGGTCGAACGACCCTTTCACAGGGGTCGCCTAAGACCATCGGAAAACACATATATAATTACATACTGTTTTTGTGATTAATCACTATGCTTTAATTATGTTCAATTTGTAACAACGAAATTGGGGGTCACCACAACATGAGGAACTGTATTAAAGGGTCGCGGCATTAGGAAGGTTGAGATCCACTGCTCTAAGATGTACAGCTATGACTACCAGGCATAGAGGAAGGACTTGCCTTCAAGATCCAGCCTGGGCAGGTCTGTAAATATCTTGGGGTCCCTAAAAGGGACTTTTCTGTGCTCAGATTACTCTTGGGATTTGCCACCATATTTGGGACATGACCTCTGGGGCCAGCAAAGCTCAGAGTGGAAGGGTTGTCAGGTTTCCCTAATATCTGGAGTGTGGTTACCGTGACTGCTTTCAGAGCATGGAATCCTGACTCATGTCTCCCAGTGTTCAATAGCTGTCTCTCCCTTGAAGAACTTCTGTAAGTCAGTGCTACCCTATCCTTTAATTTATCCTTATGCTAGAGGCCCAGTATAAGAAATTTGAGCACGGGTGGGGGGGTGGTCCCTCAGCCTGGCCTGCAACCTCTCATAGTCCAGGACCCCTTGCTCCTTACTGCCTTCCTGCTCGCTGCTACTTAGTGCTACCGCCGCTGTGCTTGCCAGCCAGATGTGAGCCTGGCTTCTGGCTGAGTGGTGCTTCCCCTGTGGGAGCACACTGACCAACTGGGGGAAGCTCCTGTATTGAGCGTCTGCCACCAGTGGTCAATGCGCTTCATAGCGACCAGTCGTTCTGGTCGTTTTGCCTTAATGGTCGCTTAGGCTTTTATTATATAGATTTATGCTTGCTTTTTCTTAGTTGTTGGGGATACACAGATATGAATACAGTGTAACTGCTATGGTAGTGGGGACATAGTAGAGAGATTCTGAAGTGTCAGAATTTGAGAATTTGTCCATAGGAGATTACAGTGGGTTTAATGTAAAGGAAGAGTTGGCCAGATGCAGGTGAGTTAATGCTAAGTAGAAGGATTATGTGCTGAGGCATGGAATAGGAGGTAGCCTGATGCTTTCCTGTGTAGTGTTTGCAGTGGTGTTTACGGTAGTCCCCCCTTATCCGTGGGGCATATGTTTCAAGACTCCCAGTGGATGACTGAAACCATGGATAGTACTGAACTCTGTATATGCTATGCTTCTTCCTCCTCGTTCTCTTTTGCCGCCTTCTCTCCTGGCTCCTTAAATGCAGGTGCTTTATGGCGTTGTCCTGGGTTCTTCACTTGGCCTGCACTTGGTCTCTAGGCTCTGCTAGCCACTGTGATGGTTTCACATAACTCCTTGAGAATAAATCCAGCTCTGGTCTTTTTCTTTAGTTTTAGACCAAATTAAGACTAAAATTACACAGTCTGCTTGATAGAATTTGTTGTTTTTTCAAAGTACCACAAACTTGGCTCTGGCCAGGTAGCTCAGTTGGTTAGAGTATCATCCCGATACTCCAGGGTTGTGGGTTCGAACCCCAGTCAGGGCACATATAAGAATCAGTCAGTGAATGAATAAATAAGTAGAACAATAAATCGATGTTTCTCTCTCTTTTTCCCTTCTCAAACCAATCAATCAGTAAAAAGTACCACAAACTTAAATTTCAGTTAATTTATGTTTTCCAAACAGGCTAAAAACGTGACAACAAACTTTAACTCTTCCCTTGCCTTCCCCCATTCTTAGCAAACCTAAGCAGTTGTCAGGTTTGTCGACTGCTAGACCTGGGGGTGACCAAGAGCATTTCACATGCCCAGACTCTCTTTGCCATCCCTGCTGCTGCTGCTGCCCAAGTTCACGACTTTGTTTTCTCTCACTGGGGAGTATTACAGTGTCTTTGCCTCCATTTTCTCGGGTCTTCCAGAATTGCTTCAGTATCAGCCTGAGCATGATGGTCCTTTCTTTGGTTGCTCTCCAGTGAGTACAGAGTAACATCGAGCTCTTGATAGACGGGACCCTTAGCAGTCTTGCCCGAGAAGACTCTCTGAATCTTGTGTCCCACAACCGCTCTAGGAGCCATTTCCTAAAGCTCCATGAATGTTTGTACTTCTGGGCATTTACTTTTGTGTTCCTGCCTGGACTGCCCATTCTGTTTATCCTTTCTGCCTAGAAAGTCCTGCAGAGTCCAGTGCAAGGGTCTGCTCTGTGAAGTCTTCTTCAAGTTGAGAGTAAATGTTTGGGGAATTACGAGGAATAGAACTGGACTACAACTTCAATAGTAATGACTACTATTTATGGAGAAACTACTGTGTGACAGTCACCATTATGAACACTGCGAACACTAAAAGCAGATGATTAAGAACATGAGCTTTGGTGGTAGAGTCCCAGCTCTGCTGTTTACTAGCTGTGTAACCTTGGACAAGTTATTTCCAATCTCAGCGTCAGTTAAGTCTGACAGTTAAATGTGCTTCTCTAATGGAAAGTAAGCAATAAATGGTGGTTACTGCCACCTCCTCACCCCTTGTGAGATAGTAAATATATCATCATGCATGTTTTACAAATGATGAAACTAAGGCTTAGGGAGTCTCGGTAACTTGTACTGCTTCCCGAAACACATGACTCTGGGATTTGTGGCTTACTCATCTTTTTATTCTATAGTGTCTTTAAACTCAGTAAGTATTTATTGCATTAAAAAAATGTATCTGGAGCTCCAGGGTCAGATTGAAAGAAAAATTTAGAAATTGTTACCTGCATAGAGTGGTAATTGAAGTTGTTCTCTTAAGTCCTGTCATCTTTGAGAGTCCACGCATTTCAACCACCCCTTCAGCAGTAAGCTACATAGTGCCATGTGACAGATGGCAGTGATCTTCAACTGTTACTTAAATCTTTTAAAAATTTGTATTTGTCTTCTTTCCCCAACTGGTTTATAAGCTCTTTGAGGGCAGAAGACCGTACTGTGTATTACTATGTATATTAACTCCTGCTCCCTTAAAGTCGTTTTGTTTACTTACTAAGATAATAGGTCAAACTTCAGTAAGAGTTAATCTCAAAAAGGAATTCTTAAGCAGTGACCAACCAAGATTATTTTGTTAATCTTTACTTTCTATTATCTGAATTAAGGAAACTTTTCTTACATTTTCCAAATAAAATTTATTGAACTTTCATCTCTAATATTTGTTACATTTATTACAATCTAAGCCTCTATGATCTGTAGGATTTTAATACACATTTGTACCCTTGAGTTTCATTTTACAGTTGAGGAAGCTGAGGGCCATGTTCCAAGTGGTTCTCCCACTTGTCTTGCAAACTGGTCTCTAAACAGCTTGGTAAAGAATCAAGAGCTAGGGGTATGAGAGTTTTAAGTGCTTTGTAATTTATTTTTATTTATTTTTTGACAGAGCTGAAAAACTTCAGCTGCTGAATCACAGGCCTATGACTGCTGTTGAGATCCAGCTGGTGAGTGAAGGAGGCTGGTGTGTGTGTGTTGGGAATGGGGGTGGGTGGGTTGATTTATGGGTATGAGATGTAGAAAGGGTGATATAAAGGCTGACAACAGACAAGCCAGGAACTGACATAACTTGAAAAACAGACCACTCCATTTTATGTGAAATTTGATCCTAGTTAGTATGGACTTAGGTAAAGTAGAAGACGAAATTTAATTCCTTCTACATGTTTTAGGCCTACGATTTGGTAGCTCTTTGTCTCACCTGATCTACATGATTCTGGCCATTGCTCCCCTGTAGGATTATTGTCAACCCAGATGTTGTGTGTAAACATTAGACTCGGCATGACTCTGCTGGAATTCATCTCTCCCACTCCTACCCTTTGACCTGCTCTTCCTGAATTTCTTTTCTTCGTTAATGGAGCATATGTGCACTTTTCCACATGCTCTCTTTCTTACCCTCCTGGCCCAGTCTCCTAAGCCAGAAACCTGGAAGTCATTCTCTTCTTTTTATCACATTCAGTTAGTCCTCAGGTTCTGTTGCTTCTATCTCTTATTCTTCCTTTCATTACTGCACTGCATTACTCTGTCATCATATCTCAGTTATCCCCTCACCATTCTCCCTGTTCCAGTCTGGCCCCTTCACTATGTCTTCCACAGCACTATATAGTTCATTTTCTAAAACCACAAATTTGATCTTATTTCCTGCATAAAACCATTCAGAGGAGCCTCATCACTTGAAAAGTCTAAATTGCAGTCACAGCATAAAGCTTCAGAATTGTGGGAGGCAACTGGAGTAGAAAGCTGAGGTGGTTTAAGGAAAATGAAAATCGAGGTCCAGTGATACAGATGAGTGTCTGCTGTATTGGCCTGCTGTTTCCTTCAGTTGTACAGAGCAAAGAGCATCATTAAGCTACAAATATTAGGCAGGTCATTCAACTGACAGTGTAAAACTTTGGCTGGAGAATTAATAAAATGAGAATAAAACTGTTTCCAGAGTCATTTTTAGAAGTATTTAGCACTTTGTCAAATTTCCTTCAGAAAAGTGTGGAAGAAAATGGCCAATAATACCCATGATCTCTAGAATTGTTTAAAAAACAAAACAAAAAAACTCTTTCCTTAAAGGGTCATGGGGTATTTAATTTTTGACTAAAACTTGCTGTCTTTGCAGTGTTACTTCTGCCCTTCAGAATATACTCAAAACTTAGAAAAGTTCCTTCCACAAAGGGTGCCTTTCTGGGTAACTGGTCTTCAGGACACACAGAGACTCCATTTTAAACCCTCATTATTCTTATGCTTTCGACTGTGTGTATGTTGGAGATTCAACTTGGAAAAGAGAAAAAAACAAACAAAACAGCAAGAAACTAATTCCTTTCCCTCTGGGTTAAAGATCACATGGCATGTCTCCTCCAACTTTAATCAGCAACATATGTTATTCATGGCTTAAGGACAGATGGAGAAGAGATGAGGAGGATTAGTGTGACCTCATCCCAGAGCCTGTACAAAGCTCTATCATTACTTGTAAAATTAGCTGCTATTAAGAATACCTATTGTATGCCAGACGTGGTGCTAGGGGCTTTGTATATGTTACCTTTAATGCCTCCATCATAATCTTGGCTAGTGAGTGGCTGACTCGGGTCTTTCTAATTCATAAGTCTTACTGTGTTCCTCCAAGCCATGTACTTTTGCATCCCCTCAGACTGTTCTTTCTCTTCTTTCCTTGGTGAAAATTATGTGTGTTGTTTCCCAGTAGTTGGGCCATATTATATCCAGAGTTTTCCCAGCCTGGGATTTGGCTGTAAAAGAGAGCAAATCATTTACCAAGGCTTGTAGCAGTAACTCTTCTCACCAGAGTGGAATAAGAAGTTGGGTTTTCACAGAGAGTGGAAACTGCAGAGGACTTGAGACTTTCCTCATCTAAAGCTTACAATTTAGAAGTAATCTCAGCATCTAACATTTGTTAGTATTCAGTTTTAGGGGCTGAAATTTCTCTTTTTCAATTACACCTCAGCCATGATTTGTTGAAATCCTCAGATCTGTCTGAAGAAGAGGAAGCCACCCAGCTTCTGTGACTCTTCTTCCCTTTTGAGCCCTCTGATCTGAAGATAGGACAGTGAACCCATGACCTCACCGGCCATGGTCCTGAACAGCACTCCCATCTATGCCTGTTATAATGTAGTGACTATAAAATGTCTTGAATTATATAGAGTTTTATGACTTACAAAAGACTATAGTATTTGTTCTTGTTTGGTCCTGACTATACACATTACTTTCATTTTATATTAGAGAAAATGGAAATTTACAGAGGTTGGGTGAACTATTCCTGGGTCAAGTAGCTAAAAGTGTCAGTAACTATTAGATTTTGAGGTGTTTGAGGAAAGTAGGAGGTTAGGCCTGACAGCTTAAAATGAGAAACAGTTCATCAGCTCAGTTTGACAGCTCTTGGGTATTGATATAATCTTAGTATATGATTAAAGACATTTGTCATTTATGTTGACCCATCTGCAAATACTTTGGATTTTAAAACTTCATTTGCCTTTATATTCTGAGTAACTTGAAACCTTTGGTATCAGAATGTTGAGATGGTGCTTTGCACTTCTTTGGGCCTGAGAATCTTGGATTGAAAAGAAAACTTCCTGACTATAATTATCCCTGAGGACCATGTGCGAATTAAAGCTGCTCCTGGCCAATTTGGCTAAATGGAAAGCTCATCAGCCCTTTTGCCAAAAACACACCTCCCTGACACCTGATCTTAGTGTTGCATCTGCCAAACCCAGAGATTGGGATGCAAGAAGGTGGCCTATTGAGGTTCTCTCTGTTTGGTTTTCTGAAAGGGAAGGCCTCTTAGAGATCGCATAACCAAACTCTTAACCAGTAGACTTTATAGTAGTCTGCCGTACAGCATAGCATCTCTGAGAGAGGACATGATAGAACCTCCTAGTGGAAGGCATGGTGTTCTAGAAAGAGCTGGGATGCAAAGTCAAAAACCTTGCCCGCACTTGCTTTGAGACCCAGGTCAAGTTTCCTTGTAAAGCTGAGCATCCACTTACCAGTAAATTTGTCCTGCCTTGATGGGCAGTGTTCTTGAGAAGCTCTGGGGGCAGTGATTCGGTGACAGCCCCTCACAGTCTGTGGGCACGACACAGATACTAGTGGAGGCTGTCACTCTTCTGACAGTAGTTCAGAGTCCTTCACCCTCTCACCTGAGGCAGGAAGTAGTTCACCATCAACTGCATATGCCAGTTATTCATAAACTTGGAGACATTTTTCTCAAATGGAGATCATCATTTCTCAGGATTAAATCAGATTGGATATATCCCTCTTTCCACTTCCTTCATTCTTTGGAGGAAGTCTGTGTTAGTCCTTTCATGGACCCATTTTGCATGTCTGTTTTTTAAATGAGCTTTGGGGATTGTTTCTTATTCAGTTAAGAAGTTACATTTTATTGAGCCTTTGAATCATTAGACAGTGGACATTTTATTTCACAGTGTGATGGGATTTAACTTCATTGGTTCACTTGGTATCTTCCCCACCCTAGACCTCCCGGGGTTATTCTCTAGTTGTGGAAACATTTTTGGACGAAGATGAATGAAGAGACTAATGTTTTTTCAGGAGTTTGCAGTATGATCTTGGATGTGTCACTGGACTTCTTTTGTTTCTATACCGTTATTTGTAAAGTGAGGCAGTGGACTGATTTCAGGATTGTAAGTCTAGCTTGCCATCTTTCTTTACTTAAATCTGCCGGATTTCTTTCTAGAATTCCTTTTGGTCTTACTTGCCAGATGTCAGAGATCACTGTGGGAAATGCCATAGAATAGGACCCTGGACACTTTAGCTGAAAAGGTTGTTTGCAATAGACAGCTAATGCCACCAAGTGAATGTGCTTAAACAATGTGACTGCCTGCATATTTTTAAAAGGGGGCTGACTATACATTATGTTTGTATTCGATAACATATTGAGAATCAGAGGTGAGGCTTAGAAACTGGCTCATGATTGTGGGTATCGGCTATGTGTTCAGATTTCCAGGACTGTGTCGGAAGCCAAGCTTTAAGTAGACCTTTGATGAGGCAGTGTGGGGTTATTTTCCAGCGTCACTCATCAGACTCCTGTTCTGCAATCTCAGGAGGAGACTAAGGCCCAGTGGTGTGTGTTCGAGTTGGATAGGCCTGGCTTGGATTTCTAGTTTGCCCTTTGCCAGGATTGTTGTGAGGGTTAAAAGAAATAATGGACATACTAGTAAAATGTAAGGTGCAGCACCAGGCACATAGCTCCCTAAAGAGCTGTTCTTAGGTGGTGGGGTTAATGATGATTAGAAAAAATATATAAACCACTTGGCACCATTGATGAGGCAGTATGGGATTGTTTTCCAGTGACACTCATTAGACTCCTGATGAATCATCAGGTGAGTTGTTGCTACAGTTTGTAAGTTACAGTTGAACTTGCAAAATACAAAAATATATAAAGCACCATGCACTCCCCAGAGGTGAGTTTTTCTTTGCATATGCAACATATTCACATGTGTACATAGGGATAGAACTGTTAGGGTTTTCTTTTTCTTTCAAGAAAAATACTAATCTGCAACTCTCCTTTTTCACTGACCCATTTTGAGCACTAGCACTGGCTTACCCTGAAATTTGATCAAGCTTCTCCCTCCTGTGGAGCCAAGGTGGAGAGGACCGAGAGACCAGAGGCTCTGGACCGGCCCTGAAGCTCTGTGCTAAGAGGCTGGGCTGGGACTGGGAATGACATGGGGTGGCTCAGCCTAGGAGGCTCATTTTAACCCTAGAGGTTTTCTTCCTTCTGCAGATGGTGGAAGAGAGTGAAGAACGGCTCACAGAGGAGCAGATCGAAGCGCTCCTGCACACGGTCACAAGCATTCTGCCTGCAGGGCCAGAGGCTGAGCAGAAGAAAACTACCGGCTGTGACGTGGCAATGGATGAAGAGGACCCGGCATAGAAGAGCACAACTGGGCCAAGCATCTCATGAAGTTGAAAGGCCAGCAGCTGTTTTTCAGACATAGAGGACTGTTTGTTTAGTTTTACCCTCTATCCCAACAGACCTGATTTCATGGTTAGTTAGTTGGGTAAATCACAAAAATAAGCCTTTCTCAAAAATAAGCTGAAGAGAGAAATATCTTTGCATCCAGGAGAGCAAACATGGTGAAGACAGGCTGAGGTTGTCAGGGCAGAGAGCTAAAGAAAGGAGGGCCTAGTCCAGGGGTGGGCAAACTTTTTGACTCGAGGGCCACAATGGGTTCTTAAACTGGACCGGAGGGCCGGAACAAAAGCATGGATGGAGTGTTTGTGTGAACTAATATAAATTCAAAGTAAACATCATTACATAAAAGGGTACGGTCTTTTTTTTTTTTTTTTTTTTTTTTTAGTTTTATTCATTTCAAACGGGCCAGCCCGAGGGCCGTAGTTTGCCCACGGCTGGCCTAGTCAAAGAGGACAATGACTGGGGAACCCTCTGTGGGAAAAATAATTCTTTTGTGGCCTTTGCCACGTTTGTGGGAAAGTCCTTTATATGCCGCTAGTTCAATACTTGCGTTGCCTTTGTGGGCAGTCCCACAAATTAGCTTCATCTACTTCCTCAGGGACTTCCCAAGGAGGGGTGCAGAGTGCTGTTGGGATGAGAACTGAGTTAGCAGAATTCAGTTAGATGGCTAATCACTCCTAGACCAGCTCTAGGTTAAAGTGAGCTGCTGAACTTGGCTCACCTTAGAGCAGCGGTTCTCAACCTGTGGGTCACGACCCCTTTGGGGGTCGAACGACCCTTTCACAGGGGTCACCTAAGACCATCGGAAAACACATATGTAATTACATACTGTTTTTGTGATTAATCACTATGCTTTAATTATGTTCAATTTGTAACAATGAAATTGGGAGTCACCACAACATGAGGAACTATATTAAAGGGTTGCGGCATTAGGAAGGTTGAGAACCACTGCCTTAGAGGAATCTTTTCCTCAAGAACAGCAGAGATAAAAAAAGAACAGGTCTGCCAACCCTTCATCAGGTCTAAAGGCCCTTTTCCTCTATGGCATGGGCTTTGTTTACCAGCCCACTATTTAGTCTTAAATGTCCAGCCACAGCTCATTCCAACTGAAAAGGCACTTCAAACTGATTGACTGGCAACAAATGCAGTGTTGGTTGCCTTTCTGACTACCCTGGGCAGGTGCCTCCTTGGAGACCAGGTGAGCTTCATTTGCACAACAGGCAAATTATTTGCATCTTTAAAAAGGGTACAATTATGCACTCTTTTCATAAAATATGTAAGAAATAGAGGTTGATTAATGAGAATTTGAATTTATTGGCTATTGCAGGGTTTCAGTTTTGAAATTTTTAAAATATTTTGATAATTATATGAAGAGCTTGTTAATAATATTCAAACATTAGAGAGTTTAGTAGCTCCCAGATATGTGATTGCTTTTGGTCCTAGGAATATTGAAAGCAAATCTAATTTCCCACATTCATTTTTCTCCCTATTTGGGGAAGAAAATGGCCATAGACATTAATTTTCCAAATTGGCACTCATTTGTTGTAAGATTACATATTTTCAATGCTGCTGTTAATTGGATTACTTCCCATTCCCTGTGATTTCTAGGTTTTTATTTTCTTTACCTCCTTCCCTCTCCCAGTTATAATTGTGTCAGCCTTAACCTTATCGTCTAAGGATCAGGGAGATCTGCTTACAGGCAACATTAAATGAACAGGACATTTATTTTTAAATCTTTCTTGAGTATTGGGAATTTTACCAGGGGCTATTTTTGTTAGTCAAGGCATACATGTGCTTATGTATTGTTTCATCTTAACCATGAGTATGTTAGATTCTTTTGCTTGATGGATTTAAGGCTTAATCCATCTAATAATAAATTGTTTCCAGGTGACTGCCAACTTGGTGTTTTTTTTGATACATATTTTTATTGATTTCAGAGAGGAAGCGAGAGGGAGAGAGCATTATTGGTTGGCTGCCTCCTGCATGCCCCCCACTGGGGATCGAGCCCGCAACCTGGGCATGTACCCTGACCAGAATTGAACCTTAGATCCTGCTGTCCACAGACCAACGCTCTATCCACTGAACAAAACTGTCTAGGGCAGGGGTGGGCAAACTTTTTGACTCGAGGGCCACAATGGGTTCTTAAACTGGACCGGAGGGCCGGAACAAAAGCATGGATGGAGTGTTTGTGTGAACTAATATAAATTCAAAGTAAACATCATTACATAAAAGGGTACGGTCTTTTTTTTTTTTTTTTTTTTAGTTTTATTCATTTCAAATGGGCCGGATCCGGCCCGCGGGCTGTAGTTTGCCCACGGCTGGTCTAGGGTCAACTTGTGTTATTTTTATAGATCTTGAAGAGTTTGTTTTGCCATGGATAAAAAGAAATCAAGTGAAATATGACTTGGAGTTTAAAATATATGACTAAGAAAACAATTGAATCTACTTAGATCTAACTTATGTTGGATTTCAGGAAAATTTTTAGTTTCTACATTTGGGATCTGAATGTAGCCTCAGTTTCTGATTAAACCACACAGACTCTGGAATACTTATCTTTAATCAGAACCATATTCTGTGTAATATTCCTGTCACATTAATAATGAACATTTTAGAAAGAAAAAGTCATAATTTACACAAACATTTGGGAAGGGAACTGGGGAGTCTGGGAGAATCACTTTTCATTTTATATTGTACTAGAGGCCCGGTGCACAAAAATTTGTGCACTCGGGGGGGGTGGGGGTCCCTCAGCCCAGCCTGTGCCCTCTCACAGTCTGGGACCCCTCGGGAGATAACACCCTGCTGGCTTAGGCATGCTCCCGGGTGGCAGAGGGCAGGCCCAATCCCTAGGTGCAGCCCCTGGTCGGGCTCAGAGCAGGGCCGATTGGGGAGTTGGGGTGCCGCCCCGTCATGCACAAAGCAGGGCGGATTGGGAGGTTGCGATGCCACTCTCAGTCACGCTCAGGGTAGGGCCGATTGGGGGGTTGGGGCACCGTCCCGTCACACTCAAGGCAGGGTCGATGGGGAGGTTGCGGCGCCACCCCCTGTCACGCACAGAGCAGGGCCCATCAGGGGGGTTGGGGCTCCGTACCCTGTCACGCACAGAGCAGGGTCAATCAGGGGTTTGGGGAGCTCCCCCCTGTCACGCACAGAGCAGGGCCGATCAGGGGGTTGAGGAGCTCCCCCTGTCACTCACAGAGTAGGGCCAATAGGGGAGTTGGGGCACTGCCCCCTGTCACACACAGAGCAGGGCTGATCAGGGGGTTGGGGTGCTGCCTGTCACACTCAGGGCAGGGCCGATGGGGAGGTTATGGCTATACCCCATCACACACAGAGCAGGGCCCATGAGGGGTGGGGGGGTTGGGGCGCCGCACCCTGTCACACGCAGAGCCACAGGGCAATCGGGGTTGGGGAGCTCCCCCCTATCAGGCACAGAGCAGGGCTGATCTGGGGGTTGGGGCGCCTTCCCCTGTCACGAACAGCAGGGCGGATAGGGAGGTTGTGGCCCCGCCCCCTGTCACACACAGAGGTGCAGGGTGATCAGGGGGTTTGGGCGCTGCCCCCTGTCACACTGATCCCGGTGCTGGGAGGTATATTACCCTTTTACTATATAGGATAGAGGCATGGGTGGGGGCCGGCTGGTTTGCCCTGAAGGGTGTCCTGGATCAGGGTAGGGATCCCCACTGGGGTGCCTGGCCAGCCTGGATGAAGGGATGATGGCTGTTTGCAGCTGGTCGCACACCCTTCAGGGTGGGGGTCCCCACTGGGGTGCCTGGCCCGTCTGGGTGAGGGGCTGAGGGCTGTTTTCAGGCTGGCAGGTGACTGAAGCTCCCAACTGCTCCTTGTTTTCTTTTTCTTTTTTATTCTGGGCCAGCTTTAGCTCTGAGGCTGCTGAAAGCAGGTATCTGGTTTGTTTGGGTTCTATAATCGAAACACTGTATCAACTCCAGCTCCGAGATCCCAGCTGGCTAAAGCAGGTTTCTGGGGTTTTGTTTAGCTTCTATATTTGTAACAATGTTTCAAACTGCAAGCTCAGAGGCCGGCAAGGCAGGCGGGGAACATTGGAGTCCTCCGTCACTGAAGCAAGCAAGCCTCAGGTTTGCTTCAAGCTGCCTGGCTGCCGGCCGCCATCTTGGCTGTCAGTTAATTTGCATATCGCCCTGATTAGCCAATGGGAAGGGTAGCGGACGTACGGCTAATTACCATGTTTCTCTTATTAGATAGGATACTACTAGCCCATCGTGTGATAGTACACTCAGTAGGCCACCCACCGCTTCCGCGGGAGCCGGTGGGAACCACAGCGTGCTGCCAGGAGCCACGTTGCTTTCACAGGAGCTGGAAGGGACCCGCGCCAATTCCACAGGAGGTGGGAGGCGGGCCCACTGTCTCCTCTCCGGGCCCATGCTTGGCCACGGAGGCTGCGGGCCAGCTCCCCCGTCCCTGTCCGTCCGTGTCTGCTCTGCCTCCAGGGGGCTGGCCTGAGCCGGGTGTGGTGACAAAGCAAGCATTCTGCCAGGCCGCTCATGCTGCCCGCTCTCAGTGGCTCCCCCTCCCCCCAGGACTGGGGGACTCAGGTGGGGCTGAGAGGACTGGGTGCCACCATATTTGTGACAGAGTGATGGTTAATTTGCATATTACCTTTGTATTAGATAGGATAGTTTCAGTTTTTGACCATGTGACCAGGTTTGTTCTTTAAAAAGAAAGAAGTATGCCCATTTGCATGTAAAAGTTGTTGAATGTGTAGTTGACAGTTAAATCTTGTCCCAAACATGGAGGCTGAAGCCCAGCTCGGTCACTAGGAGAGACGGCACTCAGGGAAGCTGGTACAGGCCCTGCAGCCTGGCAGGAGAAACATTCTGAAATGTCCTAATTAATGCAGCAGGCCAGAGAATGGGAGAGAGAGCAGGGAGGTTAATCAGTTAACAGAGCCGAGCGCCAGAACAAACAAATGTCTGTTCATATTCCTGAATGTATGTTGAAATTTTGAATCAATTTCCAGGCTGCACTTTCTGCTTTTAGAGAATAGACAGCCACCACATGCTACCACATCTTGTTTCTGGGCTGTTGCCCACAACCAATCCAAAAGTAGCAAGTACTTCTTTTTAGAGACTATGCACCTATTCCAGAACTTCTCTGATTTACCTCCCAATTCCTTTATCTGTAGCCATGTAAACTCTTTCAAAACAACCTAAGTCACCGAAACTGGTTTGGCTCAGTGGATAGAGCATCGGCCTGCGGACTGAGGGGTCCCGGGTTCGATTCCGGTCAAGGGCATGTACCTGGGTTGCGGGCACATCCCCAGTGGGAGGTGTGCAGGAGGCAGCTGATCGATGTTTCTCTCTCATCAATGTTTCTAACTCTTTATCTCTCTCCCTTCTTCTCTGTAAAAAATCAATAAAATATATTTTAAAAAAAACAAAAAACAAAAAAAAACAACCTAAGTCTTTCTTCCCCAAACTGTACAAAAGAGCCCTGTCATCTCCAGGATGGTGGACATGCTTGTCTCCATCTACCCCTGCTGCTGGTGGTTTAGGCTACAGGCACCAGGAACTGGTGCTTTTTCTGGCTAGCATTTGGCTCAGTAAACCCTTTCAGAAAGACTTTTGGCCTCAAAGGTTACTGTTTAACCAGCATATGAAGAAGGTAAGGTTTTTGAGAACTAATGCAGGTCTCTGGCCCAATGACTAGATTTTTAGGTCTACCAGCCTTTGTTATTTGACTTTTGTAGGCTCTCAGAAGTTTTTTTCTTAAATAGATATGTCTTTTTTTGTTTGTTTTTAAAAAATTGATTTTAGAGAAGAAGGGAGAGAGAAAAAAAACCACTGATCTGTTGTTCCACTTACTTATACATTCATTGGTTTATTCTTGTTTGTGTCCTGACTGGGATTGAACTTGAAACCTTGGTGTATCTGAATGATTCTCCAACCAACTGAGCTACTCAGCCAGGGCTCTATTTTTTTTTTAAGGTAAAGTTCTGGTTTTTAACATGGAGAGATTTTCTAGTTATCTGTCAGGAGGGTGCTACTGAGCTGTTTAAAAATTAAGTTGACTCACAGTTAGATTTTACCCAAATATTTAACTTGTCTCTTTGCTTAAATTACGGTATGACCCACTGCCACCTCAGATGACTTCCCATTTATTCAGGGTTCATTTATAAAATAATGGGTTCCATTTCCCGAATCAATCATTATGTAACCATACCAGCTCTCAAGAGCTTGTACCCTTGTCAGAGTGGAATAAATTAATGCTCCAGTATATTCTTTGCTAAATCATTTTCTCCCCTGAAACCAAATTAACACTGTAAATTGATTATTTCTCAGTAAACTATAAACTGGATCACATACCCTGAAAGGAATCAGCAACCTTATTTAATCACACAATGGACAAAGGAGATAAAAGGAAGCAAAACTGCCTGGAGATCCTTTTATATCTTTTTAAAATTAAGATATATTTCATGTACCTACCATAAAATTTACCCTTTTAAAATGTACCATTCAGTACTTTTGAGTATAATCACATAAGGTTGTACAACCATCATCATTATCTAATTCCAGAATGTTTCCAATCAATCCCAAAATGTAAGAGCTTAAACTGTAAAATGGGAAAAGCTGCAAAACATTGGATTTGGCAATGATTTCCTGGATGTGCAGAGGCAACAAAAGAAAAATAGGTAAATTGGCCATCATCAAAATTTAACACTTTTCATGCACCAAAAGACACTCAAGAGAATGAAAAGGAACCAACAGAATGGGAGAAAATGTTTGCAAATTATACTAGTACATCTGATAAGTAATTATTTTTTCTTTTTTTAGAACTCCTACAATGATCTATAATAATAAAAGGGTAATATGCTAATTAGACTGGACATCCTTCCTGATGAAGCCAGGGCAGAGGGAAGCCAGCCTGGGTCCCTGGTGCCTGCGGGTGGCTGGAGGAGGGAAGCAGCCTGGGTTGCAGGTGCCTGCCTGCGGCCGAAGGAGGGAAGCCCGGGTCCCGGGTGCTGGAGGGAAGCTGGTTCTGGCAGCTGGGGGAAGGAAGGCCTACTCTTGCATGAATTTTTGTGCATCGGGCCTCTAGTTTTATTATACTAGTAAATATGTTTTTTTGGAATAAACAAGTTTTGTATCAAAACTATCCTCAAACTTATTCTAAAGTAATAAAAGGAAAAATGGGACCAGGAACCATTTTTTTTTTACCTCAGTTTACCTTTTTATTTAGAGGGACATGAGCAATCCCCAGAATTACCCTGACTTATTTCCATAGTCATGGGCAGTGATACAGGGGCAAGTATCCTGTCATAGGGTGTATGCATATGAATGGTGGGATATATGTATGTGTTGGGATGGTGAGAAGTAATAGAAGAGGAGACTGGAAAAGGAAACTAGGAATAGACAGCTCTTTGGTAAAGGGATGTGCTTGTATCATACATGAGATCACTCTAGTTGCAAGATGAAGCCTGCACTGGCGGGAGGGGACATAAGGCAGGCAGCAAGGTCAGCTCCCCATTTACTGAACCAATCTAGGAGTGTAATTACTAGTTTATGAACCAAGACAATGGAAAGAGTGAACTCTAGGAGTTCTTTATACATTAAGAACATCTATAACTCAATAAGAAAAAAATCTACATAGTTATCATTTTACTTTCCCACAAGCAATGCACAAGGATTCTAATTTCTCCATGTTCTAAGCAACACTTGTTACTTTCTGTTTTATAATAGCCATCCTAATGGGTGTGGATCTTAATGGTTTCGATTTGCATTTCCCTAATGACTAGTGTGGTTCAGCATCCTTTCACAAGCAAATGGAATATCTGTATAACTTCTTTGAAAGAAGCCCTTAGAGCAGTGGTTCTCAACCTCTGGGTTGCGACCCCTTTGGGGGTTGAATGACCCTTTCACAGGGGTCGCCTAAGACCATCGGAAAACACATACATAATTACATATTGTTTTTGTGGTTAATCACTGTGCTTTAATTATGTTCAATTTGTAACAATGAAATTGGGGGTCACCACAACATGAGGAACTGCATTAAAGGGTCGCGGCATTAGGAAGGTTGAGAACCACTGCCTTAGAGAGAAATGGGGAGTTACTGCTTCATGGTACAGAATTTCAGTTTGGGAAGATGAAAAAGTTCTAAAGATGATGGTAGTGATGGTTGCACAACAGTGTGAATGTACTTATTGCCACTGGACTGTACACTTAAAAATGCTTAAAATGGTAAATTGTGCATACTTTACCCCAATAAAAATTTTTTGAAAACCGTGCTTTGGAAGGCAGAGGGGTAGATACAGTAACCCAGATTACTGGTGTAGTTAAAACTCAACACCACTTTGGCTCTCAGCCTCCTAGAACAGAAGAGTTACTCTTATCACAATGCCAAGAATGTGTTGATTGATTCTAATAGTTTAATGGAAACTATTGCATTGGTTTAAATTGTGGCAGCTGAAATTCTGAACTGTATACATACAATATTAGATTATGACAGTAGAAAGTTAAATGTAGAATACAAAGATACATAGACTAAAATTCAGAGATGACTATTTGTTTGGTTAATAGAGCAAACAAAGATTTTTAGAAAGCAATATACATGGGTTCCGACTTACTTGCGTTATGTTGCGCGGTAGGAACGGATCTCCAATGTAACCCGAGGACCTCCTGTATATTTAATGTCTTTACTTTCTGTGCTATTGATTAGTAATTTTTGCACTACATTCTATTCAACCTTTAAACAGTATACTAAGAGAGAACTTGAGAAGCCTACTCCTGGGTCTCAAGAGCAGGAAAAGGGGTAGGACTACAGGCACCCATTCCAATAGTCAATCCAATTATGCTTTAGATTGACTTTCTTTGATTGTAGGATCATGTACTTTGAAAACCACTTATCATACATAGAATATACCTTTGAATTAAGAATTGGAATCCTGCCCTAGCTGGTTTGGCTCAGTGCGTAGAACAGGGGTCCTCAAAATTTTTAAACAGGGGGCCAGTTCACTGTCCCTCAGACAGTTGGAGGGCCGGACTATAGTTTAAAAAAAAACTATGAACAAATTCCTATGCACACTGCACATATCTTATTTTGAAGTAAAAAAAAAAGGGGGGGGGAACAAATACAATATTTGTATTTGCATGTGGCCCGCGGGCCGTAGTTTGAGGACCCCTGGGATAGAGCATCAGCCTGCGGACCTGGAGGTCCGAGGTTCGATTCCGGTCAGGGGCACATGCCTGGGTTGCGGGCTTGATCCCCATTAGGGGGTGTGCAGGAGGCAGCCAATCAATGATTCTCTCTGATTGATGTTTCTATCTCTCCCTCTCCCTTCTTCTCTGAAAAAAAAAAAAAAGAATTGGAATCTTATTACATAAGAATATGAAGTTCAATATTCTGATTAATTTTGTTTTATTTTATTTTTTAAAATATTTTTATTGATTTCAGAGAGAAAGGGAGAGGAAGAGAGAGATAGAAACATCATTGATAAAAGAGAATCATTGATTGGCTGCCTCTTGCACGCCTCCTATTGGGGATCCAGCCCGCAACCCGGGCATATGCCCTTGACCGGAACCAAACTTGGGGCCCTTCAGGTTGCAGGACAAAGCTGTATCCACTGAGCCAAACCAGCTAGGGCTGATTAATTTGACTTTAGAATATAAGCTGTACTATTTGCCTAAGCAATATTCAAAAGTAAAGTAATTTAAAAAATTAAAAAATAAAGAATTTGTATATTTATTTAATATGAAATACATTTATTTGAAAAATATTAAAGGTATTTTATTTTGCTATTTTGACCAAGGTAAATTAAGATTTAGAAAAGTATAGATTGTTGTAGATTTTATTTTAAAAGTGGTTCTAGGCATATGGAATACAAAGATAATGTAGAGTATCTCTGCTTTTAAAGGCACTTATGAGTCCTCTTAGGGACAATATGCAGTTCCTTATTAGTACTGCTTAATAAATACCAAGAGAGAGGGAAGCAAACATATTATGCAAACACATTTGGAGGGGCATGTAACAAGGAGACTGCTCAGGAAGAAAAGAGGGAGTTTCACAGAAATCTATGTTAAGTAAAACCTTTGAATGTTAAATGTTGAGTGTGAATTAGCCATGCTTTATGAATTGATTTGTTTCCTCCAGAAAAAAAGATGTGTTGGAGTTCTAACCCCCAGTACCTCAGAATGTGGCCTGATTTTGGACATAGTATTCTTTTTACAGAGGAAACAAAGTAAAAATTGGGCCAGAGGCGTGCAGGATGGAGGGGGTCACTGGAGAAAAAAATGGGACGCCTGTAATACTTTAAAAAATAAAGATATAAAAAATGGGGTCGTTTGGGTGGGACCTAATCAATATGACTGGTGTCCTGATAAAAAGGGGACATTTGGCTCTGGCCAGCTTTGCTCAGTGGTTAGAGTGTAGGCCTGTGGATAGAAGGATCTCAGGTTCGATTCCTGGTCAAGGGCACGTACCTGGGTTGCAGGTTCAATCCCTGGCCTTGGTTGGAGTGCATGCGGGAGGCAACCAATTGATGTGTTTCTCTCACATCAATGTTTCCCTCTCTCTCCCCCTCCCTCCCTTCCACTCATTCTGGAAATCAGTGGAAAAAATATCCTCTGGTGAGGATTAACAACAACAAAAAAAGGGGTGAGGGGCGTTAGGACCCAGATATAGAGGGAAGACAATGTGAAGAGACACATGCAGGAGATGGCCATGGACAGCCCAGGGGAGAGACCTAAAAAAAGCTCTCGGAAGGAACCAGCTCTGTTGACACCTGTAATTGGTGAATACAATTGATTTTGGACTTCTAGCCTCCAGAACTGTGAGATAATATATTTATGTTGTTCAAGTAAAAAAAGAAAACAATGAAAATGTAAGTATTCTAGGACGGTCATTCACAGTCTGGCCCCCTATAAAATTTCCAACTTTATTAGTCTTTTGCAAAACCCTCCATTCCAGCCAAATGGGTTCCCTCATTCATTAATCAACAAATTTTTATTGAGTATCTACCATGCAAGGCCAAGGACTGGGCAGTGGGGATAAGTTATGATTGTCATACAGTGTCCCTGCTTTCAGAAAGCTTCATATTCTAGGGGGAGAGATGCTAAATGACCAGTTTCATAGTTCATTATTTAATTACAACTACAGTTAGAGTTAGAAATGAGAATGAGCTAAGAGAGTACTGGTTCTATCTAATAAGGAGAGAATATGCTAATTGCCACGCCCTCAAAGATGGCGGCTCCCATAGGCACAAGATGGCAGCGCCCAGTCCCCTCAGCCCCGCCGGGGCACCTGCCTCCAGAGTCCCCCAGTCCTCTTAATCCCCCAGCCATCTAGGGCCACCAAAGGCTCAGGTAATCAGGGCCGGCCGAGGCTTGCGCTGCTGGCAGTGGCAGCAGCAGAAGTGTGATGGGGCGTCGCCTTCCCCTGATCACCGGGTCGACTCCTGCCCCTGAGGGCTCCCAGACTGTGAGAGGGGGCAGGCCGGGTTGAGGGATGCCCCCCCTCCAGTGCATGAATTTTCATGCACTGGGCCTCTAGTATATAATAAAAAACTTGACCTAGTCTGGGAGAATGAGTAGAAGGATGAGGAGAAGTTAGTGAATGAAAGAACATTCCTGGAAGATATTTGTGTATACTGTGCCATCTGCTTGTACTGCATGCCTTTTTCAAGTATCCAAATTTTAACTCAAGATTTGGCTCATATCCCCCCTTCTCTAGAAAGCCCTTCCTGGTAATCTTCTGAAGTATTCTCTCCTCACTATAAACTAGACACAGTTGTTGGTTTTTAGCTGCCATCTATGCGTGGACTTATATTTTTGCAATCCTTACCTTGCTCTATTACATAAATCTAGAAGTCACCCTTAACTTCAAACTCCATCCAATCCATTAGCAAGTCACATCTCTTTTAGTTCCATTCAGAATTTTTTGAGAAAGCAATGATTAAAGGACTAAATAATCTTAACTTTTTTACCTTTTTAAAATTGTAAAGTAAAAGAGATATAAAAAAACCCCACATCAAACATAAATTACAGGAGCTGGATTATAAAGAGAATTTATATTATGATTCATAGCTTAATGAGTTAAAGGAGAATATCCTTATAACCGCTACTCAGGTCAAGAAATAGAACTACCCAGCAATACCACTTCTGGGTATTCAAAGAAAACCAAATTGGAGCATTATTTACCATAGCCAAGATATGGAAGCAACCTAGGTGTTCATTGATAGACTAATGGATAAATTTAAAAAATATCCTATATAATAAAAGGGTAATATGCAAATTGACCCTAACAGCAGAATGACCAGAATGACCTCTGGACCAGTCACTATGAGGTGGACTGACCACCTCTTGTTTTTTTTCCCTGGCCGGCAGGCTCCAATCGCCCGATGGTGAACGGGGACCAGGGGTGGGTGGCGGGGTATGCGGGCAGCTCCAGGCCAAGGTCCCTGCCCCGCCAGTCATGCCACACACAGAGGGTAACCTGCGGCAGGGGCGGGGCCAGTGAGCGGGCAGGAACGGCCGACCTCTTGGTCCCTTCCCCCAGCCGTCAGGCTCTGATCACTCAATGGCAAATGGGGAACCGGGGGTGGGTGGCAGCAAGGGGCGGGGCTGGCTGCAGGCAGCTGGGGAAGATGGCCCTGATCGCAGGCCAGGCCTAGGGACCGTACCTGTGCAAGAATTTCTTGTGCCAGGCCTCTATATAATAAAAGGGTAATATGCAAATTGACCCTAACAGCAGAACGACTGGGAATGACTGGTCACTATGACACACACTGACCACCAGGGGGCAGACGCTCAATGCAGGAGCTGCCCCCTGGTGGTCAGTGTGCTCCCACAGGGGGAGTTCTGCTCAGCCACAAGCCAGGCTGATGGCTGCCAGTACAGTGATGGTGGTGGGAGCCCCTCCTGCCTCCTCAGCAGTGCTAAGGATGTCCGACTGCCGCTTAGGCCTGGTCCCCGCTGGCAAGTGGACATCCCCCGAGGGCTGCCAGGCTGCCAGAGGGATGTCTGATTGCCAGCTTGGGCCTGATCCCCCAGGGAGTGGGCCTAAGCCAGCAGGTGGATATCCTCCGAGGGTTCCTAGACTGCAAGAGGCATAGGCCAGGCTGAGGGACACCCCCGAGTGCACTAATTTTTGTGCACTGGGCCTCTAGTGTGTGTGTATGTATGTGTGTGTGTGTGTGTGTGTGTGTGTGTGTATTACTCAGCAATAAAAATGAATGAAATCTTGCCATTTGGGACAATATGAATAGTCCTAGAGGGTATTATGCTAAGTGAAATAAGTCAGAGAAAGACAAATGCCATATGATTTCACTTATATGTGGAATTTGAACAACAAAACAAAACAAATGAACAAATAGAAAAGACCCATAGATAAAGAGAACCCACTGAAGGTTGCCAAAGGGGAGGAAGGAGAGTGCGTGAAAGGGAAAACAATAAATTAAGAAAGAAAAAAAATTTTTTTAGATGAAAACATGCTCCAAGGTAGAAGTATTGAGTCACAAATTTATATTTCTAACACTTTAAATAGCTGTAAGGTTTTTATTAGATCATAGTGTGGAAACTTGTCCACTAGAAATTATTATTGAGTTTTCATAACTGTATATTAATACAGAAATGTTCTCTAATTAGGTAAGATCTAGACTGATTTCATTCCTATTAAGTCCTAGTCCAAGGGTAGTTTTTAAAAATGAAAGTGTGTAGTTAGCACTTATCATGTCATTCTAATTAATTACAGTGGAACTTTGTTTCTCGAACGTCTCCCATCTCGAACAATTCGCTTCTCAACCTGACAACCCTTTCATGCTGATACCTGTATGATCAGTCATGCATCTCTCAGGTGACAAAGGAGAGAATGCGAGATTCTGAGTCAGTTTACCACTGTTAAAATCTCAGGCTATTGTGCTGTGAATATTTTTGTGGTGTTTTTTTTTTGCTTTTGTTGCTGATTTTAATTATGATTACATTTTCATTTTTTACTGTATATTTCCTTTTTGTTAAATTTTCATTTACATTTCATGTACTGTTTGTTTTTAAAGTGTTTATAGATTAAACAGTATAATAGACACGTACTGTATATAAGAAGCGTTAAAACGGGGACTCATTTGGGGGTCTGGAACAGATTAATTCAATTTACATTATTTCTAATGGGAAAAAATGATTCGGTTTTCAGAGTCCAGACTGCTAACCATTACACCATGGAACCCCCTAATGATTCGGTTTTCAAATGGCCTTCCGGAATGAATTAAGTTTGAGAAACAAGGTTCCACTGTATTGTGAAACAGTTTAGAATTTATAGCACAGTATAAGTACTGTTGCTAAAGAAAAAGAAAAAAGAAATAGAACTTTGCCAGCCACTCCAGAAACTCTCCTTTTGCCCTTTCCCAGATATAGTCACATTCCTTCCACTTAAAATATCCTCAATTGTGACTTTTATGGTAACCACTTCTTTGGGTTTCTTATGGTTTTATTAAGTTTTACCACAATAGTTCACATTTCAAGGAGATGGCTCCTAGGCCTTAGGAAAGACATTTCTGGCATGGAAAACTGGCAAGAAGTCAATTTAACTTTTTAACATATTTACATACATCTCAAAGAGACAGAAAGTATTTGTAATTTCAAGTTTTCTAAAGGAAAGCCTGGGCAGAAGGAAGGTGTGGGGAAAACTAATAGTTTTCCAGAGGTAACCAATAAATTTTGTTTGTTTAAGTACCATTATTAACTCAGGTGCTTAACCCATTATAGATGAGCTTCGCTCTATGCAGTTATCCTTAATGCAGTTCAAATTGTCCTCTGGCCAGTGCGAGCCTCTTCAAAGCTGGCTCCTGTGTCCTTTTGACTAACTGTAGAGGCTTTGAGAGCTACTTTGTGGTCTGGTATGAGAAGAGGTACAGGCCATCTTGTACCTTTCCTACCCTGAAATCATCCATTTTTTCAAAAAGCCCTGGTTTCAGGACCACATCTGCATTGCTACTGATGTATCATTGTTTCTAGGCCTTTTCAATCAACCGAGGTCATATATATATAAATTCATTCATATCTCTCTAGTTTGGCTTATGTTATATTCTTATTTCTCATTTTGGTTACCTGAAACTTATTTAGTATTTAAAAAAAATATTTTTATTGATTTCAGAGAGAAAGGGAGAGGGAGAGAGAGAGATAGACATGTAAATAATGAAAGAGAATCATTGATTGGCTGCTTCCCACATACTCCATGCTGGGGATTGAGCACGCAACCTGGGCATATGCCCTGACCAGGAATTGAACCATGACCTCCCAGATAATAGATTGACGCTCAACCACTTAGCCACACTGGCCGGGCTGTTATTTAGTATTTTTCAGTAAGAGCTCATGGGAGGAATATTCTCTGAGCTCTTGCATGTTGATAATAGTATGTGCTCTTTATACTTGAAAGTCGGTTTTGCTGGATATACAGTCCTTGGGTCACATTTTCTTACCCTTGAATACCTTACATATATTACTCTAATTTCTTCTAGCATCAAGCATCGCTGTTAACAAGTCTGGTGATATCCTCATTTTTTCTCTCTTATAAGCCACTTGCTTTTTTTGGCCTAGGACAGTGGTCGGCAAACCGCAGCTCGCGAGCCACATGCAGCTCTTTGGCCCCTTGAGTGTGGCTCTTTCACAAAATACCACGTGCGGGTGCGCACGTACAGTGCGATTGAAACTTCGTGGCCCATGTGCAGAAGTTGATTTTCAGAAAGGAGATAGACGAAACAAGTATACAAGACGAGTGTGGATGGGAGAGTTGGAAGGGGTCGACCTCAGCGAACGTACCTCAATCAGATTGAGGACGTTTTTAGCAAAGGTCAGTTTAGGAGTACCCTAATTAAGTTAATAACAATGTACCTACCTATATAATTTAAGTTTAAAAAATTTGGCTCTCAAAAGAAATTTCAATCGTTGTACTGTTGATATTTGGCTCTTTTGACTAATGAGTTTGCCAACCACTGGCCTAGGATACTCAAGGATTTCTCTTCTGATTGTCCACTAAACTTACTAGACTATGTCTTGGTGGTAATTGTTTGGGTCCAGTATTCTTGGGCACCTGCTGTGTATGTAGTTTCAAATATTTTTTTTTCTTAAATTCAGGAACATTTTTCTTGAATTTTTTACTTTATATATTTTCTTGATATATTACATATTTTATATTAAGATATATACATTGATTTAAAATATACTTTCTTGATTTTTATATTTATTCTGTTTACTTGCTTCAGAGATTTGTATATTCTGTATTGACTCTTCTTTGCTTGTCTTCCATATTTGTCATTTTTATTCAAATCATTTTGTTTTCTTTTAAGACATCTGTACCATTAATTTTTTCCCTTCCTCCTATTTCCCTGAAGACATTTTATTGTGTGTCTTCTAATGTAGTCCTTGTTTTTTTCCTTTTATTTCTAATTCTTTACTCATTCCTGCGTTTTTCTAATGTCATTTACTGTGCATCTTTCATGTTTTGAATTATTTTTAGCTGATTTTACAAATAGCAATTTGAGCTGTTTTGTGGGCATGTATGATATATCTGGCATGCTATCATTATAGAAATATTATTCTGCTCTTTTTTTCCTAATAACTTTATATAGAATTTGACCTCAATACTTTTCTAGTGTTTATTTTTATGTGAAATTAGTTTTCTCGAACTTTTAGAAGGAGTTTTGTAGTTAAGGATGGTTTCTTTAACTTCACAGAGCTCCCTCTTTTGTTGTTTTCATATAATGTTAAAAAATATGGTGGCTTAATGACTCTGGTCCCTCCCATACTATCATTTAGACCAAGAATTAGACCAAAGGCTGCCTGTTTTTATAAAGTTTTACTGGAACACAGCATTACCCGTTCATTTACATATTACTCAAAGCCTTTTTCAGACCAAATCAGCAAGTTGAGAAATTGCAACATGTACTCTATAGTCTACAAGCCAAACATATTTACTATCTAGCCCTTTAAGACCCCTGATTTAGACCTTTTTTCTTTTGTCTGTATTCTTCTCTTTGTCTCTATTTTCTATTCTGTTCAATTGTGATTTTACTTCTAACAGTGTCTTCTCAGTGGGGATTACTATTGTAGAAGTGAATCCCCACCAGTGAGTTTGGAAAGTTCACAAGGAATCATATTGTTTCAGACCTTAGCACTCCTTGCTCACATTTTTAAAATTGTAGTAAAATATACATAACCTAAAATTTATCATTTCAAGCATTTTAAAATCAACAATTCAGTGGCATTAAGAATATTCAGAATGTTGTTTAATCATCATCAGTATATATATCCAGAACTTTTATAATATCTCAAACTGGAACTTGTACTCATTAAACAATTACTCCCTGTTTTCCCCCCTTCTCCATAACCCCTACTCTACTTTCTGTCTCTATAAATTTGCCTATTCTAGGACCTCACATTAGTGGAATCACAGTATTTGTCCTTTAGTGTCTGCCTTATTTCATTAAACATGTTTTCAAGATCATCCATGCTGTAGTATTATCAGAATTCCATTTCTTTTTATGGCAGAATAATATTCCACTGCATGTATATACCACATTTTGCTGATCCATTCATCTGTTGATAAACACTTGGGTTATTTCCATGTTTGGGCTACTATAATAATGCTGCTATGAACATTGGTATACAAATATCTGTTTGAGTCTCTGCTTTCAATTATTTTGAGTATATATCTCAGTGTGGAATTACTGGATTATATGGTAATTTTATTTTTAACTTTTTGAGGAACTGCTACAGTGGCTTTTACATTTTTTCCACAATGGCTGTTCCATTTTGTGTTCTCATCAGCAGTGCACGTGGGTTCCAATTTCTCCACACCCTTGTCAACATTTAAAAAATATATATATATATTTATTGATTTCAGAGAGGAAGGGAGAAAGAGAGAGAGATAGAAGTGTCAATGATGAGAGAAAATTATTGATTGACTGCCTCCTGCACGCCCCATACTGGGGATTAAGCCTGAAACCTGGGCATGTGCCCTGACCAGAATCGAACCGGTGACCTCTTGATTCATAGGTCCATGCTCAACCATTGTGCCACACTGGCTGGGCTGTTTTTTGTTTTATTTTCATAATAGCTGTCATAATGGATGTGTGGCGGTATCTCTTTGTGGTTTTGATTTGCATCTCCCTAATGATTAATGATTAATAATGAGCATCCTTTCATGTGCCTATTGAGCATTTGTGTATCTTCTTTGGAGAAATGTCTATTCAGTTACTTTGAATTGCATTGTTTTTGTTGTTTAGTTGCAGAAAGTCAGTTCTCTTTATATTTTGTATATTAATTCCTTATCAGATATACAATTTGAAAATATTTACTCCCCTTTGTGGGTTGTGTTTTCACTCACTAGAGGGTACCCTTTGGTTATCCCCCCCAATTAATTAGCAATTTATAGGGAGATTATAAAAATAATCTTTAAGGTTATATAAATATCCTCTTCCTCATCAAATTTTCACTTACTATTTTAAGCATTTATTGATGATTCTTTCTCAAATCAACAGCTACTATTTTTGAGCACCAACCATGTTCCAGGTACTGTGTAACGTATCATTTCTATGTCACAGATTAGGAGACTGAAGCTAAAGAGGTGAAACAAGGGCACAAGGACTCAAGCTAGCAAGCGTGGAAATGGGCATAGACTCCAGGACCATCTGCTCCAAGCTCACGTGCTACAAATTGGGAAGCAAGTGTTAGCTGGAAACTTGGGACTCCAAGCATCAAGTCTATGGAGCAAGCCTGTTTCTATGTTCCTCTCTGGTGCTTCCCATACACTCCCTGACTTAGAGGGAGTAGGGCAGACGGACTTCAGGGCTGTGGGCTATGACTTGCTGGGTGTGTTCTGCAGTCGGTAGGCCCTTCCCCAAATAGAGCACTAGCCATTCAGACTGATCCCCAGTTTGCAGCCTCATGTGTTACTGTATCTGCCGTGCCCTGCAGGCATGGCTGGGTTCACAGCACCAGAAGCCCCAAGTTGTCCTTTCACAGGACAGGGGATGGCAGGTCTTGGTAACCTGGCAGGTTCTGGGTTAAACATCCCCATTCTTCCCTCTTGTGGGGCCTTAGCTGAGAGGACCAGAACATAGGCAGGGTGGGTCCTGGGGCTGGGAGCCAGAGCCCTGAGTCATAGGGAGACCAAAGAGTCAGGGCCAGGGCAAGACACGCTGAGCCAGGAAACCTGGAGGAAAGCCATGGTCTGAATGCTGGGAGGAGGGAGAAGTCACCAGATGCAGGCAACGTCACAGGAGGGGACCGAGTCAGGACTGGAGCTAGGAACAAGCTCCAGCAGGTCAGGGTCACTCAGGGCTGCTACAGGAGATCCTGACCCTGTGCCAGAGATCTCCAGTGCTAGGGGCCGGCTCTCCAGGGCTGACAGTGGCCTACGTGTGGTAGACTGGCCCCGGCTGGGGACGTATGAAGCCAGGAAGGTGCACTAGTTGCGAAGCCCTCCTGGATTAGGCTTCGTGGTAGACATCCATCTCTTCAGTTACAATAGAACATCTCTAACAGGCCCTCAGGCCTAGACCCACCTCTGCTACCTGGGGGTGCAGCTCTGCGTCCTGACAGCTGGAGTCACCCAGCTCCGTGCCTCATCTGCTGTGATTACTCAGGCAGGCCCCCACCCTCTCTTTGGATGAAAACTGCATTCTTCAAGAGCTTTACTCTCAGACTTTCCATATAGTGGCTCTTTGGTCTTTAAACTATCTGGAACTAATTTCAAATTTTCAAAAGTTGCACAAATAAAAGCAGCACAATATAAAAATGCTCATTTCCCTCCTGAACCATCTTAAAGTGAGTTAAGTACATCATGGCCCTTTCTTTACCCTTTAATACTTCACTGTATAATAACCGCTGTTTTTTCTCTTCTTTGCAACTAATAAGCAGTGTGGGGAGACCATGCAAATATCATGTTTTTTACCAAAATTGCCTCCTAGATTGAGCATCCACTGACGATTCTTGTCTATGCCAGTCTTTACCATGATGGGTGCAAAATATTGATTTGCTAACTCTAACACTCCTTCCATGCTTTGCATTCTGCCCTCAGCATTCTCCTATGAATGAGAGATCTTCTCCCATTTATGTATTGATGGACTCATGGTATGGACTCATGAATTCAAATTTTTTCCATGGTTTACAATTTATTAATTATTTTTGGCGTTCCTAATCTGTTTGGCTCAGTGGATAGAGTGTCGCCTGTGGACTGAAGGGTCCCAGGTTCAATTCCGGTCAAGGGCATGTACCTTGGTTGCGAGCACATCCCCAGTAGTGAGTGTGCAGGAGGCAGCTGATCGATGTTTCTCTCTCATCGATGTTTCTAACTTTCTATCCCTCTCCCTTCCTCTCTGTAAAAAAATCAATAAAATATATTTTAAAAAATTATTTGCAATAGTTGCAAATCACTAATTAACAACTATTAGCTTGGTAACCTGTCAGGCTAATGATGGAGGCTAATTAACAACTATTAGCAAATTGTCCCAGATTTGCTAGTGGGAACTCCTTTGACCTTTCTCCTTCTCCTTCTCCTTCTCCTTCTCCTTCTCCTTCTCCTTCTCCTTCTCCTTCTTATTCTCATTCTTATTTTGTTAATTCTTTTTTGTAAATACCCAAGGATATTTTTTCCATTGATTTTTAGAGAGAGTGGAAGGGTGGGGGAGAGACAGAGAGAGAAACATTGATGTGAGAAAGACACATCAATTGGTTGCCTCCCGCATGTGCCAGGGATTGAGCCTGCAACCAAGGTATGTGCCCTTGACCAGAATTGAACCCGGGACCCTTCAGTCCACAGGCTGACACCCTATCCTCTGAGCCAAACTGGCCAGGGCATTATTATTATTATTATTAGCATTTCCTTACTTTCTGGCATAACAAGGGACTCCAAGCATATCTTGCACCAGCCCTGGACTCCGTCATTCCGCTAAGGAGCCTGCTTCCTTTTAGTGGTGAAGGATAGAGACCAAGTTCTCTGTGAAATTATCACAAGGTCAAAATTGAGATGTTCGCTGAGCTCTTACTGGAGGCTCTGGAAAGAATTAACTTTCAAGGAAATTCACTGGCAGAATTCAGTCTCTAGAACTGAGGTCCCCATTTTGTTGTGGGCTCTCAGCTTCTAGTGTCTGCCCCCTATTCCTTGCTACATGGCCCCCTCCATCTTCAAAACAGCCACAGTGGGTGAAAGCATTCTCGCTTGGAATCTCTCCAACTTCTGTCAAAGATAAACAGAGGTGGACACTAGTTGAAGTTTTAAGGACAGAGTTTAATCAGTAACAACTATTGCAATAGAGAAAAGAGTCCAACGTGAACTGAACTCAACTTCGATTTGCACAGAGATGACTGGGTTTTTTAAGGGAGAATGAGGTGGAGTGATGTGAGGGGAGGGGGTAGGTGGGGTTCAAGTAGAGTCAGGGAAGTGAAAAATTGCAAAGGGTCAGTTAATGTAAATGCAATTAGGCCAGCTCTGTTTGCTAGCCAGCAATTATTGAAGTTAAGATTCTATCCTCCCAGAAAGACTGGGAGAAAGAGGCCCTACTCTCTGGTATTGACAGGAACAAATAGTTAATTCCTTGGCAGTCTGGAGCTTTCTTGGGCAGGCACTTTTAGGGGGCGAGGGGAATCCTACAAACGAGGCCTTGAGCAGTTAGAAGTGATGTTAGTGTTTGTTCAAGTCTTTATAGGCCAAGATTAATGCCCGGTTGATAAGAGGCTCAGAGAAGTGTGGCTAGACCCGCCTGGGTAATTTCCCTTTTGCCATATAACATAGTATAATCATGGGAGTAACACCAGGGGACTAAGGTTATAGGGGCCAACTTAAAAGTCCCAGCCCCCCCCTAGCAATTGTCCTGGCCAGCCCAGGATAAGCAGTCTGAACTGTTTGGGGCTCTGAGCAATGGCAAGGCTAACTCAAGTCTCTGGTCACCACGAATGGGAGGAGCCTTAGGGTCCCAACAGGAACTTTCTTGGCACTCATAGTGTGGGAACAGTGATGGAGGCTACATACGTCTTAGAGAAGGAAGGGTAGCAGCACCCCCTTGAGTTAACTGGAGTAAAGAACAACTGCAATAGGGCTGTTCCGTGTGGCCGAATCCTGTCTGTGCTTTTGTGCAAGAACATGCACTCCCCTCACATGCCCTTTACTGCTTGCTCTGTTTCAACCTCATTTGATTGACTTGCTTTTGGAAGCCACGTCAGTGCAAGTGGTTGATAGGAGCACAAGTTCTAGGACAGATGAGTCCAGGCTCTGCCACTTATAGGCTGTGGATCCTTAAAATTACTTAACTTCTTTGTGTCTTGAATTATTGCTTCGTTTACAAGATGTGAATAATAGTAGCTACCTCCCGTGATAGCTGGGGGAATCATATGAAAGCATGTTCATAGAGTGCTAATGCTTTCCCAGCACATAGTCAGTGTCCAACCAATGTTAGCTGTCTGAAGGTGTCACTTTGTCTTGCTCATCTCTGGCTCTGTACCCCAAGTTCTTCTTGGCTTTTTGGTGGTCCTTAGTGTTAGTCTCTGGATTCTCTCAGTGCAATGGCTCTTGGTTCCCAAGAATCCTTTCCTGGAGCTTGCCCTACTCTTACACCTGCTAAGGGTAGAAGCCTGAGAAGAATGTGCCCTGCATATCAGACATCTGCCTCAAGATACCCAAACAAGAAACAACCTTCTGCCCCTCAGGAGCCTTGCATGACACTGTCTTTCTGCCTAATTCGGTTCAAAATGCAAGTCTCAAGAAAAGGCATTTCTTCTGTTTATCTAGTATCATGTAACAAAGCACTTTAAAACTTGGTAGCTAAAATAAGCATTTTCTTTTAATCATGCTTTTGTGAGGCAGGAGAGGGCTTGGTTGAGTGGTGCATCCCCAACCCATGCTGGGGCAGCTGGGGCTGGAGGATCCACCTGCAAGATAGCTTCTTCACTCCCAGGGAGAGCACCTCTGTGTGCTGTCTCATCCTTCTGGGCCTTCAGAATGCTTGGGCTTCTCACAGAATGGCTGTCAGGCTTCTCACATGGTAGCTGGCTTCCCCCAGAGTGAGCATTCCAAGAGGCCCAGGCTGAAGCTGCAAGGCTTCTTATGGACTATGCTCAAAGTTGGAGAACATCATTTCTGCATCCTTTTTTAAAAAAATACATATATTTTTTATTGATTTCAGAGAGGAAGAGAGGGAGAAAGAGATAGAAACATCAATGATGAAAGAGAATCATTGATTGCCTGCCTCCTGCATGACCCCTACTGGGGATTGAGCCCATAACCCGGGCATGTGACCTGACTGGGAATCAAACAATGACCTCCTGGTTCATAGGTCAATGCTCAACCACTGAGCCACACCAGCCACACCAGTGTGAGTGGCTGGTAGGAGCACAAGCTCTAGGTCAGATGAGTCCAGCTCTGCCGTTTATAGGCTGTGAGACCTTGAAATTACTTAACTTCAATTATTTACAAAGCCAGATCGATTTCTAGGGGAGGGAATTAGATTCCACCATTCAATGGGAGGAGCAGCAACAATCTTTAATCAACAACAGCATCTGATGAGTGGAAGCAAAATCCCACCTGGAACCCCGCTGCAATGAGGTCTGGGAAATGTAACTTTAGGTTTTTAGTCTCTGCAGCAATAAGGAGGATGGGACACTGGAAGGAGGGTGAGGCAGTCAACCTGCTGTATGCACCATGGGCTCTCAGCATTCAGTCATGTCTTAGTGATTAGATTCTATAACCAGCTTCCCTTCATCCTGGGTGCCAGCATCCTTGGGTCCAAGTGGGAACGGGAGCAGTCATCCCCTCAATCTAGCCTGTCCTCTAGATCAAGGTTTAAAAAAATGTTTTTTACTGAAACTCATAGCAAAAACTACAGTTGACATCAGTATGTAATATATATGTAATTGAAGCACAAGTTTCATGAAACAAATCTTACCTTTACCATGTGCAGTGCTTTTAAAAATATATATTTTTATTGATTTGAGAGAGGAAGAGAGAGGGAGAGAGAGATAGAAACATCAATGATGAGAGAGTATCATTGAGTGACGGCCTTCTGTGCATGCCCCACACTAGGCATTGAATCTGCAACCAGGGCATGTGCCCTGACCGGGAATCGAACCATGACCTCCTGGTTCATAGGTTGACACTCAACCACTGAGCTATATTGGCTGGGCTTATAATTTTCTCTTCTATTGTATTCTATTTTATTGTATTCAATTTCTTTTCAACAAACATGCTGGTTGTGTCTCCACTAAATTAATTTCATGACTCACTAAGTTACCACCCATATTTGAAAAGTACTGCTGAAGACTTGTGTCTCTACATTTAAATAGGGAATCAAAGACTGAAAAGAAAAAAAGTGAGTCAATAAGAACAAATTATATAAAAGTAAAGAAATATTTTCTTAAATAAATTTACTTAATTCAACCAAAGTGTAGTAAAGTAGTATATCATTGTTTTACAATTACTCATTCCCTTCCCTATAGGCTGGTTATGCGTACCCCTGTCACTAAGTCCTCCCTTATGAGGCTTGGTGATGTGACTTCTTTGGCCTCTAGCATGTGAACAGGCATGGCCCAATCAGATCGGAGCAGAAAGCTTAAATGCAATTATATGGTTTGGCCTGATCTCTAGAAATTCTGCCCTCTGCCAGTGCTCCAAATAGGACTGGTCCTTTGGCCTGCGTCTCAGAGTGAGAAAATACACGAGCCAAAATGCAGCCTACCCTCAGCCCTCACGTAACACAAGAAACAAATATTTGTTGTTATGAGCCACTGAGATTTGGGCTTGTTTGTTACTGAACCAAAAGCTGACTAATTTAAGAAGCAACTTAATGAAACAAACAAAACCGTCAAACATTCTTTCAAACATTTAATCAGTACAGGAGTATATAAAGCAAAACATAACGTTCTCCCTGAGCAACTGCCTGCTCCTCAGGAGTCATCATCATTGATAACATTTTGGTGCATAAACTTTCAGAGATGGAAATTGTCGAAATGACTGTTTTCTAATTTTAATGTAATAAAATTAGTACATAATTTTTCATAAACACAGCTTTATTGAAACACAGGTAGGCCTATTGTGTACTTATTGTTGACGGATGCTGTCACACTAACAGGGGTTGAGTATTGCAACAGACTGTACTGCTTACTGTATTTACTATCTGGCTCAAGAGTTTGTTGACCCTTGATGGAGGTCTCTAAATGTTAACATTTGGAGGTTTTGTAATATAAAATTATGCATAGGTGATACTGTGTTCTGATTATCAGGAGGCTCTTGATGTCACTTTGCCCAATTATTTGTGATGTTTTCTCACTTGTTTTTGTGGTCTCTGCCAAATTTTATTTCCCTCTCTTTTATATGTATGGATTTTTTTCTATACTACTTCAAATAAAATATAGACATCATGACACTTTTATCTCTATAGGGTGTCCCAAAAAATGTATACACACACTTTGAATAATTATAAAGGCAGTGTTTAGTAAAATACATATCCTTTCAAAATTGAGCTATCATCTGTTAAAGTGTGTATACATTTTTGGGGGGACACCTTGTATTTCAGCATGTATTGCCTAAGAATGTGTACTCTTCTTCATAAATCACATTATGATGATCACACCCAAAGCATTTAACATTAATACAATTCATTAACTAAAGATCAAGTTTCTCCAAAATTGTTCTGAAAAGTCCCTTCATAGCCTTTCCCTCTCAATTAGTATGTAATTAAAGCTTTAAATGCATTTACTTATCATGTCTCTTCAGTTGCCTTTCATTTAACACAGTTCTTCATCTTTTAAGACTCTCATGAAAAAACATTTTTGAAGAGTCCAGAGCAGCCTTTCAGTTTGGATTTGTCTGTGTTTTGTCCTTAAGTATTAGATTCAGATTAATCATTTTTGGCAAAAGTTATACATAGGTGATATTGTACTCTGATTATCAGGAGGCTCATGATGTCACTTTGCCCAATTATTTGCGATGTTTTCTCATT
Source organism: Myotis daubentonii (assembly GCF_963259705.1). Classification (NCBI taxonomy): domain Eukaryota; kingdom Metazoa; phylum Chordata; class Mammalia; order Chiroptera; family Vespertilionidae; genus Myotis; species Myotis daubentonii. The sequence continues at coordinate 28,407,634 of NC_081843.1, forward strand.
TGTTTACATGGTCTCTGCCAAATTTCTCTGCTGTAAAGGTCACCCCTTTTGTAACTCATAAGTGATCTGTGGGGAAATTCTAAGGTTTTAGGTTCCACTAATGATTCTTTTCTGAATCAATTGTTGTCATGGAGGATGTAAATGAACATCCATTTTTTTTTAAATGGTCCCCAAGTGATTTTAAAGTACAGCCAGGGTTGGGAATCCCTGGACCAGCACTTCTTAATTTGTTTACACATCCTCTGGGGATCTTGTTAAAATGCAATTTGGATTCAGCAGAACTGGGGTGAAGCTGAGATTAAGCATTTCTAACAAGTTCCCAGCTGCTGCAGGTGCTGCTGGCCTGCATGGACCACACTGGATCAAGGGTCAGTCTAGACCCCAGAAAACACCTATAATTCATTCAGATACAATATCCATCTTCCCCTATAGTTTTGCCTGGTTACAAACATCAGGACACACTTCTGCACAGGAAAGGCAAATGTGCCCTGACTGGGAATCTAAATGGCAACCTTCCGGTGCACAGGACGATACCCAACCAACTGGCGGGGGCCCCAGTGAAATATTCTTATATTAGGTTTTATATAAATTTGTATATAAGTCAGCTTTTGCCGTGTAACTAACCACTCCAAATGTAGTGAGTTAAGCAATAAGCACTTACTATTTCCCTTGTTCTATGTGTCTGGGTGTTTTGTGGCTGGGTGTGGATAGTCCAGGATGGCCTCCCTCACATGTCTAGTGATTGCCACTAATTTAATCAAGCATCTTCTTGGAACATCAGGAGATATGGGGACTAGAGAAATGTGTTAAATGTCGTCATAGGGATACAACCAACCAAATCCAGTTTATGGGAAATTTATAGGAGCAAAACGTTAAGACATATGTCAACCAAAACCTACTTTTCATCCTGATTTGAACAGATCAGTATAATTTCAAACAATCAGGGAAAATTGATATGGACTAAATGGTGGCAGTCATGAATGTATTATTGTTAATGCTGTTAGGTGTAATAGCGAAATTGTGCTTATGTTGTTTTTTAATCTTAATCAGTTAGAAATACATACTAAAAATGCCTAGATTAAATAATAGATTAAAATACTTCAGGAAGAAAGGGGCATGGGGAATAGATACAGGAAATAAGAATGGCAAAATATGATAATTGTTGAGGCTGGGTGCTGGCACATAGGATGCATTCCACTCTTAGATGTTTTGTTCGTTTAAATTTTTATATTAAGAAGCTAAATAAAATTAGCTTTGACTCTGTAATTCTACTCCCAATGGTGCATTCTTAGAAAATAATCTAAAATATAGAAAAATCTTTAAGCATAACGATTCCAGCAATATTATGAGTGCCAAAATTAAGAACAATATAAGTAGGGGAACAATTTTGTAAACTATATTCCTCATGGGATTATAACGTGGCTGTTAAACACAGATGTTTATGAGGAGTTATAATCATATGACAAAGTGCTTATGTTAAAATATCAAGTGAAAAAAATAGGCCCATAGGATTTTATATAAATTTGTATATAAGTCAGCTTTTGCTGTGTAACTAACCACTTCAAATGTAGTGAGTTAAGCAATAAGCACTTACTATTTCCCTTGTTCTGTGTGTCTGGGTGTTTTGTGTCTAGGTGTAGATAGTCCAGGATGGCCTCCCTCACAAGTCTGGTGGTTGCCAGGCTAATTGGGATAAGGGGGCCTCATCGGGGATAGTCCATTTCTGTTTCCTGTGATCTCACATCTTCCAAAAGGCTAGCCCAGGCTTCTCATAGCAATTTCATGGTTCCAAAGAGCAGCAAGAGCAAGCATCAAGGTGCAAGCACTTGTTAAGCTCATGCTTGTCTCAATTTACTATGTCCCATTGGCCAAAGCAAGTCTGGCAGACCAAGCCCAGAGTCGGTAAGGGAGGGCATTAGGCAGTAGGTTGGATAGAGCAGCTATTTTCTTTCTTTAAAAAAAATTAATTAGTTAATTAATTTTTAATATATTTTTATTGATTTTAGAGAGGAACAGAGAGGGAGAGAGAGATAGAAACATCAATGATGAGAGAGAATCATTGATCGGCTGCCTCCTGCATGCCCCCCACTGAGGATTGAACCCGCAACCTGGGCATGTGCCCTTGGCCAGAATCGAACCTGGGACCCTTTAGTCCGCAGGCCGATAGTCTATCCACTGAGCCAAACCGGCTAGGGCTAGAGTAGCTATTTTCAACCTTTTTCATCTCATGGCACATGTAAGCTATTACTAAAATATGTTTTTTGCTGATCTGACCAAAATATAGCTACAATTTTGATCTATTCACACTAGATGGCTATTGTGTTGGCTGCTGTCATTTTTTTATTTGATAATCTAAGGGAAAAAAGGTCAGAACCCCTGACTAAACAGTCAGGTATTGATGTTTTAAAAATTATTGTGGCACACCAAGAATTGCTGGGATAGAGGGAAGCATGAATAAACCAGAGGTCTTTACTGCAAGAATCTAACTAAAAAATGTTTTTATTGCCGAAACTGGTTTGGCTCAGTGGATAGAGCGTCGGCCTGTGGACTGAAAGGTCCCAGGTTCGATTCCGGTCAAGGGCATGTACCTGGGTTGCGGGCATATCCCCAGTGGGAGATGTGCAGGAGGCAGCTGATCGATGTTTCTCTCTCATCGGTGTTTCTAACTCTCTATCTCTCTCCCTTCCTCTCTGTAAAAAATCAATAAAATATATTAAAAAAAAAAAACTCTCCTCAAATCACTCATTAAAAAAAAAAAAGTTTTTATTTATGGTTTTTAAAAACTACATTATTAAGATCAAAAGGAACTATCAAAATGTTTTTTAATTAATTTATTTATTTTAAATTACAGTTTACTTTCAATATTATTTTGTATTGGTTTCAGGTACACGGCATAGTGGTTAGACAATCATACACTTTACAAAGTGTTCCCCCTTAATATTTCCAGTACCCACCTGGCACCACATAGTTATTACAATATTATTGCCCATATTTCCTATGCTGTACTTTATATTCCCATGATTATGTATTTTCTAATTACCAGTTTGTACTTCTTAATCCCTTCACCGATTCCACCCACTCCCTCAACCCTCCTCCCCTCTGGCAACCATCAATCTGTTCCCTGTATCTATGAGTCTGTTTCAAGGATGCTTGTTTATTTATTTTGTCCTTTCGATTCCACATAATAAGTGAAATCAAAATGTTAATAATATGTTTGTCTTTGAGGTATTTTTCATTTTAATACTTTGCTGTGTATTCTAAACTGCGTATGGTAAGTATATATATCTTTTTATCATTGGAAAAATAAAGTTAGAAGGAAAGAGGAGAGGGAAAGAGGAAGGGAGAGAGATAGAGGACAGAGAGAGAAGGGAGGAAGGGACAGAAGAAAGGAAGAACTTCTGAAACTGACTTACAGCTGGAAGGCTGGTTGCTTTCCAGGGGCTGCATTTTCCAGAAGAGTGAAGCTGGGAAGTGCAATAAAATCTAAGTGGCCTCTTTCTCTCGTCTTCCTCAGCCCTCCTGGGTTGGTGGATGTGCAGAGGGCCACAAATAGCATCCAGTCCAGTTCTTGTCTTCAGCATCCACTTGAAGAGACTTCTGCTCAAGGCTTCTATGTGTTGGGGCTTTGGCTTCCCCGGGAGCTTTGGATGGACTATTTCAATCCAAGCTCTGAGGGTGGAGAATTGTGCTGATAAAACAATTCTTTGGTATGGAGCTGGGCGTGGCGAATGCACATCTCCTTCTATAAAGTTCTCTCCCAAAACTTATCTCCTTCACTCCCTCTGGGAGTGGCCAGTTGAAAATCAGTAATTACTTTTCAGAAAACTTATAAATTCTGCATTTTATAAGTCTAAGTTCAGGTTTCTCAGCCTCAGGGCCTCATTTTGGGCTGGATAATTCTTTGTTGTGGGGGCTGTCTTGTGCATTGTAGGATGTTTAGTAGCATTCCTGGCCTCTACTGGCTATATGGTTACACCTTTCCCTTCCCCATTGGACAACCAAATGTGTTCCCAGACATTTCCCATTGCCAAATGTTTCCTCCGGGTGATGGTTAAGAGTCACTGACCTAGCCCCCTTGCTACTCAAAGTATGGATCATGGACAGGCAGCACAAGTATCACCTGGGAACTTGTTAGAAATGTAAATTGTCAGTCCCTACTCCAGACCCACTGAATCTAAATCTGCATTTTCACGAGATGTGATTTGTACGCTCATTAAGATGAGAGGACTGCCTAGAACGCCCTGCAGAAGACAGCCTCCAATGCAGTGGTTCTCAACCTTCCTAATGCCGCGACCCTTTAATACAGTTCCTCATGTTGTGTGACCCCCAATTTCATTGTTACAAATTGAACATAATTAAAGCATAGTGATTAATCACAAAACAATATGTAATTATATATGTGTTTTCCGATGGTCTTAGGCAACCCCTGTGAAAGGGTTGTTCGACCCCGAAAGAGGTCGCGACCCACAGGTTGAGAACCGCTGCTCTAATGTATTTTGGTGACTCAGGCGAAACTGCCATTTTTAACACAAAAAGAAAAAATATCAAGGCCATGGTCTGGTCTTATTGATACCATGTTCTTTCCCACTGTCCCTTACCTCAGGGCTTGCACTAGAATCTCCATAAACTTTCTCAACCCCACATGAGTCTAGGCCTCAGACTTTCTGATTCTATGGGTCTAGAATAAGGGTCTAGGGGTCTATGAATTTTGAACTGTCTCTCCAGGTGATGTACCCCCAGTTGAGAACCCTTGATCTCACAGTACTGGGTACTTTGCTGCCTCACACCAGATCAATTATTCAAATTGTAAAATCTCCGGATAGAGTAATTGGATAAGAAGTGAGGCCTGGCCCTATTTCAGAAGCACAGGGGAAATGGGTCATATTTGGATTTTGGCGGTGGATTCTATTCTGTGGCCTCCAAACCTGCAAGAGTGTGGTCTCTGGGAGTGGCCAGTTGCTGAATCCCCTCTCTTGCCTGTAGCTGCTCTCTCTCTCATCACACTCTGCATTGCACAGACTCCACCAAGCTCAGACACAGAAAGGAAAGAAAGCTTTCCTTTCAAGAATACCCAAGCTTGCTTATTTTCCTCGGGCCTCAAACAAGAATGGCTGGAAAAAATGACAGGGCAGGGTTTCTTGGAAAGCAATCTGGCCTGCATCAGCATTAATGATTAAAATGTGTGTCCTCATGTGCCTATTCCCCAACGGACAGCACATTCCTAAGCTGTTCTAACTCAACGTTCAGAAATTCTAGAGTTCCTTTACTCAGTTCTCAAGCTTTAAATCCTTTTCCCCCTGAAGAATCAGACCCAGAAACCACTGATTAAAGGATCCTATAAGTCCTATAGAATATCTATCTACCTATCTATCATCTACCTATCTATCATCTCTCTCATTTATCATCATCATCTCTATCATCATCTAGAATAGATATAGATAGTTGTAGAGATATTTATATTACAAAGAAATATAACCTTGATCTAGAAAGTTTGAAACATAATAAAGCTTTTACAATCCTGTTAAAGTTTAGTGGCTAGGATATTCTTGAAGTTGTCAGGGTAATATAGAAAAGGCCAAGAACAGACTGCCTTGTGGAATCTTAGGAAACCTGACTGGCTCTATTATGCTCTCAGGGTCATGGAGGCAGGCCATAAGACATTTCAGGTCCAGTCCAAAGGAATGCATTTTCCTAGAATCTACAGGGGCCTCCATTGTCCTACATAAGTTGATTTTTCCCCCTTCACAAGTAACTACAAAATTAACTAGTTTCAATGTGATGAGAATTTAACTTAAAGGTAAAGATTCACCAATTTGAGCGCAGCTAATCATTCCCATTTATGTGTCAACTTTGTTAGGTTTATGAGACCTTTGTTTCTTATCACCGATCAGTATCTTCATTTGCATATATTCTATTCAATTAAATATTTATATAATGACATCAATTGCTATATTGATAATGACAATTGATGATTACTGAAGTGGGACTGTTGGCAGCTATACAGCACCCCCATGAGTTATCTTGAAATCATCCGGAGTCTGCTGAGAGTTAAAAGTTCAAATTCAGCCTTTGAAAAATGCATTGGGAAAGTGGAGGGATGGAAAAGAATATTTCATGCTAATGGAAACCAAAACAAAAGCTGGGGTAGCAATACTTATATCAGACAAAATAGACTTTTTTAAGATTTATTTTTAAATTGATTTTAGAAAGAGGAAGGGAGAGAGAGAAACATCAATGTGAGAGAGAAACATCCATTGGTTGTCTCCCGCACTCACCCCAATCCAGGATTGAACCCAAAACTTGGGTATGTGCCCTGGCTGGCAATTGGGCCCACCAATTTTTGGTGTCTGGGATGATGCCCCAACCAACTGAGCCACACTGGCCAGGGCCAGACAAAATAGACTTTAAAACAAAGATTATAATAAGAGACAAAGAAGGGCATCACATAATGATAAAGGGATTAGTCCAACAAGAGGCTATAACCCTTGTAAATATTTACACACCCAACGTAGGAGCACCTAAAATATATAAAGCAATTATTGACTGACATAAAGGAAGGTATCAACAGTGATACAGTTATAGTAGGGGACTTTAATATCCCTTTGACATCAATGAATAGATCATCCAGACAGAAAATCAGCAAGGAAAGAGTAGCCTTAAATGACACTTTAGACTAGATGGATTTAGTTGATATTTTTAGAACATTTCACTCAAAAGCAACAGAATATACATTCTTTTCAAGTACACATTAAACATTTTTCAGGACAGACCACATGTTAGGGCCCAAAACAAGTCTTAATAAATGTAGGAAGACTGAAATCATATCAAGCATCTTATCACAATGGTATGAAACTAGAAATCAATTACTAAAAAACTCACAAACACAAGATTTTATGTCTTTAAAAATCTTCCTTCTCAAAATTCAGAATATTACTCTCCTATATACTACCCCCTGCTTCATGGCATTTATAAAGAGAAGCAGAAGTGGTGGAGATTTTTGGTATTTCTCTTGAAGTACCATCTTGTGCTTGCATCTTATTTTGAGGAGCTCTTGACATAGGTAGCACTTGCCAATGAGGCCTATCTAACGGCTTTAGAATGATCATTTGGGCAATTTTAATGACAAATATGGTCATTAAATTCTAACCAAAGTTTTGAACCCAGACGTAAAAATAAGACCAGTATTTACATTGGATAAATCCTGCATTTTAAAAAGGACAAGGGAGACCACATTATGTATCCCAAGCAGATAAAATTCCTGCAGAGAAAGGGAACAAAGATTATCTGCCAGCTGCTGGCCTGTGTTAGGGAAGGCCCTGTCTAGGGCCACCAAAGGGAGTATAATCCAAACTGTGAGCCAGGTAAAGCCAGGTGTCAGGCTGGTTCACCTGAAATCTATTTGAGGATACTGGTTTTAAATCTACTCAACTGCAGACTCTTAGTTGGGAATGATAGAAATCTAACTCAAACTAGTTTAAGTCTAAACATGGATTTATTATAAAGAACAGTGGACTCTTGGAACCCATGTAGCTCTTGGATCATGGGTCTCTTGTGACTCATGAACAAGAATATGAGTTGGGCCTCAGAAATTATATGGAGTCAGAGACTCAAATACTACCAGCCTCTCTGTCTTGTCTCTGCCTCTCTAAGCTTAACCCCTTTTTTTCAGCAACGCATCTTCTTCCAATCCTCCAGTCCATATGATTTGAAACATGGTTGTAGAGAGCTCCTATATTTTATATGTTTAACAAATTCAGGTACCAAAGAGAGACTGTTACAACTCTTTTTCAGTCTCTGGTCCAAAAATCAATGAGAAGTTCTCATTGGATCAGCTTGGGGGTCTTCCCTTAAATCAATTAGCTGTGGGCAGGGGCCAAGGTCACATGATAACCTGGCAGCTTGGAGGCAGGGAGCAAGGTCCGGGAGCAGCAACTAGAAGGTGAGTAGTGCCAGCCAGTCATTCCCGTGGGTGTCCACGGAACCAACAATCCCACCTTTTTAATGCCTTCTTTTTTATTCACTAATCTATGTATGAGCCTGGAGAAATATGCTATGCTCATGGATTGGAAAACTCTTTATTATACAGATTAATTCTCCCCAAATTGATTTATAGGTTACACATAATTCTTATTAAAATCTCAACGTGTTTCATAATAGATCTTGACAAGCTGATTCTAAATTTATATGAAAGTGCAAAGGGCCACGAATAGCCAAGATACTGGTCTACACTGGAAACTCTGGTCTATGAGATGACCCACTTCTTACTCACTCAAGATGTAATTTTTAAAAAGTTAGAAAGAGCCCTGGTAAGTGTGGCTTAGTTGGTTGGGCATCTACCTGAACATCGAAATGTTGCTGGTTAGATTCTCTGTCAAGGCACATGCCTGGGTTTTGGACTTGATCCCTGGTAGGGGGCATGCAGGAGGGAGCCAATCAATGCTTTACTCTCACTTCAAAGTTTCTCTCTTCCTCTCCATTCCTCTCTCTCTAAAAATTAATTTAAAATATTAAAAAACAAATAATGTTATTTTGTGATCAGTGTTTCCTGATTAAACTTCTGTCTTGTGTATTGTACCAAATTGATTATTTTAAGATAATAGTTAATTTTCATTACATTAATTTGCTAATAATTTATCACCTATAATAATAAAAGTATAATATGCTAATTAGACCTTACATCCAGAATGAAGCTGAGGCGGTGGGGCCCGAGGCAGAGGTGGCAGAGGCCCCCTGGCAGCTGTGGCGGGGGCCGAGCCCTTTGCACAAATTTCGTGCATCGGGCCTCTAGTATAAATATAATGCATAATTACTATTGGTATTTTATTTGATGTTTTGTAATGTAATTATAAATTCTGTATTTGAAATGTGTTTATGTAGTTTGATTTTTAAAAACTGATTTCCTAATAGCTTGTAAAATACTAGTTGTATTAGTCATAGTTCAGCCTCTCTCTAAAAAATTTTATATGTTTGTATATATATATTTAAAAATAATATACTTATTAGGGATTGTCTTGTGCAATGGTGGGGGGGGGTGGCTAAACAGTCCACAAAAGGGCTGGGAGTCAGGCTCAAAGGTCACAAGCAGACTGGAGCCCCACAAGTACAGGCGGAAGCTTGTTCACAGTCCGGAAAAGGAGACCCAGGAAAGGAGACCCAGAGGGATGAGAGAACAATTGTATGGATCACTGGCAGAAGCTGTGCTATGCTACAAAATGCTGCTGCCATCCTTACACGTTCTGACTCTATAACTTATTTCCTAAGCTCATTTCTTCTACAAATTACTTCTTCTACCTCTGTGATTTTCTAAATAAATGTTCTCTTATAGTGTGAGTCTTAGCTTTGAATTCTTTCCTAGCCAGAACTCAAGTACCGAGGTTGCAGAACCCAGGTCCAGTCTGACCCCACCGCTCTAATGCCTGGTGCCATTCCTTTCCCCACCAACAGAATCAAACTAGAAAGGAAGTTCTGGGGTCTGTAGTCTAGCCAGGTTACCACATCACACACCTAGCTCACTAGTGTGAATGCCAGTTTTGGTAGATAATACCATGATATTATATGGTGGGCACTCAATATATGGTGTTGGATGAATGAATACATGCACATTTCTGTAGTGTGTAGATGTATTTTGTGTTTGTATGGCAGGGGCAGACAAAAATATTTGGATAAGGACAAATGGCCATCATGAACTACTTTAATAACTTCTAACCATCCATATAGAATTCATTCAGAGAAACATGAGAAAAAGTAACCTTTGTGCAGAATGGAAGAGAGCATATGGATACCTTCTGTAGTGGGTTGAATGGTGGTCCCCCAAACGATATGTACTAATCCCCAGAACTTGTGAATGTAACTTTATTTGGAAAAAGGGTCTTTGTGGATGTAATTAAGTTCAGAAGCTCACTATGAGGTCATCCTGGATAATCTGGGTGTCCCCAAGATCTTTATAAGTTTTCTTATAAGAGGAAGGAGGAGGCAATGTGACCACAGTGTCAGAAATTGAAGAGTGCTGCCCGTGAATTCTGTAGCCACCAAAAGCTGGTGAGAAAGAGGTGAGAAAGGATTCTCCCTAGAGTAGTGGTTCTCAACCTTCCTAATGCTGCTACCCTTTAATACAGTTCCTCATGTTGTGGTGACCCCCAATTTCATTGTTACAAATTGAACATAATTAAAGCATAGTGATTAATCACAAAAACAATATGTAATTATATATGTGTTTTTTGATGGTCTTAGGCGACCCCTGTGAAAGGGTCGTTCAGCCCCTAAAGGGGTCGCGACCCACAGGTTGAGAACCGCTGCCCTAGAGCCTGCAGAAGGAGCATAGCCCTGCTGACACCTTGATTTCAGACTCTGACCTCCAGAACTGTCAGAGAATAAATTCACGTTATTTCAAGCCACCCAGTTTGTGGTCATTTGTCATGGCAGCCATAGGAACCTAAAATACCTGTGTCAGGCATTCAAAAACTCATGGCCAATTTGCCCAGGGCTATGTGTGGCCTGTGGGCATGCACCTTCTACATTCCACCTTGACTGCCATCCCAGGGTTGTGTCCAACAACACAGGAAATATTTGCAAGGGGCAGAGCAAACAGGTTTGAGGTGTGTGGGGGAGCCTGGCTAGAAGGGCTAGGCCAGGCCCCGAGGTCTGGAACCCTTCGGATTCTCTGGAGCATTCCCCCATTCCCACCACTGCCCTTCCCTCTCTCATCATCCAGAGGCAACCAGGGAATAAGGAGAAAAGGAAAGTCCTCCTGTTTCCTGCAAACTGGTTCTTCTCCAGAGCATGATTGTGGGGAAGGGCCAGCCCTCCTGGCAGCCCTGAGGGGCCTGGTGGCACTGAAGGGTGGTGGGGTTCCTGCCACCCACAACTCAGCTCTAGCTCAGCTCCCAGCGTGGCATTCAGACAGACTTCCCTGCTCTCTGCAGCTGCTTCTTCTTCTCTGTCCAACCTGGCTCTGTGATCGCCAATGCCTCAGCCCCTAGATGCAGGCCAGCTCCATTTTCCTCGCATGACTGGCAAGCACAGCAGGGCCAGGCAGGAATCACCATCAGACAGGGAACAGGATATTTCCACAGTCTTACAAGTGATCTGCTGAAAAGACTAATTTCAGCAGATTACTTAAAAGTTACAAAGGGAAAAATGGTAACTTCACCGTGGAGAAAGCTGGTAGACACCACTCTAACTAGATGATCAAAATTATCATCTCTTGGTAATGGGTGGAACTGACCTGCGTGCCCCCTGCCGTGAGGTACTGAGAAAGGCAAACGTCACTTTGGGGACATGACTCTCTCCCAAATGCATAACCTGAGACAGCAAACTCAAGTTGAAGACCATTTTACAAATAAGTGTGCCTCAAGAATGAAAGACAAAGAGAGACTGAGGAAGTATTCCAGATTAAAGGAGACTAAAGTGATCTACACTAATAAAAGAGAAAGATGCAAATTGACTGTACCTTCAAAATGCCCACCAGCCAATCAGGAGTGAATATGCAAATTAACCCAACAAAGATGACGGGATTAATTTGCATATGCAGGCTCCGAGTGGCCAGGGGCGGGGTGGGATGCTTGTGTCACCACCATGGCTACAACCCAGGAGTTCCACACCACCCCAGTCACTCCGGGCCTCTGGGCAGCGTGGGAAGGCGGAAAGGCGGCTCCAGCCAGAGCGAAGGCAGTGCCGGCAGCCAGGGGAAGGAAGGCCTATTCTTTTTTTTTTTTTTGGAAGGCCCATTCTTGCACGAATCTTCGTGCATTGGGCCTCTAGTATGATATAATATAATATGATAACTAAATGAAAAATATAGTTTTAAAGGAAAAAATAGTACAAAGAACAATTGAGACATTGGGGATATTTGAGTATGGACTGTATCCTATCTAATAAAAGAGAAACATGGTAATTAGTGTACGACCGCTACCCTTCCCATTGGCTAATCAGGGAGATATGCAAATTAACTGCCAGCCAAGATGGTGGCCGGCAGCCAGGCAGCTGATGCGAACAGGGAGGCTTGCTTGCTTCAGTGACGGAGGGAGCCAAGCTTCCCTGCCTGCCTTGCCGGCCTCTCAGCTGCACTCTAAGCAACATTGTAACAAATATAGAAGCTAAACAAAACCCTGGGCTTCAGCCAGCAGGACCGCAACATTGTTTCAAATACAGAAGGTAAACAAAGGCCAGAAACCTGCTTTCAGCAGTGGAGGTCTCATAGCTGGAGCCAAGCCTCAGAGCTAAAGCTGGCCCAGAATTAAAAAAAAAAGGAAAAAAGGACAGGTTGGGAGCTTCAGTCACCCACTAGCCTGAAAATGGCCCTCAGCCCCTCACCCAGGCTGGCCAGGCACCCCAGTGGGGATCCCCATCCTAAAGGGTGTGTGACCAGCTGCAAACAGCCATCATCCCCTCACCCAGGCTGGCCAGGCACCCAAGCGGGACCCCTACCCTGATCCAGGACACCCTTCAGGGCAAACCAGCTGGCCCCTACCCGTGCACCAGGCTTCTATCCTATATAGTAAAAGGGTAATATGCCTCCCAGCACCGGGATCAGCGGAGCTGCGAGGCCTCCTGGCACCGGGATCAGCGTGACAGGGGGCAGCACCCAAACCCCCTGATCGCCCTGCGGCTCTGTGCATGACAGGGGACAGCGCCCCAACCCCCTGATCGGCCCTGCTCTGTGCGTGACAGGGGGTGGCGCCACAACCTCCCTATCGACCCTGCCTTGAGTGTGACAGTGGGCAGTGCCCCAACCCCCCAATCGGCCCTACCCTGAGCGTGACTAGGGGTGGCATCGCAACCTCCCGATCCACCCTGCTCTGTGCATGACAGGGGGCGGCGCCCCAACTCCCCAATCGGCCCTGCTCTGAGCCCGACCAGGGGCTGCACCTAGGAATTGGGCCTGCCCTCTGCCACCCGGGAGCAGCCCTAAGCCAGCAGGTCGTTATCTCCCAAGGGGTCCCAGACTGCGAGAGGGCACAGGCCAGGCTGAGGGACCTCCTCTCCCCTCCGAGTGCACAAATTTTTGTGCACCAGGCCTCTAGTCTATATATATAAGAGCCTAACATGCAAATTGTCCCCTCGGGAGTTCGACCAGGAGACCTGGAGTTCAATTGCTTGCTATGATGTGCGCCGACCACCAGGGGGCGGTGCAGAATGAAGGGAGGTCCTGGCCCACAGCTGGCAGCTGGGGAAGGGAGGCCCCTGCTGGCAGCTGGAAGGCCCCGATTGTCCCTGATTGCTGGCAAGGCCTAGGGAACCTACCTGTGCACGAATTTTCTGCACTGGGCCTCTAGTATTAGATAATAGTATCATATCAATGTTAAATTGCCTTCATTGTATCATCATATAAAAGAGTGTACTTGTAGCCTGCTGGTGTGGCTCAGTTGGTTAAGCATGGTCCCATGCACCAGTTTGATTCCTGGTTAGGGCACATGCCCTGAGTTGTGGGCTCCATCCCCAGTAGGGGGCGTGCAGGAGGCAGCCAATAGATGTTTCTCCCTCATTGATGTTTCTATCTTTCTTTCCCTCTCCTTTTCTCTCTCTGAAATATGTATTCATATGTAGTATCTTTGTTTTTAGGAGAAACCAATGAAATATTTAGGGGTAAAGGGACAAAAGATGCAGGGTCTGTCATTTATTCTCAAATGGTTCAATAACAATAATGATAATTCTATCTATCAGAAGATTAAGCAAATGTTAACAATTGTTGAATCAATGGTTGGACACTTGGTGACAGGTACATATATTGAAGTTAATTGTACTATTCTCACCATTTTTTCTTCTATGTTTAAAATATTTCAAAATTCAAAATTAAAAAACCCATAGGGCTTTTGCTTTCTGTGGATTACAGAGATGTAGAACAAAAGGAATTAATGATTTTTTTCCCTGATCATTCAAATTAATCCATCTGAACAAACATTCAAAAGCCTCTTATGGGTCCAGATTAGTGTTGGGTGCTGCAAGGAATGTGCAGGGAGTAAAATGCCCTTCCCCACCTAAGCAAGGAGGGCGTGCAGGGGCCTGGTGGCACTGAAGGGGCATGGGGTTTCTGCCACCCACAACTCAGCAATAGCTCAGCTCCCAGCGGGGCATTCAGACGGACTTCCCTGCTCTCTGCAGCTGCTTTCCCTGCTCTCTGTCTGCTGGGGGTGAGGGAGGAGAAACAGATGAATACACTAAGAACAAGAACACAGAGCATAGTGGGAGAAGTGCCTCAAGAAAGGTGTGAACTGGGGCACAGCACAGGCCATAAGCGTCACAGAGATGAGACCCTTCTGAGTGGACCTGGCATTTGCAGGGTGATGTGAAAGTTGGTAGGTGGAAAGCCTAGAGCCGTGGTCGGCAAACTGCGGCTCGCGAGCCACATGCGGCTCTTTGGCCCCTTGAGTGTGGCTCTTCCTAAGCCTTAGGAGTACCCTAATTAAGATAATAACAATGTACCTACCTATATAGTTTAAGTTTAAAAAGAAATTTCAATCATTGTACTGTTGATATTTGGCTCTGTTGACTAATGAGTTTGCCGACCACTGGTAGAGGAACAGAAGTGGAAACCTGGGCACTCAGAGTGTGAGCAAGTCTTATTGCCTTGAGCGCTCTTGTTAAGTACAGGTAGGGAAGGCAACACCTGTCTTCTACCCTTAGACTCAGTGTCCGGGGCCTGAGAATCAAACAACAGATTCGCAGACAAAGGTTTACTGCCCAGGCACATAGGAAGGAGCCAATAAAGGAAGTAGCTGGCTCCTACTTCAGGTTAGAGTTAAAAGTTTATATTCCTGACTTAATAGGAGAAAGGGAGGGGAAGGTTTTGGGCTTCTAGGAGTGGTAAAGTGTGGTAAATTAAATATATGTGGGCAACTAATGGAAGATAAAGGTTATTTGGTAAGGTTTTGTAGGTATAAGAAACATCCAAACCTGCAGAGAATTTTTGAGTTTATTTTAGTCAAATTGATGACAATTGCCAGGAAGCAAAATCTCAACAGATTCAGAAAATGCTCTGGAAAAATGGCATTTTTGCCACTTGTTTTATACATCAGAATCAAAGGGCAAGACGTAAGCCAGTTACATAAAATCCATTGTTGATAGATTAGGGAGGTGGGAGAAAGCAAAACTGGGGAAATCTCTGAAATTAGATAAAAAGTAAAATGGATAGACACTTCTTTTATATTGGTGGGTATAGAATAGTTAACAATTAACATACACAGCACATAGAGATGGTATTTGGAAGAACAAGATAACAATAAGGGGTTCATGGTCTCATTCTGGTGGGAGATTATGCTCCGAGGGATCTGGAAAAAAGGAATTACAGTACTCTGGCATTCCAAAAAGACAATAAACAGGCTCAATTAAGGTAAAGATTGATTTTTGTCAGGGAAGATTCTAGCCTAGGTTGACTAGCTTTTAGTTAAGAAGTTTTCATTTCAGACCATCCTTTGCGGTTACTTTAGGTCTCTGAGTTTGTCAGGCCTGCCATGCAGGCCTCCCATATGCTTGTTGGGTTCAGTATGTGGCCCCTTTTTCGTCCACAGTTTGTTATGAAGACTCAAGTCATAATAAGCAGGTCAGAGTTATCTCCAAGTTGTTCTCCTCTTCCTGGTGTATGTGGGGGGCACCTTTGTGCTGCCTGCCATTGAGTTAACTCCTGGTGAGTCTATGATTGATGTCCGCAATCTCCTGTCCTCAAAAGCCCTGCTCCGCTCCTGTAGACTCATGCCTTTGGCTCCTTCTAGGGCAGTGGTTCTCAACCTTCCTAATGCCGCGACCCTTTAATACAGTTCCTCATGTTGTGGTGACCCCCAATTTCATTGTTACAAATTGAACATAATTAAAGCATAGTGATTAATCACAAAAACAATATGTAATTATATATGTGTTTTTCGATGGTCTTAGGCGACCCCTGTGAAAGGGTCGTTCGACCCCCAAAGGGGTCGCGACCCACAGGTTGAGAACCGCTGTTCTATGGCGTCAACCCTTCTCATATTTGGTCTTCCTCTTTTCCTGCTACCTCCCATTTCCCCCCAGCATTATTGTCTTTTCCAGAGAACCCTGCCTTCTTATGATGGGCCTCAAGTAAAATAACAACAGTTTTGTCCTTTTTGCCTGCAGTGGCGTTTCAGGCTTAATTTGCTCTAAGACTCACTTGTCTTTCTGCTGGTCCAGGGTATCCATAGAGCTCCCTTCCAACACCATACTTCAAATGAATCTTTTATATTTTCTTATCAGTTCTCTTCACTGTCAAACTTTTGCATCTGTTCATAGTAAACTGGGA
This sequence comes from Myotis daubentonii, assembly GCF_963259705.1. Taxonomy (NCBI): domain Eukaryota; kingdom Metazoa; phylum Chordata; class Mammalia; order Chiroptera; family Vespertilionidae; genus Myotis; species Myotis daubentonii. Next base: position 28,423,880 of record NC_081843.1, read on the forward strand.
ATATGAGGGTGGGGTGGTCTCAGCCTTGGCATCTAAGGACACATCTTTGCTAATTCTTCCGAACCTCAGCCTTCTCTGGATTTCTTGGCTGCAGTCTCCATTTGAATGGACTGAGCCAAGGTAAGCAAAATCTCCAACAATGTCAGAGTCTTCACTGTCTATGTCAGAGTTGTGTATTTCTCCTGTAGTCATGAGTGCTGTCTTCTTGGTGTTCAAATGCAGTCCCTTATGACACTTTCTTCTTTCACTTTCATCAGAAGCTGTTTCAAATCATGGCTACTTTCTGCCAGGCAGATGGTGTCATCGGCATATCTAAGTGCCTGGTGTTTCTGTCACCAATTTTCAAATGGAAACACTTCTTTTACAAAAGAGAAATCTATGCCTTGCTTCAGGCAGAAAAAAAGGACAAAGAACTCCTGTGTTTTCTGTTTCTTAATTGCCTTCAGCTCAAAAGAATCCCTATATACCACAGAGGCATATTTTGAGGCGGGGAATTCTAATCTCCTTCAGATGTACTTGGATGTCAGGCTCTACATGAAGATATACGAGTAAACCCATCAGTGCAGCAGGGACTGACTTGTTCACAGATGCATCCTTAGTGCCTAGAACAGCAAGTCCCTGGTTCAGGACATTGGGAAATCTCATGTGCTGGAGTCACACAGATCTTGCTGGGAGTAGCATAGAAGCTGCTTGCCCTGGAAAAGGGACCCGGAAGGGTGGCTAGAATCTGGTAGCCTCTGTGGTCTCTTTAACCGGGGAGGCAAATCAAGCCACTGGAGGAAATTGCCTTTTGGAATCAGGTAACACGGGGTCTGAATAAGCTCTGTCCAAGCCGTGCATGGGGTACAGGACAAGTCACAGGCTTGGCGGCTGTTTTTGGTTTACACTGATCACTAGTCAGCATCTGCGGGCAGAGAAGGGCTCCCTGGAGTACCTCCCTTCCCCATCCCTCCCTCCCTGGAGCTTTTCCCCTTGTAGGTCAGCCACTTGCCCGGGAAGGGAGGCAAACACCGGTGACAAGTCCAGCCCATACTCAAAGCACCCAGCATCACTTGTGTAACCCAAGGCTCTCATCCGGGACCTCTGACTCAGTGGTTCTAAAGCACAGCAGGGGGGCAGAATTCATCCGGGATATATATATATTTTTACGTAAAGTATAACAAACACAGAAAAGTGCACATGGGTAAATAGCGTGATGAATTCTCACAAAGTGAACAAACGAGGTCACTCCCAGGTCAGGACACAGAATATCACCAACTGGCCTCTCTGGAGTCCCTTTCACGCCACCTCCCTGTCCCCCCAGAGCTTCGGCTTCATGAAACTGACCAGAGGCCTGGTGCTTTGCAGAGCTGCACAGGTGGTTGATGCGCACAGCGAGGCTTGGAAACCACTCCCTGCAGTCATACGATCTCTTTCATCAGAGGTGGAACTAGAGGATGCTTTGCTGCCAGTCTTCCACTCAGCACCAGTAGCTGCCTGGCTGTGTTTACCCACCGAGCAGTAAGCATTTCCTGTAGCTGGGGTCTGCAGAGCATGTGAGCGCAGTTTCTGGGCTCAGGAAGCCAGTTGGTTGGTTCCAGCCTGGGCATGTGGCCCTCTCTCCCTGGCGGGAGTTGCATGAAGAGGTATTTTTGGAAGGTGCAGGAATTCCGTAGCCATTTGGAAAATGCCTGCTCATAGGCTCGGCTGGATTCTCGTTTTAAAATGCTGATGTGGCTGCGGGGCCTGACCTAGCCAGTTTTCCTGGATCTAGGGGTGGGGAGAGTGAGGAGGTATGCTCCCTTTTTCTCCCTTTTCTTTGAATTGTATCCCCATTTTATTTTTGTCTCAACTTCCTCTGTCCCACAAGCTTCAAGAGAATTGTGAGGTGTCTCCTGCAGCTCGTTGGCTCTTTGATGCTGTCTGTAGGTAAGTGTTTAACTTGTCCCAAGTAAGCCAGGGCTTTGGGGTCATTTTAAGTCAAACGAAAGTTTACCCTCAATTCCCTGTCAAGGATCTTTGGCCCTGAAGCCCTTACCTGGAGTTTGTCTCCCTCCCTTCCAGGTAGGACCCTGACCACCCTCTTATTCTCTTTCCTGTGTCCCCCTCTGCTTTGTTCTGGTGGCCTTCATTGATAACCACAGCTTTTGCTAACCATCTATCCATTCATTCTCCCATCCATTCATTCATTTAGTGCCACCCGCTATGCAGGGAACAGGGTGGGGGCTGGGGCAGCCAAACTACCTTCTGTCCTCATCATTTCAGCCCTTCCCTAAGAACTTGCTTTGTCCCCACTTTTCCACTTCCTCCCACAGTCATGTCTGTGCTCTCTGAGAGATCTCTGCTCCTGCACTTGCATTTCAAAGGTAGCCTGTCCTCTCCTTTTTCTGTGTTCAAACTCCTTGCTTCTACCCTTCATTTCTAGCTCCTTGGGTCTGGGATAGAAAATAAAAAAGTAGGACCCAGCATGGTTCTCCTCCCCACTTTTCTTTTTCTGAGGTCGTCCCTGTCCCATCCACCTCCCATCTCCGCACCAGCCTCTCTCCAGGCCAGATCTGGGAATGGAAATGCCACGAAGCGAAGCGAGATGTGCTACACAAGCACTGTTGCTAGTTTACTGTGCATCCTTCTGAAGATGGTCTATGAAAATCACAAAAGCACAATGAGCATATTATACAGGCTGTTTTTAACTTTGTTCTTTTCACTTAAGAGTATATTTTGGAGTCTATTTTAAAAAGCTTTTAAAATTGATTTTTAGAGAGCGAGGGAATGGGGGAGAGAGAGAAATATTGATGTGAAAGCAAAACATCAATTGGCTGCCCCCTACCAGGATGGAGCCTGCAACCCGGGCATCAAGTGACCAGGACGACACCCAACCACCTGAGCCACACTGTCCGGGGCTGGAGTCTTTTTTTCTTACTAGTTCTGTGTGGGAGACAGGAGACAGATTAACAAGAGAAAATAATCAAATCTAATTATGTATGTGCAGACGAGGGCTGCCATAAGAAATAGGGCCTGAGGACAAACCGGGCCGTTAAGGCTAATTTGCCATCTTGAGTTAGCTGATGGTGGTGATGGGGGTGGGGGGGAGGGTTAGGTTGGGACTTCAGAGGGGAAAAAGGCAATTCAAATGTTCGGTAAACAAATGTTTGCTGGGCCATCTTTACACAACGGCACACAGCGAGGACTTTGAGCAAAGCCCCATCCCTGTCCATCACACACCAGTTCATATTAAACTATAGTTATCGATGATGACAGCTCTTTTTCTGGAGTTATCTAAATTCTTTTAGGCAGTTCGGGGGAAGGTCAAAGGTCCTTCCTGAGTCTTGGCTTTTTAAAAATAGCCAGCTTAGCCCTAACTGGTTTGGCTCAGTGGATAGAGCGTCGGCCTGCGGACTCAAGGGTCCCAGGTTCGATTCCGGTCAAGGGCATGTACCTGGGTTGCGGGCACATCCCCAGTAGGGGGTGTGCAGGAGGCAGCTGATTGATGTTTCTCTCTCATCGATGCTCCTAACTCTCTATCCCTCTCCCTTCCTCTCTGTAAAAAAATCAATAAAATATATTTTAAAAAAATAGCCAGCTTAAAATAATCAATATCCCCCCGAAAGGCATGTTTTGTAGTGGCAAAGCTCTGCTTCCTTCAGTACATATCCTACATGAGTTGGGGGTAGATTTAGAAAGCAGAGAAAGCTTGTTTCCAAGTGCCCCTGGGCATCTGAAGATGGAGCTTCTGGCTGCTCGCCACAGACAGTGTGGCCCTGGGCCACCTGAAGCTGTCTTGCTCTGGGAGACAACCTGCCATGTGACAGACAGGGAGCTAACCTCTCTGCCAGATGTCACTGAAGGCATGTGTCCTGTTCTTGCCCTTGCCTGGAATTTGTTCTCAGAGTTTAATATGTGAGATACAAGTGCTAGCGCTCCCCTGCACCCCTAAACCTGGCTACGGCTACTCAGTTCTTTTCTGCGGTCGTGTAGGTGGTGAATAATTTTCTGAGCAGTGCGGCGGTCACCTCAGAGCTGCATTTCTGGTTTGTGGAGAGAGCCCGGCAGGGGCTGTGTTGAAGGGATTAATGGCCAGTGGTGCTGGCAGTGGCTTCAGCTTACTCAGGCCATGGTGAGCTCTTTTCTTGAAGGGTCTGGAATACAGGAGGTGGAATGGGGCAGAGCCCTTGATGTTTAAAGCTGGTTGAATGACTTTGGGTCTCTCCATGATTACCTTATAGAGTGCTACCTCCTTCCTTCCCTTTCTTTCCCTTGCTCTCTGCCTCTGACCTTGCTCATATTCTTTTGATGAGCTTGTATTCCCCAAACAGCGTGTATCAAATCATCTTCATTTGATTTAGATGTTCCAAAGAAAAATATCATGGTGATATTCTTTTCAATTTCCTCAGATCAAATTGCTTATAAGATTTTCCAATTGAAAGAGAAAAAGACAAAGTTAAATATCTTGAACCCTTGTTCTTAGAGAGGCACCAAAGGCAGGGGATTTCAGCGGTTTATCTCATCTGATTTTTTGTTAAATTACAGCTTTATTGAGATATAATTCACACACCATATAACTCACCTACTTAACATACACAATTCAGTGGCTTTAGTATATTAATACAATTGTGTAGCCATCACCCCAATCAGTTTTAGAACATTTTCATCAATCACCCCATACCCATTAACAGTCACTTCCCATTTCTCTCCAATCCCCTCAGCCTAAGGCATCCACTAATCTACTTTCTGTCTGTATGGATTTGCCTATTTTGGACATTTCACATGAATGGACTCATATAATATGTGGTCTTTTGTGACTAGCTTATTTCACTTAGCATAATATTTTCAAGATTCATCCACATGGTAGCTTGTATTAAAACTTTATTCCTTTTCATGGCTAAATAATATTTCATTGTATGGGTATAAGTTACTTTGTTTATCCATTAATCAGTTGATGGACATCTGGTTTGTTTCCATTTTATTGGTTATTATGAAGAATGCTGCTATGAACATTACTGCACAAGTCTTTGTATGGACCTCATTGGATCTTTATAGTAACTCTCTAAGGTACATATTTTATAGACCTCATTCTATAGATAACAGAACTTCCAGGATGGTAGACAGCAAGTTTGAACACAGCTGTTAGAGTCCTAAGTGCATGCTTTCTCCAATCTATGTTCATAGAGTTGAAATAATTGTTTGACAGAACCTGGTATGGATATATGCCTGTAGGAAGTGTCAACCTTAAAAATAAAAATGTTATTTTACCAGCAAAATGGGTTTGTTCAGGAATAGTAGAGGAACTGCAATTCAGGACATGCAAGCTATGGCAAACCACAGGCAAGAGAACGAAGGAGAAGACCCTTATAAAGAAAAGGAAGTTCGGAGAGAATGTTGTGAAGGAAAGTCCATGAGAAGAGCTCCAGAGTTCAGGGTGGTGATGGCTGTTCATTGGCTGGGCTGTTGCTGGGCGAGGGGAAAATCTTCCTCCCGCTGGTTGGAGTAGTAAAGTATGCTTCTTCCTTGTGAGAACCATTAGCTCCTTCCTCTGGGAGTCTGCAAGGTGCAGTGAGTGGTTAGTGCCTGCGCACTCCTTCTTCAGGGTCTCCCTACTTCGTTTTAAATGAGAGAGAGAGAGAGAGAGAGAGAGAGAGAGAGAGAGAGAGAGAGAGAGAGAGAGAGAAGAGACATTTGATGATGTTCCACTTATTTATGCATTTATTGGTTGATTCTTGTATGCGCCCTGAATGGGGATGGAGCCCACAACCTTGGCATATGGTGGTGACAATGCTCTAACCAACTGAGCTATGGCCAAGGCTCCTTTTATTCATTTTCACAGAAGGAATCATAAACGTGAACAGTTAATTTTCCGTTGTGATAGTTCAGCCCTTTCCCCGACCTCTCCCTTCCCTCTCTGCCCTTTTCTCCTTTCCTAGCTTTCAGTTCTTCCTTCCAGGGATCAGTTCCGCTCCCCTGTAACGGGGGCAGAATTTGCTCCCTCATGTACCCTTTCGTGTGGCACGGAATGTAGTTGGAATCTGTTTGCATGTGTGAGTTACGTCCTATGAGATGAAAGCTCCTCTGCTAGTAGCGGGCACATGGTCGGTCTGTGAAGCAGTGGGCAGAGAGGGGGGCTTCCCGAAAAAGCTCCTTTCCCAGCTCCGTCCCGGGGTTCCACGGATGAAGGCCACCCACGTAAAGGGCCGGAGCTGCGCGCGGACAACCACCTCCGCCCGGCTCCCGGGCAGCCAGGCCACGCACACCGTTGCTCCAGCAACAACCCGCCGGAGCAGGTGGCGCCCCGGGAGTCCCCGCGAGGAGCGCGCACTCGCGGAGACGCGGGGCACCCGCCCGACCACCACGTCAGACCCACCCCCGCCCCTCAGCGCCAGCGGGACTCGGCGCAACCCGCAGCTCCGCCTCCTCGGTGGGGAGCCCGGGAAGCCCACGAATCAGAGAGACGGACACATCGCCCAGGCAGCCAATCCCCGCGGGCGTGTGATCCCGCGCCCGCCCCGGGGCTCGGCGGCCAGCCCGGAGGCAGCGACTGCGGGAGTCGCTGTTGAGGCGGCCGCGGGCGCGGGTCGCGTCTCGCTGCTCTGAGGGGCCGGGCCGGGCTGGCCGCTGCTGGCGCCTGGCCGTGAGGGCGGGCTCCCGGGCGGGCGGAATGGCCCCCGCCTAGGGCGGCGGGAGACGCGGCTGAGCCCAGGATGCTGGGGAGGCGGCGCGGCGGCTCCTCACTCATCCCAGGTAAGGGGGACGCCGCGGCCCGCTCCCCGCCCGCCGCCGCCCACCTGGCGCGCAATCCCGGCCGCCTCCGGCCGGGCATCCCTCGGCCCCACGTCGCCTCTGCCCGTCCCTCTCCCGGTTTGCCCCGGGGCAGTTGTCCAGTCCCACCCCCCCAGCGCGGCGCCCCACGCCGTGGCCGGGCCGCCCCTGCATGCACCCGCTTCCCCCAGGGGCAGGGTTTCCGGGTCTCGGTTCTGGGTCGCCCGCTGGCCCCCGCCGGGGTGGGCCTCCAGCTTCTCCCCTTCCTCTTCGCCGGGCTGACACCGCCTCCCCGCCCCGCTTCCCCGCATTCCTTCGTGCGCCTTCGAGGATGAAACCCCTTCTCTCCCCGTCATCCCGTCGGCATCGGACTTGTGCCCTGACCTCCACCCGGGCTTCGCTCCTGCAGGCTCCCCTGTCCTGTCCTCAGACCGCGTACTCTCTACATCTCACCCCCCCCCCCCCCCAGGTGTCCTGGGTCTTGCCATTTGCTCCCCGATGCCTTCCTTTCCACGCTCCCCTCTTCTGCCCTCACTCTCCATCTACCACCTTAGCCGGCACTTCTTCCTTTACACTTAAACCTTCAGTCGCGTTAATACTCTCCGGTATGTCAGGTCTGTAGTTTTGACATCTCAGTTCGTCTTTAAGCGTGCTGCAACCATAGCATGGAAAGCGCCTTGCCCGGAGCCTGGCACACAGTAGGTCTGGCGCATGGGGGATGCTCACGCGTTAGTCTTTTAGACCCTTTCCAGGCCTTTGCGCTTGCTCTCCAGATGGTGGTAGCAAGAGGTCCAGTATCCATAGAGATAACCCACTACCTGAAGGGTGGTGTGGGTGATGGCAGGATGAATTCGTGAACTCCAAGTGTGATCTTTATGTTGTCTATTGTTTTATATTTTATATTTATTGTTTTAGACTATTTTGCATTAATTGGTGGTGTCAGCAATTCTTAGTGAGCTTTGCAATATAATTCCCCTCCTCCCCGCCCCCACCTATTTTTAGGAGGAAGGAGCCCCTACCTCCGAGCTGAAATTAGCGTTGTGTGTAAGAAGTGTTTAGTGTGTCTATCTCTCTGCTAGTCCAGTCCTGCGGTGAATTTTCATGCTTTAAGAATTTGGAGGAATCAGGTTTAGATTTCTTGGAGTCAATTGCTGAAGGGATCAGCACTGCTTAGGAGTGCCCTGGCCAGTGTGGCTCAGTTGATTGGAGCTAGTCCTGTGTGGGGTTTGATTCCTGGGCATACGATATACCCATGTTGTCTGTTCTGTCCCGGTGGTGAGAGTGCATATGGGAGGCAACCGATGGCACATCCATGTTTCTCTCTCCCTCCTTCCCTTCCGCCCTCTCTCTCTCTCTCAAGTCAATTTTTTTAAAAAAATGCTTAGGAGTGACGGTTCTGACAAGTTCTCTAAAAGTAAAAGTAATTAACATGCTCATTCCCCACCACCACCACTCAACTGCCCCCCCCCCCCTCAACTGCCCCCGAACACACTTTCTGGCTATCAGAGGAAAGAGCTGCAGTCCATTTTTCAAAGAGTAATATAAATTTGACTTTTTAAAATTGTAAGAGCAATGTTACTGGCCTCAAGCCATTCTTGCCACATTTGCTGTGATGGTCTCCAAGTTTGGATGAATCAAACACTTGGCTTTTTTCCTGCTCCAGGGATCTCCAGAGCAGGCTGGAGACAATCATGTAAGCGAGCTGCTGGTGCTGATCTAAACTGGATTCCAACTTTACTCTCACTGCCTGGGTATGCTTTGACTTGCCCTTTAGGTTCCTCTTATGCACTAAAAGCCTAAATGGCTGTCTATAGATTTTTACCATTCTCCTCTAACCATTTGTCCTACTCTTGAGTTCCTTTCATTACTTATTTTGCCTCCAACCTCACAGAAGAAATTGGTGGCCTTGAGCCCTGAACTCTTAAGGATCTCATTTTTTTTTTTAAAAAAAAAAAAATATATATATATATATTTTATTGATTTTTTTTTTACAGAGAGGAAGGGAGAGGGATAGAGAGTTAGAAACATCGATGAGAGAGAAACATCGATCAGCTGCCTCCTGCACACCTCCTACTGGGGATGTGCCCGCAACCAAGGTACATGCCCTTGACCGGAATTGAACCTGGGACCCTTGAGTCCGCAGGTGGACACTCGATCCACTGAGCCAAACCAGTTAGGGCAAGGATCTCATTTTTTTCTGTGTGCCTGTACCTATCTGATTCCTGATCTTTTCTTTTATCAGAGGAAGTCCTCCTAAGAATAGCATCTCTGACCTCCCGCTTTATTCTCCTTTTTCTCTCAGCCCACATCCAAAACAAAAACAAAAACCTTCCCTTGATGCTTCCCTCTTTTTTTCTCAGGTTAACGTGGTGTTCTTTAGAATTTCATTTTTCGTTCTTTTCTCTGTTCTCTCTAATTTCCTTGTGTGTTACACTTTTTCTTATGGCTACAAATAGCACCAGTATATTTATGGTTTTCAAAGATGTATATCCAGTCCCCATTTTTCTTGGACTTCATGTGTTTCTTTTTAAAGACCTTAAAATAGGAGTGTCTGTTGGATAAAAATATACTGGATACTTGGTACTTTAAACTTGGTTATCTTTTCCTTCCCCTTCCCTCTACTCCTAGTCCCCTCAAACACATACACAGACACTCCTATTTTTAGGACTTTACCCTAAGGAGCTTAGAACCCTCTTCTTTCCAGACATTAAGTCTGTTGTAGATCCTATTGCTCCACCTGTAAGCCTTTTCTTTCCCTCCTCATTGCCAGGAGATTGGTTGAGGCCTGTGCTATGTTTCTTCTAAATAGAGTCAGTGTCAGCCATTTTCAACCCAGGCACTAATTTAAAGCCACCTTGGGAGCTCTTAAAGTGTAAGGATGGGGGGATCAAAGTATCTCTAGAGATTCTGATTCACTTGGTGTGGTGTGGGGCCAGACCTTGTCATTTAAAAACGCTTCCCATGTGATGGTAGATAATATGCAGCTGATGCTGAGAACTGGGCTGAAAGCTCAAAGAGGGAGTGATAGAACCCCAAGGAATTACAGTATTTAACTCATCCTTTAAAATTCAGGATGAATGTCATTTTTGTTGGCATGATTACTTACTTATTTCCGTGGTACTTTGTACGTGTACCATATTAAAGTACATGTACCTATGATCACATTTTCTCTAACTTATTTCTCATGGGTCCATTTTTTCTCAAGACTAGGAATTTCTTGAGGTCTGGGACCATGCCTAAAAATGAACTACTGTTTCCTCTACATTATGCACAACACTTCTGATACTGAATATGTGGGTTTTCCCCTTACATTAAGCATTTCTCCAACTCTCTAGACACCAACTAGGTGTTCTATAATTTAACTCAATTATGACACTAACTATCTGGAGTTAGTTGCAGACTGCACAGACCAGGAGGAACTCAGTCACCTCGCTTCAGATGCCAGTAGCAAGTTTCAGGTTGTGACCTGTACTTTAATTTATACCAACTGGCTGTAAATTGGGGCTTTCCGCAACCTCCTCCTCTGGTTGATAATTTGCTAGAATGGCTCACAGAAATAAAAAAAAGGTCTTTAGCCCTAGCTGGTTTGGCTCGGTGGATAGATCAGCCTGTGGACTGAAGGGTCCCAGGTTCGATTCCGGTCAAGGGCACATGCCCAGGTTGCAGGCTCGATCCCCAGTGGGGGGCGTGCAGGAGGCAGCCAATCAATGATTCTCTCTCATCATTGATGTTTCCATCTCTCTCTCCCTCTTCCTTCCTCTCTGAAATCAATAAAAATATATTTTAAAAAGGGAGGGAAAAAAGGTCTTGTCATTACTTTTTATTATAAAGGCTGTAACTTAGTAACAGGCACATGGAAGAGATGTGTAGGGCAAGATATGTGGGAAGGGGTATGGAGTTTCCATGCCTTCTCTGGCCATGTCACCCTCCCAGTATCTTGTGTTCACCAGTCCAGAACCTCTCCAAAACTCTTCAGTTAGGGTTTTTTATGGAGGATTTATCACACAGACCTAAATGATTAAATAGTTGACCATAGGTAATTAACTTAATCTACAGACCCTTTCTCCTTGGAAGTTAGGGGATGGTTCCTTTGGCAACCTTTCAACCTCCAAGATATGGTTGAAAGCGACTTATTGTGTATAACAAGAAATTCCAAGGATTATAGAGCTCTGTGCTAGGAACCAGGGATGAAGACCTAATATATTATATTTTATTCTATAATAATTATTATATCACAGTATCACACTGCCTTATTTATCTTTTCATCACTGCCTTACCTAGTACTGGATATATTTTAGAAACTTGATGAAAATTGGTTGAATGAATTATTTTGGTAAATAATGTAAAACATCATGAACTCACAGTTTTGCTAGCTGACCAGCTGTTTCTTGGCTGCTGACAGGTCATTCATACTTGCACTGTCATTCTTACCTCTTGAGTGTTTAATCCATTTACACTTAATGTAATTATCAGTCCATTCAGATTTATATTTTGCTATTTGTTTTCTGTATGTCTTGCCATTTTGCTATTTGTTTTCTATATGACTTGTCTTTTTAGTTTCTCTATTCCTTCATTACTGCCTACTTCTTTATTAAATAGTAGAGGCCGGGATCCTTCAGCCTGTGGGATCAGGCTGAAACTGTCTCTCTGACATCCCCCGAGGGACCCCACCAGTGCACGATCGGGCCTGGGGAGGAGTGTGGGAGGTTGGCCAACCCAGAAGGGACTGTGGGAGGGCTCCAGGGAGTGTCTGTCCCATCTCACTCAGTCCTGATCGACCCGATCCTAGCAGCAAGCTCACCTACTGGTCAGAGTGTCTTCCCACTGGTGGTCAGTGCACGTCATAGCAACTGGTCAACTGGTCGACTGCACCCTGGTGGTCAGTGGTTGAGTTGCCTTAGCATATCATTAGCATATTATGCTTTGATTGGTCGACTGGACGACCGGACACTTAACATATTAGACTTTTATTATATAGGATTCTCCAGTGTATACTTTAATTAGCTTATTATTTCTTTTACAACTTTTCTTTATTTTCCTGGTGATTACAATTAATATTTTAAAACAATTTACTTTGGATTAATACCAGTTGGCTGGTCACTTAGGCTTCTATATATATAGATGAGTCACTTTTCTCTTGGTGCCTTCAAGATCCTGTCTTTGGCTTTTGTCAGTTTGATTATAATGTGTCTATGTGCACATCTCTTTGAGTATATCCTATTTGGTGTTTCATCTAGTTCCTTGGGTGTTTAATGTATTTCATTGAATTTAGGATGTTTTCAGCCATTTATTTATATACATTTGATTTCCCCCATCTTTTTGTCTTTGGGACTTTATGCATATTTTGGTATGCTTGATGATATCTCACAGGTCTGAGGCTCAGTTCATTTTTCTTCATTTTTTTTCTTTCTGTTCTTCAGACTAGAAAATTGATCTGTTAAGCTACCTGATCTTTCTGCTAGCTTAAATCTACTGTCGAACCCCTATAGTGAATTTTTTGTTTCAATTATTGTACTTTTCAACTCTAGAATGTCTCTTTGGTTCTTTTAAAACAAAGTATTTCTATTGACATTCTCTATTAGTGAGAACTAATTCTCATAATTTTCTTTAATTATTTAGATATGGTCTTCTTTGTTTTCTTGAACATATTTACAATAGCTGATTTGATTTAAAGTTTTTGTCTAGTAAGTCCAACATCTGGGCTTCCTCAGGGATAGTTTCTATTGACTTCACCTTTCCACCTTTGTATAGACAATACTTTCTTATTTCTTTATGTATGTCATAGTTTTTTGTTGTTGTTGTTGTTGAAAATTGACACTTTATTTTTAAAATATATTTTTACTGATTTCAGAGAGGAAGGGAGAGGGAGAGAGAGACAGAAACATCAACAATGAGAAAGAATTATTGATCGGCTGCCTCCAGCATGCCTCACACTGGGGATGGAGCCCACAACCCGGCCATGTATCCTGACCGGAAATTGAACTGTGATATCCTGGTTCATAGGTCAATGCCCAACCACTAAGCCATGCCAGCTGGGGCTGAAAATTGACACTTTAGATAATATAATGTGGCTACCCTGGAAATTAAACCCTTCTCCCCCAAAGTTTGTTGTATTCTTTGTCCTGTATAATCACTGAAGTCTCTGCTTGGTTAGCCTAGTGGTCATCTACTGATTGGACAGATTTCCTTAAATGTCTTGAAACTATTAGTCTCCCAGCCTTGGCGCGCGCGCACACGTGTGTGTGTGTGTGTGTGTGTGTGTGTGTGTGTGTGTGTGTGTGTATTTTGACTCCCATCATGCAGTTTACACTATGCCTTAGCCTGCACTTCCTGCTTGTGCAGAACATCAAGGTCAGTTAGAGGTGAGAGCCTTCCCAAGTCTTTCCTGGGCATGTGCATGTTTTCTAGGTTCCCAAGAATATATTGGAGCTTTTCTAAGCCCTATATGTACAACTCATTCCTCAGTTTTTTAAGTGTTTGATCAATGTCTTGTTTGCCTCAACTGTTATTATCACTGCAGACAGCTAATTAAACAATTATCTCAGCTTCTGGTCAAGATGGCAGAGTAGGTAAACACTGTGCTCGCCTCCTCCCATAACCACATCAGAATTACAACTAAATTATAGACAACCACTATTGAGAACCACCTGAAGACTAACTCAACAGAACTCTTATAACTAAGGATATAAAGAAGCTAAGTCAAGCCTGGTTTGAGGGGTGGAGATGTGAAATAGGCTGGCCCCATACCCACATGTGGCAGTTAGGAATTGGGAAGGATATCTTGGCTTTGGAGGTACCCCTGAGGAGCTGGGGTATAATCTCCACACCTGGATCCCCAGTCCAGAGCACAAGTGCTGGGAACAGGAGTCCCCACAGCATCTGGCTGTGAAAATCAGCAAGGATTCCATCTGGCTGAGATGGAGGGCTGCTGGAGTCCCAGGTGTTCCTCTTTTTAAAAAAAAAAATATATTTTTATTGATCTCAGAGAGAATCATTGATCAGCTGCCTCCTGCACGACCCCTATTGGGGATCGAGCCCACAATCCAGGCATGTGCCCTTGACCAGAATCAAACCCAGGACCCTTCAGTCCACAGGCCGACGTTCTATCCCCTGAGCCAAACCAGCTAGGGCCCAGGTGTTCCTCTTAAAGGGCCCTCACATGGACTTAGTTGGTGATAGACACATTCACTTTGAGTTCTAGCACTGGGCAGCAGCTCAGAAAGTACCAGGGACATAGGGGGAGGAACTGCATTGTCTGACTTCAGGACAAGGGCCGTAGGGGCAGCTCTCTCAGCTATTTTGTTACTTTGTGGAACGCTCCCCTCACAGAGCAGGCAGGTGCAGGTGGGCTCCAAATCTGAGTGTCCATCAAACTCCTCACACTCTTAATTCCCTGAGAACCTGTCCCACCCAACTTATGCATAGGCTGAATCTCCTTCAGTGACTGTTACAAGTGGTGGCCTCAGCCCATGTCTTGGACTTGCCTACTATCTCTCAAAGGTTCACAAACCCCAAGCAGCACCTGGACTCAGCATGCACTATACCTCTTGCTTAGTGACTCCCAGTCTGGCACTAGTGGCAGCTGGCCATGTTTGGCAGCATAGCCTTTCACAGGTACCTCCAAGCCCAGCACAGGCAGCTACCAATTGCAAATCACTTTGTAGCTCCTACCAGGTGGCCTCAGGCCAGCCATAAGCTACAGCTTATCTGGGTGTGCATCAGAGCCTCTTGCAAGAGGCCCCAGAATCAACAAACTTGGTGGCCAGCTTCAGACTACACAAGAGCACTACCCAATTAACTCCACAAACAACATGCCTGAAGGGTGGATTCTGCAGGCACCAGAGCCCTGCAGCAGTGAATCCCACTTTAGGGGATCAGCCCTCCACAAAAGAGCTCATCCATTGCAGTAATGGCTAGTCCTCATAACCGGTCAGCCTGAGGATCAATTCCACACACTGGTATGCCAATAGCAGTCAAGGCTCAACCACAACAGGAAGGCACATGTAACTCACACAAGGGACATGCCTGGAACACCCGGCTCAGGTGACCAGAGAGCTGTGCCATTGGGCTCCTCAGGACACCTAGTACCTAAAGCCACCCTCCTAACACTGGGAGACTTATCAGATCTATCTAATATGTAGAAACAAACCCAGGCAGCCAAAATAGGAAGACAAAGAAACATGTCCCGCATGTAATGACAGGTGGGAAAAAAATCTAGAAAAAGAACTAAACAAAATGGAGGCAAGCAGTCTACCAGATGCAGAGTTCAAAACACTGGTTAAAGTGAACTTAGGGGAAGAATAGATGAACTCAGTGAGAATTTCAACTAAGAGGTATAACATAAAAAGGACATAGAGATTATTAAAAAACTAGAGGCTCAATGCATGAAGATTCGTGCAAGAATAGGCCTTCCTTCCCCTGGCTGCCAGCACCACCTTCACTCCGGCCTGGAGCTGCCTTTCCGCCTTCGCTCCAGCCCAGAGCCACCTTCTGCCTTCACGTGCTGCCCAGAGTCCCAGAGCAGCCGGGGCGGGGAAGAACACCTGCGTCATCACCATGGCAATGACGCAAGCGTTCCAGCCCAGCCATTGCCATCTTTGTCACATCAATAGCATATTCCCTCCTTATTGGCTGTGGGTGCCGCCATCTTTATTGCGAAGCGACGGTCAATTTGCATATCCCATCTTTATTAGATAGGATAGAAGTGAAGAATACAATAACTGAAATGAGGACTATATGAGATGAAAAGAACAGTAAAGCAGATGAAGCAGAGGATCAAAATCAGGATTTAGAAGAAAAGGTACCAGAAAACATTCAATTAGAACAGCAAAAAGAAGAAATCCAAAAAATGAGGATAGTATAAGAGTCCTCTGTGTCAATTTCAAGCATACCAACATTCACAGCATAGGGACACCAGAAGGAGAAGAGAGAGAGCAAGGGATTAAAAAACCTATTTGAAGAATAACTAAACATTTCTCTATCCCAGCAAAGGAAATAGACATACTAGTACAGGAAGCCCAAAGAGTTCCAAATAAGATGAATCCAAAGAGGCCCACACCAAGACACATCATAATTAAAATGCCAAAAGTTAAAGACAAAGACAGAATCTTAAAAGCAGCAAGAGAAAAGCAGTTAGCTGCATACCAGTGAGCCTGATAAGACTGTCAGCTGATTGGGGGGAAAATATTCAAAATGATGAAAAGCAAGGAAACTACAACCAAGATTACTCTACCAAGCAAGGCTATCATTTAGAATTGAAGGAGAGATAAAGAGCTTCCCAGACAATCAAAAAACTAAAGACATTCACCACCACCAAACCAGTATTCCAAGAAACGTTAAGGGATTTCTTGAAGAAGAAAAAACAAGATACAAAATATGCATAATAAAGTGACAATAACTACATACCTATCAATAATCACTTTAACTGTAAAAGCATTAAATGCTCCAATTAAAAGACATGGTGTGGCTGAATGAATAAAAAATCAAGATCCACACATATGAAATCAAACTAAAAAGTTTTTGCACAGCAAAGAAAATAATCTACAAAATGAAAAGATAACCTAATGAGTAGGAGAAAATATTTGGCAATGATACATCCAATAAGGAATTAATATTCAAAATATGTAAGGGACTCATACAGGTAACACCAAAAAAGACAAACATTCCATTTTAAAAATGGGCAGAAGACCTAAATAGACATTTTTCCAAAGAGGACATACAGATGGCCAATAGACATATGAAAAAATTCTCAGTGTCACTAATCATCAGAGAAATGGAACCACAATGAGATATCACCTCATACCTGTCACAATAGCTATTATCAATACATCAACAAACAACAAGTGTTGGTTGAGGAGAAAAGGGAACCCTCCTGCACTGTGAATGGGATTGCAAATTGGTACAGCTATTACGGAAAACAGTATAGAGGTTCCTCAAAAAGTTAAAAATAGAAGTACCTTATCACTCAGTTCCACTTCCTGGTATTTATTTGAAGAAATCCAAAACCCTTATTAAGAAGTATATATGCATTCCTATGTTCACTGCAGCATTATTTACAATAGCCAAGATATGGAAGCAACCTAAGTGTTCATCAATAGATGATTGGATAAAGAAGATATGATACTTATGCACAATAGACTCTTACTTGGCCATAAAAGAATGAAATCTTAACCATTTGCAACAAAAAGGATGAACCTTGTTGGGTACTGAAAAAAGTCAAACAGAAAAACAAATACCATATGATTTCACTTATATATGGAATCTAAAAAACCCAAAGTGAACAAACAAAAGAGAAACTCATAGATACAGGGTACAAACGGATGGTTGCCAGGTGGGAGGGGCTTGGGGAGACGTGTGAAAAAGATGAAGGGATTAAGAAGTACAAATTGGCAGTTACAAATGGTCTTGGGGATGTAAAGTACAGCACATGGAATGTAATCGATAATATTGTAATAACGATGGTGTACTAGACTTGTTGGGGGATCATTTTGTAAGTTATATAAATGTGTAACCACTATGTTATACATCTGATACTAAAGTAATATTCAATGTCAATTGCAATGGAAAAATCTTAAAAATAAACAAAAAAGTTCAATTAAAATTTGTCTCAGACACTAGTATGGTGATTACCAGAGGGAAAGGGGAGTAGGAAAGGTAGAAGAGGGTAAAGGGGGATAAATGGTGATGGAAGGAAACTTGACTTGGGGTGGTGAACACACAATACAAAATACAGGTGATGAATGATAGAATTATGCCCCCAAAAACTATATAATTTTATTAACCAATGTCATCCCAAGAAATTCAATAAAAATAAAATAAATATACATATATTTGGGGTACAGAAATACAAATAAACACAACTTACAAAGAAAAGGAAATAATAAAAATAAATTGTCTCAATATTTTAAACAAATGCCCTGGTCATAGAAATGTCACATTGAGGGTGCTCTGATTCAGGTCCAATAAAGATAAGCTCTGAGAATGTAGCTTTTCCAGATAGGGTAAGTAGTGACAGTTCTTTGGAGATGTGGGTTTGGAGGAGCTCCTCACCTGTTCTTAAATGGTTTCTGGGCTGCTGCTGTTCACAGCTATCATGCTTATAGGTTATTGGTTTCCAAGTCTTCCACAGAGCTGGGTAAAGGGAATTGGGAGAATTAAAATGCCATAAATCTTGTTCTGCTTACTGAAAGTCAGCTGTTTTTCTTGGATAAATGTTTCTTGGATTGTTGCAAGCCTTTGGTTAATTTTCAGATTTCTGAAAAAGTTGAGTTTGCATTTTGCCAGTCTTCTTATTACTTTTACGGAGGATCAGACTTGTGGAGTGCCTTACTTTCCCAGGCTGGATATGCTTCCTCCGGGCTTTTATTTATGTAGTTTGAGGGGTTCGTGCATTAAATTTTAGCAGATTGTTTTAATTACTGAGAACTCTGAGGTTATACAATTATGTTTTTATGTTTTATGTGCTATTATTTTCCCACACTCTGGCTATGTTTATTGCTTAATATTTTCTGAATACATGCTATTTTCAACCTTGAGGCTTCCTGTTATCTTATTTTCTCTGCTCAAGGCTCTATTTATTTCCCTCACTCTCACAATGGGAGTCCTGCGTATCTTTTAAAATTCATTCTGATATAATTTTCTTTCTCTGTAGCCCATGGATGTAATCCTGCATGCCATTTTTCATACCTTTTGTATTACCATCGTATTATTTCATCACATAGTTTCTTGTCTTCTACCCCAGCTAAGTTGCTAGTTCTTTGAAGGCATATGATGAATCATACCCATTTATATGCTCAATACACATTTGTTAATTGAAGTGTAGGAGTAAGGTTCACTGAGAGAATGTTTAACATTTTACTAGTAGGTATTGTGACTGGGTTTGCTTTTTATTCATCCATTATTGAATTGGAGGAAATTGTATACTCTGGAAAAATTAAATAACAATACATGGTTGTCCACACACTACATTATATAATCCTTAGAAAGATACAGGAAGATAAAAATCTCCAATACAGATTGTTACAATAGTGGTTTCTGATCAAAGATTTGATGTCCAGCTTTTTATTTTTTATTTTAAAAAATCTTTATTGTTGAGAGTATTGCAGATGTCATCCTCATATCCCCCCAATGCCCCTCTCTACCTGGTTCCTGCCCCGCCCTAGGCCTTCACCACCCTATTGTCTGTGTCCATAGGTAATGCATATCTATATTATAAAAGGCCTGTGTCCCTATCGCCATAATGACCAAAGGCCGGCGTAGGTGGGCAGGGTCGTGCTATTTCAACTTGCTGGGCTTCTAGTATGCATATAAGATCTTTGTTTCATCTCTTCCCACCCATCCCCCTTCCCTCTGAGAGTCGTCAGTCTGTTCCATGTTTCCATGCCTCTGATTCTATTCATCAGTTTATTTTGTTCATTAGGTTTCTTGTTTGTTTACTTTGATTTTCAGATTCATTTGTTGATAGATATGTATTTATTGCCATTTGATTGTTCATATTTTTTACCTTTTTTTTCTTCTTCTTCTTCCTCTTCTTAAAGAATACTCTTCAACATTTCATGTAATACTGGTTTGGTGGTGATGAACTCCTTTAGCTTTTTCTTGTCTGTGAAGCTCTTTATCTGACCTTCAATTGTAAATGATAGCTTTGCTGAGTAGAGTAATCTTGGTTGTAGGTCCTTGCTATTCATCACTTTGAATATTTTTTGCCACTCCCTTCTAGTCTGCAAAGTTTCTGTTGAGAAATCAGCTGACAGTCATATGGGTTCTCTTTTGTAGGTAACTAACTGCTTTTAAGATTCTCTCTTTGTCTTTAGCCCTTGGTATTTTAATTTTGATGTATCTTGGTCTAGGCCTCTTTAGTTCTTGTTTGGGACTCTCTGGGCTTCCAGAACTTGTAAATCTATTTCTTTCACCAATTAGGTGAAGTTTTCTGTCATTATTTCTTTAAGTAGGTTTTCAATATCTTGCTCTCTCTCTTCTTCTGGCACCCCCATAATGTGAATGTTGTTATGCTTGAAGTTGTCCCAGAGGCTCTTTACACTATTGTCATATTTTTGGATTCTTTTTTCTTTTTCCTCTTCTGATTGGGTATTTTTTGCTTCTTCATTTTCCAAGTCATTGATTTGATTCTCAGAATCCTCTACTCTACTGTTGAATCCCTGTAAATTTTTCTTTATTTCAGTTAGTATAGGCTTAACTTCTGACTGGTCCTTTTTCATGTCTTCGACGTTCTCACTAAGATTCTTGAAAGTCTTACTAAGTCCTTTAAAGCTCTCTTTGAGTCCCTTGAAGCTCTCATTAAGATCCTTGAGTGACCTTATAACCATGGGTTTGAACTTTTTATCCAGTAGTTTGCTTGCTCCCATTTCTTTCATTTGTGACATGTTTTCTTTGTCTCCGCATTTTGGCTGCTTCCCTGTGTTTGTTTCTATGTATTAGGTAGAGCTGCTATGTCTCCTGGAATTGGTAGAGTGGTCTTGTGTAGTAGGTGTCCTGTAGGGCCCAGTGGCTTAGCCTCCCCACTTACCTGAGCTGGGCACTCTAGGTGCATCCCTGTGTGGGCTGTGTGCACAGTCTTATTGTAGTTGAGCCCTGATTGCTGTTGACATCACTGGAAGGGATTGACTTCTAAGTCAATTGGCTGTGAGGACCAGCTATGACTACAGTGGGAGAGTTGCTATGCAGAAGACACCCCTATGGAGCAGGACTTGTTTCAGTGGGGCTTTATTGCTCACTGAGTCTCCCCTTGAGTGTGTGACTTGTGGAAATGTAGAGTTGTAATCTGGTATGTAATATGGTCTGAAGCTGTCCACTGGGTGCACTGGCTCTGGGGACTCCTGGGAGGTGTAAAGTCAGCCACTGCCTGAGGCTACCCAGCAGGAGCTACAGAGAGATCTGCAGATGGCTGCTACTTGTATTGAGCTTGGAAGTGCTCTGGCAAGGCCCAACTGTGAAGCAAGGCAGGCTGGTGCTAGTGCTGGGTCTTGGGCCCTTTACTGATAGGTTTGGGTCATGCTGATGCTAGCTGCTGCTTGTTTGAGAAATTTTAGCAAAGTCTGAAGCCTGAGCCAGGACAGGCTGTTCATGTGGAAAAGCCACTGCCAACAGCTTGGGTGGGGCTGCAAATTGAATGGGGCAGGGTCTCAGGGAATCACTAGGGTGGAGCAAACAATGTGAGCCATGCTGGTGTAAACTCAGATATGGCTACTAGTCAGCTCTGCCACGGGGAAGGTCACAGCATAGAAACAATGACCCCTGCGAGCACCTTGTCTGGGAGAAAGCCACCCCAAGTTCCTGCCCCAATGCCAGACAGTCCCAGTCCTTCCCGTACGTCCCTGGATCCCCCAAAGCCACTGCCCAGTGCTGGAGCTCAGAGGAAGCGGGACATGTAAGAACTTCCTGGGCTCCAGCAGCCACCGTGTTACTCAGCCACAATCCCTGTTGGTTTTTTACAGCCCAAAGTTATGGGTACTTCTCTTCCAAGCTCTTGAACTCTGGGCTAAGGGTCTGGTGTGGGGTTGGGAGCCCTTTGTTCTCACAGGAGGCCTCTGCATCCAGGATATCCCTCCCAATTAAAAACACGCCACATGTAGTTGTTGGATAGCCTGTTCTGTGCCTTCACCCCTCCTACCAGTCTCAATGTACTTTCTTCTTCTTATTTCTCTAGTTGTAAGACTTCCATTCAGTGAGATTTCAGGCAGTTTTGAATAATGGTTGTTCTGTATTTTAGTTGTAATTTTGATGTGATTGTGGGAGGCAGCGAGTACCGGCGTTCACCTACACTGCCATCTTGGTTCCCTCTCCTCTTGATGTCCAGCTTTTGAAAGAGATCACAGAATTTCAGCTCTGAGTAACTGTGTGAGAGGCATAATTTCTCATAAAGTGGGAACTTACTTAGATGTGAGAGTGTCTATGATAAAGTAAAATTAGACTGATAAAGAACATGCTAATTTCTAGCTTCTGTATATATCTATTATCTCTTGGGACCAGATATAGTTCTCCATTCTTTTTTGTTGTTGTTATTAATCCTCATCCAAGGATATTTTTTCCATTGATTTTTTTTTTAAGAGAGTGGAAGGGAGGGAGAGAGGCGAAGAGAGAAACATTGATGTGAGAGAGACACATTGATTAGTTGCCTCTCGCTTGTGCCCTGACCAGCGTTGGGATCGAACATGCAACCAGTACATGCCCTTAACTGGGTATTGAACCCATGACCCTTCAGTGTGCCGGCTGATGCTCTAACCACTGAGAACACCAGCCAAGGCTAGTTCTATATTCTTAATCTCATCTACATGACAGCTTCCGGGACTTGGAGAAAGTATGCAAATATGCATGCTGCTCATTTATGCAACCAAAGCACAATGTATACATAGATTTAGAATTTTTTCCTATCTGTCTAATTAGACCTGAGATGATCATAATAGGATAATTCATATATTTTTGGCTCCACTTGGTCCCAGCGATGGGCATTGTCACTGGCGCACATCACTACCTATAGTTGGTTTATGAAGCAATCGACACCAGAGACTGGGCGTCCTGTGTGGAGCTGGTGTCTTTCAAGCATCCTCATGTTACCAATCCATGGCTTCAGTTGGCCTCACCAAAGGAGAAAACGAAAACTGGGCTGTGCCTGGCATGTATGCAATAACGCTTGACCTTTAAGTATTTGCCAGTAATGCAGATCAGCAGTTGGAAAAGAGAAGAAAAAGCAAAGTCAGGGAAATGTTGGTAAAAGCAGCTGAATTGTTGATGAGCTGTTTTCCTGTCTGTGCCAGTGACACTTGTGCTGGTATAGAGGAAGTGGGGGATGCTATTTCTGGTGAATCAGTTATTCAAGTTTTACTTTAAGATCAACAAACTTGCCCTGGCTGGCAGGCTGAGTGGGTAGAGCAATGACCTGTGCACTGCAGGGTTGTGGGTTCAATTCCTGTCAAGGGCACATACCTGGGTTGCAGGTTGGATCCTGCCCCCGGTCGGAGTGCATGTGGGAGACAACCAGTTGATCTGTCTCTCTCAATTGTTGTTTCTCTCTCCTTCTCCCCACTCTCTAAAAACAATGGGAAAATATCCTCACTCCTAGGGTGAGGATTTAATAATAATAATAAATCAACAAACTCCATTTGTGTAAACCGCTCATCTGAGCTATGGACAGCTCAGACCTGAAAGATGATTATAACACAGTGCAGAGGGTGACATACAGGTACTATGTTGGATGAAAGGCCATGTTCCATGGTGGCTTTAAGCAAACCAAGGAGTACCTATCCTGTGCCTTTGAGCACTGTCACCATTTAAATCAGAAGAACAAAAGGATGATTCTGATATATTTATTTCCAGTAAAAATGCTATTGGGTCATATGCCAACCATTGAGCATTTGAAAAAGTATCATCTCATGAACTTTGTTGAAGTAACTGAAGCTGTAAGTGAAGGCAATCTCCTACTGAATGAGGCTCTGATGAGGCATGAGCCCTTCCTCCACCCCCCCCCCCCCCCCCGTGGTATCTTCCTTAACCTTGAAAAGCTGAAGGTAATCACCAGTAGGAATCTTTTTAAGGAAGTGTACTTGTTAAACACACCAGTTATTTCTGGATGCTTTTCTAGTTGCTTGGAAATTCAGTGGAAAACATGGACATCGATGAAGCCCAGTGTATTCTGGCCAACCTGATGTACGTGGGTCACATTGAAGGCTATATATCGCATCAGCATCAGAAGCTAGTTGTTAGCCAGCAAACCCATTTCCTCCACTGTCTACAATGTGTTGAATATATGAACATTCCTGAGAAGGAGTGTGTTCCTGTACGTTTTTATCATGCAGATGCAATCAGTCATTTGCTGTGATACTATTCTCTGCAGCTGGAATCTCTTCAGGGCTTTTTTTGTCCCCAGGGATGTTGAGACTGAGTTTGCAAGCACACATGGATATCTTAAAATCTCTGTCCTCACTCATAACTAATGTGAGCATCTTGGACACCTGGAATTCCTTTTTCAGACATTGTACACCCCTCCTTTGGCTCTGGAACTTCTGTAAAGGGGCTGTCTCCAAGGAAGCTATAGTTTACTTCTTACAAATGTTGTTTATAAATGCATCTTTGTAACTTTTTATATAAATCTTTTTATAAGATGTCATTCTGAATTAAAAACAAAACAAAAGTTAGGTATATTTTTAAATTCATATGTAATGAAAGCCTTATAACAATGTCAGATTCACTTTAATTTGCACCATACTTGTTGCATACATGACTTTTGGTTCATGCCAGACCCCCTGTCTGGGAAATACCATGGAGTAGTCATCACAATTTTAGAGTCAGTTTTAGGTTCCTACTTGGTCAACAATTTGCCAAATATTGATACCTAAGTAAGCTACTTATCCTTTCTGAACTTCAGTTTCCTCATATGTAAAATGATTCTAGGACAGAATCAGTGCGACGAGAGCAAGGGATTACAAAAAAATTCTGATTCATTTGTCAACAAGAGTGAAATGACAGAGGCAGATGAAATAGACTGATCAATAAAGAGTGGATTAGAAGAGCAAGGTCAGAGGGAGAA
The DNA here is from genome assembly GCF_963259705.1 of Myotis daubentonii. Classification (NCBI taxonomy): domain Eukaryota; kingdom Metazoa; phylum Chordata; class Mammalia; order Chiroptera; family Vespertilionidae; genus Myotis; species Myotis daubentonii. Next base: position 28,448,151 of record NC_081843.1, read on the forward strand.
AAACAGGAAGTGAACTTTGTACTTTAGTATTTCTAAATATAGTCCACTCATATTTTAACACTGGAAGCAGGAGGAAAGACCATTATTCCAACAATAGGAAAGTGTTAGTTGTCTGAGGTTTTAGCAAGAAACTTTTACTGGGGTCACTTAATGCATATTTATTGAGTGCTCAAAATGCATGTAGCATTTTATGTTATATGCTATGTGGAAAGCTGAAATGAATAAGATGTAGTCAATACCTCCCCAAAACTCACAACTAATTATACTCATAGAACCTAGTTACATTAACTTACTGGTAATCAAGAATCCATTAACTCATTCAAGAGCCCCTACTTTCAAGGATTTCACAATCTGTGGTGAAAGCAAATTAACCCTATAATGTAAGAAGAAATATGACATGGGAAGTATAGGGCACTAGAAAAGATATCTATGTCATACACGGCAGAGCGCTTCAGGAAAGCTTCCTAGAAGAGACCGCATTAACGCTGAATGTTGACGGATGAGTGGGAATTAATGAGTAAGAGATGCTACAGGTTGTTCAAGATGAAGGCAGCATGTGTGAGAATGTGTGTCTGCGTGGTGTTGGTGATGGGGAATGATGAAAGAAGAGTCTGGGGCAGGCAAAGGCTGGATCATGAAGGACCTTATATGTTATGGGGAGGATTCGTTTCTGAAAGAAGTAAATAGTCATTGCAGGGGTTTAAGCAGGGGAGTGCCTTAAGTATATTTACATTTTAGAAAGATCACTGCTGAAGCAGGATAGTGCATGAACTTATTGAAGGAAGTCAGAGAGTACCAGTTAGGAGGCTGGGAGTTATTCTTATGAGAAAGGATGAGGGTGAGGATTAAAGCCATGCCAGCAGGGGAAGAAGAAGGAGAATAGATTCAATTAAAGGAGGACAGGACTTCATCAATTACTTATGGAGAAGTTAAGGGAGAAGTACATAAAGGCTCTCAGGTATTTAGCTTGGACGTCTTGGAGAAAGTGGTTCATTTGCCAGGAAATAGAAGAGGAAGAAAGATTTTCCCATTTGTTCTTTGGATTTGACATGCCAATGGGACATCCAGATAGAGTTATCCCTTGGCTATTGGTCAGGTCTAAGGTTTGGGACAGAAGTCTAGTTGTTGATAGACTTGAGAGACATCAGAATATAACTAAGAGTGACTATAGATGAAGCAGGGTGAGTGTGAATGAGGGAACCTTAAACTCAGTATTCATTTGTCACTCTTTTGTGATGTTTGCTTTTGAAACCTATTAATTTTGTATACATAGTTAAAGCTGCTCTTTTTTTCCTGGGCTTTCTACTATTAGTATCATAACAGTAGAAATATTTTTGTTAATACCTTAATATCTGTATGGCTCTTTTTGCAAAGTCTAGTCAAAACTATTTTTCCTACCTGCTATAAATTTTGTAGATTCAATTTTATTTATTTTAAAAAAATGTTTGCCTTTTTTCCATCATCATTTATGCCCTCTATGCCCTCGTCGACCTCTACCTACCCCCACTTTAGACTGATTTTAAAAATCCTATTGGGATAAGGATTGGGTTTGCAATTTTTTTCATGGCCTCCAGGTTACTTCATTTTTGTTTATTGGTAGTTCCTTGTTTCATTTGACATTTTTCTGTTAAACATTTGCTTTGTTTCAGATGACTCTATAGGTATTTTAAGGAGATTTAGGAGAGAAAATTTCACTAGGTGCTTATTCATCTGTAAATCCCTTGCTTTATATTTTATCTGATATTCATGTACTGACTGCATGGCTGATGAATGGGTTAATCGGTGCTTTAAAGGAGTTTATAGTCTAGTGGGGTAAACTAACCACAATACAGTGCATGAGTGTGCAAACCAATGTGTTTTTACCTAATGTTTGAGGTTACAGAAGAGGGAACAATTGATTTCTGGGGTGAGAGAGATGGAAAAAGAGCACTGAGGAGGCATGTATAACAGGGAGGAAGGGTCATGACACAGGAGGCAGCAGCATGAGCCAAGGCCAGGTGTGGAGGTGCCTGGTGTGGATGGGGAGTGGCCCTGCAGGGGCAGGCTGCTGGGGAGGAGTGCTGAGAGGTGAAGTTGGAGGATGAGCAGGAGCCAGTGTGTGAAGGGTGCCGCAGGCCCCTGTTCTTTCAGTCTTTTCGCATGTTACCCCCTTGAATGTCACAGCAGCTCTGTGAAAGGAAGGGGAACGTGCAGGTGTTTCTTTACCATTTGCACGTTTGCTCTTCTTTTCATAATTTCTACTCTAATTACATGTGAAAAAGAGTTTATCATTATTCCTATTTTATGGACAAGGGAACTAATGCTCAGTGATTTATCTAGGTCAGCGATTTTCAATCTTTTCATCTTGTGGCACACCAAAATTTCTAAAATTCTGTGGCACACCAAAAAATAGATTTTTTGTCAATCTGAAAAAAAAATAGGTATAATTTTGATTCACTCACACTGGATGGCTATTGTTGTGTTGGCTGTTGTCATTTTTTTATTTGACAATCTAAGGCAGTGGTTCTCAACCTTCTGGCCCTTTAAATACAGTTCCTCATATTGTGACCCCAACCGTAAAATTATTTTCGTTTCTACTTCATAACTGTAATGTTGCTACTGTTATGAATCGTAATGTAAATATCTGATATGCAGGATGGTCTTAGGCGACCCCTGTGAAAGGGTCGTTCGACCCCCAAAGGGGTCGCGACCCACAGGTTGAGAACCACTGATCTAAGGGAAAAGAGGTCACTTCCCCTGACTAAATAGTCAGGTATTGCATGTTTTAAAAATTCTTGTGGCACACATGTTGAAAACCGCTGAACTAGATCCATATGGCTAAGAAAAAACTGATTTTGTACTAGAGCCTAAGTCTTCTGACTAATATACTAGACTTCTTTTACATTAATTCAACGCCATCCTCTTTTCTCCTTTTTCTATTCCAGTTACTTTTAATTCTGAAAGTTAGGAGGTTGGTAGTAAATTGCATAATTGAATTACTGAATGAGAGGATATAATTTGAGCAAATTTGCTATCTTTGTGTTTTCTCTCATGGGTGGTTTCGATAGACAATAAACATTAGTGAAGAATCTAGAAGAAAAATGGTTAGTCTATAGTGGTCCTCTGATTTGCAGGTCTGAGAAGGTTAGAACTTGGTAACTGTTTATTTTGTTTTATTTCAATTTAGCTCTTCATAATGAAAATTTTCTAACATATCTAAAAATAGAAAATTACATTGAACCCGTAAGTACTTATCATTCAGCTTCAACATTTATTAACTCATAGCCATCTAATTTCATATATAACCCTCTCCCCATACACACATCTGCCCTCAGATATTTCTGAGACAATTTCACTAACTTGAACTGTTAATAAAGTTATGCTCAAGTTTAACTTGTGCTCTTATCTCTGTTTGTGTCCTAGGCCTTAGGTCTAGTTCTTAGTATTTGACCAGCTCTTTTCCTTCCTGACCATGGTGCTTATTGAAAACAAAACCCTACTATACTGCTTCTTTAAGAAGATGTGTCCCAGAAGATTCCCAGAGATCATCAGCTGTGTATAACATGGTCTTCTTACTATTTGCCATTTATTGTCAGTGGTTCTAGTGCTGGTCTCCAATGTGTAGCTAGAAAAACGTGTTCTCATGTTTGTGCTCTGACCATGAGCTGACATAAGGATTGATCTTGCAACATGGGTTTATTTGTTGATTGGCAAAGTTATTCAGATTAACTCCTGGAAACATTAATTGGAAAGTTCAAGAGCTAGAAGGGAATAGAGAAACCAGCTATACAGGGTGAGGTAAAAGTAGGTTTACAGTTGTGAGTACATGAAACACAGAGTTTATTCTTGTAGTATTACTTATTAATTATTGTATTATTTTCCATACAAATAACTGTAAACCTACTTTTGCCATATCCTGTAGATTGAACTTTAGACAGCAGGCAAAATGGCATTGGCTGTTGCTATTTGCAACATTAGTTGGCATCATAAATAGGCATGGGAAGCAAGGAGCTAATGATTAACAAAAAAAATTTTTTAAGAGATCATTGCATTCCTATAATTTGTCTTTTGCTGGAACATTTACCCAGCATCTCGTTGAACTTAGCACATGGCCACTTCCATGCATGTGCTTGGACTTGTTTGTATGCACTGAGTGTTGGACATGGTCTTGCTGACTACCAGATTCTGTACCTCTACTTTTGTTGAGTGATGCTGTTTTTCTATTAAAAAAGTTTATAAAATTTGCAAAGATGTAAGTATAGAAGTATAATGTCAGCACTCTCTCATTCCGTAGAGCAGTATTTCTGGGAGTCTTCCATTTAGCTTGCTGGGAAAGGGCAGTGCTATTAATAGTGATTTCTCAGATATGTTTGTTAATAGTGTTTCAATGCTTTTTCTTCCCCCTGGAGATAAAAATGAGACTAAACTTATAGTATTCCTTTCTGGCTCAGCCTCAGCTCTTTAAATGTCCCAGTTGAGAAAATATTTATACTGCTTGTCTGAAAATACAGTGAAATGTAGTTTAAAGTAATGGAAAGAGGCCCCTGTGTGTGTGTTGTGTGTGCTCATATATATGCAATGCGTGTGCATAGTGATTGAATATTTAAGGGTAATGGTTAGACCAGCTTTTCCTGTGCAGTACTTCTTAAATTATAGGGCTAATTTTTTCAAGATTTTGAGAATTAGTATCAAGGTATGAGTAGAGTCAGTCCACAAGCTACACAGCATCTCTCTTCTAGAGAAATGTACTTCCCAGTTTGGTTAGTTTACTGATGCTCTTTGAAGGCTCAGTGGACCTGGTGTTCTGTTAAGCATGCTGTGCCAGCAAAGCTATCTTTCAAATGAACCCCTGGACATGTGCTGTGGTAGGACATTGACAAGATCTGTGAGCCTCAGGAACTTAAAATATTTTTGGAGTAACGAAAATATTGAATCTAATAAAAGAGAAACATGCAAATTGACCACATCTCTGCTACACCCAAGCCATGCCCACCAGCCAGTCAGAGCGACTATATGCAAATTAACCCAACCAAGATGGCCACCGGCAGCCACAGAGCTGGAGCAAGCAGGAGGCTTGGTTGCCCTGGCGATGGAGGAAGCCAAGCTTCCTGCCTGCCCTGGTCAGCTGTGGCCTCTGCTCCAGGCAGCAAAGTTTCAATTATAGAAGATAAATAAATCCCAGATAGCTGCTTCCAGCCAGCCTCCACTTGGAGCTTGGGTGGCTGGGGGCCGTGGCCAGCCTGCAAACAGCCATCAGCCCCTCACCCAGGCTGGCCACACCCTCATGGGGTGAGGGTCCCTGCTTGGGGGCTTGGCCAGCCTGCAGCCATCAGCCCCTCACCCAGGCTGGCCAGGCACCCCAGCGGGGACGACCACCCTGAAGAGGCTGTGGCCAGCCTGAAAACAGCCATCAGCCCCTTACCCAGGCTGGCCACACCCTCATGGGGTGAGGGTCCCTGCTTGGGGGCTTGGCCAGCCTGCAGCCATCAGCCCCTCACCCAGGCTGGCCAGGCACCTCAGCGGGGACGACCACCCTGAAGAGGCTGTGGCCAGCCTGAAAACAGCCATCAGCCCCTTACCCAGGTTGGCCACACCCTCATGGGGTGAGGGTCCCCGCTGGGGGGCTTGGCCAGCCTGCAAACGGCCATCAGCCACTCACCCAGGCTGGCCACACCCTCATGGGGTGAGGGTCCCTGCTTGGGGGCTTGGCCAGCCTGCAGCCATCAGCCCCTCACCCAGGCTGGCCAGGCACTCCAGCGGGGACCCCCACCCTGATCCGAGACACCCTTCAGGGCAAACCAGCCAGCCCCCACCCATGCACCAGGCCTCTATCCTATATAATAAAAGGGTCATATGCAAATTGACCCTAACAGCAGGACTCTTTAATGACTGGCCACTATGACACACACTGACCACCAGGGGGCAGACGCTCAATGCAGGAGCGGCCCCCTGGTGGTCAGTGCGCTCCCACAGGGGGAGCTCTGCTTAGCCACAAGCCAGGCTGACGGCTGCCAGTACAGCGGTGGTGGTGGGAGCCTCTCCTGCCTCCTCAGCAGTGCTAAGGATGTCCAACTGCAGCTTAGGCCTGCTCCCCGCTGGCAAGTGGACATCCCCCGAGGGTTCCTGGGCTGCCAGAGGGATGTCTGACTGCCAGCTTAGGCCCAATCCCCCGGGGAGCAGGCCTAAGCCAGCAGGTGGTCATCCTCCGAGGGGTTCCAGACTGTGAAAGGGCACAGGCCGGACTGAAGGACCTCCCCTCCCCCAAGTGCACAAATTTTTGTGCACCGGGCCTCTAGCACATAATAAAAAGAAAAGTGACCTTTGAAGAACAGATAAGATTTAGGGTGGTTTTGAGAACCTCAGTTTGTATATCTATAAAATGAGAACATTGGACCAAATGATTTAGAAGTCCCATTAGCACTGATGATCTATAATTCTGTGATTCTCCAAGTTTAGAAACATCCAAAGAGAAAACACTAGGCTTCATAAGCTTAGTGCAAAGTAATGTGAATGTTTCTGGGGAAGCAAAAAGTCCTTCTTTTTCTTTTTAATATTCCTTACAAGGCCTTTGACCACTATCATACTTACTTTCAAACATCCTCAAGAGCTATAGAAATATGCTCCCTGCTCATGTGTGTTGGGGGAGACAGTGTTTAAAATACAACTGATATTAAAACTTGAAAAAAATCCCAAAATTGTGTTGATACAACTATCTAGTATGCTTGGAAATATAGTAAGGTGTTCTTTCCCCCTAGATTATCCTTTAGTAAAGAGGGAGTTGCCTTCATTGAATCCTTATGAAATCTTTAGTGTTAAGAGATACCTCTCAATTACTTTACTTTGCACAACACTGTCTTGGAATGATGATATATTAGCCTGACCTCAGTGCTACTTTTGATGCCTAATAAAGACTTCTTGACAGATAAAGAAACTCAAGAAAAAGAGACAGAAATTTAATACAGATTTAGTGTCGGATATCTTAAAATAAGCTCAAGACCACCTTGAAAAACAGTACCAGGTTTTGAGCAAAGAAATGGTACTTTCTGACTTACATTTTTAAAAGATCCCTCTGGATGTTGAATTTGAGAATAGATTTTAGGAGGGCAGGAATAGAAGTAAGGATTCATTTAGTAATCCTTGTGAGAAATGCTGGCGTAGTGAGTGGAAGTGTTGAGAAGTAATTTTGAAAGTAGAGCCAATAGATTTTTTTTTTTTTTGGTCAGATTTGAATGTTGGGTGTGAGAAAGAGATGAAATAAATATATATTAAACTAGAGCAGAAGTTATCAACCTGTGGGTTGCGACCCCTTTGGGGGTCGAATGACCCTTTCACAGGGGTCACCTAAGACCATCGAAAAACACATATATAATTACATAGTTTTTGTGATTAATCACTATGCTTTAATTATGTTCAATTTATAACAATGAAAATACATCCTGCATATCAGATATTTACATTACGATTCATAACAGTAGCAAAATTATAGTTATGAAGTTGCAATGAAAGTAATTTTATGGTTGGTGGTCACCACAACATGAGGAACTGTATTAAAGGGTCACGGCATTAGGAAGGTTGAGAACGACTGAACTAGAGGCCCGGTGTACGAAATTCATGCACAGGTAAGGTTCCTAGGCCTGGCCAGCAATTAAGGCCAATTGGGGCCTTCCAACTGCTAGCCGGGGCCTTCCTTCATTCCGCGTCGCCCCCTGGTGGTCAGCGCACATCATAGCGAGCGAGCAGTCTCCCAGTCAAACTCACATGAGGACAATTTGTGTATTAGGCTTTTATGCATATAGATGCTTTGTAATCAAGTACATCCCATACCTGTTCACCTAGCAACTCCTCTTCTAAAAATTTAGTTTAAGAAAATAATCATGTGTGCAAAGGTGTTTATATATACACAGATATTTCTCATAGTGTTATTTATAGTCATAAAAATTTAAAAACAACTAAATAACAATAGAGAATTGGCCAAATAAACATTGGTAGGTCCTATCAGTAAAGTATTATGCATTAAACTGATTTACAAGTATGTTTCTGGACAAGGAAATACATTGATAGTATATTTCCAGTTTTTGTATTTTATGTATTTTACTGGGAATTTGGGGGTATTTTAATAGGAAGTTGTTATCAGATATTATTGGTTGCTGTTATAGTTGACTGGTGAATATTTTGTATATATGGTATATAATATCTTAAGTGTGCCTTCTATATCATGGATACAGTTTTCTGCATAGATATTTTGGTGCTATGTTGCTACCAATTATCTTAATGGTTTTTTCTTTACAGTCTTTTCTTATTAAGCTGATGTTTTCATCTCAACCTATTATCACTTTGTGGTTCTTTGTTGCAGCTTTATAATAAAGTACAGTGCCTGGTACAATAATATGTGTTTAAATATGTGAGTAAAGGAATGAATACATAAGTAAACAGAAACCAGATCTTGGCTGGTGTATCCTACTGAGACTATCAAAATATTTTTCTAGGAATGTATTCTTTAAAAACACACACAGCCGTATTGAGGTACAACTTAAATACCATAAAACTTACCCATCATTCAGGTTCAGTCCAGTGATTTTTAGTAGATTTTAGAGAGTTTGGCAGCTATCACAGCAGTCCAGGTTTAGAACATTTCCATCACTTCAGAGTCCCCTCATGCCTATTTGTCATTGAATTCCTGCTTCCACGCCCTGCTTTCTGTCTCTGAAAATCTACCTTGTATGGGCATCCTATCTAATAAAGAAGAAATATGCTAATTGACCCTCACACCATCACAAAGATGGCACCCACAGCCAATAAGGAGGGAATATTCTGATTTACTGCTCCACCCTCAAAGATGGCAGCACCCACAGCCACTGAGCGGCACCCAGTCCCCTCAGCCCACAGCCACCCAGGGCCAGCCCAAGGTGCAGGCAAGCCTCAGATGTAAGCTGCCCAGCCACCCAGGGCCGGCCCGAGAGATGACCAAACGACTGAACAGGCAGGCTGCGTGGGGCAACCAGGCCAGCAGGGCGGTTAGTGAGGGATGACCAAACGACTGAACAGCAGGCTGTGTGGGGTGACCAGGCCGGCAGGGGGGTGAGGGATGACCAAACAACTGAACAAGCAGGCTGTGTGGGGCAACCAGGCCAGCAGGGGGGCCGTGAGGGGTGACCAGGCCGGCATGGGGGGCAATTGGGGGCAACCAGTCCAGCAGGGGGGCAGTTGGGGGTGACCAGGCTGGCAGGGGGGTTAGTGAGGGACGACCAAACGACTGAACAGCAGCCTGCGTGGGGCAACCGAGTTGGCAGGGGGGGCAGTTGGGGGAAACCAGGCCAGCAGGGGGGGTTGTTGGGGGTGACCAGGCCGGTGAGGGGGGAGTGGAAGTTGGGGGTAGTCAGGCTGGCAGGGGAGATGCAGTTGGGGGTAGTCAGGCTGGCAGGGGGGACAGTTGGGGGCGATTAGGCTGGTAGGGAGGGCAGCGAGGAGTGACTATGCCAGTGGGAGGGAAGTTGGGGGCAACCCGGCTGGCGAGGGGGGGGCAGTTAGGGGCCACCAGGCCAGCAGAGGGGGATAGTTGGGGGTGACCAGGCCAGCGGGGGGGACAGTTAAGGGTGACCAGGCCAGCAGTGGGGGGCTGTTAGGGGCAACCAGGCCGGCGGGGGGTGGGGAGCAGTTAGGGGCGATCAGGCCAGCACGCAGAGGCAGTGTGTGGTGATCAGGTTGGGGGGGTGGGGTGGGCTGGGCAGTTAGGGGCGACCAGGCAGGCAGGCAGGTGAGCGATTAGGAGCCAGCAGTCCAGGATTTGAGAGGGATGTCTGACTGCTGGTCTAGACCGGCAGTCGGACATCCCCCAAGGGGTCCCGGATTGGAGAGGTGCAGGCTGGGCTGAGGGGACTCCCCTGTGCACGAATTTCATGCACTGGGCCTCTAGTTTTATATAAATGTAAACTGACGTAGCTGCTCAGATACACACACACAGTTGTTTTGAATTTTTTAAACATGGCTTTCTACGGGTTACCTACCCCCTTGCCTGTGTAGTTTAGAGGATAGTGATTATGCTCAAATATCTTGAGCCAGTAAGACTTGTTCTCCGGCAGAGGATCTGTGTATGGGTAGATGAGCACATTCAAAGTTCAGACCATTTTCAAATCTGCCCTGACATTCACTTTCCACTCAATCCCTTCAGGTCTCCTTTCTGCCGATGTGCAGCCTCAGGTTTGGCCACAAGCTTGCAACCATGACTCCCATCTTAGCCTACTAGAGCTGTTCACCTGCCACCTGGCTCACCTGCCACCTGGAACATCACTTACACTGGCAGCACAGCACTCCAGATTGTGATTTCCCTTTGATCAAAAGCTGTCTCTGTATAGTCTGATTGCTATCTGCTTTGTAGCATGTCTTCTTGTTCCAGTTAAACTAGCAGTTCCATAGCATGTATATTTTATGTAGTATGTATGTTTTACACACATGCTCTACTTCCGTATGTCCACATCTTTGGTCATCCTCAGCTTAGAATGCTGTGTGTGTCCCTATCTTATCTGTCCTTCTAAAGGCTAGATCTCTCTCTCTCTCTCTCTCTCTCTCTCTCTCTCTCTCTCTCTCTTTCTCTCTCTCTCTCTTTCTCACACACACACACACACACGTGCGTGCACACACACATATTTCTTCGCACCCGATACACCAGCCCTCCTGCTACTTGTTACCCACTTATGCCGTATTCTGCCATGCCGTTGTGCTTTTGCACACAAGTTCCTATTGCTTGGAGTAGCTGTAACTCTTATTTTCTATAAGTCTGTTGTAGCTTCCTCAGGTAGACTTAATTTGTTGCTTTTAATTCTACTTCCATTGTCCACTGTGCTTATTTCTACTAAGGCCCTGATCGCATTTTATTGTCATTGTTTGCATATCTGTCTGTTCACAAGACTTTGTTTCCTGAGAGCATGGGTCACCTTACTGCTATGCTTTTCAAAGTTTATCCTCAGCCAAGCTCAAGTGTCTGTCCTGTAGTACCTAAATAAATAATTTGTGGGGTGAATAAACTGAATGTGTGTTAAAGATTTAGAAGTTGTATATTTTTCTATAATTTCTCTTCATAGTAGAATGTGGAGATAATGACTTTTTGGGGATGAATCAAAATAAATACCAGACATGAGCCTTGGGTTAGACTCCAGATATACTTGGGCATACTAAATATTCACTTGATTCACTGATGGAAATAGTTTTATTAGATTTTCCATTTTGTGCATAGTTTTAGAATTGTTATATTAAGTAGCTTTTTCTGATTGGGAATTTTGATTTATTTTTGCTCACACTTTTGTATATTTGTGTTCTAAGACTATTATAAAGGATCTAAGACAGCTTTGGCTTCTTTCTAGCTAAAACGTTATAATTGTAACTGATGACTAATTTATAAACAATCTTAATAATATAACTGTTTCCTTTTCCTATTAGATGTTGATCATCTTTCTGAAAAAGAATCTCCATGGCCTGAACATTTTCTGGAAATAATTTTGAGCAAAATATCTGTTTAATAAAAAGATAACCACATCAAGATGGTTGGAAAACTGAAGCAGAACTTACTATTGGCATGTCTGGTGATTAGTTCTGTGACTGTGTTTTACTTGGGCCAACACGCCATGGAATGCCATCACCGAATAGAGGAACGTAGTCAGCCTCTTAAATTGGAAAGCACAAAAACGACTGTGCGAACTGGCCTGGACATCAAAGCCAACAAAACCTTTGCCTATCACAAAGATATGCCTTTGATTTTTATTGGAGGTGTGCCTCGGAGTGGAACCACACTCATGAGGGCCATGTTAGATGCACATCCTGATATTCGCTGTGGAGAGGAAACCAGGGTCATTCCCCGAATCCTGGCCCTGAAGCAGATGTGGTCACGGTCAAGTAAAGAGAAAATACGCTTGGATGAGGCTGGTGTCACCGATGAAGTGCTGGATTCTGCCATGCAAGCCTTCTTACTAGAAATCATTGTTAAGCACGGGGAGCCAGCTCCTTATTTATGTAATAAAGATCCTTTTGCCCTGAAGTCCTTAACTTACCTTGCTAGATTATTTCCCAATGCCAAATTTCTCCTGATGGTCCGAGATGGCCGGGCGTCAGTACATTCAATGATTTCTCGAAAAGTTACTATAGCTGGGTTTGACCTGAACAGCTATAGGGACTGTTTGACCAAGTGGAATCGTGCCATAGAAACCATGTATAACCAGTGTATGGAGGTTGGCTATAAAAAATGCATGTTAGTTCACTATGAACAACTGGTCTTACATCCTGAACGGTGGATGCGAACACTCTTAAAGTTCCTCCATGTTCCGTGGAACCACTCAGTATTACACCATGAAGAGATGATTGGGAAAGCTGGGGGAGTATCTCTGTCAAAGTGAGTAGATGTTATGTTTTTATTTTGACCCTATATTCAGCTAATAGAGATGTATTTGTGTATGTATATATACTAGAGGCTCAGTGCACATAATTCGTGCATGGGTAGGGTCCCTAGGCCTGGCCGGCAATCAGGGTCGATCAGGTTCCCCACCTTCTGGCCTCCCCTCCTTTTCCTTCCCTCGCTCCCTCAGTGCCCTGCCGCCACTGGTTGCCCACCATGTTCCGCACCACACCCTGGTGGTCAGTGCACATCACAGCGAGCGATCGAACTCCCGGTCTCCCAGTTGAACTCCTGAGGGGACAATTTGCTTATTAGGCTTGTAAAAACAAACAAACAGTGTACTTCCCTTGTGTAACCTGCTTGTCCTGATAGAGGAATATCTTTTTTTTTTTAATAAGTATTTTATTGATTTTTTACAGAGAGGAAGGGAGAGGTATAGAGAGTTAGAAATATCAATGAGAGAGAAACATCGATCAGCTGCCTCCTGCACACCCCCTACTGGGGATGTGCCCGCAACCAAGGTACATGTCCTTGCCCGGAATCGAACCCGGGACCCTTCAGTCCACAGGCCAACGCTCTATTCACTGAGCCAAACCGGTCAGGGCCAGAGGAATATCTTGATTTGTTTCCAGTGTTTATAGAACTTGTATAGTCAATATTGATTCTTCATGTAGATAATTTGAAAGGAACAGCTGCCTTTCTGCACCTAGCTTCTAGTTATTGATTACAAATTATTAGGTATCGTCACACTAGTGGCTATAGTTTATGTTTATTGATTCAGATAAATTACAGCTCTAGCTACTGTTATCACAGTTTATTGTCCCCTCTCGCCCCCCCAGATATAGACTATAACTAATTTCTAATCACCTGTAGTCTTAGGTAAGCCTTTCACTTTGTGTGCTTGTATGTTGACCCAGAGATTCTGATGCTAGTTCCTTCTGTTAATATAAAATAAGCCTATTAGACTACCAGTCTTTCCAAGTAGGGATTAAAGAAATATGCTCAAGTTATATGTGTTGGAAATCAGGAAAATATAATTTTGCATATATGTTTACTATGTTTTAAGTCAAACGTGAAGACTAAAGAAATTTATAGACATTTTGAATGAATGGATTTCAGTAGGGAAAGAGACGTTAGCATCAGGTTTTGTATGGAATGAACACCCAGTGAGGTCCTATGCTTTGTCAAGAGTCACATATGGCAGAACCACGAGTAGAACTTCCAATGCTTATTCCCAAGACTCTTGCCACCATAAGAGTTTGTAAAAATTAAGGTATAACAGATAATAAATATGTAAATATTCAGTGTACAATTTTATGAATGTTTACATCTGTATACACTTGTATAATCAACATCCATATCAACATATAGAAAATTACTAGCATCTAGCAGTGATATGAGGTTGTATGTGAAGTTCAAAAACAATTATTCTTGCTTGGTTTTGAACTTCATATAAATGCAATCGTAACTATTATTTTGTGCCTGGCTTCTTTTATTTAACATGAGATTCACCCATAATATAGTAAACTAGAGGTCCAGTGCACAAAATTTGTGCACAGGTAGGGTCCCTAGTGGATGCTGGCTGCTGGCTGGGGCCTTCCTTTGTTCTGTGCCTCCCCCTGATGGTCGGCACACATCATAGCGAGCGATCGAACTCCCAGTTGGTCGAACTCCCAAGGGGACACTTTGTATATTAGGCTTTTATATATATACTTGTAGCCCTGTGCACAAATCCATGTACCAGTAGCTCTCTGTGGGGCCTGGCCACTCTGCGCCCGCTGCCCAGAGGCCCTCCGCAGCCGGGGTGGAACGCTTGCCTCGTCGCTGTGGTTACGAAGCAAGCATTCCATCAGGCTGCTCACGCTGCCCGCTCTTAGTGGCTGCCACCCCAGGACTGGGGGACTCCGGCAGGGCTGAGAGGCCTGGGCGCCGCCATCTTTGTGATGGAGTGATGGTTAATTTGCATATCGCCCTTTTATTAGATAGGATAGATCAGTGGTTCTCAACCTTCCTAATGCCGTGACCCTTTAATACAGTTCCTCATGTTGTGGTGACCCCCAACCATAAAATTATTTTTGTTGCTACTTCATAACTGTAATTTTGCTACTGTTATATCTGATATGCAGGATGTATTTTCATTGTTACAAGTTGAACATAATTAAAGCATAGTGATTAATCACAAAAACAATATGTAATTATATATGTGTTTTCCGATGGTCTTAGGCGACCCCTGTGAAGGTGTCGTTCGACCCCCAAAGGGGTCGTAACCCACAGGTTGAGAACTGCTGGGATAGATAGTAGTAGTTCATTCTTCCAAATTAATAGAGAGTAGAAAAAGAAAAAAAAACACCATAAGACATTTTAAAATGTGTTTTTGCCTTTATCTTTCAAAAAATATTTGTATAGCCAGTTTGGCTCAGTGGGTAGAATTTTGGCCTGTGGACTGAAGGGTACTGGGTTCAATTCCAGTCAAGGGCACATGCCCAGGTTATGGGCTTGGAGCCAAGTAGGGGGCATGCAGGAGGCAGCTGATTGATGATTTTCTCTCATCATTCCTCCCTGAAATCAATGAAAATATATTTTTTTAAAGAAAATGTTTGTCTAGAAAGGCAGGGGGAGTACAGTATAAGGGAAATACTTTATGCAGTAGATGTATTGCACTAGAATTCTCCCAGTGATTGAATATGGAAGAGGATCTTGCTGATTAGTGAGTGGTATCTACTGCTGAGATCTGCTTCTCAAATATTTTGAGTAAGAAATAGAAGTAAGTGTTAGGGCCATCCACCACCATGTTCAACTTTCAGTAAGCTACTTACATTGCTCTCTTTTCATGAATTGTGGAATTTTTGTGGAATTTCAGCCATTTCCATCTGGCAATACTCAAGTTTCTAGAATGTACAGTTGTTTCTACTATTAAACTCATTAAGGTACTATAAAATTACCTGGAACAAATAAAAATCAGTAACAATAACAAAAAAGCCCACCAAGGTATACTCACGGATGAGAGAAAGGATTAGCCAACAAATTTACTAGGTCAAAGAACAAAGCTAGAAAAACAAAACAATTCTATATAATATAAGGGTAATATGCAAATAGACCAAACGGGGAACAACCAGTCGCTATGACGTGCACTGACTACCAGGGGGCAGACGTTCAACACAGGAGCTGCCCCCTGGTGGTCAGTGCGTTCCCACAGGGTGAGTGCCGCTCAGCCAGAAGCCGGGCTGATGGCTGGCGAGCGCAGCAGCCCGCCTCCCTGGCAGCGCTAAGGATGTTCAAGGATGTCCAACTGTGGCTTAGGCCCGCTCCTGGGCCTAAGGGGTCAGTCGGACATCCCCTGAGGGCTCCCGGACTGTGAAATGGAGCAGTCCGGGCTAAGGGACGCCCCACCCCCCCAAGTGCACAAATTTTTGTGCACCGGGCCTCTAGTTTCTTAATGAAGAAAGAAAAATACTTTAAAAAATAAATTTAGTATAACCTAAGCGTACAGTGTTTATAAAGTATACTGTAATGTCCTAGGCCTTCACATTCACTCATGACCCATTCACTGATTGACCCAGAGTAACTTCCAGTCCTGCAAGCTCCATTCATGGTAAGTGCCCTGTATAGTTGTACCATTTTTGAAAATGTTTTATAGCATAGTTTACTGTTCCTTTTCTATGTTTAGACATGTTTAGATGCATAAATACTCACCATTGTGTCACAGATACAGTATTTAGCACAGTAACATGCTGTATAAGTTTGTAGCCTAGGAGCAATATGATATACCATAATCCTAGGTATGTGGTAGTCTAGATCATCTAGGTTTATGGAAGTACACTCTATAATATTTGCACAATGACAAAATTTCCTAACAACTTATTCCTGTCATTAAGTGACACATGACTGTAAAACACAACACTAAGTACTATGGGAATCCAAGAAGACGTACCTAATTCAGTCTGGTTTATTCAGGAAGGCTTTCCTGAAAGATATGGTCTCAAACTGAGAAATAAAGTAGCATTTATCAACCTTGGCACTGTTGACATTTGGGGCAGTAATTCTTGTTGTGGGGGCCGTCTTGTACATTATGGGATGTTTAGCACATCCCTGGCCTAACTCAACAGATGCTAGTAACAGCTCCCACTCCCAAGCATGACAACCAAAAATGTTTCTAGACATTGCCAAATGCCCTCAGGGGGTCGGGGGGATACTCTCCCTCCCCACTTCTGTTGAGAACCATTGACCTAAAGGAAGAATAGTTTAACAGATAAAAGAGAACATTTCAGTTTTGATCAACAGGATATTGTGCTCCTGGGTTACCCATGGTTGGAGTGCAGTAGTTCTTTCTTGAATGTCCAGAATGTCTTTCTCTTCTTCATCTAATGAGCCATCAAGAAATATTACTCCTGGGAGCAGCCTGCGTCTTGGTCTAGTCCTACAACTGTGCAAAGAGGAGAGGTGAGATGGAGGACTTCTTGTGGTATGACTCCTGGCCCGACCTAGGGAACAACACGTGACCTGGGAACCCTGTCCTCCCACTATGTGGTGGAAGTCACCTAAGCTCAGTCCCACCTGGGCTCCTAATGTGGCATTTGTTTCTCATAGCTTAATCTATTTTTTAAACATTAAATAAAGTAAAACCTGGCAGTAATCATTTGGAAGTTACAATATGGACAAATTTACAAAGATGAGAAACATCGTGGTATTTATGAGGATCTATAGGCAGTTTGGTGTTGCTAGAGAGTTTATTTTTCAGTCAGAAAGTAGTGGGAAATAAGACCTGAGAGAGTTGGTGGGGACCAGGCTTTGAAAGACCTTATATTTTATGCTAAAGACCTTGAATTTTATCCTGTACACTGGTTGCTTCATACTTCTCTTATCAGTGGGACACTTTTTTCAAATGAAATTTCATAAGAAATCTTGGTATTAAAAATGCTTAGACTTGCGGTGGCTCTGGTTGAGGCAACTTAATTTTGCTTGGATCTAACAAAACTGAAGTGAAACTCATGGAATTATAAAACTTCTGTTTCGTTTTCAAAAGAAAAAACTGATTATAATATCCTCTTAAAATTTATAGAAATAATAAAACTGTTCAGATGTTGGGATTATAATAGTTTTTAAAAGACATGTAGTTTTAATAGGCATATGTTTGACCTTTTAGTGTGTAAAATGTTAACCTACAAACCAAAGTGAAAGGTAACAAGGCTTGCAATCTAGGGACACAGATCAAGGCAGAAACCCAAATTGTGTCCCAATTTCAGGGTTAAGGCAATGAGTTTCTATGAGAAAAAGGAAGGGAAATAGTTACACAAATGGAAGAAAGAAATTTCCTTTGGTGCTGTCAATTAAGAGTAATTCTAGGAATTACTCTTCATGAATCTCAGTTCTACCCTCTAGCTCTTAAGTGATCCTTTTTTTGTCATGAAAGTGTCACCGACCCCTGTGGGTCACAGACCACAAATCGTGGTTATTCTACCTAGTGTAGCTCACACCAATAGGACAAGACTGCATTCTGTAAAACAGGTCAGAAGCACTAATCTTTGGCCAAGGAATGGAGAAGGATGAGCTCACGCTATAAAAATCCCTTCTGCCCTATTCTGAGGAATTAGGAAAGTCTTAAAGGGTGTGTGTGTGTGTGTGTGTGTGTGTGTGTGTGTGTGTGTGTGTGTGTGGCGGGGGGGGGGGTGGTGATAGGGGAGGCAGGCAGGTTTAGGGGTGGAATGTGTGGTTTCCAAGGGAGCATGCACTGTTCTCAGACATGCTTAGAACATGCCTAGCCATACATTGCCTGTCTTATTTTAATTTTAAATCTCTACTCTTGGGCATGTTTTTTAGTATGCTAATGAAGAAAAGTTTTTCAAAAGGATGCTTGGGAGGGGGTTTCAGATGCCATTTTGGATCTTTCTGTTGCAAACCAGTTTCTTAGTTATGGTCCTTGATTCCTTCCAGCAGGTTTAGCTATCCCTGGAATTTCTACCTGTTTTTGACAAGTTCAGCCTGGTTTTGTCACGGGTTATTTTGGAGAGAATACAAGGAAGCCAGTAGAAGTTTAAAGATGAACTAATGATGTGGTGGCACAACCCAGTGACAAGTGCATCTACATTTTATACTATTTCTGTCTCTTTCAGTCCAAGATGACAGTGTTGCCGATGATAAACTTTTCTCAAAAACTGTGTGGGTTCTCTAAATCTCATTGGGATTCATTGGAATGGATAATAGTTTATACCCACAAATCTCTTTGAAATAAACTCTTTCTTACTTTGGGCTTCTGCTGAGATGGCCAAAGGATAATGTGCTTAAATTTCCTAGAGGCCTTTTGGTGCAATTGAGAAGACCTGGGAGGCATACCCTTAATTTGTTTAAAGGATTCTTTGTATGACTGATTTATTGGGAGCCATTTTAGAAGCAGTCTACCACAAAGATTAACTTTTTTTTTTTTTTTTTTTTTTTTTTTTGCTGAGCAACGTTTAATCTTTCTGCAAGTTGTTTTTTTTTTTAATTAAATCTTTATTGTTCAGATTATTACATTTGTTCCTCTTTTTTTCCCCCCCATAACTCCCCTCCTCCCAGTTCCCGCCCCACCCTCCGCCCTCACTCCCCACCCACTGTCCTCATCCATAGGTGCACGATTTTTGTCCAGTCTCTTCCCACATCTCCCACACCCCTTTCCCCCCCAAGAATAGTCAGTCCATTCCCTTTCTATGTCCCTGATTCTATTATAATCAACAGTTCATTCTGTTCATCAGATTATTTATTCACTTGATTCTTAGATTCACTTGTTGATAGATGCATATTTGTTGTTCATAATTTGTATCTTTACCTTTTTCTTCCTCTTCCTCTTCTTAAAGGATACCTTTCAGCATTTCATATAATCCTGGTTTGGTGGTGATGAACTCCTTTAGCTTTTCCTTATCTGTGAAGCTCTTTATCTGACCTTCAATTCTGAATGATAGCTTTGCTGGATAAAGTAATCTTGGTTGTAGGTTCTTGGTATTCATCACTTTGAATATTTCTTGCCACTCCCTTCTGGCCTGCAAAGTTTCTGTTGAGAAATCAGCTGACAGTCGTATGGGTATTCCCTTGTAGGTAACTGAGTTTCTTTCTCTTGCTGTTTTTAAGATTCTCTCTTTATCTTTTGCTCTTGGCATTTTAATGATGATGTGTCTTGGTGTGGTCCTCTTTGGATTCCTTTTGTTTGGGGTTCTCCTCGCTTCTTGGACCTGTAAGTCCATTTCTTTCACCAGGTGGGGGAAGTTTTCTGTCATTATTTCTTCAAATAGGTTTTCAATATCTTGCTCTCTCTCATCTTCTGGCACCCCTATAATTCTGATGTTGGTACGCTTGAAGCTGTCCCAGAGGCTCCTTACACTATCCTCGCATTTTTGGATTCTTTTTTCATTTTGCTTTTCCGGTTGGATGTTTTTTGCTTCCTCGCATTTCAAATCATTGACTTGATTCTTGCGCTCCTCTGGTCTGCTGTCGGGCGTCTGTATAATATTCGTTATTTCAGTCCGTGTGTGCTTAATTTCTAGTTGGTTCCCCAATATAAGATCGAGGGTCTTATTAGTTTTCGTGTAGATCTCATTAAGTTTATCGGCAGCTTCTAAACAGTTCTTGAGAGACCTTAAAAGTGTGGTTCTGAACTCTGTTTCTTCCATTGACAATTTTGTCCTGTTTCTTTGTCTCCGCATTTTGTTATGCTTCCTTGGTGCACCCCCTAGTGGTCTTTGTTCGCAGTCTTATAGTTAAATCTTGATTGTTGTAGCTAATTCCAGGGAGGGTTTGACCTCCAGGCCAAGTGGCTATGAGAATCAGCTGTGTCAGCAGTGAGAGAACTTCTGTCCTCTAGGGAGGTGCTAATCTAGCCTTTGCCTGAGGCTATCCGGCAAATGCCTCTGTGCAGGGCTTGGGCGGGGCGGGTCGCACAGGATCAACAGGGTGGGCTGGAGAGAGCAGTTATGGCGGCTCTCAGTCCTGTCCCAAGGGGCTCTGCCTCTCTGAGTCCCAGCACCCGCTGCAAAGCTCGGAGAGAAAGCTGCACTCGCTCTGACCGAAGCCAGACAGTCCCGCTTCTCCCGTTTGAGTCTGGGTCCCTAAAGACTCGCCCGGATCTGGTGCTCAGAGTCTGCGACTCCCTCCGGATTGAAAACAACAACCGCGCCCTCCGCCGCCAGCCCGCTCCGCGCACTCCGCACCTCAGAATTTGACTTCAGCACTGCGCCTCCTCTGAGTGTCCGTGTGCGTTTCTCTTTCCTCCTAGTTGTAGGACTTCCACTCAGCCAGCGTTCCTGTGGTTCTGGGTGATGTCCCTTCCGTTTTTTGGTTTCACTTTTGAAGTAGTTGCTCAAAGCAGCAAACTCCGGCGTTAACCTATGCCGCCATCTTGGTTCTCTCTCAAAGATTAACTTTTATATAATTGAAGTAGTCATATGATTTTTTTCTCCCTTAGGCTACTAATACAGTAAGTTACATTAATAGATTATCTCAGCCCTAACCGGTTTGGCTCAGTGGATAGAGCGTCAGCCTGTGGACTGAAGGGTCCCAGGTTTGATTCCCGTCAAGGGCATGTACCTTGGTTGTGGGCACATCCCCAGGAGGGGGTGTGCAAGAGGCAGCTGATCGATGTTTCTCTCTCATCGATGTTTCTAACTCTCTATTCCTTTCCCTTCCTCTCTGTAAAAAAATCAATAAAATATATTTAAAAAATAGATTATCTCAGGGTCCACAAAATTATAGTAATAACAAGAGTATGGTACTTGCATAAAACAGACACACAGACCATGGGACAGAATAGAGAGCCCATAAATATCTTTATGCATATACAGTCAACTAATCTTTGATAGTAAGAATATACAATGGAGAAAGGATAGTCTCTTGAATAAATGGTGCTGGGAAACCTGGATATCCATATACAAAAGAATGAAATTGAACCCTAATCTTACACTACACACAAAAACCTGAAGTGAATTAAACTTAACCATAAGACCTGAAACCATAAAACTCATAGAAGAATACATAGGGGAAAACTTCCTGACATTGGTCTTGGCAATGATTTTTATATATGACACCAAAAGCACAGGCAGTAAAAACAAAAATAACCATAGTGGACTACATAAGACTAAAAGCTTGTTCATAGGCCTTGCTGGTGTGGCTCAGTGGTTGAGTGTCAACCTTTGAACCAGAAGTTCATGGTTCGATTCCCATTCAGGGTACATGACCCTGTTTCGGGCTTGATCCCCAGTAGGGTTCATGCAGGAAGCAGCCGATCAATAATTCTCGATCAATAAAGATAGATGCTTCTGTCTTTCCCTCTTCCTTCCTCTCTGAAATCAATAAAAATATATTTAAAAGCTTGTGCATAGCATAGGAAATAATCAACAAAATGAAAAGGCATCCTACAAAGTGGGAAAAATCATTTGCAAACCATGTGTGTAATAAGTGGTTAATACCCAGGCTATATAAGGAACTCATATAATTATAGAGCGAAAAACCCAAGTAACCCAGTTAAAGTGGCAATGGATTTGAATAGACATTTTTCCAAAGAAAACTTATAAATGCCCAACAGGTATATGAAAATGTGCTCAACATCACTAATCAGGGGAATGCAAATCAGAAGACAGTGAGATAAAATCTCATACCAGTTAAGATAAAAAAGACCAGAAGTAAAAGTGTTGAGAATGTGGAGAAAAGGGAACCTTTGTACACTGCTGATGGGAATGTAAATTGGTATAGCCATTATCTAAAATAGTATGGAATTTTTCCTCAAAAAATTAAAAATAGAGTTATCATATAATTCAGCAATCCCATTCTGGGTATATATTTAAAGGAAATTAAATCAGTCTTTCAAAGAGATCTGTTCTCCCATATCCATTGAAGCTTTATTCACAATAGCCAAAGTGTGGAAACAACCTAAGCATTGTTAACAGATGAATGGGATACGGAAGATGTGGTATATATGAATAATGGATATTATTCAGCCTTAAAAAGGAGGAAATCCTGTCATTTGTGAAAACAATGTGTGAACCTGGAATACATTGCTAAGTGAAGGAAGCTAGACAAAGACAAATAAAATTATTTCATGATCCCACGTGTATATGGAATCTTAAAAAGTCAAATAAACAGTAGTAGAAAGTAGAATGGTGCTTACGAGGGCCAGGGAGTTGGGGGATTTGATGTCTCAATGGTATCATAGATTATGTACAACTTTTCTTCACCCCTGTTCCTCAGATTGAATAATAAATGAAATTTTCTACCCTTTGACCAACATCTCCCCAGTAGATGGTAGTCAAAGGGCAGAAAGCTTTCATTATGTAAAATGGGTAAGTTCTTGAGATCTAATGTACAACATGGTGATTGTAGTTAATAATACTTCATATTTGCTAAAGAGTAGATCTTCAGTGTTCTCACCACATACCAAAAAAAGGGGGATGTAAATGTTTGTTAGCCTTACTGTAGTTATCATTTCACAATGTTCTGTATATTTAAACACATTGTATACCTTAAATATATACATTTTTTAAAAATTAAAAATAAAGCAAAATATGAGAACAATGTCCTACCAATAGAGAATATCAATATCAAGATAGAACTATAATAACAAACTAGATGGAAATTCTGGAGTTGAAAAGTACAACAACTGAAATGAAAAATTCATTAAGTCCAAGAGGAGATTTGAACTGGAAGAAGAAAGAAAGAAAACAAATATAGATAGGTCAATTGCTATTATCCAATCTGAGGAACAGGGTGGAAAAGGCATACAGAACTTCTGAGATGTGTGGGACTTCATCAAGTGTACTAATCTATAATAATAAAAGAGTAATATGCTAATTAGACCAGACGTCCTTCCTGACGAAGAAGGGGCTGCGAGGGAAGCCCGGGTCCTGGGTGCCTGCTGGCGGCCAGAGGGAAGCCGGTGCTGGCAGCTCGGGGGAAGGAAGGCCTACTCTTGCATGAATTTTGTGAATGGGAATCTAGTATACACATAATGGGAATTCTACAAGGAGAGGAGGAGATATTGAATGGGACAGAAATTTGAAGAAATAATGGTTAAGCCCTAGCCAGTTTCGCTTAGTGGATAGAGCGTTGGGCTGCGGACCAAAGGGGTTCCCGGTCAAGGGCACATACCTCAATTGCAGGCTCCTCCCCAGCCCGGGCCCTGGTCTGGGCTCATGTAGGACGCGACCAATTGATGTGTTTCTCTCACATCAATGTTTTTCTCTCTTTCCCTCTCTCTTCACTCTCCCTAAAAATCAATGGGAAAATATCCTCAGCAGGGGGATTAACAACAACAAAGAAAAGAAGAAAGAAAGGAAGGAAGGGAGGGAGGGAGGGAGGGAGGAAGGAAGGAAGGAAGGAAGGAAGGAAGGAAGGAAGGAAGGAGAGAGAGAGAGAGAGAGAGAGAGAGAGAGAGAGAGAGAGAGAGAGAGAAGAAAGAAAGAGGAGGGGAGGGGAGAGAGAGAAAGAAAGAAAGAAGAAAAGAAAGAAAGAGAAAGAAGAAAGAAAGAGGAGGGGAGGGGAGGGGAGGGGGGGAGAAAGGGGGGAGGGGCAGGAAAGAAGGGAGGAAGGAAGAAAACCCACCCTTTAAAAAAAAAGAAATTAAAACCCTAGTTTTAATGAAAAACATGTTGACATATTTCAGAAGTTCAGTGAACTTCAAGTATGATAAAACCAAAGAAATCCACATCTAGACACATCATGATCAAACTAGAAAGATGACGAAGCTTTAAAGCAGTAAGAGAAAAGCAGTAAGTGACATTCAAGGGACCTTCAGTAAGAGTAACAGCTGCCTTTTCATTGGAAACCATGGATTCTGGAAGGCCGCAGGATGACATATTCACAGTGCTAATAGGGAAAAAAACTCAACAAAGGATTCTATATCTGCCAAAACTATCCTTCAGAAATAAAAGAAAATGAGATGATCCTCATAAAAATGGAGAGAATTCAACAGCAACCTCCAACAGATGCTAACAGGAGTCCTTCAGGCTGAAGTGGAAGAACACTAGATTCTAATCCATATAAAAAATGTTTTTAATGGGCAAAGTCAATGATATAGGTTGACTCAGGACTGGCTTAGTTGGTCCCTAGAAAAAGGAGGGCTTCCAAAGATCACTTGCTTTAAGAAGGTAATGATAGAACCACACTTCTCTCTTCTCTACTTTTGAGAGGAGGCTTGCCCCTTTCCTTCATTCAGTATATAATTTTTGAATAGATTAATGGGTGGGATCTTTTCACCATTCTAATTCTGAGTAAGTAAGTAAGTAAATAAATAAATAAATAAAAGAGTAGGCTTGCCTGGCCAGCTTGGCTCAGTGGTCGAGCATCAACCTATAAACCAGGAGCTCATGGTTCGATTCCTGGTCAAGGCACATGCCTGGTTTATAGGCTCAATCCCCAGTAGGGGACATGCAGGAGGCAGCCAATCAATGATTCTCATAATTGATGTTTCAATCTCTCTCTCCCTCTCCCTTCCTCTCTGAAATCAATAAAAATATTTTTTAAAAAAACACACTATAGTGAGATACCCCTACATTTCCACCAAAATGGTGAATATTGAATGGATGGACAAAGAGTGTTGGCAGGGTATAAGCAAGTGGCACTCTTAATGTTGGTGGGAGTGTAAACTAGTATAGCTACTTGGGGAAACTACTTGTTATAGCTACATGGCAAAAACATATGACTATCTTATGACCAATCCAATATACTCCTGGGTATGTATATATGCAGCAGAAAGAAGTTATACACACGATGAAATTATACCAAAAGCCTTACACAAAAAATATTTATAGCAGTACCATTTATAATAGCCAAAACCTGGAAACAAATCCAAATGCTCACCAACATGGGAATGGATAATGTAGTATATTCATATGATGAGATACTACTCAGCAATAAAAAAGGGACAAACTACTGATACAATATGGTTGAATCTCACAAATATTATCCTTTGCATAAAAATCCAGACACAAATGAGTATATAATCTAGTTTCCATTTATATGAAGTTCAAAAGTAGGTAAAACCGAACTAGTAGTAGTTAGAATAGTGGTTATCTTTGGGGTACTGACTGGGATGCAACACAAAGGAGCCACTTTGGAGGCTGGACATGTTCTCTGTCTTCTGGGTGGTGGTTACATGGGTGTAGACATAAAACTTTGAGTTAAACACTTAAAAAAAAGTTGCTGCTCTTGAAGGTCTTCTGTACTTCATATTATGAAAGATAGGTTAAGATCTCAAAGAAATATACACTGAGTAGCCAGATTATTATGACTGGCCAGATTATTATGACCACTGCATCAGTACAGTGAAGTGAATTAGTTATGCAAATAATAATAATAATAAAACCTTGAGAGTATTTGCTTAGGAAGTTTTCAGTATTCACAGTATTTTTGGAAGTGTCAATGAAGTACTGATGGGGTGGTCATAATAATCTGTCCGGTCATAATAATCTGGCCACTCAGTGTATATCTTTACTAGAGGCCCAGTGCACTAATTCATGCACGGGTGGGGTCCCTCAGCCTGGCTGGTGATCGGAGCCAATTGGGGTCATGGGAGTTTGGCTGGCCACGGGAGGTTGGCTATGGGAGCATACTGACCACCGGGGGGCAGCTCCTGAGTTGAATGTCAACCGGTTGTTAAGTCATTCGGTCGCTTAGGCTTTTATATATATAGATTGCTCTATCAATGTTGTTTAAATCAGAGATAAATAATTCTATGCAGTCATTCTGGAAGGAAATTCAGCCAAGTTTCATTATTTGTAACTGCTAAAAGCCTTCAGATATAACATGTTAAAATGATTTACCTTTGAGAAAAAACATAATTAGGTCTGATGATGAATCTGCTGATTAAACTATTTGATTTTAGGTAATATTTAAATATTTTGTCACAAATGTTATTTTTGAAGTCCATAATGGACTAAGGGCAATTATTAGCAACATTAAAGCAGCTTGGCTCTGTTATTTCCCACTGGAGGATCAAGGCAGAATGAGCAAGTGAGAGAACTTTTGAAAAATAGAAGTGCCAGTGTTTTTACAACTACTTGTAGGCCATAAAAAACAAATGAAATCTGTTCCTCACAAAGAATGCAAGGGCTGGTCAAACGCCAAGATGTTGCTACACAGAGAAAATAAAACAAGAAGAGACAAAACCACAACAGAGCTGCTTTCATCCCAGAATGTCCAAGGAACTGAAGAATAAGGACTGGGACATGACCAGGGCACAGAGGAGAGGAAGGTTAATCAGGGAGGAGAGGGATTTTTTTCTTGACTTTGTACTAGCTTTAATCTAAAGCTAGAAATGCTGGTTTTTATCTGAAGAATTAGAAACAGATTTCTCCAGTTTCTTCACTTATTCAACAAGTATTTATTGAGCTTCTGCTATGTGCTTGGCACCATTGTAGGCACTCGTGATACAGCAGTGAACAAAAGAGACAAAAATTCCTGCCTTCGTGGAACAAATATTAAAGATGGGAGTGGAGCAGGAATGTGCATACACATTATACATGCTGCAGTGAGTCTACATTAAGTAGCTACTTTTCTTGTTTAGCCATACTTTAGCCTTCACTGCCCATACCTTCTGGAACCTCCAGTTTAATGCTGCTAATGAAGCTCCATTACCCTTTCTAATGAGACCCTTCTCAGTCCTTATATAATAAATTCTCCTTGCATGTGAATCAAGATTGATCTGTCTTGATAAGTGGTAAAGAACAGAATAAGAAATAGGCCCAAATAAAAAAAAATTTAGGACAATGGTATGGAATGTTACACAAAGGAGTACTAGGATTCTTTTTTAAATTTTTAAAAACTTAATTGATTACAGAGAGAAACATCAATTTGTTGTTCCACTTAGTTATGCATTCATTGATTGGTTCTTGTATGTGCCCTGACTGGGGATTGAACCCACAACCTTGATGTATTAGGACAATGTTCTAATCAACTGAGCTACCCAGCCAGGGCCAAGAATAGTAGGATCCTAAAGTCAATGCAGTTAAAAGCTGAAATTAATAAAATAGGTAAAAATAGTAGAAAGGATAAATAAAAACCAAAATTGATGATTTAAGATGATCAATAAAAAGGTAATACATATCACATATATAATAGTGTTAGTCACAGATAGAAATTAAAATAATTCTATGATAATACTGCATGAAAGTACATTTGTAATAAATTGAAAGCCTAGAGACAATCGCTGATTTTTCAAGGTAGGTGGCAAACTTAAATAGGTTTATTAGCATCAAAGAGATTGAAAAGGTAATTAAGAGGGTCCATTTAAAAAATCATAGATGATTAACAGTTGAATTGTTTTTAACCTTTAGAGAACAGCTGAGTCCAATGCTATTTAAACTATTTTAGGTCATAGAAAAAGATGGAAAATTCCCCAGTTCATCTTATGAAACCGTGACTTAATGATAGAACCCTGTAGAAATTAACAGAAAAGAAAACCTCAGATCAATTTTCTTATGCATATAGATGCTAAAGTCATAAATAAAATATTAGTAAACAATTCACCAGTATATCAAAGATTAATACACTATTATGACCCAGAAAAATCTTTTAATATAATTCACTTCATTAGTAAATTAAAGAGAACCATATGAGCATGTCACTTAAATGCTGAAAAGGCTCTTGGTAAAATTCAGTTGTCATTCATAAATAAAAACTGTTAAGTAAACTATTTGTTTACTAAACATGTTTTTACTGAGCACCCATTATATGCCAGGTAATGTTCTAAATATTGGGGCGAAAGCAGTTAACAAAGACAAAACAAAATAAACCCTGTCTTCACTGACCTTACATTAGTATTTGGGAGTCATCCATAAAAAAATAAGTTAAATGTCTCATTTATCAGATGGTAATAAGTACTGTAGAGAGAAATAAAGCAGAAAATAGGCAATTGCCAAGAGCGGAGGCATAGGGATAGTAGGGAAGTCCTGTCCTCATTGATAAGGTAGACATTTCTAGCAGAGACCTATGGGAGAGCAAGAGCAGGTGAACAAAACAAAAATTCCCGCCCTCATGGAGCCTACAATCTAGTGGGAAAAGGCAAAAAACAAAAGTCACACTAAACAAGAAAAGCCTATAGTATATTAGGAGGTTTTAAGTGCTATGGAAAGAAAGAAAAATCAGGAGAGTAAAGGGAATCAAGACCCAGGGGATTTTGAGGGACAGGCTGTAATATTAAGTAGAGTGGTCAGGATATTCCTCATGGAGAAGCTGAGATCTGTGGAAGGTCTTGAAGAAGGTGAGAGTATTAGCGACATGGACATGGGAGTTTGTGGAATTCAGATTATGTTGTGTAGCACCTTGAAGACCATTGTAAGGACAATTTAGGAATAGTTTAATGATTTTTAATAAGTCAAACACCCTTGTAACTATTAGCTATGTCAAGAAACCAAACTTTGCCAATCTAGAAGCCTTTCCATGTATGCTCTCTCAGACTTTATCACCTATCCACTATTCTGGCACTGTCAGGATCACTTCCTTATATTTCTTTATAGTTTTATCACCCAGTTGTGTATACCTATATACTATAGTCTTACCTATTAAAAATAATTTGATGTCTTGAATTTCTTTTAATCAGTTTCTTTCTTTATCATGTTCTTTTTGTTGTTGTTAATCCTCACCTGAGGACATTTTCCCATTGATTTTTAGAGAGAGTGGAAGGGAGGGGGAGAGACACGGAGAGAAACATCAATGTGAGAGAGATACATCGAGTGATTGCCTCCCACACTCACCCCGACCGGGGCCAGGAGTAGGGCATGCAACAGAGGTACATGGTCTTGACCAGAACTGAACCCATGACCACCCTTCAGTCACAGGCCGACGCTCTATCCACTGAGCCAAACCAGCCAGGGGTATCAGATTCTTTAGTTTTAGAAGAGTCTGGGTCATTTAGCCTGTAAAGTTATTTACAGTCTTAATTTAGCTGATTGTAAAATTTTTGCAATCTAACTGCTGACTGTCCAACGTATTCTTTTGAATTCTGTACTTCATGCATATTGGCATCTGAATCCAGAGGATTAATCAGACTCAAGATTCGACTTCGCAAGGCTGTGATTTTAGCAGCCATGATCCTCGGTGCCTAGATTCATCAATGTGTTGGATCCTACAACATTTTGATATTCTAATCTGATTTCCTTTCTATGTATTAGTTAGAAAACTTTTATAAAGTGATACTCCCTGTATCTACTATTTGATACCCAGATTTACTGGATAGGAAAAACGAATGATAAATACTTGATTCTTATTCTTTATTTGGTAGTTTTCAAAATAATGAGTTGGTTTCTTATCATATCTTCCCAAGAGACATGATAAGACTTGTGTTTTTAAAGGCTCTATCTGGCTCACATACTGAGAGTAGACCACAAAGATATCAAGGATATCTATTTAGAAAAATATTGTAGAAATCAAGGCAAGAGATAATATTGGCTTGGACCAGGGGAATGGCAGTGGAGTTCATGAGAAGTGATGCTATTTGGATATATTTTGAGGTATAGTTGATAAGATTTTTGATGGATTGGATGTGGAGTATGAGAAAAAGAGAGTAGTCAAAAGACAATTTCAGTTTTATTTTGTTTAATCCTGCACATGAAGAATGAAGTTGCTTTCAACTGGGATGGGAAGGGCTACGAAAATAGTAGATTTGGGGGGAAGATCAGGAGTTCAGTTTGGACTATGTTGAGCTTCAGATATAGTTATTGGACTTCTGAGTGACTCTAAGAAAATAAAAATCACACTTAGTCATGTCACTGTCATTGTTAGCATTTTTGTATAATTCTATGCATATACATATAAAACATTCATATATAACCTATTTTTACAAAATTGAATTTCTGTTGTGTGTACATTTTTAGATCTTTTTTCACAAGACATAAAAGGAGCATTTTCTAGAAGTGAAATAATCTTTGAAAACATGTGTTAATGGTATTTCATCTTTAGTTTTACTATAATAACTCTAGCCGTATAGATTATGTCCTCTTTTACACATGCCTTTGTGCATGTCCATTCTAGTCCTGATGCTTTAGTGCAGAAGATTTGGTTTCCTGTAGTTACTGTGTATTACGATTCACACCTGTGGTTTGGCGGCCGGCCTAGCTGTAAGTGTTCAGTGAAGACTCGTGAAAGATCCATGCTTTTAAAATGAGTGTCTTGGAGGATTATATTCATGTCAGTCATTCAAGACCTTGGCATTGCCCCCATTCTCCGAGGAGGAGTGTCTTCTGCTATGAATGCTGCAGTGGGAAGGAAGCCTGGGCACTTAAATGGGGGAGAACCTACAGATTCCCAGGTGTCTTGCCTGCAGTGCTGTGCCTGGGTTGTAGATTTTGAAATATACCAGTCTGTCATGTTTTAAGGTCCCAGGGAGACTCGAAGATACTGGAATGGTAACTAGTTTATACCCTAGTACATTTCAGACCTAACTGTTGGTTAATTTCTGGAAGGACCAAAAGAGTAACAGAGATTTGATGAGCTCCATCCAGCCTGTAGGTTGTTGTCTGAAAAAGAAAATCAGGCTCTCTGGACCAGGCTCATTTCTTTCTAATCACTGGACCCTTTTGAACACAGAGTGGCAAACTCTTTCTGTAAAGGGTCAGATATTTTTGGCTTTACAGGCCACATGATTTCTGTCGTAACTGTTCAGCTCTGATATAGTAGAACAAAAGCAGCCGTAGAGAGTGCAGAAACAATTGGGTGTGGCTGTGTTCCTGTAAATCTTAATTTATAAATCAGGCAGCAGACCAGATTTGATCCATAGTTTCCCAATCTCTGCATTTGAACAATCTTTTTGAAACTGTGTCTCTACCTTCTAGTGGTCATTATCCCCAGACTCTGAGGTTCAGTTTTCTTAGATCACAAAGTGAGATCACACAGGCCCAACTCCAGGTCTGTATTATCCTGCTACACCTTGCTTCCTCTTAGAAAAAGCCAAACTAAATAACTAGAACCCATGGGAAGAGAGGAAAGGTGAGCCCAAAGAGTTGATTTGGAACTCAGCTCTTAAGAGTAGAAAGTTTGGTCCAGCCGTGTGGCTCAGTGGTTAAGTGTCAACCCATGAACCAAGAGGTCTACAGTTCTTTTTTGTTTTAATATATATTTTATTGATTTTTTACAGAGAGGAAGGGAGAGGGATAGAGAGTTAGAAACATCGACGACATCGATCAATTGCCTCCTGCACACCCCCTACTGGGGATGTGCCCGCAACCAAGGTACATGCCCCTGACTGGAATCAAACCTGGGACCCTTCAGTCCGTAGGCCAACGCTTTATCCACTGAGCCAAACCAGTCAGGGCAAGAGGTCTACAGTTCTATTCCCAGTCAGGGCACAAGCCTGGGGTTGTGGGCTTGATCCCCACTAGGGGCATGCGGGAGGCAGCCGATGGAAGAGAGATGTTTCTGTCTCTCTATTGCTCTCCCTCTCTCTCTAAAATCAATAAAAACATATTTTTTAAAAAGAGTGGGAAAGTTCCTGTGGTTCACCAACAGACAATGACCTCCTGGAGGATTGCTTTTTATTTTCTATTTCATTTTATTTTACTTATCCATCCTTATAGACCAACAGATACCTTTCTTGAACCTGATAAGTGCAAAGTAAACACTTTCCCCCCTCACACTCCTCACCAAGTAGCCTCAGTACATCCTTTACTCTCCTCATGTGCCATTCTCTAAACTCACAGGTTCCCTCATGTATGCAAATGTTGATTGGGTTCTTCTGTGAGGAAGGACATCTCCTGAGACCCTTCCCCCTTCACTAGATCCTACATGCCCTTAAGATACAGTCTTAGATCAGGGTTGACACCTTTTTTCTGTACAAGGCTAAATAGTAAATCTTTTAGGTTTTGGGAACCATAAGGTCCTTCTCTCAACTACTCAACTCTGTCATTGCGGACAAGAGCAGCCATAGATAGTATGTAAACAAATGAGCATGACTGTGTTCCAATAAAACTTTATGACATTGAAATTTGATATTATGTGATTCATGTGTTATGAAATATTATTCTTTTTATTAAAAAAAAAACTACTTAAAAATGTAAAGGCCATTCTTAGCTCAAAGGCCAGACAGGCAGTGGGACTAGATTTGGCCTGCAACCCATACAATGCTAACTGTTGCATTAACGACTTAGTAATTTACCCTGACTCATGTGTCCTCACCCAAGAGAAGAATTAGCCTACTTCTGTTTCCTACATTCCAATGATATGGTTTCTAACCTTTGTCATTACATTTATCATGCTGTATATTAATCATGTTTCTCTGTTATCTCTCGTACTGGATTCTGATCTTCTTGAGAGGAGGGCTGTGGCCTAGTCAGTCATCTTTGCATCTTTAGTATCTAACACTTGATGTGACACATAGTGGGTATTCAAAAAATGATTAATTTGGCCCTAGCTAGTTTGGCTCAGTGGATAGAGCGTTGGCCTGCGGACTGAAGGGTCCCAGGTTCGATTCCGGCCAAGGGCACATGCCTGGGTTGTGGGCTTGATCCCCAGTAGGGGATGTGCAGGAGGCAGCCGATCAATGATTCTCTCTCATCATTGATGTTTCTATCTCTCTCTCTCTCTCCCTCTCTGAAATCAATAAAAAAAAAATTTTTTTAATGATTAATTTGATTTTTATGCTCAATAAATATAAAATGCCATTACTACTGTCTTAGTGAGAAGCACCTGATTGATAATGCAATGGGATTCCAAGTTCTTCCCCTAAGGAGTCCATAGGAACTACATTTGCTGCTAGTGGATCTTGTGACTCTGGTTATATAACTAAGCTTTCCAAATTCTTTTATTTTAGAGTTCTATCTCTTTCAGACAAGAGATGGTTGGACTTTAGTTTAAATCATTTCTTCAATCCTAATGGTAAATAGTGGCTTTCACTTTACTTATGAGCCAGTGCTATAATCTGGATGAAAAAATAATAATAATTATTTATTACTGAGCACATGCTACATTCCAATCTCTGATTTTTCTTTACACCTTTGATAACTTTCTGACTACTATCAATTTACCTCTTTTTTTTTGCTCCCTACACCTGAAACAAACAAAGCAACATTATGTTTTTCCTCCATGTTCTCTATTATAATGAATGATAACACCATCCATTTAGTCCTTAAAGTCAAATCTGAGTTCATTTAGACTCCTTTCCCTACTTCCCCCATATCTAATTGGCCAGTAAGTCTTATAAATATCTCTTTTAAAAATCTATAGAGATTTTCTTTCTGTTTCATTTGCTCTAGTTGAAACTTTAATAATTTCTCAACTCATCCAATATATACTTGAACATCTGTATTGTTTTTCCTGATCCTGATTGTCCCATCTTTCAATGGACTCTTCCCACTGAATATTCTACCATATCACTCTTAATAATTAAACCCTTCTATCATCCCCCAACATTGTCAATATAAAGCCAGCTTCCCAGTCATGGCATACAAGACCTTATGTGTGGCTCTATTGCCTAACACACATATGTTTCAGAATTGAGAAAGTTCTGGATTTTAGAAAGATCATATCCTATATAATAAAAGCTTAATATGCTACGTGTCCGGTCGGCCATTCAACCAATCAAAGTATAATATGCTAATGATATGCTAAGGCTGCTCAACCTCTCACTATGATGTGCACTGACCAAAAGGGGCAGACAGCTGACTGGTTGACCAGTTGCTATGATGTGCACTGACCACCAGGGGGGCAGACGCTCAACGCAGGAGCTGCCCTAGTGGTCAGTGTGCTCCCACAGGGGGAGTGCCGGTCAGCCAGAAGCCAGGCTCACGCTGGCAAGTGCAGCGGCGGTGACGGGAGCCTCTCCGCCTCCACAGCAGTGCTAAGAATGTCCGGGGAATGGGCCTAAGCCGTCAGTTGGACATCCCCTGAGGGCTCTTTGACTGTGAGAGGGCGCAGGCCAGACTGAGGGACCCCAACCCCCCGGAATGCATGAATTTTGTGCACTGGGCCTCTTGTGACATAACACACTATATAACACTGGAGGCCCGATGCACAAAATTCGTGCAAGGGGCTTGGCCCTCGCAGCTGCAGTGGCTTGCCTCAGCCTTCGCAACCCTGGCTTCTTCTGGAAGGTTGTCTGGAAGGTTGTCTGGAAGGTCGTTTGGCTGTCTGGTCTAATTAGCATATTACACTTTTATTATTATAGATACTAGAGGCCCGGTGCACAAAAATTCGTGCACTTGGAGGGGGTGCCTCAGCCCAGCCTGTGCCTTCTCGCAGTCAGGGAGCCCTTGGGGGTGTCCACCTGCCAGCTCGAACCTGCTCCCCAGGGTATCAGTTCTAAGCTGGCAATCAGACATCTCTCTGGCAGCCCAGGAGCCCTTGGGGGATATTCGACTGCAGCTTAGGCTCGCTCCCCACAGACAGCCTTAGCGCTGCTGTGGAGGTGGGAGGGGCTCCTGCCACCGCTGTTGTGCTCACAGCCATCAGCCTGGCTTGTGGCTGAGCGGAGCTCCCCCTGTGGGAGTGCACTGACCATCAGGGGGCAGCTCCTGCATTGAGCGTCTGCCACCTGGTGGTCAGTGCACATCATAGCGACCAGTCATTCCACCGTTAGGGTCAATTTGCATGTTACCCTTTTATTATATAGGATTTTGTTGGTTCTGGCTCAACACTCTGTAATCAAACACATTAATATTTCATCAAAGAGTGTGAGTGTTTATATCAAGTAGAGTAAAGAGTGTGAGTGTTTATATCAAGTAGAGTAAAGCCTATATATAGATTCTGATAAGTTCAAGTCCTGTTTCACTACTAAATGAATTACAGGAATATGTTTAGTTCTTAGAGCTTTTTGGGTTTCAAAAATTAGGACAAGAGACTGTGGCCCTGTAGATATCCAGTGGTCTGCCGGAGCTGGCTTGCCCCAGCTGCAGAAAGCTCATTTTGTGCATCTATTCTGAACTCTGCAGTTGGTGACTTCATGTTGGTAGGTTGAAATCAGCCATTTGGTGGGAGTTTTTCCACTATAGTCATCAGTAAATGCAACAAATCCTGGCCTTTTCTTCCATGGAGAGCAGGCTGTTAAACAGTACCAGCATAGCATGATATATACGGACTATATGTATAGTTCATCTGTATGATCCTGCCATTATGGCAAACCAACTTGCTCACTCTACTCAGGGCAAAAGGCCAAGGTTTTCAGGGAGGCATATAATGTAAAAATTAAGTTAATCAATAATATGGCAATAGAGAAACTGGGGACTTTGGAGTCAGATAGATATGGATTCCAATTCTAACTTCATTATTTCTAGACTCTGTGATTCTGGGTA
This sequence comes from Myotis daubentonii, assembly GCF_963259705.1. Lineage (NCBI taxonomy): Eukaryota > Metazoa > Chordata > Mammalia > Chiroptera > Vespertilionidae > Myotis > Myotis daubentonii. The sequence continues at coordinate 28,483,746 of NC_081843.1, forward strand.
ACTCACTTAACTGTCTCTGGGTCCCAGTTTACACATTTGAAAACTGAGGACTGATAATATCTTTCTCTTAAGGTTTTTTTAAGGTTTAAATGAGATATCATATGCAAAGTACCTGACATAGAATGATCAGAAAATGTTTTTCTTTGTTTATTATAAAACTTTTTTTATGCTGGAGATGTTTATTTCTGCAGACATGGCTCTCATTCTCTAATATTCCTAATACATCCACAGTAAATATCATGCAGTTTGTACCTGAATATTCTCTAGTTATTTCATCTTGTATCAGTTGATCTCCTTATAAAGGTATGATCCTTGACTTCTCTTGATCATGTTTGTACAAACTAAATTTGTAAGTTTTTTATTTCATGAAAAGTTTTTTTGTTATTTATTTAACAAATATTTTTTGAATACCTATTTTATGTTCATGTGCTAGTGCTGGTGATAGATTAATAAGACATAGAATTTCCTTATATTCTGGTGGACTGTTAGGTAGTTGGGCTGAAAGCCAACTATTTAAATGCAGGGAAATTATGAGGCTTTTGTAGTAATCCAGGCCTGAGCCTGACCAGAAATCAAAGCAGCAACCCTTTGGTGCATGGGACTATGCCCAACCAACTGAGCAAAACTGGCTAGGGCCAGGATGTTCTCCATGCAGGTAAAGAAAGTCAAGCAAATGCCCTGGCTCAGTTGATTGGAGAGTTGTCTTGTACACCAAAAGGTGACGGGTTGGATTACTGGTCAGGCCACATCGGGGAGGCAACTGATTGATGTTTCTCTCTCTCTCTCTCTCTCTCTCTCTCTCTCTCTCTCTCTCTCTCTCTCTCTCTCTCTCTCTCTCTTTCACCTCCCTCCACTTCCTCTCTCAAAAAAAGGGGGAAAAAAGGAGAGAAAAGAAAGTCAAGCAAGGATCATTAGAGGTGAACCCATCCAGGAGAAATGTGTAGAGTGAAGAGAGCTGTGGGTTAAGTGGAGTCTGGGATAAATTTTTAAGAGAGGAAAAAAGAATTGGTTATTGAGGCAGGAAAAAAACCTGGAGCTAGTGGCCTCACAGAATCCCAGGGTGTGCCGCCTGAGGGGGAGCGGTGAAGGATGTAGAAAAGACAGACAAAGAGAATAAGCTGAGTCTAGGTGGATCTTCCTGTGCCTGGCTGAGGCCACAGAGAGAGATCCAGAGGCAAGCTGAGCCTTTATTTTATAGCCAGAGGTGAAAAAGGTAGTGGTCACCATAGTTACAACGTTCTTGTGAGTTTCACTTGTTTTGGCAGCACTTGCTGCATCTCCCACAGCCCATTAGCTTCCCATATAAAATCTAGGGAGCATCATAAGGTCAAGCCTAATTATGCTAAGAGAGCTGTGCCCTCTAAGCTGGGACTTGTTTGTGGCTTTGCCAACAGGTCAGTCTGAGGCTTAACCCTATAGCCACGCCCTACACCAGGGAAGAATAATTTCATTTTCTCTTGTCTTTTTAGGCGGGAGCCCCTTTGAGGGATTCCTCATCAGATAGTGATTATCTGCAGTGAAAGGCCACATACTTAAAGAAAGAGGGTTGTTGCCTTTGTTTGAATACCATGTTTGAATGACTTATGATATGTAACTCTCTTAAGCACTTTTGTTTTAGTCATTTGGCCAAAATCTGCTAATTCAGAACCAATTTGTATCTAGATGTCATTTTATATTATATTTTTCCTTAGATTATGAGTTGTTTAGTAAAACATTGGGAATATAGTCCATACAAGCTTAAAGTAGGTTTCTAGGTTAAGAGGTAGAACACATTTATTTTGTAATATTAAAAGTCAGAAATAGCACCTCTTTTTCTTCCTTGGAAAGTAGAGTTCTTCAGGAAGTCAACAGAAAAATAGAACACATGAATATTATGTATTCTTAGTGGATCATGGTTCTCTCCACTGTTTTATTATGAAAATTTTCAAATGTACAAAGAATGGAAAGAATTACACCCACTATTCTTACACAATTAAGATTTTACATTTATACAATTAAGATTTTGCTATATTTGCTTTATCACATGTCTGTCCATCCAGTCATTCATCAGTACTGTCTTTTTTCTTTTTGGTGCATTTTGAGTAAGTCGACTAGCTGTTTTTCTAAGCAGTTGTATTTTTTTCTGAACATTGTAATTAAAATGTCAGCACATTTTGTGCAGATGGTATCAGCTCATCCTTTTTCCTATTTCTAGAAATCTGAGGTTGCCAATAATTACTGTCAAATTTAGCATATTAAACAATTTCTGGTAAATACTGTTAAGCCTGGTCAGTGCCCGCATTATAATGAAGACACTTAACATTTTTAAAGTTATCAAAAATAATTTTCAGTGGTCTTTGAACACTGTGTATTTTTGTATTTTAAATAAATATTTATTCATATTCTATTGTTTCCAGAGTGGAGAGATCAACAGACCAAGTCATCAAGCCAGTCAATGTAGCAGCTCTATCAAAATGGGTTGGGAAAATACCTCCAGACGTTTTACAAGACATGGCAGTGATTGCACCCATGCTTGCCAAACTTGGATATGACCCATATGCCAATCCACCCAACTATGGAAAACCTGATCCCAAAATCCTTGAAAACACTAGAAGGGTAAGTGAGATTTTTAAAGTGAATTGAGAAAACTGGATATAGAATTTGAATCCTGAAAAGTTTTTTTTTCTTGCTTTTTGTGATTAGAAAATTATTTTAAAGTAGAAAAATTCTATTTGTAGAATGCTATATTATCATATGTCTTCCACTGCATTTTTTAAAAATATATTTTATTGATTTTTTACAGAGAGGAAGGGAGAGAGATAGAGAGTTAGAAACATCGATGAGAGAGAAACATCGATCAGCCGCCTCCTGCACATCTCCTACTGGGGATGTGCCTGCAACCCAGGTACATGCCCTTGACCGGAATCGAACCTGGGACCTTTCAGTCCGCAGGCCGAAGCTCTATCCACTGAGCCAAACCGGTTTCGGCTTCTACTGCATTTTTAAGGAAAACTGTGGCTCTTCCCAGGAACTATGGGGACAATTTTTAAATATATTTTGCACAATTTCTAGGATGGTGCTTACTGTTGGGGAGATTTATACTCATAGCTGATTTACCACAAATTTGCATAAATACCAGAATTACTAGCCACCTAGCAACCTCACTTAATTCTAGTTTCTTTTTTCTTTGAATCTAATGACTACTTTACTTTTAAACCTTTGTTTAGATGAGGCATGATTTCTTGATACTTAAAAACTAAACCTAGGCTATATTAGAAGAATTATTAAACATGCAATAAATTGCCTTCTGATTGAGAAAAAGTTGCTGTTAAAGTATATTATAAATTTTCCTATTAAAAACGTATGTTCACATCTTTATGAAATATTGTTTCAGAAAAGCTGAAAACTCAAGAGCTAATCTGAATATATATACCTTACCAGTTGAGTCTACTTCAAATCAGACCTTAATGTATTCTTTTTTAAAATTGTGGTAAAATATGCATAATGAAAGGATTCTCAGACCAAATTCCATCTTGTGTGTACAGGCTTCTCCACACCACCAAGCAGTTCTCTGACGCCAGTAGTGTGTCCAAGAATGCAACTAAATTCTGGCACCATTTACCCAGAGACAGATCAGATTCCACAGGGGAAGGGCTCATTCCCATATGACCACCCTCCACTTTAGATACCAATTGCAGCCCCAGTTGTACTGAACAGCTACAAATCAGAGGTTCCCATGACCCTCCTTGGATTTAATTAATTTGGTAGAATGACTCACAAAACTCAAGAAAACCCGTTTACTCACTTAAATTATGGATTTATTACTAAGGACATTAAAGGATAGGAATTGATAGTGAGACAAAGAGTTATATGGTGGGGGGTCCCGAATAAAGGAGCTTCTAGCCTCATGGGGCTGATAACAGCACATGGTAGCATTTTGGTTCCTGTAGGTGGAAGCTCTCCAAAAAGGGTCTAAGAGCTGTCCTTTTGGTTTTTTACGAAGGCGTCATTATATAGTCATGATTGACTAAGTCTTTGACCACTGTGCATTGGTTCAGCCTCAAGCCCTTCTCCCCTCCCTGAAAATTGGGGTGGGACTGAATGTTCTAAACCTCAAACCACATGGTTTGTTTCCAGTGACAACCAGCCCCTACCCTGGGGTTGTTTCCAAAAGTCACCTCATTAACAAGAGACACCATTGTTGCTCTCATCACGTAAGATATTACAAGGAGTTGGAGAGCTGTGAGCCAAGAATTGTGGATGAAGACCAGATATATCTGAGAAATATATTTTGGTCATCTGAATGACCAAATATATTGTTACAGAATTTACCAGGCGACCAAAAAATATGCAGGAGTACTGGAGACACAGGAAAAACCCATTTATTTTCAGATGTTTCACATGTACCAGTACAGTGACTCAGGGGAGAATGTTTCTCTCCAAATCCTGAGCAAGCCAGTATGGAGGAAGCTTTCCCTTTATACCCTTCGGTTTCTTTGTCCCCCAAATATGGGATGGGACTTCTGGACCTTTCGCAGGCTTTGCAAAAAGCCCTAGGTGTTGGGATAGGGGCCATGAGACCACACCTAAAGACCTGGCCTGGTGCCAGCGTTGATAACCCACTCCCGGGATTGTTCATGGTTTATGGCCTCTGTAAAATGGGAATAATACTTAGGTAAACAGGTCTTGCAAGACCAAATTGTGGAGAAAGGGGCAGTGACTTAATCTTAATCATAGGCTATAAAGAAAGTACATTAGATGACTGGCACAGATTCAGATTGCTAGCCCCCCAAAAATGTCTTATTTTCCCCATCAATATATATTGTAAACCAAAATGTTGCACATAACATAAAATTTACCACTTAACATTATAAATGTACTAGAGGCCCGGTGCACAAAAGTTTGTGCACTCGGGGGGGAAGGGGAGGGGGGTCCCTCAGCCCTGCCTGTGCCCTCTCGCAGTCTTGGACCCCTCGGGAGATAACGACCTGCTGCTGGCTTAGGCCTGCTCCCGGGGGGCAGAGGGCAGGCCCAATCCCTAGGTGCAGCCCCTGGTCAGGCTCTCAGCAGGGCTGATTGGGGAGTTGGGGCGCCGTCCCTGTCATGCACAGAGCAGGGCGGATCGGGAGGTTGCGATGCCACCCTCAGTCACACTCAGGGTAGGGCTGATTGGGGGTTGAGGCACCGCCCCCTGTCACACTCAAGGCAGGGTCGATGGGCAGGTTGCAGCGCCACCCCCTGTCACGCACAGAGCAGGGCCAATTGGGGTTGGGGCGCTGCCCCCTGTCACACACAGAGCAGGGCCAATCAGGGGGTTGGGTAGCTACCCCCTGTCACACACAGAGCAGGGCGGATCAGGGGGTTGGGGCGCCGCAGCCTGTCACATACAGAGCCGCAGGGCAATCAGGGGGTTGGGGTGTTCCCCCCTATCAGGCACAGAGCAGGGCTGATCAGGGGGGTTGGGGCGCCTTCCTCTGTCACGAACAGAGCAGGGCGGATAGGGAGGTTGTGGCCCCACCCCCTGTCACACACAGAGCCGCAGGGCGATCGGGGGTTTGGGTGCTGCCCCTTGTCACGTTGATCCCAGTGCTGGGAGGCATATTACCCTTTTACTGTATAGAGGCCTGGTGCACAGGTGGGGGCTGGCTGGTTTGCCCTGAAGGGTGTCCTGGATCAGGGTGGAGGTCCCCACTGGGGTGCCTGGCCAGCCTGAATGAGGGGATGATGGCTTTTTGCAGCTGGTCACACACCCTTCAGGGTGGGGGTCCCCACTGGGGTGCCTGGCCAGTCTGGGTGAGGGGCTGAGGGCTGTTTTCAGGCTGGGGGTGACTGAAGCTCCCAACCTCTCCTTTTTTCCTTTTTTTTTTTTTTATTCTGGGCCAGCTTTAGCTCTGAGGCTCAGCTCCAGCTATGAGGCCTCCGCTGCTGAAAGCAGGTTTCTGGCCTTTGTTTACCTTCTGTATTTGAAACAATGTGGTCCTGCTGGCTGAAGCCCGGGGTTTTGTTTAGCTTCTATATTTGTTACAATGTTGCTTAGAGTGCAACTGAGAGACCGGCAAGGCAGGCGGGAAGCTTGGCTTCCTCCGTCACTGAAGCAAGCAAGCCTCCCTGTTTGCGTCAGCTGTCTGGCTGCCGGCCGTCATCTTGGCTGGCAGCTAATTTGCATATCTCCCTGATTAGCCAATGGGAAGGGTAGCGGTTGTACGCTAATTACCATGTTTCTCTTTTATTAGATAGGATAGTTCAGTGGCATTAATACATTTGCATTGTTTTTTGTTGTTGTTTTTTTTTGTTTGTTTTTTAATCTTCCCTTCCCACCACCCCCATCCCTTTGCTATTTTGCAAGAACTAGTCCTATTAGGAGCCTGGTGGCTTTGCAGCCTGGCATATGTGTTTACAGGGTTCAAATGAGTTTTTCTTTCTCCTCCCCCTCCCCCTCCCCCTCCCCCTCCCCCTCCCCCTCCCCCTCCTCCTCCTCCTTTTCCTCTCCTTCTCCTTTTCCTCTCCTTTTCCTTTTCTTTCTTTCTTCCTTTCTTCCTTTCTTTCCCTTCTTTCCCTTCTTTCCCTTCTTTCCCTCCCTTCTTTCCCTCCCCTCCCCTCCCCTCCCCTCCCCTCCCCTCCCTTCCCCTCCCCTTCCCTTCTTTCTCTTTCTCTTTCTCTTTTGTTTCACCAGGGTCCCAAAACATGGGTAGTCCTTAAATCTGGGGCCAGGGATGAAAGAGTGTGAGCTTGGGAGAAGGCGGTTTTCTTTCTGCTTTCTACGAAATCAGTTAATGCAAACCTCAGGTGTGGCAGGGCAGAGAGGTTGGAACCCACTAGAAATGGCCCTGGAGAGAGACCAACTGCCAATTTGGGCCTGGAGATAGGAATGACAGAGCCCCTCTGGACAACAAGGCTCAGAATTGATGCCCCATTGTCCTCTCCTGGCTTCTCAGAGATGGAGCCAGCTGGGCCTTGGGCCCTCTTCCTATTCCCCTGGGAGACCTCCCAGCCTCTTCTAGCCACTTACCCCCCACGTTGGGGCGTTACTTTTGTGGGAAGTTTGCACTACGCCCCAAGCCCCAGTGCAAAAAGGTTTTGGACAGTCTGGCAATTCAATGGAAGCTGCAGTTTGGAAGCCAGAATTGGTTGGGATCTCAAAGATGTTCATCCAACCCTGTTCATTTGCCACCTAGATATAGCGAGCTCAGTAAAGCCCAGGGGTTTGTTTTGCCAAAGGTCACCCAGCAAGCCGCTGGTGGGGCACGGATCACGGCAGCCCCCACAGTGGGGGCGGCATCAGGGGCTTTTTTTCTCGCTGCTCTGGGAACTCCCAGCCCGGAAAGACTGTTGGACCAGGTAGGCCTCTGCCCCTGTGACTGACAAGCTGGTGTCACGGGCGTCGCTGAAAAATCAGGCCTGATCCAGGGAGCTGTCCACAGCCTCTGGGAAATGGGATCTGGGAGGCCTCCCAGGGCCTGGTGGTGACTCTGAAAAGCATCCATTTGCATTGTTGTGCAACTATCCCCACCATCCATCTCCAGAACTGTTTTCATCTTTCCAAACTGAAACTACATACTCATTACCTATTCTCCCTCCCTCCAGCCCCTGGCAGTCACAGTTCTACTTTCAGTCTCTAGATGTATTTGAAACTATAATTTAAACAAGAAAACCATGTTAGCATAAGTTCACTGATAAATTATTTAATTTCAAGATTAAACTTTCTTGCCTTTTTCTGGCATTATTTTGTTTATGTCAATGATCTCCCCTCCCCACAACCTTATAATATATTCTCTTTATTCTCTCTTTCTTTTGATACCTTTAATATATATATATATATATATATATATATATATATATATATATATATATATATATATATATAATTTCAGAGAAGAAGGGAGAGGGAGAGATAGAAACAATGATGAAAGAAAAAATAAAGAAACATCAATGTTGAGAGAGAATCATTGATCAGCTGCCACTGATCATTGCACGCCCCCTACTGGGGATTGAGCTGGCCACCTGGGCATGTGCCCTGACCAGGCCTCAGACCATGACCTCTTGGTTTATAAGTCAATGCTCAACCACTGAGCAATACAGCCGGCCACAAGTTTATATCTTATGAGGTTAATTTCCAATGTGGATTTTTTTCTCTTAAGTATTATTTTCATTTTCCTTTTTCAGTTCATCAGTGGCTATGTAGGAAGAGCTATCTTCTTGTAACCCATCATATATAAAGACAAATTTTTTATTTGTAAAATAATCTTTGTTCTTTTTATACTTTTCATATATATGATCATTTTACTATAAAAATATAACCTCAGTATATAAATCTTATAAAAGAGAATAAAATTCACTTATGATGTTACTGTTACTGGACGGCCCCCTGAGTCAGGGGGTGAGGGCTGTCCCCTCCTCAGTTCTAGTCAGTCTCATAAGAAAGATTTCAGATGAGTGACAGACCGCAATGTTGTAGCAAAGCAAGCAAATTTAATAAAGGAGCAAGGCAAACACATTTTAAAAATACACTTATCAAAAGCACAAGTGGGCAACCCAGCTGGTCTGAGTGCCCTGGTGGAGGTTTAAGGGTTTTATACTTTTCTGTCTGTAGGTTTCAAGGTTCCTCTGACAGATATCTTGGGCAACAGACTAGATTTCAAGGTCCCCCTTTTACTTTTTTGTGACTTTTCCCAGAATTTCTAAGAACATCTAGTAGTTTTACCAAGACTGCTGCCTTCTTTATTCAGTGGGTGAGATAAATTCCCCTTTTTCTTCCCTCCCGTCCTCCTGCCCTAACATCCCCCAAGTGATATTTGTTCTTGAGTTTAGTTGGCACAAATGGTATTAATTCAGTCTTTGTTCTCTGTTTTCTCTGACCAGGTTGACTTAAGCTCTGTATTCTCTGGTTAGGGAGGAGAGGCATTAACCATTTGCTCTCAAGTGTTTTTGGTTGGGGAAGATAGGATCTTGCACTTTACAAGCTGTCTGCAAGTTGCCCAAACTGTTTGGCCTTGTTTAATTTTCTTGTCTCAGTTTCTCTGTTCATTTGCTCAGGAATATTCCTATCTTATTATTATCCTGCTATATTACCAATGATATGATACACATACCATTCTTATTGTTTTGATGGATTCCCTTCCTTCTCTACATGTTGGTAAACAGATAAGATTACATATTTTATAGTCTTACCTTTGCATACACATGATTTTGTATCCAAGCCTTTCCTCTTAATATTTATTAGTATTTTCCCATTGTGCACATGCTTTTTAAATATAAATTTTCATGGTTATGTAATATATCATTACATGAGCCACCTTAAGTCCTTTCTGAAACATAGTAAATAAATGAATGAGCAAATAAAATGTTTCTCTAGTGTATGTTCTAGAATTCGTTTTACCATTTTTCTTTCGTTGCTTACAATTTCTTTTTGACAAATCATGCTACAATGAACATCTTTACACATAGTACATTTTAGTTTTTTTGTGTATTTTTTTAGGTTAGACTAATGAGAGTAGACCAGATCAAAGTACTTGATATTTTTAAGGTGTTTGATATATGTTGATAATTTTTTTAAAAACTTTTAAACTAATAGCATAATATACATAATTTTATTTTAGATTTTTTCTAATTTTAATAGGTTTCATTTATTAATGTAATTGAACATTTTCTAATTTAACCTATATGTACATATCTTTTTATGAACCATCTCTTAAGTTTTTAAAAAAGTTTTATATGCTTTAAAGTTTTGTGAACTACATTTTGCTAAAGATGAGTTACATATCAATCTAGTATCCCTCATCATAGTGCTTAATAATCTCTTAGTAATTGGTAATTCATAGCTTTTTCCTTTATACAATACTGAAATGGTTTTTATAAACCAATGTGCATGTGTAAATGATATTTAGAGGTTTCCCAGGCAGTAGCATTATAGTTTTCCTACATTCAAGTTGGCTGGCTAGATTATTCTTGGCTTGCTTGAGTGGTAGTTTGGGAAGAATGCTATGACTTGAATCCATGTGACTAGAGAATTTGTTTCAGACACATTTGTGGCTTTTGAAAGGGCTTCAGAATGCACACTGAAAAGAAAAACCTTCCCATGCCCTCCCATCTCTAACGTGACAAATGATTTTGAGGGAAAAAAGATAAAGTGTGAACTATAATTGCATTTTTGGGCACTTTGTGGTAATGCATACAAGCTGACATTCTTGTTTCGTGGGTTTGCATTTCATACCCCTTCTTGCAATCCCAATCCTGTGTGCTTTCAAAACTTTTTTTTGCCTGTAAAAACACAGATATTTAAATATACAGCATTGATGATCATGAAGTTTTATAAAGTAATGCTTAAAAAGTGATCTTTGATTGTCAGCTATGACATGAGGTAGGCTCCAAAGAAAGAAGGTAGCTGACGAGATTGTTCCCTTGATAGGGTGGAAAGTGGGAATAAATTCCTTTTATTTTGTATGGGAATATAGAATCCAAAGCCCTAGGCCTATATGTGCTGGTTTTTGTACAAGTCTGGAAGTACTGGTGTCTAAGACAGCATATTTTGGGGACATATTGCCCAGCTTTGAGTAAAAATCATGTGCTTCAGGGGTGCTGTGACTCAGATGGTAAATTGGAAATGAAATGCTAACACATTCCATGTTCTTTCCTGTCACAGTCTCTAATTGTAGCACATTTTGGTAAATAGTGCCCTTTAGGTTGCATCTTTAGTCTTCTCCCTCCTCCTTAGGTTTTTAATATTTTTAGGTTTACAGGCCTATTTGAGAATCCAATAAAACTTGTGGATCTCTACCTCAGAAATATAGACACATATGTACACAAAATTTCAGTGGATTCATCGGTGCCCCTGAAGCCCATCAGATAAAGGACTTCTGTTTTATAGTCTCCTCAGTCAAGCTGATCCACTCAGTTTGATTGCAGCCTATTTGCTGATGATCATAAATCTGTATTTCTCAGTGGGTCTCTTTCCTGAGCCCCGGGCTCATAATTTCCAACTACCTTCTGTATATCTCCACCTGGCTGTTTGTGGGAACCTCAAACAATGTCCAAAATTGAACTTATGGTCCAAACTTGTTCCCTGACAGCAGAAGCTAAGTGTAGGAAAGTAGAGTAGGGGTGGGAAAAGGCTGTGCTCGTCTGTATTTACATAATCTCTGAACCAATGAGCAGATATGAGGAGCAGAGTCCTCAAAACATACGGGGCAACACTGACATAATTTCAATTTCAGATAAACCATCTAGACACATCAATAAGGAAAAACAGGACTTGAACACTATAAACTACTGAGACCTAACAGACTTCTACAGAATACTCCACCCCATAACAGCACATTCTTCTCAAGAGCATATGGAACATTTTCCAGCATGGACCATATGTTAGGCCACAAAATAATGTTCAGTACATTTTAAATTATTTAAATCATACAAAATATCTTCTCCAACCACAACAGGATGAAGTTAGAAATTAATAACAGAAGGAAAACTGGATAATTTTCAATATGTGAAAATTAAACAATACACTCTTAACCAAAGAAGAAATCATTAGGGAAATTAGAAAATACTTTGAGAGGAATGAAAACAAAAACACAACATAGCAAAATATATAGGATGCAAAAAAAGCTGCATAAAAGGTAAATTTATCTCTATAAAAAATGAAAGATCTAAAATGTAACACCTTGAAGAACTGGGAAAAGAACAGAAAACTATACACAAAGAGAGCAGAAGAAAGGAAATGATAAAGATTAGAGCAGGAATTAATGAAATAGATAATAGAAAAAATAGAATCAGCAAAACTAAAATAGGTTATTTAGGATGATGAGCAAATCTGACAAATCATTTGCTAGATTACCTTTTATTTTTATTATTTTTTTAATTCTCACCCAAGGAGTGAAGATATTTTTCCCACTGATTTTTAGAGAGAGTTGAGGGAGGGAGAGGAAGAGAGAGAGAGAGAGAGAGAGAGAGAGAGAGAGAGAGAGAGAGAGAGAGAGAGAGAGACATTGACTTGAAAGAGACACATCCATTGGTGGCCTCTGGCTCATGCCCCAGGATTGAACCTGCAATCGAGGTACTTGCCTTTGACCTGGCATCAAATCCATGACCCTTTGGTCCGAGGGCTGAGGGCCAACACTCCAACCACTGAGCCAAACTGGCCAGGGCTAGATTACCTTTTAAATGCCTGTGATGATGATTCCTGTTTCACTTATATTGGTTATTTTAATGTACTGTTTGTTTTTATCAGTTTTGCCTGAGGTTTATAAAGTTTTTTATATTTTTAAAATCATCTTTTGGCTTTGTTGATTTTATCTATTTTATCTGTTTTCTACCTTATTTCTTCTTTTTTATGGCTTTGGGTTTAATATTGCTACTCTTAATCTTAACTTCCAGAGATGGATGCTTAGATCATTGGTTACCACCCTTATTTTGTTCTTAAATATCCACTTAAGGTATAAAATTCCCTTTCACCAAGGCTGTATTAACATCTTAGGTGTTTTTATATGTAATGTTTTTTGGTTTTTAGTTAAAAATATTTGGTAATTTCCATTCTTCTTTTTTTTTTTTTTTTTTTTTTTTTGCTCCCATGGACTATTTAGAAGTTTATTCCTTCATTTTCAAACATTTAGGAATGTTCTGGTTATCTTCTTGTAATTAATTTCTACCTTAATACCACCGTACCAGAGAATCTATTGCTAGTTTTTTTTTTTAGGTTTTTGAAATTTGTTAACACTTGCTAATAAATTGTTAAACACTTGCTAAATTTATTAACTTTGGCCCAACAAATTGTTAATTTCAAAGTCTTTTTCATTTACTTTAAAGGAATATTTATTTTGCAGTTTTTTGCTTACAGTTGCTATATAATGACATTAGGTCAAGGTGGTTAACTGTGTTATAATAATCTTCAATAACCTTACCAATCTACACTAATAAAAAAGAAAAATGGTAATTGGCGTACGACGATACCCTTTTCATTGGCTAATCAGGGCTATATGCAAATTAACTGCCAACTAAGATTGGCAGTTAACTGCCAACTAAGATTGGCAGTTAACTGCCAACTAAGATTGGCAGTTAACTGCCAACAAGATGGCAGTTAATTTGCATATGTAGGCACAATGCAGGGAGGCGAAAGGGAAAGCAGGAAGAAGCCCCCTGCCACTGACAGTGATCAGAAACCCAGGGGGGAGCTAAGAGCTGGGGGGCAGGGCAAAGGCGGCCCTGGGGCCGCCTTTGCCCTGCCCCCCAGCCATGATCGGAGAATCAGGTGCCTTTTCCGCCCTGGCCAGTGATAGCAGGAAGTAGGGGTGGAGCCAGCGATGGGAGCTGGGCATGGTCGAAGCTGGCAGTCCCAGGAGCTAGGGGTCCCTTGCCTGGGCCTAAAGCGGAGCCCACGATCGCGGGGCCGCTGCAGCTGTGGGTCCCCGCTGCCTGGGCCGAACGCCTCAGCCAGAGGCACCCTGCAGGGGCAGGGGCGGAGCCAGCGTGATCGCGGCGCCCCCCGCTGCCACTGCAGGTCCCCGCTGCCCAGGCCAGATGCCTAGGCCAGAGGCATCAGGCCTGGGCTGGGGGCAGAACCAGTGATGGGGGGAAATGAGGGTCCCCTGCCCAGGCCTGACGCCTCTGTCAGAGGCATCAGGCCTGGGCAAGGGGCCAATCCTGCGATTGGAGGGTGATGGGGGTCAACGCCTGAGGGTTCCCAGTATGTGAGAGGGGGCAGGCTGGGCTGAGGGACACTCCCCCCCCCGCCCCACACCCAGTGCATGAATTTTGTGCACCAGGCCCCTAGTTTTTAATATATATATATATATATATATATATTATTGATTTCAGAGAAGAAGGGAGAGGGAGAGAGAGAAAAATATCAATGATGAGAGAGAATTATCGATTGGCTGCCTCCTGCATGCCCACACCCCCCCGGCCCCCCATGAGGATCAAGCCCGCAACCCAGGCATGTGCTCAGTCTGGGAATTGAACTGGCAACCTCTTTTTTTTTTTTTTTTTAATATATTTCTTTATTGATTTCAGAGAGGAAGGGAGAAGGAGAGGGAGAGAGAAACATCAATGATGAGAGAGAATCATTGATCAGCTGCCTCCTGCACATCCCTTACTGGGGATCAAGCCTGCAACCCAGACATGTGCCCTTGGCCGGAATCGAACCTGGGACCCTTCAGTCCGCAGGCTGATGCTCTATCCACTGAGCCAAGCTGGCCAGGGCTGAACTGGCAACCTCTTGATTCCTGGGTCGACATTTAACCGCTAAGCCACACTGGCTGAGCCAAAATGGTTTTTTTTAAGCAAAGCAATAAAAGGTTCCTTTGAAAACACAGAAATAAATGGATATGTTAATGGTGCATGTTCATTTTCTCTGTCCTGGTACCAGGCTGGCATTTGGCTTGGACTGGAATGGATTCCTCATAATTTGGATTGAGAGATGACTCCTTTACATATTCATTGAGACCTGTAATTCTGGACACAGGGCCTGCACATCAAAAAATGTCTTCATTGCCCTGGGCGGTTTGGCCCAGTAGTTAGAGCATGGGTCTACAGACCAAAAAGTTGCAGGTTCGACTCCCAGTCAAGGGCACATACCTTGGTTTCAAGTTCCCCAGCCTTCATAGGTGTGTATGCGGGAGGCAATCAATCCATGTGTCTCTCTCACATCAATGTTTCTCTCTCCCCGCCCCCCCCCCCCATACATACACACAGACCTCCCTCCCTACCACTGTCTCTAGAAATCAATGGAAAAAATATTCTCGGATGACAATTAAAAAATAAAAATTTAAAAAAGGCTTCATTGTTGAGTGAGTGACTTAATTAAATTATTTGAATAATTCATCTTATCTGTTTGCATGTCATAATTATAACTCTTTATTACAGATAATCTCAAACTTTTATAACACAATGTACAATTTTAAGTGTAATGTTATTGCTATAGTAAGGAAAGATAGTTGCCATTAACTAGAACTCAATGACCAGTGACCTCATAATCAATTAACTATTTCTTAGTAGAATTTCTGTTTAATAGTAATAGGCACGACATTACTATTCCCCAAGAGCATTTTCTACTGTTTTATACTTTTTCCAAATTGGGTTGAAAAAGATACAGATTTCAGAATTCTTAAAATTTTTTAAGCATGCATTTCAATTTATAGTACTTTTGAGCAGAAACTTGATGGCATATATTAAGATTTATTATGGAGCCTCTAGCAGTCTCTTGGAAATAATTATTTTATAGAAAAAAAGAAAAGAGTGAGTAAGATGAAAAATAGTAACTCTTCACTGATGGAGACCATTATGGAAGGATCCCACCCATTTATTTCTTTTTTCAGCCAATTGTCTATTCTTCCTGTGTCCAAGATACAAGAATGATGAATCCTCCGACCCTCCCCTTAAGAAGTTTGGTGAACATAGAGTGCAGTTAACTGTTTCTAGTTCACAGCTTCTACATGTTCCCAATTCAACTCACATTCCAGTCCATCTTATCCAACTTCACCCAAAAGTCAACACACTGAAATATTTCTTTTTTAAGAAAACATTGCCGAAACCGGTTTGGCTCAGTGGATAGAGCATCGGCCTGCGGACTCAAGGGTCCCAGGTTCGATTCCAGTCAAGGGCATGTACCTGGGTTGCGGGCACATCCCCAGTAGGAGATGTGCAGGAGGCGGCTGATCGATGTTTCTCTCTCATCGATGTTTCTAACTCTCTATTCCTCTCCCTTCCTCTCTATAAAAATATCAATAAAATATATTAAAAAAAAAGAAAACATTGTTTCAGTACACTACCATGCTTTTGAGTTGATTAATATTTTTCTTCTTAATATAGGAAATGTAACATTCGCCCAGTTGTTTCTGGACAGCACAAGACTATTGAACTCTCCAAGAACCCGGGTGGAGATTTGCAAAGCTGCCAAAATATTTTTAGACAAATGTGAATATGTAAACATACATGTTATCAGCTATTTCATATTTGTGCTTTAGAGATAATGAGTCTCCAGTGGGCCACAAGAGCCAAGTGGGATTGAAGATGTAAATTTCAAAACCTAGATTCCTTGCTGTATTATCATATCATGTGCTTTCTCTGCATGTGAAACTATCAGGTCATAATTTCTTAAGGGGGAATGATTAATACTTTATTAAAAATAATGAATTACATTACAAAATAAACTGCAGCAGGCCAAGCATGGGTCAGTGGTGAAAGTTTGTCATGAACTAAGAATTATGATTAATCCATTTTTGTGCAGTTGAGTACAATTGGAAAGAAGAAGGAGGGAGGGAGGGGGGAATATATTATAGAGTTTATAGTGAGTTTACAGAAAGAAGAAGGAGGAATAAGTTAGATTTGAGTTTACAGTGGAATTTGAATTTACAACCAGGCATTGTGAGACTAATCTTTGGAATGAATCCTTAATACATAGTATAATCATTAGTACATGTTTCTGGAGATTGTTTAAAATTCTCTTATTTTGAAAGAATGTTTTGAGTTAAATTAAGGATTGGCACTTACACCCTGCAGGCCAAATCTGGCCTGCCACTTGTTTTTGTAAATAAAGTTGTATTAGAATATACTCTGCTTATTTATTTACATTTTGTTAATGTCTGTTTTTGTACTACAGAGCTGAGTAGTTGGAAAAGTGGCTGTAGGACCCACAAAGCCTAAAATATTTACTCACTGGTCTTTTATAGAGTTAGGCTGCCAACCCCTGAGTTTAATCCTAAATTTCAGCCCATTCACAGATTATATAGTTCTTATAATATACTCCAGTGAGCTTTGTAAGATTAATATATTTGTGGTGTTGAAAATGTTTTTTGTCTCCCTAATTTTCCCCATCTTTTTCATATTTATAGAAAAATCTGAAGAACATCTGTATACCTTTAACATGATTCATTAGTTGTTAAAATTTTGCCATGTTTGCTTCATCTCTTCATCTATCTCTCTGTATGAACATGCATGCACAGATGTTTTGTTGCTGCTGCTGCTGTCGAATCTTTTGAAGGTTGTAAAATCAGCTTCGTCAGCTTTTTGATTGTGTATAAGGCTATACAACTTTCATTTCTGTAGCACTTTGTTCATCCCTATGTTTCTGTTTGTAAACTGTAAAAATTCTAAGTATAATGCATTAGTCATCCATTGCTTACACGTGGCAGGCTGAGTAATGCCCCTTAAAGATTTCCATGTCCTAATCTCTGGAATCTGTGAATTTGTTACATTAAATGGCAGAGGGGACTTTACAGATGTGAATAATAAATTTAAAATGAAATGACCCAGTATTATCTGGGTGGGCCCAATGTACTCACAAGGATCTTCATAGGAGGGAGGCTCATGCCTGGGTTGCAGGTTTGGTCCCCCGTTGGGGTGTGAGCAGGAGGCAACCTTTTGATGTTTCTCTCTCCTTCTCCCTTCCTCTCTTTCTCTAAAATTAATAAATATAAATATAAACATAAATATAGGGGTAAATAAAGATATACCATGATAGCACTAATAAAAAATTGCTAAGTGAAAAAAGCCAATCTGAAAAGGCTGCATACTGTACGATTCCAACTGTATGACATTATAAAAAAGGGAAAACTATGGAGACAGTAAAAAAGTTGAGACCAGGGGAGATGAACAGGTGGTGGTACACAGGAGAGATTTATGCCAGTGGAACTATTCTGTATTCTACTGTCATGGTGAGTACACAGAAAGTACAGCACAAATAGCGAACCCTAGTGCAAACTAAAGACTTTTATTAACTGCAGCATATTAATACTGATTCATTAACTGTAGCATATGTACTACAGTAATGCAATTAATAATACGGGAAACTGTAGAAGAGAGAGAGGAAGTATGGGGACTCTGTACTTTCTGCTCAATTTTTCCGTAAACCTAAAACTGCTCTAAAAATATTCTATTAATGTAAAACTGTATGGGGCAATTATTAACCCCAGCTAAAATACACACAAGTTGTGTAAAAGAAGTAAATGTGTGATATTTTTACTTTCACTTTATATAAATATTTATATTGTAATAATAATGAAAATGTACAGAATGTGGTTTTAACAAAAAGGTGTTGTGTACTTTCTTTTAATGCTCACCCAAAAATATGCTTACTGATTTTAGAGGGGGGGGGGGAGAAACATTGGTGTGAGAGAGAAACATCAATCAGTTGCCTCCCATACGCACCCCAACCAGGGATACAACTGGGATCTGGGTATGTGCCCTGACTGGGAATCGAACCCACATTTCAGTGTACAGGACAATGCTCCAACCAACAGAGCCACACCGGTCAGGGCTGTTGTGTAATTTTTGAGAAGCTAGAGGAAAGGAAGTGATTCAGACCTGATATCTTCATCCTATATAATAAAAAGCTAATATGCAAATTGTCCCCTCTACCAGGAGTTTTACCAGGCGGCAGGGCTGGCTAGCCAACCTCCCGTGGCCCCTCCCCCCAGATGGCCTGGCCCGTTCAGCCCCAATTGGGGCGGGCCGGACCCCACCCATGCACGAATTCGTGCATCAGGCCTCTAGTCTATTATAATAGGAAGTCTGTGTAACAGAAGTGAACATCCATGCTCCAGTCTGAAGATGTTTCCCCCATGTATCCCCAAGCCCATTTCACCATGTCTTCTGCATCATCAGATTTTGCTCTCCAGTAGGATCTTTCCCATCAATTAACAAATATGCCCTTAGTGGGGTTTTTTTAGCTTAATATGCACACATGCACACACAGACTTCCGTTTCTTTGCTGCCCTTTACATCAAAACTCAGCCTGGCCAGCTTGGCTCAGTGGTTGAGTGTTGACCTATGAACCAGGAAATCATGGTTCGATTCCTGATCAGGGTACATGCCCAAGCTATGGGCTCAATCCCAGTATGGGGTTTTCAGGAGGCAACCAATCAATGATTCTCTCTTATCACTGATGTTTCTATCCCTCTCTCCCTCTCCTTTCCTCTCTGAAATCAATAAAAATGAGTAAGACTTGAGGGAAAAATTCTTAGTGTTCTCCTTTAAAAAAAAACCCGCTCAAGTTTTCTTTACTCCCTGTCTCCAATTCCTTCTCCTTTATTCTGTCATACATTCAGAATTACCAGGCTACTTAATTTACATTGTCAAGGTCACACTAACCTTCATGTTATTAAATCCAGTGGTCATTTTTTTTTACCGCCCAGTATCTTTTGATACAATTGATTACTCCCTCCTTTTTTTATGAGTTTATTTTTTATTGATTTCAGAAAGAAAAGGAGAGGGAGAGAGAGATATAGAAACATTAATGATTAGAAGGAATCATTGATTGGCTGCCTCCTGCACAGCCCCTACTGGGGATCGAGCCCGCAACCCCAGGCATGTGCCCCTTGACCGGAATCGAACCTGGAACCCTTCAGTCCACAGGCCAGTGCTCTATCCACTGAGCCAAACCAGCTAGGGCAATTACTCCCTCCTTGATATGTTTCTTTCACTTGGCTTCTAGGACACAACTTAAAATATATTTTTTTCCTATGTCATTGATAGCTTCTTAGTCGTCTTTGTTGGTTCTTTTTCTCCTTGACTTTTAAATGTTAGAATGTCCCAGTATGTCAGTCTTAAGTCCTCTGCTCTTCTCTATCCACCCTTAGCCCCCTGGGTTACCTCATCAGGTATTGAGGCTTCACCTAGCATCTCTAAGTTAATGATTCTCAAATTTATATATCCCAGCTCAGACCTCTTTCATGAACTCCAGAATTGCATATCCAACTGACTACTTGATATTTTCATTCATTGGCTAATAGACATCTCAAACTTAACATATCCAAAACTGAACTAACGATCTTCCAAAAATCTACTAAACACAGAATCTTTCCTAACTGAGTTGATGGCAGCTGCATATTTCCAATTGGTAGTTGCTTGGGCCAAAAACCTTGGAGTCATCCTTGACTCGGCTCTGTCACATACCATATCCAGTCTGTTAGGAAGTCTACATGTAATTAGAAAAACAAATCCACAAACCTACCACTCCTCACCACCTCCACTGCCAGCCTCCTTGCCATCCTTTCTCGTCTGGATTATGGCCTTAGCCTCCATACTTCAGTCTAAGGTAAACAGATCAACGGAAGTCTGAAAATGGTGCTTCATAGCTTCCCATTTCCCTGCACTGGACAAATTACTTAACTTCTCTGTGCCTTTCTCTCTAAAAAGATAATACCTCCCTCCAGAGATTGTGGAGTTCCACAAGATAGTACATATGAAGCCCTTACTTAACACTAACCTGGTGCAGAGAAAGTAGTAAAGTTTAGCTGCTGTTGTTTTCATTTTTATTTCCAGTGCACCCTCCAAATCAAACGCCTACTTTTGTCTTCCTGTCACTTCTTCAGTGCTTGAGGTGGGTGGGGTGGGAGTGGGGTGGGGGGGCTCTGTAGAGAGGTATGGATTCTGAGTACCTAACTCATCGCTGTCAGACAAAACCCTCAGTCCTTAGTGCCAGGGAGTAGTATGTCCAGAACACTGTTTCTTGTCGCCAAAGGAAATTCTATTCCTAACTTTGCTGTTTTTGTAAGCAATGCAGGACTTGGTTTCTTGACTAAATAGGAATTGCTTTGTCAGTAGAAAGCGTTCTTTTTGTCAGTACCAAAACTTAACTGTCTTAATTATATATCTATACTAGAGGCCCGATGCACAAAATTAGTGCAAGGGGCTCAGCCCTCGCAGCCCCAGCTTCGTCCAGAAGGTCGTTCGACTGTCCGGTCTAATTAGCATATTACACTCTTATTATTATAGATAATATAGCTTAATTATAGCTGTATAATAATGTCTTAATATCTGGTAGAATAAGCCCCTCCCATTTTCTTCTTCTTTTTATGATTACCTTGAGTAGTTTTGGTCTTACGCATTTCCATTTAACTTCTATAATCAGCTTCAAATTACCCCTTCCCCAGTCCCAGAAAATAGTATGTCTCTCTATTTATCTGGTCTTGTCTTATACATCTTTTATTAGATTTATTCTCAGGTATTTGGTGTGGGGTTTTTAAATATTAGTGTAAATGGTATTATTTTTAAAAATTATTTCCTAATCACTGGCATTAGAAACATAATTTTACATATAGAAAAGAGTACATTTTTAGTTATAAGATTGCCCTGGTCGGGTGGTTTAGCTGGTTGGAGCATCGTCCCATGCACCAAAAGGGTCACAGTTTCATTGCCCAGTTAGAGCACATACCTGGGTTGTGGGTTCAATCCCCGGTCAGGGCATGTATGGAAGGCAACTGATTGATGCTTCTCTCTCACATTGATGTCTCTCTCTCCCTTCCTCTCTCTCTAAAAATCAATAAGCATTATCCTTAGGTGAGGATTAAAATCAATCAATCAATAACATCGTAATGCTGTGTGACTAGTTTGGGATTTAAAAAATAATAAGTATCATAAGATTTTATGAGCTTAAAAGTATTTGTCATTTTAAGAATCATCTAATATTTAAATTATTATGGGAATCTTGGGTACATTAAGAAAGGTTGGATTGGAGAGAACCAAGATGGCGGCATAGGTTAACGCTGGAGTTTGCTGCTTTGAACAACTACTTCAAAAGTGAAACTAAAACACGGAACGGACATCACCCAGAACCACAGGAACGCTGGCTGAGTGGAAGTCCTACAACTAGGAGGAAAGAGAAACGCATACCGACACTCAGAGGAGACGCAGTGCTGAAGTCAAATTCTGAGGTGCGGAGTGCGCGGAGCAGGCTGGCGGCGGAGGGCGCGGTTGTTGTTTTCAATCGGGAGGGAGTCGCAGACTCTGAGCTCCAGATACAGGCGAGTCTTTAGGGACCCAGGCTCAAACGGGAGAAGCGGACTGTCTGGCTTTGGTCAGAGCGAGTGTAGCTTTCTCTCCGAGCCTTGCAGCGGGTGCTGGGACTCAGAGAGGCAGAGCCCCTGGGGACAGGACTGAGAGCCGCCATAACTGCTCTCTCCGGCCCACCCTGTTGATCCTGTGCGACCCGCCCCGCCCAAGCCCTGCACACAGGCATTTGCCGGATAGCCTCAGGCAAAGGCTAGATTAGCACCTCCCTAGAGGACAGAAGTTCTCTCACTGCTGACACAGCTGATTCTCATAGCCACTTGGCCTGGAGGTCAAACCCTCCCTGGAATTAGCTACAACAATCAAGATTTATCTATAAGACTGCGAACAAAGACCACTAGGGGGTGCACCAAAGAAGCATAACAAAATGCGGAGACAAAGAAACAGGACAAAATTGTCAATGGAAGAAATAGAGTTCAGAACCACACTTTTAAGGTCTCTCAAGAACTGTTTAGAAGCTGCCGATAGACTTAATGAGATCTACACGAAAACTAATAAGACCCTCGATCTTATATTGGGGAACCAACTAGAAATTAAGCACACACGGTCTGAAATAACGAATATTAAACAGACGCCCGACAGCAGACCAGAGGAGCGCAAGAATCAAGTCAATGATTTGAATTGCGAGGAAGCAAAAAACATCCAACGGGAAAAGCAAAATGAAAAAAGAATCCAAAAATGCGAGGATAGTGTAAGGAGCCTCTGGGACAGCTTCAAGCGTACCAACATCAGAATTATAGGGGTGCCAGAAGATGAGAGAGAGCAAGATATTGAAAACCTATTTGAAGAAATAATGACAGAAAACTTCCCCCACCTGGTGAAAGAAATGGACTTACAGGTCCAAGAAGCATGGAGAACCCCAAACAAAAGGAATCCAAAGAGGACCACACCAAGACACATCATAATTAAAATGCCAAGAGCAAAAGATAAAGAGAGAATCTTAAAAGCAGCAAGAGAAAGTAACTCAGTTACCTACAAGGGAATACCCATACGACTGTCAGCTGATTTCTCAACAGAAACTTTGCAGGCCAGAAGGGAGTGGCAAGAAATATTCAAAGTGATGAATACCAAGAACCTACAACCAAGATTACTTTATCCAGCAAAGCTATCATTCAGAATTGAAGGTCAGATAAAGAGCTTCACAGATAAGGAAAAGCTAAAGGAGTTCATCACCACCAAACCAGGATTATATGAAATGCTGAAAGGTATCCTTTAAGAAGAGGAAGAGGAAGAAAAAGGTAAAGATACAAATTATGAACAACAAATATGCATCTATCAACAAGTGAATCTAAGAATCAAGTGAATAAATAATCTGATGAACAGAATGAACTGTTGATTATAATAGAATCAGGGACATAGAAAGGGAATGGACTGACTATTCTTGGGGGGGAAAGGGGTGTGGGAGATGTGGGAAGAGACTGGACAAAAATCGTGCACCTATGGATGAGGACAGTGGGTGGGGAGTGAGGGCGGAGGGTGGGGCGGGAACTGAGAGGAGGGGAGTTATGGGGGGGAAAAAAAGGAACAAATGTAATAATCTGAACAATAAAGATTTAATTAAAAAAAAAATAATAAATGAATTCAGCAATGTAGCAGGATACAAAAAAAAAAAAAAAAGAAAGGTTGGATTAAATCCAGGGTTTTAAGGTTGGAGAGTTCAAAAGGAAATCAAGTGGAGCCTATTCTAGATTGTGGGAATTCTGTGTTGGTTGCTTGAGAGAGAAGCGCTAGGGCTTGTTTCTCTTTCAGCTAAAATGATTAGAACTTGGGAGGTTGGGATGTTGTTTTTTCTTCTTCCAATACTCTGAGCCCTCTCCCAGACAG
Source organism: Myotis daubentonii (assembly GCF_963259705.1). Lineage (NCBI taxonomy): Eukaryota > Metazoa > Chordata > Mammalia > Chiroptera > Vespertilionidae > Myotis > Myotis daubentonii. The sequence continues at coordinate 28,507,326 of NC_081843.1, forward strand.
CCCACTTTTGGAAGCACTGGGGTAAATGTGGAGCAGGTGGGATCAGAGTGAATGCGTTTCACTCACTCCTTCAACCCTGGCTGCTCTTGAACTGGCAGGCTTTCCTCCAATTTTAAAACTCACCAAGACTGAAGCAGTAAGCCCACCCACCATCAGGTGCTGCAAGCACTTGGAAGTGATGATGACAGTAGTTGTTTGCTTTCTTTTTCCAGGTCTATAAAGGAGAATTTCAGCTACCTGAATTTCTTAAAGAAAAACCTCAGGTACTGTATCTGTTTTCCCTCTTGATGTATATAGATGGGCTCTTGCGTTGAAGTGATCTTTTTAAAGATAGTATGTGCTTGTAGTAGAAAGATTGGCCTCTGGTAATTGTTGGTTTTAACAATAATTTAATGCAGTCTTAATTTCAGAGAGCTCACTATCCTCCAAAACTAGGGAAATACTTTATTAGTAACTAAAATCCGATTGCTTGAGGTCTTCCAGCCCACACAGTGTTCCACATATAAGGGGCCTGCCTTGTGTATCTGCTCCAGGCCCATTATGAAAACAGTCACAGAGATGTGAAGTACAGCATAAGGAATTTAGTCAATATTTTTATTAACTGTATAGGGTGTCAGATGGGTACTTAGACTTATTGGGGTGATCACTTTGTAAATTATATAAATGCCTAATCACTATGCTGTACACCTGACCCTAATGTAATATTGTGTATCAACTATAATTGAAACATTTAAACATTTTTAAATCTTCTCAAGGATCTCCTGATCTATCCAAAAAACTCTGATAGACTTTTGCACACAAGGGGTTGCAAGCCCTGAGCCTTGGCAGGGCATGAATTCCAGAAACCCAGGTGAATTCATGAACAAGCTGTCACTCATTCACAGGCTATCGCATTTGGAGCCAGAGAATAATCCAAGATTCAGAGTCTTGAAGGAATGTCAAATTTTAAGGCTCTTTTGCATAATAAGTCTAATGGAGTCAAGAAAGGGTATTTAAGACTAAAACTAAAGGGACACCCCTGCTTCACAGCGTACACAAAAATCATTTCTAGGTGGGTTATAGACCTAAATGTGAAAGGCAAAATAATAAAGTTTTTAGGAGACAAGAGAGGAGAATATTATGAGGGGAGGATTTTAAAAAACTGTGGTACTGTGGTACATCTACACGATGGAATACTACACTGCTGTAAAAAAAGAAGGAAATCTTACCATTTGCAACAGCATGGATGGAACTGGAGAGCATTATGCTAAGCGAAATAAGCCAGTCAGAGAAAGATAAATATCACATGATCTCAGTCATTGGTGGAATATAATAATGAGCAATGTAAACTGCTGAACAAAAACAGATCCAGAGACAGAGAAGCATCGATCAGACTGTCAAACCTCAGAGGGAAGGTAGGGGAGGGTGGGGGTAAAGGGGAGAGATCAACCAAAGGACTTGTATGCATGCATATAAGCCTAACCAATGGACACAGACACCAGGGGGGTGAGGGCATGAGTGGGGGGGGGGCAATGGGGGAATAAGGACACATATGTAATACCTTAATCAATAAAGAAAAAAAAAGAGGGAAGGATTTCTTAAACAAGTCATTGAAAATACTAATTATTAATTTTTAAATGGCTAAGTTGGACTACATTAAAATTGAGACTGTTTATTTATCAGAAAGCGTCATAGAGGGAGTAAAAAAAGTAGGAGAAAATATTTGAAACAATTGACTTACCTGTGGAATATAGATAATTTCTACAAATCAATTAAACAAATACTTTTAAAGGTATATCCAGCACTTCAATCCCCTTACTCTGGTAGTTTCATTTACTGCATCACACACATACTTAGAAAAGGGCCTGTAAAAGACTTTGCTTAACTTCTGATAAATGGTAACACTGGAGCCCACTGAACCCTCACCTTTGAACTTAGCTAGAATGGCTCACAGAACTCAGGGAGGCTTTATACTTGTGATTACACTTTTATATTTACAAAGGATACAATCAGGACCAGCCACATGAAGAGACACAGGACAGAGTCGGGGAGGGTCTCAAACACAGTTTCTGCGCCTTGGAATCAGGGTACTTCCTCCCACACATCTGAGTGTTCGCCGACCAGGAAGCTCCACTGAACTCTGGCATATTGGGTTCTAATCGCATAGGCATGATTGATTGGATCATTGGCCATGTGATTGAGCTCAAACCCCAGGCAACGTCCCCTATCCAGAGCTTGGGCTGGCTGAAAGCCCCAGCCCTCTAAATACAGGGTTGCTGTTTCTGGTGAGCAGCCCCCATTCTGAGTCATCTCATCTCTTAGGGTAAACTCAGGTGTGATCCAAGGGGCTCGTAAATACACTTCTGTTTGGCAGGAATTTCAAGGAGTTAGTCTCCCCATCAGGAAGCAGGGACAAAGGCCAGTGAAATTATTTATTACACAGCAGTAGCAGACTGAGTTCAGTAGAAAGTCTAATCAGAGCCTGCAAGCTACACCTGGTATTTTGACCGGAGCTGTCATTACTCATGCCGACCAACTCTGAGGACTTTAACACAGGTTTTGCTTTTTTTGACAGACTGAGCAGGGGGAGTAGCAGAGCCAGGAGCCCCTTACATCCTAAGGTGAGGTTTGGGGGACATGGCTGGTCTTTGGGTTTCCCTGCTTAGGCTCTTGTAGGAGGGCAGGGTGGCCAGGGTGGAGAGCACAGCTCTGGAGTCGGTTGGCCTGGGCTGGAATCTTGGCTCTTTGTGACACTGAGCAAATTACTCAACCTCTCTGTTTCTTAGTTCCTCATCTGTGAAATGAGGACAATATTAAGAGAGTGGTAGTAAGAATTCACCATAATGATGTCTGCAAAAAGCCCGATACATAGTAAGCAAAATAACAGTGTTGTTATTTTCAACATGATAAATAATAAGATATTTTAGCTGAAAGAAACCTGGAGAACATCATCCTCAATCATCTGTTTGCTGGTAAGGCAACTGACCCAAGAGAGAGTAGGTGATTTGTCAAGGTCACATCCCAGGTCGGAGAACCCAGGGCTGAAGAGCCCAGCGCTTCTCTCTCCACCCTGCTTTCTCTGTGTGCTGACATGCACATACTTTTGTACTAATATTTGGGAGGGCTAGTTGGTTTGTCAAGTCTGCCCTTGCTGATTTTAATGTATTACGAGTCTCATGTTTGTAACTTGCATTGTCTCACAGTAGCCAAGAACTGCAGTTTGGGCTAGGCCAGCCAGGCCTTATACGCCCCCTTTATATATGAGTAATCACCAGGGGCGTGTCCAGGGTCACCAGCCACTTAGTGGCAAAGCTGGATTCTGGACCCGGACCCCCTGATGGAGCCACTCAGAGCTTATCCCCCTCTCCCACACTTGCTGAAGATCCTATTTTGCTCTGAATGATGTGGTGATGCCTTAGATCAGCGGTTCTCAACCTGTCGGTCACGACCCCTTTGGCGGTCAAACGACCCTTTCACAGGGGTCGCCTAAGACCATCCTTCATATCAAATATTTACGTTACGATTCATAACAGTAGCAACATTACAGTTATGAAGTAGCAATGAAAATAATTTTTTAAAAAAATATATTTTATTGAGAGGAAGGGAGAGGGATAGAAAGTTAGAAACATCGATCAGCTGCCTCCTGCACACCTCCTACTGGGGATGTGCCCGCAACCATGGTACATGCCCTTGACTGGAATCAAACCTGGGACCTTTCAGTCTGCAGGCTGACGCTCTATCCACTTAGCCAAACCGGTTAGGGCGCAATGAAAATAATTTTATGGTTGGGTCACAACATGAGAAACTGTATTTAAAGGGCCAGAAGGTTGAGAACCACTGCCTTAGATCATTTGGAACTTGAAAAGCTTTTTGAAAATTTGATTTTTGCTTGCTGTTTTATTTTTATTTTATATAATAGCCATGTATTGAGTGCATACTCCATACCAAGCATAAAATGCTAAGCATTTTATATATAGTATATAAATGATATATATTATATGGTATCCTGTATAATTAAAGCCTAATATGCTAAGTGTCCGACCGTTTGTTCCACCATTCAACCAGTCGCTATGATGCACACTGACCACCAGGGGGCAGACGCTCTGACAGGTAGGTTAGCTTGCTGCTGGGGTCTGGCCGATCAAGACTGGGCAAGACAGGCTGGACACGCCCTGGACAAATCCATGCACCGGGCCTCTAGTATAATATATAATATGTGAAACAAGATCTATGATAAATATATGTATGTATTTGAATGAGTTCATTCAAGTGTCAAGGCACTCTGGCAAGTAGGTAGTATTATTCCTGTTGTACTGGTGAGAAAATTGAGTTTGAATAATTTGAATAGGAGATTTGTATGACTTGCGGTGTGTTCGTGGATTATAGATAGTATAAGCACATGAATACTGCTATGCCATGTCAAAATCATGGATGGCAATGAGCCAGTAACATGAATAGGTTTTAGGATGTATGTTTGTCCTTTTGCTACGGAGCAAATACTAAATGTTAGACTTATACTCTATGGGTATGCATATCCAACAGCTGTTATCAGGCCTTGGATAATTTTGTTTATCCAAAATACTTTCAAAAGTTATAAATCCCCTCCCCTCCCCAACACACACACACACACACACACACACACACACCACATATGGCTTTATTTATTGATGGCTGTTTTACAAGACACATCCAGACAAACTTCTCTAGTAACAAAGTACAGACATGATCCCTGAAAGTATAGTGTTTGTTTTACAAGACATAATGCCATGTCAAGTTGACGCCTAGCATTTCATTCTTGTTTGCCAATCGAGGCCTGTAAGTGCCCACATGCATTGAGGGAAGGACTCCGGAGAAGCTAGGAAGACAACAGAGCATCTCAGGACAGATACCAGTCTGTCTTCTTGTCTTTCGGATCCTTTGTCATTTGAATGACAGTTGCTGTGTTATCTAAACCTTCCTTAGCATCCACTTTCTCAAAAGAAGAGTCAGCATGTTGGACCTCTGGACATTTGACGGCCCTACCAGTGCCCCCGCAGTAGCTTCAGTTGCTATGCCAGTTGCAGTCATTTAGAAATAGGCAGGAGCAGCCCTTGTTTTGCCTGCCATCTGCCTGTTTTGCACATTGGAGCTCCTGGCAGGCATCTCCATGCATCCCAGATGGAGGGAGAGCGTGCCTCTCCCATGGCCCTGAGGTTAACTGTTCTCGGAATTGTTGATCCTCCTGCCCATCTTCCTGGCTCATGTCAGGCCCACAACTGGGAAGAAGGAACTGAGACTCAACACCTGTAACCGAATTCCTTTTGTTTCCCCTAGGGAAGACTGATGCCTTTTCATCTAGAACTGGCTGTCACCTGCTGAGATCCAGGGAGTGTGCGTACCATGGCCCGCATCTCCTGTTCATTTGTCAGACTCCTCCCACTGAGAGGGTGGGGTGAAGAACACATTTGGGCCTTCCTGAGTGATCTGTGCCCTGAGCACAGCGCTCTTGATTCTATTGCATGCACAACCCAGCGGATTAGGAGCCCCGAAGGGACGTGCGCTTTCTGTTAAAACTGCTCTGGTCCTTATCTTTTCTTACCAGATTCCAAACTTTGTTTTAAAGGGGAGGGTTTAAAATTGGCATTCTGTAAGTAAAATTGGTCAGTTTCTCTTGGTTTTGTAGAATACTCGTACCTGTTTATTGATGTGGATAATACTAAATATCTTAATTATTTAAATTGTATTGTTTCTGAGAAGTTGAGGGATTCCTGTATACATTTACAATGTAATGACTTTTGTATTTTATTTTTCAAAATAAAAGCTTTAAGTGTGAAGCATCCTGGCAGTTTACATATTTTCATTACAAGATCTTTGATTCAGTTTAAAGTGAATACTTCTGCCAGGCCAATTCATTGTTCAGCACCTTCAAAATATCTCTTGAATCCATCCCTTTCCCTTCAACTCCACTGCCCCACCCTCATCTATCACCATCTATCACCTAGGCTATTGCAGTGTACAGCCTCCTAACCAACACCCTATCCCTCCTCTTGCCCCCTCAAATTCTGTTCAGCACAAGGCAGAGTTTTAAAATGCATATCTGGCCCTACGTGGTTTGGCTCAATGGATAGAGCCTTGGCCTGCAGCCCAAAGGGACCCGGGTTCGATTCCAGTCAGGGGCGCCTACCTTGGTTGCAGGCTGCTACTTGGCCCAGGCCCCTGGTTGGGGCGCATGCAGGAGGTAACCAATCGATATGTTTCTCTCACATTGATGTTTCTCTCTGTCTTTCCCTCTCTCTTCCACTCTCCGTAAAAATCAGTGGGAAAATATCCTCTGGTGAAGATTAACAAAAATAAAATGAAGTAAAATAAAATGCACATCTGGGCATGACCCTCCCACTTACATTCCATTTAGAATAGAATCCAGACTCCTGCCGAGATCCAGCTGCTGCCCTCCTCCCCATGGAGTTGCAAGCCAATCTCTTCCACCTTGCCTTTGTGCTCCAGCATTCTCTGCCCCCTTTGATTTAAAATAAATACTGCTGCCAGATCAATTCTTTGTTCAGTACTACCTCCTGTCACTCCTTTGTTTAAAAGCCTTCTTTGATTCTCTAATGCTAACACGTTACATTAAACTATTCTGCCTCCACAATATAGCCTCACTACTCCCTGGGTACAGTATACTTCCTCCCTGTCTCCTCACATACCCTTCATTTTCTGCTTCTTCCAGATGCCTATCAGCCCACTCCTCTCCCCTCTACCTGGGAAATGCCAGCCTCATTGAGGACTCAGCTGGCTTAAGTCCCATTTCTTGCTATTCAACTGCTCCAACCACCAAATAGCAATAAAAACCAGCATTAGCTTAACTTTCCTTTTGCTTATTTTCTGTGTTAGTCTTACGTCACCGACTTTGTAGGGGAGAAGTCACATATTCCTATAGAGCCTATCAGAATGGGAGGGAAGGACATATTCAACTAACCCAGCCTGACTCCAATACTTGCCTCTAAGGGACATGTGCTTTTTATTCCCACACCTGTCCACTTTGCACGGGTGGGAGTATATTGAACAGGAAGAGGACAGAGAACCATGCACAGAATGGTTGATTCGGGAAAAGGACGCCACTGTACAGCTAGCCTGGAGAAGCACACGCTGTGGGCTCTCCATCCTTACTGGCCTTCCTTCTCTCACAAAGCTCTATTTCCTTTATGGCTGTGAAGAAAAGCGTCTCTGTGCCACATGACATCTTCGACCACCTTCCTGAAGTTGCCTGTATTTGTGAAATGTGATTTGATGGAATCAATTTGAACTCCTGTTGAACAAATGCAAGATGGCTGGAGTAAAATTTTAAAAGGAGGTAACTGGATGAAGGATCAGAGTGGACGTGTGACCTGTGACTATGGGAGGGCTTCCTGGAGCCACCATAGCCATGGCCACAGCCAGTGGTGAACCCGGGGAGTCAGGGAGAAGCCGGTGTCCTTAGTGGCCATGGCAGAAGCTTGGAGAGAGCATCAGCCAGTGGGAATCATAGACTTTTAAAATGAGGGGGAACCTTAGTAACCAGTCAAGTAACCATTCCGGTAACCTTTATCAAGAGCGTATCATGGTGCAGGCCCTGTGATGACCTCTGTACATGTTTAAACTCATTTAATTCTCATAATTACCATCTGAGATAATTTTACAAACACTGGCTCAGGGAGGTGACACACCTAGTGCAGCTAGTAAGTGACAGAGTCAGGATACAAATACTAGCAACATGGTTCCAGGGCGTACACCCTTAACCACTACCTCTCAATCATCATCTGTATTTACACTCGAAAAGAAAATTGTCATGAGCATCGAGTGACAACTGTTTAAGCACCTCCCTTGTACTTAGTAACCTGCTAGGTGTAATTAAGAGTGGGTGTGCCAAATAGTGTAGGCAGATCACTGCGCTTGGGAATTTATGGTCTTGGTGAAAATCAAGAAAAATGCACATGAAACAATTCTTTCAAGCTCTAACAAGGCCTATAAAGCCTGGCTGGTAGGTGATAGATACATAATGGTCTAGGCAAGACTCCATTTAGTGTTACCCCCAAGTCTGCATTTCCAGGGAGCTACGGATTCTGGCCTTTTCTCTGGCAAGGTCAGTGCTTTCACATTGAGTTCCCTTTGTCACCACTCAACACAGTCCTCTGCAGGCACTTTAGGCTTTGCATAAAGCACTTCCTTAGTTATTCTGAATTGGGCAAAAGAGATTATTTTTATTCACTTTGGGTTTAAGTCCTAACAAAGCAATTCATTGAGGTGTGTGTGTGTGTGTGTGTGTGTGTGTGTGTGTGTGTGTGGTCTTGTTAGACATGAAAATAAATGACTTTGACTCTCCCTTTGGGGTTTATTGATTATTACTGAAGATCCAAAATTGAATCATTTTTCACAATAAAACCACTATTTTTGTTATATGCTGTAGAAATGGCTTTGTGGCCTTACCCTGAGAAGGCAAGCCTAAAATGCCCTCTATTGGTCTAACATGGAATGACTGTTAACCATATGAAAAAGTTTAACATTGAAAGCAATAAGGGGAAATATACCACAGGGTATGCAAAACTTTCTCTGCAAAGATGTCTATTGCAATGTAGTTTATAGAAGCAAAAAATTAGAAACAACCTAACGAAGGGGGGATTGGTTAAATGAATTATGGTACATTCACAGAATAGAATATTCTTCAGCTTATAAATATGAAATTGAAAAAAAATAATATCAAAAATATGTGTTACAGTAAATAAAAATCTGAGCTCACAAAGCTGTTCATTATGATTCCATTTTTATTTAAAGAGTAGGTTAAAAAAGTAAGTAGGCTATCTAAATTGATAGACAACAGAAGGGACATATGCCACAATGTTAGCAGTGTTATCTCTTCCTGGTGGAGTTGTGGGGATTCTTGTTTTCTTCTTTCTGCTTATTTTCTAGAGCTGCTACAATAAATGTGAGTTACTTCTGCAAATAAAAAGTAGAAAACAATGAGAGTTTTTGTTTAAACAAATAAAAGATTGAATCCTCCTAATCGTATAACTTAAAAACACTCACAAACGGGGGGCTAGAACAATGCAGTGACATATTCACAGCTACATATCTAGTTAACATTGACTCTCAGTTCACTTATTTTGTGATAAATCTCATTATTTTAGCAATTATTTTTATTTAAAAATTACTACTATTAATAATCTGAAGCCCTTGCCAGGTTCCAAGATACTCAGTTGTTTAGAGCATCGTCCTGATACATGAAGGTTGCGGGTTCTATCGCAGTCAGGACACATACAAGAAGCAACCAATGAGCTCTAAAATCAATATAAAAAATAGTCAGAAGACTTGAGTATTAGTTGTTCTTCAGAAATGAGTAACTTGGACTTGAACCAGAAATGAAGCAGGGTATCAGCGATGAGGACATTTAGTGGAGCACATATGAAAGGATCACAATGAGGGTAGCAGTGATTGATTTCTTATACAGGTCTAGGCAAACTACAACCGGTGAAATGACTCTGGCCACACCTATCATTTATGTCTTGCCGTGGCTGCTTACCCTCAACGGCAGCAAAATTGAGTAGAGACCAATGAATGGCCCGCTAGGCTGAAAATACTTACCATCTGGACCTTTGCAGGAAAGTTTGCTCCTGCCTCAGGATAGAGAATGTTTCAGCACACCTTAATGCTGCTCACCAACCAGGACTTTCAACGGGCAATTCTAAACAAATGTCAGAGTTAGGAAGCCCCTAAAAGGCAAGTTGTTTTTCCCAGATACCCTTTTACTGCCCCAGAGAAGGAGGCCCCTCCCAGCCACAAACCCAAGGCAGTTTCTAAGTGGTGGGGGGTGCCTGTGGGGAGAAAGTCTGAGGAATGGAAGAGGCCCCCAGAGATGGGAACATTAGAAGACAGACTGCAGGGGATTATATTCTCAGCTAACGTCTTCCTCCACTTGTTGGAGACCCATGGAGGTGACAGATATTGTAGCAGTGAGGTGCTTAACCCTGAGCTGAGAGAACAGTGGAAATGCTATACAAACTGGGCATGAAGTGGGAGGGAGAATTGGGAATGTGGCTCCAAGATACTCACCCGCCCACCAGTGGGATTTGACTATAATGCTTCCCGAGGTGACTGGAGACATAGGGATGAGAAATGAATAGGCAATAGTAGGCAACACAACTATAGACCTTCAAACCAGACTCATAAAACACTATTTTCATGGATTTATAGATGTGTTATTTTTGCATCTGTATTTTGTTATTTGTTTTATTTAATTAAATAATAAATGAAAATATAAAACAACACCCACCAAAAGCCTACATGTGAAGAACTTGGGATGAGAGCACTTTGGGGCCCATATCTTCTTCCTCAGTAAAGGTAGCCATGGTTAACAGTGTGCCCCCCAAACCAAAGAGCCCTCCCTTCATGTTCTGCTCTGAATAAGACCCCTAGTACCTCTTACAACTTGAGGGAAGCCAGTCCCCACAGCCCAGGGATGACAGCATCCTGAAATTCTCTACCTTTAAGATATTAATAACAGCAATCCATGCTTCTGTCCTATATAATAAAAGGGTAATATGCAAATTGACCCTAACAGCAGAACCACTGGGAATGACTGGTCACTATGACACACACTGACCACCAGGGGGCAGACGCTCAATGCAGGAGCTGCCCCCTGGTGGTCAGTGCGCTCCCACAGGGGGAGCTCTGCTCAGCCACAAGACAGGCTGATGGCTGCCAGCACAACGGTGGTGGCGGGAGCCTCTCCCCACTCCTCAGCAGCGCTAAGGATGTCCGACTGCAGCTTAGGCCTGGTCCCCACTGGCAAGTGGACATCCCCCGAGGTCTCCTGGGCTGCCAGAGGGATGTCTGATTGCCAGCTTAGGCCCAATTCCCCAGGGCGCAGGCCTAAGCCAGCAGATGGACATCCCCCAAGGGGTCCCAGACTGCGAGAGGGCACAGGCTGGGCTGAGGGACCCGCCATCCCCCCCCCCCCCCCCCGCCCTGAGTGCACAAATTTTTGTGCACTGGGCCTCTAGTATACTAATATTACCAATTAAACACACGAGAAACAATTTTATGGAGAGAGGTAATTATTTTTATTTAATATATATTTTATTGATTTTTTACAGAGAGGAAGGGAGAGGGATAGAGAGTTAGAAACATCGATGAGAGAGAAACATCGATCAGCTGCCTCCTGCACACTCCCCACTGGGTATGTGCCTGCAACCAAGGTACATGCCCTTGACCGGAATCAAACCTGGGACCCTTGAATCTGCAGGCCGATGCTCTATCCACTGAGCCAAACCAGTCAGGGCGAGAGAGAGGTAATTATTTGAACATGATCATAGTACAAATTTCTTTCATGTATTCACCTATTGAGTTACCATCACATGCCAAGCATTTTACTGGGCCTTGGAGATATTACAGAGATAAATAAAACAGCAAAAATGATGCCCTCACCCTGCTTTTTGACATCCAGGAAAGTAGAACTCAACACTGGGACCTCTGCTACCATGACAGCTGAAGGAAAAGTTTTAACACATCCACGTCCAAGCTGGCCTGCCAAAAGAGACAGAGCATGGCCTCCAATTCAGTGTTCACTGTCCCCCTTCCACTCCCAAGGGCATTGATCTGCTGGGTGAAAGTTGGCTTCCATAGCTGACCCAGCTTTCACCAAGCAGAATGCAAAGTACTCTGGGGAAAATAGCTCTAGACGGCAGCTTCTAGTATTCAGTGAGGCACACTTAAACGGGGGTGAGAAACAGGTGAGAGCTCATCTGCAACAAGCAGACCTTGGGGAGAGAAGTCCAGGCTAAGGAATAGCGGTGGTTAGTGAATGGGGGTGCACCAGAGGCTGGGCAGAGAGAGCTGAGCTGGGCTGAGATCAAGTGGGCCTTTAGCCAAGCTTTTGTGCCTTGGGAAGCTGCTGGCAAATGATCTCCTCGAAGCTGGGGGAGCAAAGGAAGGCCAACCCTCCAACCCACCCGCTCAATCATGATATTTCTCCCTTTGTACCTTATGGATGAGGAGCAAGGAGTTGAGGAAATTGGGGAAATCAAGGAGGATGAAACATTGGGAGGGAAGATGCTGAGTTAGGTTTTGGACATGGTAAGTCTGAAGTGCCCTTGGGGACATCCAGTTCTAGTGTCAATAGTTTTATGTCCGACAAGGATCTGAAATTCAAGAGAAAGCTGGGTTGGAAATTTAAAGTTGGGAATCTTTAACGTGGTTGGAACCACGGGAGTAGACGGAATCATCTTGAGAGCATATGTAGAACAGGAAAGAAGCAAGCCAAGGACTAATTTTGGGATCCCACACCACTGCAGAGGAGTTGGAAAAGGGATGGGGAGCAGAGGAGAGCCAGAAGTGGGCCATGAAATTTAAAGGAGGAAGGAGGTTTAAGAGGGAGAGAAACTGGTCAGCAGTGGCATGCTTCTGAGAGTTCAAAAAGGACAAATCGTTTGACTTGGCAATTAGGAGGCCACACTGATCCTCGGGAGAGCAGTTTCCGTGACGTGATGGATCAGGAATCTAACTTGCAATGGTGATAAGGCAGTAGAGCAGTGGTTCTCAACCTTCTGGCCCTTTAAATACAGTTCCTCCTGTTGTGACCCAACCATAAGATTACTTTCATTGCTACTTCATAACTGTAATGTTGCTACTGTTATGAATCGTCATGTAAATATCTGATATGCAGGATGGTCTAGGGTGACCCCTGTGAAAGGGTCGTTCGACCCCCAAAGGGGTCGCGACCCACAGGATGAGAACCGCTGCAGTCGAGGAAGCAAGTGCAGACTATGCTGGTGAATATATTGACCACAAAGGGACAGGGAAAGGTGTGCTGCCTGGAAAAGGATGCAGAATTGAGGAAGAATTGTTGTTTGTTCTGATGGGAGAAACTGGCACATCGCATAGGCTACAGTACAGAGGGAGAGACTGAAAACCCAGGAGGGAGAAGTGTGAACTGATGGAGCACACACAAACCTGGACCAGCAGGAGCCTCACGAGAAGAAGTAGACTGAGACCCAGAGGAGAGACACATCTGTGCAAAGCTGGAGGGAAAGCGAGATTGTGCAGATACAGTTAACTGGCAGGGGAGCTGGCAGGAGATCGAGGGACTTCTTCGCGCCTGAGCCTCTGTTTCTTATGCAAGGAAAAGGCCAGATTGCCATTTGCCAGAAGGAGAGGGGCATTTCCTGGAGCGAGGAGGGGACTTGAAAAGAATGGTGATACTGGAAATAGAAAAGCGAGCTGTCGTGGGTGTTGACTAGGTTTATTGTGGTAATCATTTTGGGATATAGACACATAGCGAATCAATATGTTGTACACCAAAACTAGTATATGTCAATTAGATCTCAATTTTTTAAAAAATAAAGAGCCCTGGCCGGTTTGCCTTAGTGGATAGAGCGTCGGCCTGTGGACTGGAGGTTTCCCGGGTTTGATTCCCGTCAAGGGCACATGCCCAGGTTGTGGGCTCAATCCCCAGTGGGGGGCGTGCGGGAGGCAGCTGATCCATGGTTCTCTCTCATCATGGATGTTTCTATCTCTCTCTCTCCCTCTCCCTTCCTCTCTGAAATCAATAAAAATATATTTAAAAATAAAGAAATAAAGGAAAAAGAACTGTCTAAAAGAAACCTATGAACAGATGCCCCAATGGCACTATGAGTTCATCTCGCATTGATAGTGGCATCATTTCTCATGGTTGTGGTTCTCACCCAGAGTTAGAGCACAGAAGGCTGATGGGTTCATCTGAGGTTTTGGTTTTGTAGGGGTTGGGTTGGTGTTCCCTAGAGAGATGCTTAAATGGACACATAGGGTCTTGGTAGGAGAGGGGAGAAAATATAATTAAATGATTGGATACCTGAGAGAAAAGGGTAGGTGGGCAAGGGACTATCAGTCATAGGAAGCAGAAAATCAAGTAAACCAGGTTTGGGGAGATAGAGAGGGAAGGACAGAACCTAGTGATAAAAGATTGATATATTGGAGTTATAAACTTGGGGGGTAGAAGAGTTCTGGGTGCTAGCAAAACTTGTCCACGAAGTATTTGCACTTGGCTGTTTTCTCTTTCTTGCTGCCCATTCTCCCCTAACCCCACTCAGAACCAAACTTTTTCCCTCACCCCTTTCTGGAACAAGGATACTCTTGAAAAACTTTAAATGGTGGAGTGATGTGATCTGATATAAAAGATTTAAGTGAGACATAAAAATAAAGTTCATAGAACAACACTGAGAAATAATTTAACTATTCATCAATAGTGACATGGATAATATTCCATTCTTTTAAAGTCCCAAAACAGCTAAAGTTACACTGCATTGCCCAGGGATGCAGGCACATGTGGTTAAGCTTGGAAAACAAGAAAATGATTGTTAGAAAAGTGAGGACAGTGGTGACCTCTGGAACATGGAGGTGCCTTCATCAGGGAGGAGCCCTTGCCAGGGAGTTGGCAATGTTCTCTTTCTTAATGGTTAGATGGGTATCTCCTTTATAATTCTTCTTCACACTGTACACATATGATTTTTCACTTTTCTACATCACATATCCCAAGTCAAAAGAAAACATGCATGAACTGACACATGCCATTTTTAGGAGGAAGCGGAGATTAGGAAGGCGTATGCAGATACAATTGTGTTTGTAATATTGTGCTTTATTTTTTTAATGGTTTATTAATTTTTCAATTACAGTTGACATACACTATTATATTAGCTTCAGGTATAAAACAGTGATTACAAATTTATATAACTTATGTACAAGGTGGTCACCCTGATAAGTCTAGAACCCCCATACATAGAAATTACAATATCATTGACTATATTCCCCACGCTGTACTTTACTTCCCCGAACTGTTTTTGTGACTGGTAATTTGCACATATTAACTTCGTACCCTTTTTTCAACCATTCCCCACCTCCCTCCCTTCTGGCAACCATCAAAATGTTCTCTGTATCTATGAGTTTGTTTCTGTTTTCTTTGTTCATTTGTATTGTTATTTTAGATTCCCTATATAAGTGAAATCATACGGTATTTGTCTTTCTCTGACCTATTTTATTTAGCACAATACCCTAGACTTATCCATGTTGCGGCAGATGGCGATAGTTCATTCTTTTTTACAGCTGAGTAGTATTCCATTGTATACGTATGCTACTTCTTCTTTAGCCATTCATCTATTAATGGACACTTAGGTTGCTCCTATATATTGGCTACTGTAAATAATGCTGCAATAAACACAGGTCTACATATGTCTTTTCTAATTAGTGTTTTGTGTTTCTTGGAATAAATATCCAGATGTGGAATTGCTGATTCAGTCCTCTGCTTCATGTAATTTACTCTTGATTCCCTCTAATGTATTCTTTTAAAATATTTTTATTACTTTTTAGAGAGAGAGGGGAAGGGAGAGGGAAAGAGAGAGAGAGAGAAACATCATGTGAGAGCGAAACATCGATTGGCTGCCTCCTGCACGCACCCACTTGGGATTGAGCCTGCAACCCAGACGTGCCCTGACTGGGAATCGAACCAGCAATCATTCGGTGCACAGGACAATGCCCCACCAACTGAGCCACACCAGCCAGGGCCCCTTGAATGTATTCTTCATTTCAGTTATTGTATTCTTCATTTCTGACTGGTTCTCTTTTATGTTTCCTATCTCCATCTTTATGTTTCCTGTCTCTTTCTTAAAATTCTCACTGACTTCATTTACTCTTCCCCTAAATTCATTGAGATCCTTATAACCAGGATTGCTTGTCTCCATTTTGTTTAGTTCATTTTCTAGAATTTTGTTCTGTCCTTTCATTTGGGGAAGGTTTCTTTGTCTTTTCATTTTGGCTTATTCCCTGCATTTGTTTCTATGTATTAGGTGCACCTTTCACAGGGGTCGCCTAAGACCATCCTGCATATCAGATATTTACATTATGATTCATAACAGTAGCAACATTACAGTTATGAAGTGGCAACGAAAATAATTTTATGGTTGGGTCACAACATGAAGAACTGTATTTAAAGGGCCAGAAGGTTGAGAATCACTGACCTAGTATGTCTCCCAGTCTTGGTAGAGTGACCTTATATAGTTGGTGTCCCGTGGTGCCCAGTGGCATATCTCCCTGGTCACAGCTGCTCCAGGCGTGTCTCTTGTGTGTGCCTCCTTATTGTAGTTGAGCTTTAATTGCTGTTGGAATGTCAATGGGAGCGACTGACCCTCAGGCTGACTGGGTGTGAGGCCTGGCCATGACTACAGTGGAGGACTGTCGTGCAGGGGCTGACCCCATGGAGCAGGATTCCATTTAGAGGGCTCTGGTGTCTGCCAAGTCCACCCTTTGGTTGTGTTGTTTGTGGAGGTGGTTGGCCGTTGCTCTGGCGGGGTGTGAAATTGGCCACCAGGTGTATTGGTACTGGGGCCTCTTGGAACGGGCTCTGGTGTAAGCCAAGGTGAGCTACTGCCTGTGCCTGGTCTGGGACCACCTGGTATAAGTTTCCAAGTTCTCTGCAGATGGTTTTCATTTGTGCTGGGCTTGGAGGCACCTGAGAGAGACTAAGATGCAAACCGATGCTGGCTGCAAACTATGCCAGGCTTGGGGATGCTTAGCAAGAGATATAGGGCATGATGAGGCCAGGACTGCTTGTTTGCAGTTTTTGAACCTTTGAAAGATTTTTAGGAAAGTCCAAAGCGTGAGCAAAAACAGGCCGTTTGCATGGAATAGCTGTTGGCAGCAGCTTGGGTGGGCCTGCAAGTTGGGTGGAGTGGGGTCTCTGGGAATCACCAGGGCAGGGCAAATGGTGTTAGCCAGGTTGATGGAGACTCAGGCCTGGCACCTGCCTGTGCCTGCAGGATGGGTGAGGGGAAGGCTCAACAAAGGAATAATGATGGTTGCCAGCACTTCTCTTTGGGAGAATGCTGCCCTCCAGTCCTTGCCCTAAAGCCAGACAATTTAGTTCCTCTCTGTATGTCTCTGGTGCTTTCCAAGGGGCTGCCCCAGTGCTGGAGCACAGATTGAGTGAGTCTGTCAGTGAGTAAGTCTGTGCTTGGGCCCTTTAAGAGGAACGCCTGGGACTCCAGCAGCTTCCGTCTCACTCAGCCATAATCCCTGCTGGTTTTCACAGCTAGAAATTAAGGAGACCTTTATTCCCAGCACTGGGAGCCCAGTGCGGGGCCAGGACCCCTCTCTCCTCATGGGGTGCCTTTGAGGCTGAGATATCCCTTTGATTTTAACCACCACACCTGGATGTAGGACCAGCTCCCTCACCATCTCCGCCCCACCTACCAATTTCCACGTGGCTTCTTCTGAATATCCTTAGTTATAGGATTTCTGTCCAACTAGTCTTCAGGTGGTTGTTAATGATGGTTGTTCTGTAGTTTAGTTGTAATTTGATGTGGTTGTGGAGAAGGTAGGCGCAACATTTATCCACTCAGCTATCTTGACCGGAAGTCTCCCCAGTTTCTGAGTACATGGGTTTTCATGTATCATATCCATAATTGTTTATATGTCTAAAATACTTAGGCCCTGACTGGTTTGGCTCAGTGGATAGAGCGTCGGCCTGCGGACTCCAGGGTCCCAGGTTCGATTCCAGTCAAGGGCATGTGCCTTGGTTGCGGGCACATCCCCAGTGGGGGGTGTGCAGGAGGCAGCCGATCGATGTTTTTCTCTCATCGATGTTTCTGACTCTCTATCCCTCTCCCTTCCTCTCTGTAAAAAATCAATAAAATATATTTAAAAAAAATAAAATAAAATACTTAGATAAAAATTAAAACTAAAAGAAGATAATGTGGAAAAGAAAATACATGCTTTTGTTCCTACTTTCATTTCCTTTATTGTTAAATTATTTATTCAATACATTAAAATCAAGAGAGAAAATTCAGTAGCTGAATTGGTACTTTGGAGATTTGTCACATTCAAAAGTTCTTTTCTTTGAGAAGGCATTGGAAATAGAATCCAGTTTATGAATCTCAGGGCTTGATGCCTGTAGAACTATTTGTTCAGTTGACTCTTGGAAAAGTAATCCCAGAGTTATAACTGCCTGTATTCAGAGAGCATCCCCCACCTCTGCGTGGGCATCCCTCCCTCAAAGGCTCACTGACTTTCCCTTCAGGCCTCATGTGAACTAGCCTGGAAGTCATTCCACTGGGAGGTGGCGATAGCAGCTGCCAGCAAACTGCCCTGCTTTCCCAGGAAGCCTGCTCCAGCCCTTTCCTACTCACTCAGCAAGTCCTCATTCCAGGCTGCCGACCTTGGGTTTCTCCCTACTGTGTAAACACACCAACTGGGGAACTACATTCCTGAAGGAAATTCTGGCAGAAATGGAAATGAAAACTCCAACACATTCAGCAACCTACAACTAACTGCACATGGACTTTCCCATCTCCTGAATCTCTGGGTTTCCTTCTCATTTTCTGGATACAACTCTGATTTAAGGTGTCGGAATAAATGTCTCCTTGCCAGCCCTTAGTTTTATGGTTTTCTCATATGGATTCCTAGGGAAGGAGAGGCCATCTGGCAGGGTGGGTAAATGGAAGGAGGCTGGTCCAGGTAACGCCTTGTTAAGTTACTTAATGAACCAACCCAATATCTACTCAGACTTTTTGTTATGCAAGATAATATAATTCTTTTATTAATTAAGTCACTGTTGGTTGAGGTTTCTGTTACAGCGGAGACATCCTAATTGTCGTAGGATGAAAAGCAATTTTTGTCATAGATTTTTGTTGTTGTTATAGATATTTCCGAGAAAGGCTGGAATGGTAGTGATAGATAGAAGGCCTCTGAGGGCCAGAGTGGTGCTGCTCAAAGTGTGATTCAAAGGCCTGCAGCGTCAGAGTTACCTATCGGTTTGTTAGGACTGCAAATTCAAGGGCTACCTCCCAGACCTACCAAACCAGATTCGCTGGAAGTGGGGCTGGGAATCTATATTTTAACAAGGTCCCCTTCAGCGATTTTGATGCAACTGAAGTTGGAGAAAACACTAGCCTAGGAGACACCTACAGCTGGGAGTGTGATGGGTCCAACAGAGGAAGTGCTGTGCCTCTAGCTCATTACTAACCTCCCAGATGCTGATCTAATCCTCTGGGCCTCATCTTCCTTTTCTGTCACAGTAATGTGAGAATCAGATGAGGAACTGGGTGTAAAAATGGTTTGAGAGAGCTGAAACCTTGGTCCCTAGGAGCATCCCTGAGCTGACCCAGCTGTACCAGCGAACACAGCATCCAAGGCTGCAAACAGATGTGGAAAAGGCTGGACCCCACCCCACCAGCCTGAGCTTCTTTGTGTAGGACCTGTCTCCATCTGTGTGTCCAGATGGAACTGGCAGGGAGAAGGTGGATACTCACTTGTCATTTTTAATTGAACTCAGTTGCCCCTATTTTGAGTTTTCTTTTTTGGACTCCTGCAATCAGGAAGAACAGGAACCCTCTGTGTCTTACAACCTCAGTAACCTCAGCTGTTTCCTCCCACCCCACCTCTATTGAAGTGAGCCACCCCCTCCTACCCCGGGTTCCCCTAACTTCCACACCTGAGGGGACACAGGACCCAGGACCCTGGAAGCAGACGAAAGACTACCTCTTGAGCCCTTCTGCCTCTCAAGTTACTAGGCGCTGCCCCCATTTTGGTGTTACCAGACGGAAGGGGTCCATTTGCCTGTGCGCATCAAAGCCCAATAAGACACAAACAGGAGTTTGCAGCCACGAAAGTGAAGATTTATGAAGGAGATGGCACCATGCCCGGAGTCACAGATAGCTAACGCTTAAAACACTGGCTCCCCTGTGGCTTTTAGTGGGCGGTTACATAGGGGAAAAGTCATTAATCCATGATGAAGGGAGTTAAGTTAGGGTCACGGTCAGGGTCAGGGTCAGGGTCGTGGTCTCTACTGATGGGTCAGGCGAGGGCAGCGGGTAATTGATCATTGCAGCTGGTCTTGATGTCAGCCATGGCCTTGATTCGTCTTGTTTTGCAAGGATTCCCTGGGTGGGCTGTTCTGGCGCCGAAACAGCGAAGGCCTAGATGTTATCTCTAGTTTGACCAAAACCCTTTCTCTGTGGTCAACAGGCCGAAGCGCTGAATGATCCAGCAAGTGAGAGGGAGGTGAGTCAGGGCGCTGTGAGGCCAATTTGAGTCAAAGGGAAAACATAAAAATAAAAGGACAGATGAAAGAAAATAAGGTTTCTACACGGCGACCCCGGAGCCACCCGCTGAGCCAACCATTAGGCCCACTCCGAGGTGGTGCCCCCACTCAGAGGCGGTGCCTCCCGCTGCTTGGGGGACCAGTGATGGAGAGAAGGCGTGTCCGCAGGTCAGAGGGCCAATCAGAGCAGGACAGACAAGCCGGCCGGCCCCAGTAGCCACTCAGGCGCGGGCTGACCGCTCTCCCTGCCCTAGGACTGGGCAAGCTTCCTGCCAATCAGGGGCGGGGCCAGCGGGGCCCGGCCAGTAGCGGGAGGCGGTAGCGTCAGGCGCCCAGCTGGTGGTCCCCGCGGTGGCCCGCTGCCCGGTCCGCAGGCTGAGGGAGCGGCGGCCCCAGCCCCCCGCGCCGCGCTCTCCGCCCCACCCCGCTCGTCGTCGGCGGCCTCGCGTCATGCCAGGCGCTGCTCCCCGCTAGCGCCGCCGGGTCCGTTGCCCGCCTGCCCGAAGCCGCGCCCACTACCCAGAGCCAGAGGGATGGTGGTAGTCACGGGGCGGGAGCCAGACAGCCGTCGCCCGGACGGTGCCATGTCCAGCTCCGACGCCGAGGACGACTTTCTGGAGCCGGCCACCCCGACGGCCACGCAGGCGGGGCACGCGCTGCCCCTGCTACCCCAGGAGGTACCTGCACGGAGGGGGTTGGGGGAGGAGCGCAGGGGGATGGATCCGCAGGTGCTGGGCAGAGCTGACCTTGGGGTGTCAGCCCGCTGGGTTCGGGGATCCCGGGTCGGGCTGAGGGCGGCTCCAGAGGGGCTGTCCCCTCCCCCGCCTGTAAAATGCACCAGGTGTGTCTTCCCTGCCACAGAGGTCACCTGTCCCCGAACCCCTCCTTCCAGTATTCACTGCCAGGCAGGTTGATTTAGTCCGTGCAAAGGGGACCTGGGAGCCCCAAGAGATGATCGTGCCTCCGAGAAAATCCAAGAGGCCTTGGTGGTCCCCCAAACCCCGTGTCCGGCTGCCCTGACAGTGGAGTAAAGCACTGTGTGCAGGTAGAAAGCAGGCCAGTGGTTGGTGTGTCCACCCTCATCCAACAGCTCCCTGGCTTTCCCTCACCAGCTGCCGTGCTGTGGTGCCCAGTGGCTTCCCCTGGCCTTCGTGTGAATGACAGTATCATAGTAACACCTGGAATGACCCGTAGGAAGAGGGAAGAGTAGGAGAGGTTGGCACTGCAGGGCCCTGAAGAGAGAGACTAGAAAGGAGGAGGAGCTGAGGGAGTGTCAGATGTGGGAGAATGTGATGTGTGGAACCTGGAGGATGGTCAGCGCCCCAGAGGGGCTGGGCTGGGCTAGGTGAGGCTTTGGGGAACCAGACAGTGTTATTTGGGGGCTACAAGTCCATAGCGTTAACATCAGGGGGCCCTTGTGAAAATGAGCAAAATTCTAGAAGTCCTCTTTGCAGTTGGGAAAAAGGAGCCATTAGAGCAGCGGTTCTTAACCTGTGGGTCGCGACCCCTTTGGGGGTCCAACGACCCTTTCACAGGGGTCGCCTAAGACCATCGGAAAACACATATATAATTACATATTGTTTACAGTAGCAAAATTACAGTTATGAAGTAGCAACGAAAATAATTTTATGGTTGGTGGTCACCACAACATGAGGAACTGTATTAAAGGGTCGCGGCATTAGGAAGGTTGAGAACCACTGATCTAGAGACACGGTGGTACTGTTTTTGTGTGCATTGTCATTGGGGGTCCATGTGGTTTGGAGGAAAGAGTACAGGACTCAGAGACTGGAGGCCAAGACTGCAGGGCCAGCGCCCCCACAGAGTACATGGCTCCATGGGAGATCTAAAACTGTTTTTTGGTTGCTTTCTCCTCTCTGCCTCAGTCTTTTCCTCTCTAATATGGAGCAAACACTTGGATTGGTATGAGATATCTTTGGTATGCACATAGATTATTTGAGTCCTTGCTATGCACCTAGAACAGCTTTAGAGGAGCTATAGAATGAGTAGAAGGCATTTCCTGTCCTTTGGGTGCAGAAGTGTAACTGCATATATACATGGAATTGTCGATACTTTTTCATTCACCCGTTCAGTGCATATTCGGGTGTTTACTGTGAGACAGGCACTGCGCAAGGCTCTGGGTAACTTTTATTTAATGTATATTTACCCTGCTTACTCACAAAGAATTTGAAAGCTGGGGAAAAGGACTTACTAAATAAATATACATAGACTTTCACTGGAGCCTGAGAGATGTCGTAATATTGAAAAGTATGCACTGGGACAAAATGTTAATCTGGAAGAGGAGAGTTGGAAAATTAGAGAGAACTGCCCTTGTTTCTTTCAACATCATGAGCAGTGAAAGATATCAAAAAAGAAAAAGAACAGAAAACATCCCAAGCATTTTAGGGAGAACCTAGAGCAGTGATGGCGAACCTTTTGAGCTCGGTGTGTCAGCACTTTGAAAAACCCTAACTTAACTCTGGTGCCGTGTCACATATAGAAATTTTTTTATATTTGCAACCATAGTAAAACAAAGAATTATATTTTTGATATTTATTTTATATATTTAAATGCCATTTAACAAAGAAAAATCAACCAAAAAAAAAAATGAGTTCGTGTGTCATAGGTTTGCCATCACTGACCTAGAGCTTCTCAGGACAACGCTATCCCATCATTCCCTGTTCTTCACCCTGTCCTTGCCTCCAAAACCTTAGCTGGACTGGGACTCATCTCACACTACAGATGGAGAAGGAATTATTCGACAGACATCCACAAGCCCTGCTGTGGGCGGCCTCACGATTGGGAACAAGATACTGTTCCTGCCTCAGGAGCTTGGGGTCTAGAAGAGTGGGCCGCCAGAAGAAAATAAATCACCAATGTAGTGTGCTAGGCACTGTAATGGAGAAGAATGCGCCATACAGTGAAGGCAACAATGGAAGGAGTGTTTGGTTAACTGTCTTGTGAGCTGGCAAGGGACAATAGAGCAGAAATGCTCACCAAGTAGAACTTGAATAGAAGCTCTTAGAATGAGTGGCTGCTGCTAACCTATATGGTGCCTGGGTGTGAATTGGAAAAAGAACACACATCTGGGCTAGCAGATTACTCTCATCCAGGCACCTGCAGTGAACAGTGTACACCACCATGTGGGGCAATCGCAGCTGCTAGATGGGCAAAGGGATAGCGGTAAAAGCATTTTTTTTGTTGTTTTTTTTTTTTAATATATTTTATTGATTTTTTACAGAGAGGAAGGGAGAGAGATAGAGAGTTAGAAACATTGATGAGAGAGAAACATGGATTGGTAAGAGCATTTTGGACAGAAAAGACAGCATGAGCACGGGTACAAAAATGGTAAATTTGGGAAGTGAATGGAGGACAATGAAGGCTTTGAACTCTAGAGCAGAAACAATAGGATTGGGGTGGAGGGACCTGATTTAGGAGTTGTCAGGAGGATGGATAGGGCTTGGCAACTGGTGCGTGCGGGGAAAGGGAGGAGAGGGGAGTGTTTCAGGAAGACTCCTGGGTTTTGGTTTGGGGTGACTGAGTGAATGGTGAGGCTTTGATCAGACCCAAGAAGACTGCAGACAGAGCAGCCCGGCTGTCATTTTTCTCGCCTGGCTGAACATGCAGCTGTTTTGTGTGGGTTTTTTTTTTTTTTTTTTTTTCAGTTTCCTGAGGTTGTTCCCCTTAACATCGGAGGGGCTCACTTCACCACACGCCTGTCCACCCTGCGGCGCTACGAAGACACCATGCTGGCAGCCATGTTCAGTGGGCGGCATTACATCCCCACCGATGCTGAGGGCCGGTACTTCATTGACCGGGACGGCACGCACTTCGGGTATGTTTCTCCCTCTACGATCATCTTTGTGGTCCTAGCAAATGAGGGGCCTGGGTGGGCATGGGGCTTTAGTATCTTCCGTAGAACCTAGGAGAGAACATATGGACAGAATTTAATAAATGTGTCTATTAAAATGGATCAAAATTTTTAGTTTCTTTTCCAGAGGAGACAAGGACAGCTGGAGAAATCTCAGGTAACCCACACTGGCTGGTTGTGATGCACCTGCTTCTATCCTACGTCATGTAAGACTGTGGAGTTGTCATCTTGTGGAAAGGAATAGGTGTGATCCCACCTAGAGGTGGGGAGCTCCAAAACAGCTTTTTGGAGAATACCCTCAGATCAGATTCCGGGGGTCAGCGTTGCCCTTAGGGAGGAAGCAGGTTGTGTGACAGTAGTTCCCTGACTTCTTTCAATAGATTAAAAAAAAAATGTTTTTATTGATTTTTTTAGAGAGAGAAGACGGGAGAAGGATAGAGCGATAGAAACATCGATGAGAGAGAAACATCATCGATCGGCTGCCTCCCGCAGGCTTCCCACAGGGGATCACAACCCAGGCATGTGCCCTGACCAGGAATCGAACTGGTAACCTCTTGCCTCCTGGGTCAATGCTCAACTGCTGAGCTACACCAGCTGGGCGTAGAAGTTTAAAACAAATAAACAGGAAAGGTGTGGGAAGGGCCAACAAAGGGTTGCCATCCTTCAATGTTGCCCAGAAAAGTTTCCAAAAAACAAAAGAACCTTCAATTATTACTGTCATTTTAACACTAAAACAGGGAAGCACAGACTCTCAAAAAATAGTCTTTCCCAAAAAAGGACTTCTGACAACCTTACACATAAACCATTTAAAGACTTTTTTCAGTTTCCTTGTTGGTGAAATGAGAAACAGTTATAGCAGCCCCGCAGGCCTGTCATGTGGATTAAATAGAGAGCCTTGGTGTGACCCCTGGCCTGGTCCATTCAGAGTGTATGGCTGAAGCTCTTTCCCCTTCAGTCTAACTTTGGAGATGACCGAAGAACGAGCGTGGTCCTTGACCTTGGACAAAACGACCAGGGAGGCAGAAACTCTCAATCACTGCACCTGTGATGGCCTCCAAGTAGCATTTCCCACATGGGGAGAAGGTCATTTTCCTCCTCAGAAAGGAGACTCTGGTCAGATAACTTGCTCTGAAGCATATGGGTTTCTCCGTCGGGTTGTCCGCAGCCTCCAGTGCTGAGAAAACAAAGTGTCACATTGCTGGGCAGAGCTATAAAAAGGTTTTTGTTTGCAGGCTGTTTGGGGGAGGAAAGCGCTGGCCCCAGCTGGCAGCTCCCACAACACTCGTGGCTGGGCCTTGCCCTAGGGATATGTTTTTCAGAGCTTACCAAGGTTTGCTTAAGATCCTGGAGGACCAGTGTTAGGAGGGGTCGTGGGGAGGGGAATAGGATTTGGCTTTAGCTGGAGAATGACAGAGCAGGCAAGGGTGTTGGGCAGAAAAGTAGGATGTTGTGGCATTTATCCTCAGACCGCTAGGCTCCAGTGGCCTATGATTCATCAGCAGCAGATGAAGTTGTTGAAAGACTCAGATGGCCCTAACCGGTTTGGCTCAGTGGATAGAGCGTCGGCCTGCGATCTGAAGGGTCCCAGGTTCGATTCCGGTCAAGGGCATGTACCTTGGTTGTGGGCACATCCCCAGTTGGGGGTGTGCAGAAGGCGGCTGATTGATGTTTCTCTCTCATCGATATTTCTAACTCTCTATCCCTCTCCCTTCCTCTCTGTAAAAAATCAATAAAATATATTTAAAAAAAAAAAAGAAAGACTCAGATGAAGTGTCCTGGCAGGGTAGCTCAATTGGTTAGAGCATCTTCCCGATACAACAAGGTTGCAGGTTTAATCCCCGGTCAGGGCACATACAAGAAGCAACCAATTAATGCATAAATAAGTGAAACATCAAATTGATGTTTCTCTCTCTCTGTAAAATCAATTTTAAAAAAAGACTCAGATAAAGTAAAATAGGAATTTAGGGCAGTTGCTGGGGTAAATTTCTCTGCTGGTGTAGCTCACACACCCCTAGCACCTGCCACGGAGACTGCTTGGGCCCCCACTTGGGACAGTTTCCCATTGTGATCAATGAAGAGCACTTTGGATTACAGTCTGGACCACTGTGGGTGTGGACTTGGAGTCAGCCGTTTCTGCATCTGAGCTTCTGGCTAATTGTGGCCCCTTGAGCAAGGTTGTTCCTTAACGTCTTTGAACCCCCACTTTTTTCCTCATTTATAAAATGGACATAAGATGGCACTTATCCCATAATAATATTATTGAAAGGATTCAGTGGGATAACACATAATAGTAGCTGACACGGATTAATATTTGAGTGTTAGCTGGTGTTGCATTATAGTCATAGACTAACTAGAGGGGTGACAGCTTAATCATGGAATTTACTCACATATCTTTACAGAAAAGCCCATGCCACACCGTCCAGTGATGGATGGGATTACTCTTAGCACTAAACAATTTGAAAAGAGCCCTAGCTGATTTGGCTCAGTGGATAGAACATTGGCCTGCGGACTAAAGGGTCCTGGGTTTGGTTCCGGTCAAGGGCACATTCCTGGGTTGTGGACTCGATCCCCAGTAGGGGGGCCTGCAAGAGGCAGCCGATCAATGATTCTCTCTCATCATTGATGTTTCTCTCCCTTCCTCTCTGAAATTAATAAAAATATATATTAAAAAAAGAATTTGAAAAGAGAATTAAAATAACTAAATTTTTAAGAAAATGCAGTATGTGATTTTTAAAAATTTCTCTTTATTGTTGAAAGTATTACAGATGTCACCCTCCCATTGACTCCCCTCTACCCTCCCACACCCAGGCCTACCACACTATTGTCTGTGTCCATAGGTTATGAATATTTGCATATAAGTTCTTTGGTTAATCTCTTTCCATCTCCCCCTCCCCCCTTCCCTCTGAGTTCCTGGAACCAGGATGTTAGGTTTAAGCATTTGACCTTCTCCATATAGCCACAGAATAATACTAATGGCAAGGATATGTAGAAGACGAACTTTTCTACATTGCTAGTGGGAATGTAAAATGCTACAGTCACTTTGTTAAACATGCACTATGACTGAACAATTCTACTTCCAACATCTACCCAAGAGAAATTGGTGCATGTGTTCACAGCACGTCTTATATGCAGGAATGTTCATCGTAGCTTTGCTCCTAAGAGCCCCAATTGGAAACTACTCAATGTCCATCAACAAAAGAATGGGTAAATGATTGTATGGGCAAAAGTAGGTTTACAGTTGTCCGTATGGAAAATAATATAAGAATAACAATAGGAAAATAAATTGTGTTTTGTGTACTCACAAATGTAAGCCTACTTTTGCCCAACTGTGTATATTAAGAGACTAGTAACCTTTCCATTATTCCTATATATACCTAATAATAATAATTGTAATTATAATAATGATACTGCTAGTAAGAACTATTAATACTTACTGAGGACTTACTCCGAGCCAGGTATTTTCTAAGCACTTTTTATATACTAACTCATTTAATCCTATAATATTATGGAGTAGTTTTCTTATTTTCCCCCATTTTACAGATGAGAAAATCAAGGCACAGAAAGGTTAAGTTCACATACCCAAGGTTACACAGCTGGCGGTCTGGTTCTAGATTCTGTGCCCTAACCACTATGTGGCACTGCCCAGTTCCATCAGCTCCTCACCAACCCTCTTTCCTTCCTGCTCAGAGATGTGCTGAATTTCCTGCGCTCTGGGGACCTGCCGCCCCGGGAACGTGTGCGGGCTGTGTACAAAGAGGCCCAGTTCTATGCCATCGGGCCCCTCCTGGAGCAGCTGGAGAACATGCAGCCACTGAAGGGGGAGAAAGTGCGCCAGGCATTTCTGGGACTCATGCCCTATTACAAAGGTGAGGGGTCAGGTCCTGGGACAGCCAGGGTACATGGGGAAGGAGGGTTGCAAGGCATCTGGCAGTGCCTAGCTCGCCACCAGAACAAGGTTCACGTGTATTACTTGAGACACGAGAGAATCCAACACTCTTTCTTGGTCCCACTGGGAAGATACAGGTTGGGGGGGGGGGGTCACCTTGCCTGTGACTGTCATCAAACCACATTTCAAAAGGATGGTCCTCATCCCATCCCCTTGACTTCCTTTTGCAGTGGAGAGCCATGATCCCTCTTTACCTTGGTGTCCTGCATAGGCCCAAAGACTCTCTTCCCCAGGAATCTGTCTCTTCCGACTTGGATCCTGCCATCACTGGGGCTCTCTGTGCCCTCCCACTGCCTTGCCCCACTCCCTACCTGTTAAGCCCCGTCCCAGTGATGGCTGCTGTATTCATCCCCATAGACCATTTGGAGCGGATTGTGGAGATTGCCCGGCTACGCGCAGTCCAGCGGAAGGCCCGCTTTGCCAAGCTCAAGGTCTGTGTCTTCAAGGAGGAGATGCCCATCACCCCCTATGAGTGTCCACTTCTCAACTCTCTGCGCTTTGAACGGAGCGAGAGTGATGGGCAGCTATTTGAGCACCACTGTGAAGTGGATGTGTCTTTTGGGCCCTGGGAGGCTGTGGCTGATGTTTATGACCTGCTGCACTGCCTGGTCACAGACCTGAGAGCCCAGGGCCTTGTCGTGGACCACCAGTGCATTGGGGTGTGTGACAAACACCTCATCAACCACTACTACTGCAAGCGCCCCATCTATGAGTTCAAGATCACGTGGTGGTGAGTAGTCCTGGTAGGGAATAGAGCCCCTTCAGGGAGGGTGTCCATTCCCCTTAGTGGATCTGGGAGTCAGATCCCTGGAAGGGCTCCTGACTGCCCCGGAACCTGCTGAGGTGAGGACTGAGCCCGGAGGCACAGCTCCAAGTGGACGGAGGTGCAGCTCTAGTCTCCCCTGCTATTTCTTGGGGTCAGGCTCAGGGCTTGTGGCCCACAGGATCCTGGTACCTGAACTTACCTGGCCTCTCCTCCAGGCAGGGCAGTCTTTACCTGAGGCCAATGGGTCTGGCTAGCTTGGGCTTGGCCAGGAAGTCCAGAGAGGTTTTGTTACTTTCTTGACTTTGCAAGAGAGTTTCTGCCGTTTTTAGAGCCACATTACCAAAATAAAATAGGCACAATCACTTCCTCAGCCCTGTGCAGGTGTTCCTTCCTTGTGCTCAGTGTATAGGTGTGGACATAGAACATGATGGGGGATTTTATCCAGACAGCCACTCCACAGTCTCTGGCTGAAGAAGGAGCACCTTCTCTCCCTCCTTCCCCAAGAAGAGTCCCCTACTTTGTTTGAAGATGTGAAAAGACTGTTTCCTTTCAAAATGTATTCACCACTTTTTGGAGATGTAACCATAGTTACCAAAACTATGCACCGGGTTGGCCTTAGAAAAGCACAATGTTTACAGCCCTGCTTTGGGCCTTGGCTTCTATCTTCCACCAACCTTCCTTGCTTGCAGGGTTATCTTCTCACAGGGCTGGATTATAAATTTGAGGGGCGCCTTTTGAAGATTCTCTAAGTCAAGCAGGCAAGGTGTCTACATCTGTTATCTTTGAGATGTCACATCCTTTTCTGGAGGCTCCGAATACCTCTTGGGCTGCCATTTCATCTGTCAGGATCCAGTTTGTGGTGAACCCTTTGATGGGAGCCCCCTCTTTAAAAAAAATATTTTTTATGTTTTAATTACGGTTGACATATTTTATTATATTAATTTCAGGTGTACAGCATAGTGGTTAGACACTTACCTACCTTACAAAGCACCCATCTGACATCAGTGATTACATTATTGACTATATGCCCTATGCTGTTCTTTACATCCCTTTGACTATTTTTCTTTTTTCCAATTACAGTTTACATTCAATATTATTTTGTATTAGTTTCAGGTGGAACCCTCTCTTTTTTAAACCTTGCTTTATCCCACTGACATTCTCCTTCTCGGAGAGTATCTGTCCTAGAGAAAAAACGGAAGGGCTGGGTGAGAGGCACTGCTGTCCCAGGGGCTGTAGGAAGACAGCAGCAAACCTCCGTGATGTTTTACTCCCCACATTTCAGAGAGAGAAAAAGATCCACGAGGTTCTGCTCCCACTGCGTTTCCTTCTCGCTCTGTGTGCAGCCTGGGGCAGCTAGTCAGGGTATGGACCTGCATCTCCTAAAGGAAGACTTTGCAGCACCAGTATTTGGAGTGTAGCATTTCTGTGCTGCAATAAGGGCTTCTCTCTGTACTCGTGATTGTACTTGGCTGTTTTGGGGTGTTCTTGTAGGGAGATTTTGTTATATGTGAAAAGCTGGTGAGGACAGCCTCACTGATCTCAAGTCTTACAAGACCAGATTGGTGATGTAGGGCAAGAGGGAGCCGAAAACATCTGCCTCCTTCTGAGAAGGCCAAGCCCTGGACCCTTGGCTGAATTCCTCCCTGAGGCAATGACCTCCTGGCCCCTGTGTGGGAACAGAGAGCCATGGCATGGCTTTACACTCTTATATCCTATTCTTACATGAGTGGAGCAGAGATACAGACGGAGATCTAAGAGGAAAGTGGTCAGTCTCCTTGGTTCCGAGATATGTATTCTTTCTATTGTTCTCATCCACAATGGATCGTCACGTTTCTGGAGCTGATGTCCCTGCTTGGAGTTCAGCTCAACAACATGCCTCTTGCCTTTGGTTTAAGTTGCTCTGATTGGTGTTACTGCCTAATACACGCTGTGGTTCAACCACGTTGATTTCTTGACAGACACCGAGGCAAGCTATTTAGGAGGAAGTCAATGTGAGTAGAGAGCAGATAATTAAGCCCATCGCTTTCAGTAACCCGGGCTTGACCCCTCCTCTTTCCCACCCCCAGCACAGCGCATCACAGTGCTTGGTCATTTAGCGTCTGTACATGCAAGACCCGAAGCAGCTGGTATGCTCAAACGCAGGTTTGCTAAAAACGGGCCCTGGAAGACTTGCTTGGGGCTACAGGGACGCTGTCCCCGTGCCTCTCATTAGAGACACCCATTTCTCTTTCCCTCTGCGATGTCCTCAAGGTCGTGTGCTCTGTGCCATTGTGCGGAGACCGGGTTCTAGGCCAGTAGACCAGAAAGAGCCAGGACACTGGCATCCAACTTAGAGCTCTTTTTAAATGGAGTGAACGCATTCAGTGGCCCAGTTTGGCCATTCTCTGATAAGAGGCCAAGGCCAGCCTGAACAGTGCTCTTGGAATTGGTGGTTTGTGGTGATGGCCTCCAAGTAAAGGTTGTCTCTGAGAAAGTGACTTCTCCCAGTTGGGTCCCTTTTTAACTCTAAATGGCCAGGCCCAGAGTGTAAGAAGGGTTGAATGCTTCTCTCTGATCGAAGGAAGGTATATTTTTATAGAATTCTTGTGCATAATGTCAGTAAATGCCTCTCACCCTGACAATGGACTAGATTCATCCTGCCGTGGGACAGGCCCTGGTTAGTGATGTGTCAAAGTGCTGCCTCTGGAGCTTCCCTTTTGACTTTGGGCACCTTCTCTCCCAGGTGCCATGCTCACTGGTTGGGAAGGTGGAAGTTTTAGGAGACAGGACTGTATGGTATAATGGGGGCCATAACAAAATTCAATAAAATACTTAATGGCAACAAAAAAGACGGGAACAAAACCACAGTGAACCACATTACGTCATCCCAGTGGAGGAATTCTTTGGGCAGTGCTCTAAATAGAAGAAATAGAGGGATCGTCACCATCCTTTTTCTACCTCTGGCTAGTTCACCAGGCTGTCCTGTGCTTAGCGTTTGGAAAGCAGTCAGTTGTGCTCTGAAAGCTTCTATTCTTTCTTCCCGGAGCTTAGGATATTCTGGGAACTGTCTGAGCCTCAGGCTAATCAGGTGGTACAATCTTGCTGTTCTGAGTTGCTCATTGGAGGAGTAGGAAACGGACTTTTGCAAACCACAAAGTGGGGTGAGCCTCAGTGTGTGATCTTGGTGTAAGCTGGAACCTGAAAGAGGCTTCAGATACACAACAAGAACAGAACAAAAACTACGCACACCGAGCAGTTTGATCCAGGTTAGAATTTCAAACATCATCCTTCTGCACACCTCCTGTCTGTATTTGAGTCTGATATAAGTGATTAAGCTTTCTTGGGGACCATTTTGCTGGGGCTCTTCATGAAGGTGGTGCCTGCCTCATGATCCTTAAGAGGGAGGCTTTAATCCATCAGAAGCTGGAGTATTGGGAACTGGGGTAGGAGAAGCACTTTCTGGAATAAACATATATGTATACATATGTTAATTGGGGGAAGGGTGGGGTGGCAGGGGGTTAGAGGAGTTGGGAACAAAGCCTGGGTGCAGTGATGAGTCTGGAGTGTGGGAGGTCACCTGGGCTCATTGTCTTCCTTCTGTATGGTGTTGGGTTTGTGTGCACAGTAAAGCACTTCCTGTGTTCTTTCATTACTTATCTGTGAGTGCTTTGGTACATGGAGCCTCAGTACCCTCACGTGGCATTAAAATCAACAATAAGAACCTGGGTGCTGTGCCTTTCTTTTTTAGAGACTTACTCTCATCCCTCCTTGGTCCCCCACTTTGCCAGCAAATATGTGTTGATTTCTCCTTAAAATGTGATATGTTTCGGGTTGCCACGCTTAATAAAACAGGCTCTTCCCTGAGATTGGCAGATGAACGTCTGCCCTGACTTGAAGTTAAAGGGGAATGGGCCCATGAAGGTTCTTCTGCAGTTCCTTTAGCCTTGTCTCAGTTCCAGGTAGGTGTGCACCTAGGCAGACAGCTCCGCCCTCTTCTGCTGAGAGGTCTCCATGGGAAGAAGGTAGCACAATTGTACAGTCTCTTGTATGGCTCACAACTACGTTAGTTAGGACCGAAGTCCCTCCTGTCAGTTCACCACTTTTTTCCAAGGGGGAAATAAGTGAGTCTAAGTGTACATGAGCCTCAGTGGTTAAGACCCTTACTTGAGGAAAATGGGTATAAGTTGCCCTTCCTCCAAAAGCAGAGTTTTGACACCTTCCTGGCTAATGAGTGTCTTCATCAAGAAGTCCCTTGGAGTCACTTCATGGATTAGCCCAGAAAGGTGAGTTCTGAAGTGTTCTGTTGCTACGCTACCCTCCAACTGATTCCCTTAAAAATGGTGAAGGGATTAAGCATAAAAGAAAAATACACAAAAATATGGTGGTTACCAGAAGGAAAAGGGGGCAGAGGGAGGTAGAAGAGGGTAAAGGGGGCAGGGGTAAATGGTAATGGAAGGAGTCTTGACTTGGGGTGGTGAACACACAATGCAATATAAAGATGATGTATTATAGAATTGTACACTTAAGTCTTTATTAAATAAAAAATCTGATTATTCTAACTTTTAAACAAAACACTGTATCATCTGTACCAAATGAATTCCTGACCTAATTACTGTGCAACACTCACATAGTAAGAATACACTAATAATATCTTACAAATTGGAAACTGAAGCTCACAGAAGTATAATTTCCCCAAGGGCACATAGCTAGTAAGTGGCAGAGCCAGGATGTAAACCCAGAGCCCTTTTCTGAAATCCTCATGGGTGTTCAACAGCAGAGCCTTCCCTTCCACTTGGCAGCTCAGTGTCCCACCTCTGAGGCTCAGGGCTTCACCCTGCCTAACCTATAAAGATTTGAAAAGCAAATAGTCTAGAAGGAATATTAGACTTACTTAGACCTGTGGGTCTCAAGTAGCCCTGAGTATTGAGATAATGGGGTCCCCAATGTTCACTAGGTGGTGAAGGCCCCTACTCATGGGACAATGAGTGGACGATGACTTAGCAGGTGAGTAATGATTCCTGGCTGGACACAGTGTAGTGGGATAATCCGGGACTGTGCCAGTTAATCAGACCCGTGCAGCCTACACATCTAATGACACAGATGTGCCATGCAGCTTGACCATGTGGGGAGGTACACCCAGGGTCATGGGCCTCCTTCAGGGGACCCCTGGTGTCAAGAGAATAATTGAATTGGAAACTCTAGCTCAGGGGACATGGTACGCTCATGGCCCTTGGACTCCAGGTCTCTACTCTGCCTGTGTTTTTTGTCATCATTTGGAAGATGATGACCTTTTAGCTGGCTTTATGTACTTTTGATTTGTTTAACCAATAGCCTATTTCTTTAGCTTTTATTTACTTACTTTCAACTTTCTGTCCTTTGATTCCTTATCATTTTGTTTTTTCTGTCATGTACTTTAGCTTTCTCTATTTTTTAAACATGATTTGAAACTTTTTTTAAAGGTCAGATCTTATGCTTTAAATTTTTTTTCAGTTATACTTGCCATTCAATATTATATTATTTTCAGGTATACAACATAGTGATTAGACATTTATATAACTTATGAAGTAAACCTCCAGTAACTCTTATACCCACCTGACACTGTAAATGGTTATGGTATTGTTTGACTATATTCCCTAAACTGTATTTAGCATCCCCGTGACTTTTTTGTAGCTGCCCATTGTACTTCTTAATCCCTTCCACTTTGCATCCATTCCCCCAAACTCCCTCCCATCTGGCTACCATCAGATTGTTCTCCGTATCTATGAGTTTTGTTTCTGTTTCAATTGTTAATTTATTTTGTGTTGTGTTTTTTTTTAGATTCCACATAAGTGAAATCATAGGGTGTTTGTCTTTCTCTGATTTATTTCACTAAACTTTATTTTTTTTTTCTTAAAAAAATGTTTTATTGATTTCAGAGAGGAAGGAGGAGAGATTAGAAACATCAGTGATGAGAGAGATCATTGATTGGCTGCCTTCTGCACTCCCCCTACTGGGGGTCAAGCCCCCTAAACTTTATTTCTAACATAACTTTTAAGTACATGCATGACTAGGACACCAAAGAAGGTAGTTCTTGTTCTGAGTAAGAGTAATTATGTGCTTTTTTCCCCTTCTCTGGTAATTTCTACAATGATCTTATTAGCTGTGAACATTAGGTACTTCATTTTTTCCCTTTAGAGAAATACCTTCTAACATGTAAATATAAGGAAAACCTGATAGCACTATTATCAAAGTTATAGATCTACTCGATAACCCAGATATCCAAACTTTTACCTCTCCCTCCAAAATGTCCCCTCGCTCCTACACGAAATAACAGTAAATACAGTCTTAGAAACAGGACAGTTCCCTTTTTGGACTGCTAAGGACTTCCTCCCTCATACAGTGGACATGATCAGGGATTCTGGGATTTCGCCTCCTCCAACCACCTAACCACCAAATGGAAAGAGGACTGTTGTGCACCAGGAAAAAATCCAACACAGCTGCAAGAATGACTGAATGAAACCACCTTAAACCATACAAAAGCACTTCATACAAGGGGCCTATAATCAGATTCTGATGCATATTTTCCAGCCTTCTGTGATCTCAGCAGAAACCTGATTCACACTTTAACAAACCATGACTTTTAGAGGATGCTAATGTATTACAGACCCTGATGTTTTCCTATATCATGGGATCTTGGCAGATGGCCTGGCTCCAGTAGATCTTTGGAATAGACATTTCCATACTTCTCTCAGTTATGACTTAAATCAAGAAATAAAACCCTTGCCCTAGCTGGTTTGGCTCGGTGGATAGAGCATCAGCCTGCGGACTGATTTCGGTCAAGGCACATGCCTGGGTCTTGGGCTTGATCCCCAGTAGGGGACATGCAGGAGGCAGCTGATCAATGACTCTTATCATTTGATGTTTCTCTCTCTCCCTCTCCCTTCCTCTCTGAAATCAATAAAAAATACATATTTTTAAAAATAGAACCCCAACGTACTACAGAACTTAAGAGCTTGACCTCTGTTAGAAGTTTACAACTTGGGTCAAATCTTATACCTTTATTATTTTTGTAGAGGGAGTGGGAGGGTTTAATGAATAGGCTTAAGTGTTTATCAACTATAAATGCCTTTAATAGTGTGTTTCTTAACATTACATCCTGATCACCAGCTGTACTTTGGCTTATTCTGTCTGCCCAGGTGCTCATCTGTGTGTGCACATGTTGTGGGTGCTTACTTTCCCTCCTCTTACTATGTCAGTTTCACCTCCCTCTGCTCATGAGTGTCCTGTCTATGGCATTTTATAGATGGTTGGCCACTTCTGGCCATGCCTCATTGGCATCTGCTAGCCAGCTGTGGCGGTGATACTGTGCCCAGGGTTGCCCTCTTCTTCTCAGGCAGGTAAGTGTTTGTTTGCACTGAGGTCCCTAGCTTTCCATTTCAGCTTTCTCATCTGGCCTGCTAGGATCTGGAGAGCATTTTGAGCCCCCTCTCTAAGCTCTGTACCCACCTCCACAGCAGCCACAGAGGATGCCACAGGACTCCACTGAGCAGACAAGTTAGCTTCACCCTCCTCTATCCCAGAGGAAGGAATCAAAATGCTTTACCTGAAAACCGAGTTCACCAAGAGGTGCCTAACAAAAATATGAACTCCCTTTGTGAGCTGACCACATCACTATTAGCTGAAATGAGGGTGGCATTATTCACTTGACATTCCCATAAATCAAGGCAAGATGTATCTGCCCCGAGGCATATTCAGAGAATGTTCCACCCAATTGCTTAATATTCTTCTTCAAAGTGCAGCTCTATTTGGAAACTCCCATTGGTTGGACACAAAACATTGAGGAACGCCCTCTCTAGTCACCTGCAGGAATATCCCACCACTTCCATTAGCTGGGCCTTTAGCCCAGAGAATTCCACTGGGGTGGAGTTTACTACCTGATTTTGAACCCTTGCCAGTGCCCTTCCCTTCTAGGATGGCAATCCTGACCCCTTTATGGCAGCAGCACCTGAGGGATAACCTGAGTTTGTGGATTAAGATCAGAGGTAGAACTCCCAGATAAAATAAGTCCAACCAAGGTATCTGCATGGTACAAGGATGTTTCTTAGGTGGAAGGCTTTCCAGATACTCAACTGTGCCCCAGGATTTCTGGGGCTTACAGGCAGTACTGGTCATTGGTTCATAACCCTCAGTTTCTTCACTTGACCATTCTATCTTTTTAGGGGTTGGGTTTCCCCAACCCCTTGCTATGGACCCAGCATTCCAATAGCTGAAAACCCTGTACATCTTTTCTCCTATCTGGTCTTACACCACCAAGGTACTCTTCAATGCCTTGGTAGAGGTCACAAGGTGGCACAAACCTAGGCAGCATCTGTCCCTCATCTCTACGTCTCCATGGCAAAGCTAGCATAAGGTAGGAAATAAAGATTAGAGTGGAGATAAATGAAATGAGAACAGGGAAACAAGATACTAGAAAATCAGCAAAACCAAAACTTGGTTTTTAAAAACATCAGCAGAATTGATAAATCTTTAGCTAGAGTTAGACGGATTGAGCAAAATGAGAAAATTCAAATAGTTAAAATCGGAAATGAAAGAGGGACATTACTACTGACTTTACATTAATGAAAAGGATTATAAGAATACTATAAACATATATGTACACCAATAAGTTGAATAACCAAATTAAATGAACTAAATTCTAGAAACATAACCTACCAAGTCTGAATCACAAAGAAATAGAAAATCTGAGTAGATCTATAACTAATAAGAATATTGAATCAGTAATCAAAAATCTCCCAACAGCCTGGCTGGAGTTGCTAAGTAGTTAGAATGTTGGTCCGCAGATCAAAGCATCTTGGGTTCAATTCTCCGTCAAGGGTACTTACCTCTGTTGCAGGTTCCCCAGGTCCAGTAGGGGCCAGTACAGGAGGCAACCAATCAATCAATCAATGTGTCTCTCACAAACTGATGTTTCTCTCTCTCTTCCTCCTCCTCCCTCCCTTCCGCTCTCTCTAGAAATCAAAGGACAAAATATCCTCGGGTGAGGATTAAAAAAACACACAAAAACTTCCCAACAAAGAAACCCCTTTACTTGATGGCTTTCCTGGTGAATTCTACCAAACACTTAAAGAAGAGCTAATACCAATCCTTCTCAAACTCTTCCAAAAAATTAAAAGTGGACCCTGGCTGGTGTGGATCAATGGTTGAGCATCGACCTATGAACCAGGAGGTCACGGTTCAGTTCCTGGTCAGGACACATGCCTGGATTTCAGGCTCCATCCCCAGTAGGAGGGGGCAGGAGGCAGCCGACCAATGATTCTCTCTCATCATTGATGTTTCTATCTCTGTTGCCCTCTCCCTTCCTCTCTGAAATCAATTTTAAAAATGTAATATATATACACATATATATGTTATATATACACACACACATATATGTATTTTTAAGTGGAGGGAATGCTTTCTAACTCATTCTATGAGGTCAGCATTTCCCTGATAACTGAGCCAAGCAAAGACCTACAAGAAAACAAAGTTACAGACCAATATTCTGCATGAACTATGCCAGAAAAAAACTGAACAAAATACTATACTGAATTTAGCAACATATTAAAAGGATTATATACTGTGGCCATATGGGAATATTCCTGGAATACAAGGATGGCTCAACATATGAAAATGTATCAATGTTATACACTATATTAGAAAAATAAAGGGGGGAAACTACCTGATCTCTTCAGTTAATACAGAAAAAAAAATTGTGACACAATTTAATGCCCTTTCATGGTAAAAACACTCAACAAACTAGGAACAGAGGAAAACAATCTCAATATAAGAAAAACATGAAAAACCCACAGCTAACATCATACTCAGTGGTGAAAGATGAAAGCTTTTCCATTATGATCAGGAACAAGACAAGGATGCCCATTTATGCCAATTCTATTCAACACAGTGCTGGAAGTCCTAGCCAGAGCAACCAAGCAAGAAAAAAAATAAAAATAAAAGGCATCCAAATTAGAAAGGAATGAAATTATCTCTGTTTGAAGATAATATGGTATATGTAGAAAACCCTAGGGTTCTACATATACAAAATAACCTGTTATAACTAATAAATGCAGCAAAGTAGCAAGATATGAAGCAACACACAAAAATTAGTTGCGTTTCTATACATGAACAATGAACAATCTGAAAAGGAAACTTAAAAAATAATTCCACTTACAATAGCATTAAAAAGAATAAAATACTTAGGAACTAATATAAGATGAAATATTTGTACACTAAAAACTACCAAACATTTCTTTTAAAAAAGTTTTTTAATTGATATTTTAGGGAGAGAGGAGAGAGAGAATTGAACCATGACCTCCTGGCTCAAAGGTAAACGCTCATCCACTGAGCCATGCAGGCTGGGCCACACTGCTACCACTCTTAACCACATTTAATAAAAACCTTCCACCTAGACCCCATCAGCATCTCATTCTCCGAGGTCACCCACTCTCATTTCTTGAGTGCATACTGTTAACGGAAAAAAAAACATTGAAACCTGTAAAGAATTTTGTGAGTTTATTTGAGCCAAACTGTCGACATATGCCGGGAAGCAGAACCTCAACGAATTGAGATAGTGCTCCGGAGAATGGCAGGGTTACATCCGTATTTATACATGAAATTCATTGGTGACACATTTAAGGAGGTGGGATTAAGCGAAGTGGGGGAAACCTCTGTGATAGGATAAAAAGTAAAATGATGGACACATACTTAGGTGGGTGCAGGAACAATTAACATGACAAATGAAAGAATCTGCTGCATCTGTCCTGGGCCCAGCACACCTGGCCCTGCCCCAGGGGCTCCAGATACAGGGAAGTCACAAGTTACCCAGACATTTCAAGGGTATGTTATCATAGATGCAAAAAGACAGATAGGCTCAGCTACAGTAAAGGTTGACCTTATCAGTGAAGATATCGGCTTAGGACGTAACTGCCCACCATAACTGCTTTTAGTTAAGGTTTAATTTCAGACCATCCTTTGTGGTTACTTTAGGTCTCCGGAGTCTGCAAAACTGCCATGCAGGCCTCTCCTGAGCTTGTCAGGTCAGCATGTGGCCCCTTTCTTTCACAATACTATGGCTTTAATTAATTTACTGTGCATTGCTAAATCTGTCATGCTCTTGAATTCCCCCTTGTTCTGTGATAAAGACCTGGTTTGGTTCCCCCCACATCATAACTAGCCTGGGAACTTTAACTTTTGAGCTTTCCAATCAATGCCTGGATATACATCAAACTTTGAGATAAACCTGATTACCACCGGAATAAGGAAATAATATTCAGGTATCCAGACTACCTGTCATCTAGAGGACTTCCGTTTCAGACCAATCCAGAGGCTAAGAATGCTTCTGTTGTAGGTGGGGGCAGGAATGGCAACAATTGTCTGACTGGTGGGGTCAGACCAAACCAGGGTTCAGCAACCTCAGGTACTTGGGTTCTGGCTAGGAAAGAATGCAGAGCAAGACCCAAACTGTAAGAGAACATTTATAGGGTAAATTACAGAGGTGGAAAAAGTAATTCCTAGAAAAAATGGGTTTAGCAAACTTCTGGAGGTAAAGGGCCCTAGGAGCTCGGGAGTGAGGAAGCAATTGGTAAAGTGCCTGGGGCCTGGAGGGGAGGGAGGGGGAAGTGGATGAGAAAGGGGAAGGCATAAGCGTGCTCCGGGGAGGGGGAGAGAGTGCACTGGGTCTTCCGTCCTATGGGTTTTTTTGAGTGGAGATTTTAGGGGACGTCCCAGGGGAAGATCTCATAGAATATTCAGCAGTTTTCCAGGTGTGTCCTTTCAGGGTTGTGGTCTCCCTGACTGATAGGTAGGCACCAGGGTAGGTCATTATTCCCTGCAGCTGGTCCTGACCTCAGCCATGGCTCGTTTTGTTGCTTATCTGGGTCTGGAGCTAAAATACAACTTGAGGTCTAGATGTTATCTCTAGGGAGGAAAGGTCAAGGGGTCCAAACCTCGTGACCTGCAATATGCTAGGGGAGGAAAAGTCACCCTGGGGACCAGGGCCCACCCTACGATTGTCCTTCTGTTGGGCACCTGGGACTTTCCACCTGGTGACCTTCTGTACCTGGCCCATCATGCTTGCTCTGCTCATGTCTGTCTAGCTGCCTACAACACTTCTCATTAATGTACTTTTTGTTACAAGAACTCTTAGTTTTTCTTTCCTCTGCAAAACACTGGGTATTGTCTTCCTGTGTTTTCCATTTGCAAGCCCTAAGACCCTTGAATAAATATTTATTTCTAGGCAAAGCCTCCAGACTCTGAGTTCATTTAACACAGCATAGAGGCAGCTGCTGTTTCCAACTGTTAAAGAGAAAACCAGACCCAATATAACGTCACTTGTGCTGAAAGCCCATAATGTAATTGCAGTTTCAACCTCTCCCAGAAACATAATCTTAATAACCAGTCTGGAATTTCCTAGTCAAGCACCAGTAAGGTAACCTGTCACAAGGTAATCTCTCCATCCCTCATAGAAAGAAGAAGCAATCTTAAAGATAAAAACTCTTCCTGCCCTAGCTGGTTTGGCTCAGTGCATAGAGCGTTGGCCTGCACACTGAAGGGTCCCGGGTAAGATTCTGGAGAAAGGCACATGCTGGGGTTGCAGGCTCAATCCCCAGTAGGGAGTGTGCAGGAGGCAGCCAATCAATGATTCTCTCCCATCATTGATGTTTCTATCTCTCCGTCTCTGATATCAATAAAAATATATTTAAAAATAACTTGAGAAACCAAGATGGCGGCATAGGTTAACGCCGGAGATCGCTGCCTCGAACAACCACTTCAGAGATATAACTAAAGGTCAGAACGAACATCATCCAAAACCACAGGAAGGCTGGCTGAGTGGAAATTCTACAACTAGGAGGAAAGAGAATATCATACCCAGACTCAGAGGAGGCGCAGTGCTGAAGTGAAATACTCAGGTGCGGAGTGCGTGCGCAGAGCGGGCTGGCAGCGGAGGGCGCGGTTGTTGTTTTCAATCGGGAGGGAGTTTCAGACTCTGAGCTCCAGATCCGGGCGAGTCTCTGGGGACCAAGACTCAAACGGGAGAAGTGGGACTGTCTGGCTTCGGTCGGAACTCGAAGGCAGCTTTCTCTCCGAGGTTTGCAGCCATTGCTGGGACTCTGAGAGGCAGAGCCCCTGGGGAAGGAACTGAGAGCAGCCATAACTGCTTGCTCTGCCTGCCCTGTAGATCCCCGGGGATCCGCCCCGCCCAAGCCCTGTGCAGAACCATTTGCCGGATAGCCTCAGGCAAAGGCTAGATTAGCACCGCCCTAGAGATCCAGCACAGAAGCCCTCCCACTGCAGACACAGCGGACTCTCATAGCCTGTTAGCCTGGAGGTCAAATCACCCCCGGTATTGCCGACATCAATCAAGGCTTAAAGGCAACAAGACTGCGCACAAAGACCACTAGGGGGTGTACCAAGAAAGCATAAAAAATGCGGAGACAAAGAAACAGGACAAAACTGTCAATGGAGGATATTGAGTTCAGAACCACACTTTTAAGGTCTCTTAAGAACTGTCTAGAAGCTGCCGATAAACTTAGTAAGGCCCTCGAAAAGACTGGTGAGACCGCCGATAAATGTAGTGAGATCCTCAAGAAATCTGAGACCCTCGATGTTGTGATAAAGAACCAACTAGAAATTAAGCATACACTGACTGAAATAAAGAATATTATACAGACACCCAACAGCAGACCAGAGGAGCGCAAGAATCAAGTCAAAGATTCGAAATGCGAAGAAGCAAAAAACACCCAACTGGAAAAGCAAAATGAAAAAAGAATCCGAAAATACGAAGATAGTGTAAGGAGCCTCTGGGACAGCTTCAAGCGCACCAACATCAGAATTATAGGGGTGCCAGAAGATGAGAGAGAGCAATATATTGAAAACCTATTTAAAGAAATAATGACAGAAAACTTCCCCCACCTGGTGAAAGAAATAGACTTACAGGTCCAGGAAGTGCAGAGAACCCCAAACAAAAGGAATCCAAAGAGGACCACACCAAGACACATCATAATTAAAATGCCAAGAGCAAAAGACAAAGAGAGAATCTTAAAAGCAGCAAGAGAAAGAAACTCAGTTACCTACAAGGGAATACCCATACGACTGTCAGCTGATTTCTCAACAGAAACTTTGCAGGCCAGAAGGGAATGGCAAGAAATATTCAAAGTGATGAATACCAAGAACCTACAACCAAGATTACTTTATCCAGCAAAGCTATCATTCAGAACTGAAGGTCAGATAAAGAGCTTCACAGATAAGGAAAAGCTAAAGGAGTTCATCACCACCAAACCAGTATTATATGAAATGCTGAAAGGTATCCTTTAAGAAGAGGAAGAAGAAAAAAAAAAGGTAAAGATACAAATTATGAACAACAAATATGCATCTATCAACAAGTGAATCTAAGAATCAAATGAATAAATAATCTGGTGATCATAATAGAATCAGCGACATAGAAAAGGAATGGACTGACTATTCTTGGGGGGAAAGGGGTGTGGGAGATGTGGAAAGAGACTGGACAAAAATCGTGCACCTATGGAAGAGGACAGTGGGTGGGGAGTGAGGGCGGAGGGTGGGGCGGGAACTGGGAGGAGGGGAGTTATGGGGGGATAAAGAGGAACAAATGTAATAATCTGAACAATAAAGATTTAATTTTAAAAAAATCCCTTCATGTAAAACATTCAAATTCATTTGTAAATTTGTTTGGTATAAATGCACGATATACTGTTGTAAAGCATCAAAAATTATTAATAAAACTTGTAGAATAATAAAAATAAATAAATAAATAAATAAAACAAAAACCCTTCCCATTCTCTTCCCCCAAAGAAAAGATGTCCAGGTGCAAAAATAATCCTTTCTTTTGTTAATAGCTCCCTTGCTCCACCCTTCTTATAAAATCCTTTCATTTTCTACACCCCCTCAAAGCGCCCTTCTAGTCACTAGATGGGATGCTGCCCTATTCATGAACGACAATAAAGCCAAGTAGATCTCCAGAATTTTTTTTTAACCCTCACCCCAGGGTATGCTTCCATTGATTTCTAGGGAGAGCGAGAGAAACATCCATCTATTGCCTCTCATATGCTCCCTGACTATCAAACCCACAACCTAGGTATGTACCCTGACCAGAAATCGAACCTGTCATCTTTTGGTGAAAGGGAGGATGCTCCAATCAACGGAGCCACCCTGTCACGGCTTGAATTTTTTTTTTTTTTTTTTTTTTTAACATTCCTATCGCTTCTGGCCTTTTCAGCTAAGAGCAACTGTAACACAACATTCCTGAAATGGGAATCACAAGAACTGGAATCCATCTATGACTCGACCGTTAATACTGTGTGATACTGGATAACTTATTTAACTTTTAATTTCACTTATGCTCAGGTATTTAAAAACGGCTCCTGGATCAACCAATCTCTTTGAGAAACTTTTAAAATCCTAAGGTCCGTGAAGGGATGGGACTCATTCGTTTTTCAGGCGGCCTCATAGCCTACGGGTTGGCAGCAGTCTTCTGATCCAATGCCTCCTCGCCCGCCTCCTATTCCACGCCCGGGGCCGGACAGCACCCAAGGGTCCGTCGCCCTCACGCTATTGCGAGTCGGATCCCAAAAGCAAGGACGGAGGAAAAGACAGAGTAACGCCGGCTTCTCCGGCTCCCGAACGCTCCAGGTCGGCGCTCCAGGTCGGCGCTCCAGGCCGCCGCCCCCTGG
Organism: Myotis daubentonii; assembly: GCF_963259705.1. Taxonomy (NCBI): domain Eukaryota; kingdom Metazoa; phylum Chordata; class Mammalia; order Chiroptera; family Vespertilionidae; genus Myotis; species Myotis daubentonii. The sequence continues at coordinate 28,551,645 of NC_081843.1, forward strand.
ATGCCCCCCGGCTGGCTTGGTACAGCCAGGATGTCACTTACGCCCGGCCTGGCCTCGCCCCACCTGGCCTCGCCCCACCCAGCGCAGATCCCAGGGGAACTCGCAGGAGCACCCTCCCACCTCGAGTCCTGGGCCCCGGAAGTGACGTCTGTGCGTGCGTGACGCGCGCTCGCGGCGCCGGAGGCGGGGCCTGAGGGAGGGTGGGCTGGTGTGAGGGCGGGTTGTGGACTGGCGGGGCCGGGACCCACTCGAGCGACGCGGGGCGAGCGGCGGTCTCGACGCCGGTGGATCCGCCAACGAGGTACGGAGCTGCCGGGAGGGGGCCGAGGACAGCGCTGCTCTCCGCTCCGGGCAGCGGGGTGGCGCGCCGTCCGGGCTGGAGCTGCTGGGTCGTTGGTCTGTGCGGTCCACTCGGCCGGGGCCGGTTCGGAGCCTCCTGTCCTCCTCCGTCCCAACGCGGCCCTGGCCGTCCCCCTGAATCCTCTCGGTGCTCGGTCTGCCCGTGTCAGGCTCCGGTCGCCAAGTTCTCCACGGCCCAGCCCAGCTCCGCCGGGCAGACGCTTATTTCCTGGCCGCCTGCTGCCACCGGCCATCCCCCGGCGGGACGGCTTCCCTCTGGCCGGCGCCCTCCTCACTGTCCGGTCCGCGGAGTCCAGGGGGACACCTGTCGTGGCGGCCCGCCGGGTCCTGTCCTGGGGCCCTCGGGCACTTTTCTGGATTGAGAGCGCGGCCCCACCTCGCAGGCTGGCCTTGGCAGGGAGCCGGGCTTCCCGGACCCGCGTCGTTCGTGGGGAGGGACACGTCCCGGGGCCGGGAGGGCGCTGACGCCGGTGGTGCGGAGCCTTGAAGACTGGTCCTGACCTGGCCCGGCTGTTGAGGACCTGGGCTCAGGAGCCGGAGTCCCTGCTCCCACGCCGTCCTGGGGGCGAGCAGGGTGATGCCCATTACGGAAGTTTAGTAGGGAGGGAGGCACCCGCCGCTCTGGAGTGTAGGTCACAGACCGCGGGTGGTGCCTCCGGCTGATGACCAGGCCGGCGGTCGGGAAATGTGTCCTGGGCGGTGGTGGGCTCTTGTCCTGGAGATCAGATGTGGGGATTTGCCAGTACGAGTTGACAGCATCACCTGGGAAGTTGTCTTGTCTTGTCTTGCCTTTTCTTCCCTTCTCTTTTCTTTTCTTTCCTTCTTTGGAGCTGAAGAGTTGTTTTGGATTTTGAGATTAAAATAAATAATTGCACTGCTTTTCTGTAAACCTAAAACTGCTTAAAGTCTATTAATTAAACTAGTTGTATCAAGAAAGCTTGCAGAGGTACAAGACCTGATTGTATAACGTTAATTAAGTTACTGGTTCTTATACAGAATAATAAGAAGTGTTCAGGATTTTTACTGATCTTGGAAACAATGATGTTTCTTCTCTCTAGAACTTAGCCAGTTTAGGAGGGAGGGAGGGAGGGGAAGAGAGAGAAAGAGAGAGAGAGAAAAGATACTTTGAATACAAGGTGGTAAGCAGCGTGAGTTAAGATAGAGCACCCTAAGTGGCTTCCCTCACCCCGAGAGACTGCCGATGTGGAGGGTGGAGAACGAATCAGGGATACCTTTCCCGGAGTACCATGAAGAATGAGTAACATTCGGACTGACAAAGTGGTGTGGGAATTTTAGGAGTAGGTGGAAATGTGGGGGTGGAGCGACTAATGGAGAAGAGGCCAATGACTACTTGGAGGTGGTTTTTGAAAAGTACAAAAGTTCAGGGCAATGCCAAAACCGGTTTGGCTCAGTGGATAGAGCATCGGCCTGCAGACTGAAAGGTCCCAGGTTCGATTCCGGTCAAGGGCATGTACCTGGGTTGCGGGCACATCCCCAGTGGGAGATGTGCAGGAGGCAGCTGATTGATGTTTCTCTCTCATCGATGTTTCTAACTCTCTATCTCTCTCCCTTCCTCTCTGTGAAAAGTCAATAAAATATATTAAAAAAAAAAAAAGTTCAGGGCAGAAAGGGACAGAGATGCTGGAACATGGTCTTTTATCTGATGATGACAGAACCAGGGAAGGGATTTAGGGAGGATTATAGTGAGGTTAAAAAGGAATTTTATGTAGATCTTAACACACAGGCTGCTATATGGTTGATGAGGATTGTGCCCAATAGTGTTTGCTTATGTGCTATCTTTTCTGCTCATTAAATGTTTGCATTGTATATTTATTTACTAACTAGAGGCCTGGTGCATGAAAATTCATGCACTGGAGGGGGCGTCCCTCAGCCCGGCCTGCCCCCTCTCACAGTCCGGGAGCCCTCAAGGGCGGGAGGCGATCCAGCGATCAGGGGAAGGTGATGCCCCATCACACCTCTGCTGCTGCCACTCCCGGCAGCACAAGCCTTGGACGGCCCTGGTTACCTGCACCTCGGGCAGCCTTGGGCGGCTAGGCAGCTGCCATCCAAGGCTTTCCTGTGTCTTGGGCCAGCCCTGGGTGGCTGGGGGGTTGAGGGGACTGGAGGACTCTGGAGGCAGGTGCGTGGCAAGCCACATGCCTGCCGCCCCAGCAGGGCTGAGGGGACTGGGTGCCGCCATCTTGTAGTTGTGGGCGCCGCCTTCTTTGAGGGGGGATTGGTTAATTAGCATATTTCCTCCTTATTGGCTGTGGGTGCCACCATCTTTGCAATGGCGTGAGGGTCAATTAGCATATTCCCCCTTCATTAGATAGGATTGTTTCTTTGTGTATGAGTGACTGACCCTGTTAATTTTTAAACTTCTATAAACAGGAATTCTGCTTTTACCTGTTAGTATTCTAATCCAAGTTGGGCATTCACAAATGCTACATGACTGTGAGATAACTTGATGAGAATTCATTGCTTTCTGATATTTTTCAATGACAAAAATTCAGTCAGTACTTTATTTTTTTAAAAATGGTTCTTCTAGTACAGCGGTTCTCAACCTGTGGGTCGCAACCCCTTTGGCGGTTGAACGATCCTTTCACAGGGGTCGCCTAAGACCATCCTGCACATCAGATATTTACATTACAATTCATAACAGTAGCAACATTACAGCTATGAAGTAGCAACGACAATAATTTTATGGTTGGGTCACAACATGAGGAACTGTATTTAAAGAGCCAGAAGGTTGAGAACTACTGTTCTAGTACTTAACTTACTTTAATATCTATATACAGAAGAACTAAGATCCTATTTGATTTACTGTGTCAGTCTTTGGCTAGAGACATAGCATTTCAGTCGTGACAGTGTGAGTTTAATTTTTGGCATGTGTGTTTTTATTGGTTGCAAAGTAAACATCGCTGGCAGAGATTACCCATTCCTAAAATGTAGGCAATGCCTGTGTAATAATAACACCTGTCTATTCTGTGACTCAGAATAGAAATGCTATTAAGTAAATTCTTAACCCATAAATAAAGTCATTACAGTAAAAATAAGTTTCACAGTAGAGGTCAAACATTTTGAAAGTCTTATTAAATGCTCATTTCTTTCATAAAGTATTATAGGGACACTAGAGGCCCTGTGCATGAAATTCATGCATGGGGGGGGGGGTGTGAACCCCTCAGCCCAGCCTGCACCGTCTCCAATCCAGGACCCCTTGAGGGATGTCCGACTGCCAGTTTAGGCCCGATCCCAGGGATTGGGCCCAAACCAGCAGTCGAACATCCCTCTCACAATCCTGGACCCCTGGCTCCTAATCGCTTGCCTGCCTCCCTGGTTGTCCTTAACTGCCCCCCCTCCCCCGCCGGCCTGATCACCCCTCACTGCCCCCCCATCCCCACCAGCCTGGTTGCCTCTTACTGCCCCCACCCCTGCTGGTCTGGTTGCCCCCAAATGTCCCTCCCTGCCGGCCTGGTCACCCCTCACTAACCCCCCTGCCGGCCTGGTCACTCCACACAGCCTGCTTGTTCGGTTGTTTGGTCATCCCTCACTAATGCCCCTGCCGGCCTGGTCGTAGGCAGCCATCTTGTGAGGGTGTGAGGGTTAATTTGCATATTACCTCTTTATTATATAGGATTATGTTGTTTCATATGACTGAAATATCTTGATATAAGCTAGACTATTAATGAAAAAAAAACAGGATAAACAACAATTGCCTTATTTTTATCCTACTCAATATTATGTAACTCATATTTTATCTGATATTTAGGTAAGGCTAAAATGCTTACAGAAAAGGCTGCATTTATGATGCTGCTTTCAAATTACTTAGTGAGATTCCTGTTTTTGATGAAGTTGTTGTTGGGATAGAAAGTTGCTGACTAGCCAGTTTAGTCAGTTCCCATTCAGAATAAATACTCTGTAATTTTTATTGTATAGAACAATTTTTCATGTTTCTGGTAGCCGGAGAACTGTAATTATAATCAATTAATTAGATATATATGTGAGTCAGAAGTTATCAGAATGACAAGTATGAGTTCATGAGTGGGGAAATTTTTACACACTAAGAGAGTCTTTTTGTTGTTGATTCTCATCTGAGCTTATATTTCCTATTGATTTTTAGAGAGAGTGGAAGAGAAGAAGGGGAAGAAAAAGGGAGGAGAGAGAGAGAGAGAGAGAGAGAGAGAGAGAGAGAGAGAGAGAGAAACATTCATGTAAGAGAAATACATTAATTGATTGCCTCCCACATACCCTGACTGGGAACAGGGAAGGAACCTGCAACCCAGGTATGTGCCCTTGACCGGGAATTTGAACCCATGATTGTTTGAGGCCAATGCTTTACCATTAAGCCCCACCAGCCAGGGCCACATTAAGAAAGTCTTAAGTTTTTTTTATTTTCCTTAAATGACAGCAAGGAGATTGCTGACATCTCTGAAGCAGGCACTTAGCCAGAGCCTTTAGGCCTCTAAATTCTGTGCTGTCTCACATTAAGGAGTGGTTGGCAGCATCCTCTATGCTAGGCACAGGGCAACTCAAGAGTTATAAAAAAAATCTTGTGAATCATTTCTGAAGCAAGTCTAGTCAGTTCCCATTCAGAATAAATACTCAGTTGTAATTACATTTATGGGGATTTGGTCTGTATCTGAGGAAGGGAGAGAGGGAGAGATAGAAACATGAATGATCGAGCATGGAACCCGGGCATGTGCCTTGACTAGGAATCAAACTGTGACCTCCTAGTTCATAGGTTGGTGCTCAACCACTGAGCCACGCTGGCTGGGCAATTTGTTCTGTATTTTTAAAGTACAAAAATGACCTTGGGGGATTTTTACACAGGGATATATTTATAATTTTTTGTGTGCCCCAAAGAAAAAAACACATACATAATGAAAGTGTTTTATTTTTGTATTTCCTCCCTTGTTAGAATTTCCTAATTTTAGATAGAATATTTGCTAAAACATTTTTTTTTCTTTTGGAGCACAAAAAAGGTAATGCCTTTAGAAATTGAATTTATACAGTGTTTGCTAATGGAAGAGAATATTTTATTGTTTTTTAAGTGGAGCATATTTACTTATCTCCCATCTTGTTCCAGAATGGATTCATAATGACTTATAAAGATACATACAACATATTGTTGGTAACATACAAAAATCAGGGGTTATGAAATCAGGACTAAGGGAGAAAACTTAAGATGGAAACAGGAATAAGATCTGAACACAAACTATATGACCTAAACTCATAAGTATTTGTTAGAGGATCACAAATTTAATGCTGCTTTTTAGTAGACAGTTCAAAGAGAAATACAGGGTGGAGCAAAAGTAGGTTTACAATTGTAAGTAAGCAAAACACAGTTTATTTGTGTATTGTTACATATTATTTTTCATACGGACAACTGTAAACCTACGTTTGCCTGACCCTGCATAATCAGTTATGGTTCAGTGACCATAAGAGGAAAAAAACCAATTTCTTCCTTAGCATTCCCAAAGGCTCCTATTGAGAATTTCAACTACATCCTAAGCTAAATACAGCATGCATCTCAAAGGACTATGCTGTGTTTTAGTTTGTTTTTTATTTTTTAATTAAAAAAATTTTTTATTACTTTGTTTTTTAGTAAAATTCCTCATGTCTCCTTGTGTAGGTTGATGACATAACCTCAAAACACGTTTCAGTAAAAGCAGTTTTAGAGCTGGCAAAATAATGTGATCTAAGTACTTATATCTCTAGACTGATTTAATTTAAGAACCTATTTTAGATTATCTAGATAAGTAGATGGGGATCAAATATTCCTCAGGTTACCTTCCATAAATATCTTGTTTCTCAATGGAGCTTTTGTTAAGAATTTATCAGCAGTGGGGTTAGAGTTTGTGCTTCCTGCCAAGTTTTTTTTAATACATCTATGTTTTATGCTGTTGGTTAATCACAGAGCCATATTTTTAGCAGGCATGCTTTATCATGGGCGGTATGAAAATGGAGGAGTCTGACAAGGACAGATATTGAAATGAAAATCACTTAACCTCCACACAGAGATGGGCTGAGGGGAATCCCATACAGCAGACCCAAGGTTCATTTCTGGAAGTAGGTTTGGGGTGTTAGCTCTGGCACAGACAGCATTGACTTGAAAAGTCCTGGTAGCCCTAACCGGTTTGGCTCAGTGGCTAGAGCGTTGGACTGCGGACTGAAGGGTCCCAGGTTCGATTCCAGTCAAGGGCATGTACCTTGGTTGCAGGCACATCCCTAATAGGGAGTGTGCAGGAGGCAGCTGATCGATGTTTCTCTCACCGATGTTTCTAACTCTCTATCCCTCTCCCTTCCTCTCTGTAAAAAAAAAAAAAAGTCAATAAAATATATTTTAAAAAAAAAAAAAAAGAAAAGTCCTGGCATATAATTTATTTTTAAGAAGTAAACAGATCCATTCATCATAGATGGAGTGTCCAGTAGATTAATATATCTTTATTTTACATCAGCTAAAAAGTTGCTCTTTTCAGTAATAATAGTTCAAATTTATCCCATGCTAGCATGAGCCCAGTACCGTGCTAATAATAAACTCTTTACACGCATTATCTTGCTCCTCTCCCCTCCTTCCTTCTTAAAAGAAAAATATAAACAAATATGATTCATAGCAGTAATTTGTTCAAAGTCATACAAGAGATGATAGATATTTAAACTCAGGCAGTCTGACTGACTCAGTGGTTTGCGCCTATCTATGACTTTACTCCCTGAGGTGGACTAGCCTGGGCCTACACCATGGGGCTGGACCCATACGGTAAATAGAAGTAAACACATTGGCAAGTGTCAGAACCCACCATTACAAAAGGGCCTTGAATGGTTCTGGATCTTCCCATCCAGAAAATGGGCTGGGAGCTACAAGTTCAGGGCATTTGGCCATGGTTTGTAAAGATGAAGAAAAAAAATGTACCTTCTAGGCATCCATCAGGACTGGAGAAGTGGGAATATTTATGTACTTGTTTGCATCTAAAATGCATATATTTTTTTCTTTCTATTTGCTATAAATTTGTCTCACAAGGAGAACCACAATGATAGTGTGCCATTCTGTAAAAAGAGGTTTGTATTTATATATTAGAGTAAAGTTTTAGCTGGTGATCTCACTGCTATGATTTGATATGAATTTTAAGTTATCTTTGTGTTTTATTAGGAATTCTATTGTATTAGAGTTGTACAGATAAGTAAACCATTATTTATTGTGAGATTTTATATGAGACTATTCCATGTAATCCCAGATCACTTTATTTTGAAGTATTACAGTTCCTACAGAGTAGAGAACACCCTTATGCATCCTTAATCAGTAAACAATGGGTGGAACTGTCCTTGCCTAAATATAGTTATGTAACATAGTGGTTCCTTAATTGCATTTCCATAGAGCTTTTGACATTGTTTCTTAAATGTGTTCCTGAAAAAAAAAATTGGGCTAGAGACCAAAGTTTTGAATAGGATATTATAAGAAGATACAAATTAAAAAATATGAAAACATGTCCTAGCTGGTTTGGCTCAAATGAATGGAGTATCGGCCCGTGGAATGAAAGGTCCTGGGTTTGATTCTGGTCAAGGGTATCCCTTGGTTGCAGACTCAATCTCTGGCCCTGGTGCGGGGGAGGGCATGTGGATGGCAACCAATCAATGTGTCTCTCATATCAGTGTTTCTCGCCTAGCCAGCATGGCTCCGTGGTTGAGCTTCGAGGTCACATTCGATTCCCGGTCAGGGCATATGCCTGGATTGCGTGCTGGATCCCTGGTGTGGAGCATGCAGGAGGCAGCCAATCAACGATTCTCTCTCATCATTGATGTTTCTATCTCTCTCTCCCTCTCTCTTTCTCTCTGAAATCAATAAAAATATTTTAAAAAATGTTTCTCTCTGTCTCTCCTCCTCCCTTCCACTCTCTCTAAAAAATCAATGGAAAAATATCCTTGGGTGAGGATTAACAACAACAACAAAACAAAAAACTGTTGGCTGATGAAATAAAATGTCAAAAGTCTATTATAATTAGTGTCTGAGGAAGTAATGTGCTTGGTATCTATTTAGCAGATTAGATTATATTTTTATTTGGATAAATTAACCATTTCAGTTGGGATTGTAGTGTGCTAAGTGTATAGATTTTATTTGTGTAGGGTTTTAAATGTTATATAGTCATGAATGGATACATCTTAAATATTATTTTTGGAAAATAAGCAGGTGGCAATGTTTTCATACCTATATGCTAACTTCTGTAAGTATTGTGATAGCTGTACTTATTAAATGCTATAGGAATCAGAACTATTCTGTCAGTGGGAAAAGGGAAATCAGATGTTACTTGAATAAGGTGGGATTTGGAGGTGACAAACAAAAGGGTATTCTAGGCTTGTTCATAAATTAGACAACCATGTAATTTATTATCCAAAGCAGATTGCTTTTGGGAATCAATGGCAAAGGGGTTCCAGGACAATAGGCTTATGCCAGGACTGTCCTTACTAACTGGGATATATGGTTACCCCACTTACAAAGAGCAGGTGATGCCTGAAGCCACAGTTCTTTGTCATCCTGTGGAAAACTAATTTATTTTAATTGTTTATAGAGTTTACACCAATTCTTACTGGATGGTTATTAGTTTCCCAGGGATGCTATAACAAATTACCACAAACTGGGTAGCTTAAAACAACAGAATTTTATTCTTTCACAGTCTGGAGGCTAGAACTCTGAAATCAAGGTGTCAGCAGAGCCACCCTGTCGAAGGCCCCAGGGAAGATGATAGCTGGCAGTCGTAGGAATTCCTCGGCTTGCAGCTGCATCACATGGCCTTTGTGTGTCTCTCTCAGAGCCTTGGTCCAGTCAATCCCTGTCATTGGATTTAGGGCCCACCCTAATCCAGTATAACCTCATTTTAACTAATTACGTCTGCAAAGATCCTATTTCCAAATCAGGCCACATTCACAGTGTTCGGGTTCAATCTATTTTTGGGGGGAGAGACAATTCAACCTACAACATGGGATGGTGTTAGCAGCCTTTGAAAGTTTCTGCAGTTTAATTGGATTAAAATTTTGTTAAACACAAGGCACCTCTCAAAAACCTAAAACATAATGCAAATATTTATTTGAGCTATCTAACAAGTCTGAATAAATATATGTTCAATCCAGGCTAGTGCTTTTTGTTTTTCCTGTCTCAGAGAGATGTGTGTCACTTTGTCCAGCCACAGCAATTGGCTAAGGATGAAATGGCTGTAGCAAAGCTAAAACTAAGATGTAACTTAAAAAAACAATTAATTGTTGAAACCACTTTATATATTTCAGTTTGTTGTTACTTTAAGTGGAGTCAGAAGATAATTTTGGTCATAAAATTATTGAATAAATTGACCAGTTGGGGGATTGGCATTGCTTCTGTGGAAGAAGGGTAGCACATGGTTGACGTAGACTAATGCAGCCAGGTTATTTTGCATGTAATTTTGAGTTATTAGCCTGAAATATGGCATGCTGAGATTAGAGTTACGATTTCACTTAACTTGAAGACAAGGGTTTGATTTAGAACAACAGAAAGTTGTTGTCTAGAACTCATTCCTTAAGAATGCTGCTCAGCTGGTTCAGCTCATTCCAGCAGTTATAAACTCTACATTCTATTCCAAGGTTTCATTATCATTTGGAATTATTGGACAGTCTAGTGTTTGGATACTTTGTTTTGTTATATTTAAAATTGGAACTTTGCCTTTGATATTCTGCCTGAGGTTCACATTCATTTGCAATGTATTAAATGATATGAAAGTTGGTGAAACTTGGGTACAGATTTGAAACACTGTCTTTTTTTTTTTTTTATCCTCACCTGAGGATATGGCTATTGACTTTAGAGAGAGAGAGAGAAACATCAATTGGTTGCCTCTGATACGAACCCCAACCAACCGGGGGTCAAACCTGCAACCTAGGTATGTGTCTTGACCAGGGATCAAACCCGAGACCTTTCAGTGTACAAGATTATGGTCCAACCAAGCTACACTGGCCACAGCTGAAACACTAAGTCTTTGATTCAAACTGTGGTGTCTTCATAACATAAAGTTAAGGACTAAAAGAGCACATATAAAAAGGAAAAAGGATGACACAGAAAAATGAGCAAAGAACATGAAGAGTGTTAAATTCTTCAAGGAAAATATACTAATGGCCGATAAATATCCATAAAGATGGTTAGCCTTCTTAAGGAAATGCATATTAAAACAATAAATGATATATATTTTTTTGCCTTTCAGATTGGCAAAAATTAAAGGTTAATCCAGTGTTTATGACTTTGTGGAAAAGTAGATTCTTTCATACACTGTAGGGTGGGAATGTAAATAGATATAATCTTTTTGTGAGGCCAGTTTGGTAGTATATATAAAAATTTAAAATGCACAAACCACCCTGGCCAGTGTGGCTCAGTTGGTTGAGCATTGCCCCATGCTCTGAAAGGTCCCTGGTTTGATTCCTGGTCAAGGTACATGCCCATGTTGCCAGTTCAGTTCCCAGTCAGGTTGCATACAGGAGGCAACCAGTCCATGCTTCTCACTCACATGGATGTTTCTCTCTCTCCATTCCTCTCTCTCTAAAATCAATTAAAAAAATAAAGTAAAATAAAATCCACAAACTCTTTGACATTTCATTTCTGTTTCTAGGAAGCTATTTCCATTTTGTGAATGGTCTGCTCATATCTTTATCCTGTATTCAGAGATTTATAAATCATCATTATTAACATAATGTCTAAGTATGATAAAATTCTTCATTGTCCAATTAAAATATTGTTTTAGTCTCTTACTTTTTTAAAAAATATGTTTTTATTGATCTTAGAGAGAGGAGGGAAGGGAGAGGGAGAGAGAGAGAAATAAATGAGAGAAACATCATCAACCCGCTGTCTCTTGCACAACCCCCTACTGGGGACCCAGCCCACAGCCTGGCCATGTGCCCTGACCTAGAATCAAACTGGTGACCTCTTGATGCATGGGACGGCACTCAATCCACTTAGCCACGTGGCTGAGCTTGCTTTCCTATTTTGGGTCTAAGTGGGGCCTTTTTAAAAACTAGATAGAAGTTTCAATTTATGTGTTCAAATCTGTTTTCTTTCTGATTTCTACTTTAGCATGTAAGCTTAGATAGACCTCTCCTCTTTAGAAGTTGTATGGCCCAGTTGGCGTGGCTTAGTGGTTGAGTGTCGACCTATGAACCAGGGGGTCACGGTTCGGTTCCTGTCAGGGCACATGCTCAGGTTGCAGGCTCGGGTTGCAGGCTCGATCCCCAGTGTGGGGCTTGCAGGAGGCGGCCAATCAATGATTCTCTCTCATCATTGACGTTTCTACCTCTCTCTCTCTCTCTCCCTTCCTCTCTGAAGTCAATTTAAAAAGTTGCATAAATACTTGATTTTAGTTTTTTCTATTTTTTCATTTGTCTTTAAAAATTTTAACTCTTTAAGATATCTGTAATTAATTTGGGGGCTACCAGATTACTGGCCAAGTTATTCCAACACAGTTTATTGAAAATTCTCCCCTTCTCCTCCTTTCTCTAATATTAAATTATTTTGTATATTATGTTAGCATTTGTATTTTGTATATTATGTTAGCATTTGGGTCAGTTTGTTGTATAGTGATTTACCAGCTTTGTTGCTAAGTTCGCAGTATTTTTTTATATATATTTGTTTTATTAATTTTTACAGAGAGGAAGGGAGAGGGATAGAGAGCTAGAAACATTGATGAGAGAGAAACATCGATTGGCTGCCTCCAGCACAACCCCTACTGGGGATTGAGCCTGCAATCAATGTACATGCCCTTAACCGGAATCGAACCCGGGACCCTTCAGCCCGAGGGCCGGCGCTCTATCCACTGAACCAAACAGGCTAGGGCTCGCAGTACTTTTTAAAATATATTTTTATTGATTTCAGAAAGGAGGGGAGGTGGGGACAGAAACATCAATGATGACAAAGAATCATTGATGGGCTGACTCCTGCATGCCCCCTACTGGGGACCGAGCCTGAAATCCAGGCAGGTGCCCTGACGGAATTGAATCTTGACCTCCTGGTTCATAGGTCTACATTCAACCATGTAGCCACACTGGCCAGGCTAAGTTCACAGCATTTTAACTACAATAGTTTGAAGAAAATTCAAATCAATAAGTTAAATTAATTTAGAAAAAAATTTAAAAATCTTGCCGATGAGATGTGGAATAATTTTGTCAAGTTCAAAAAAGTTTTTTGGATTTTTGTTGTCATTTCCAATAAACAGAAATTTTGAAGCATGTATCATTTTTATAATATTTAGTTTTCTCATTCTGTATCCTAGTGTATGCCTTACCAACTATTTAAACCTTCTTTATATCTCAGTTTTGTGTAGGTCACATAATTTTTTTATTAAAATATTTCTTGGGTGTTTTTACATTTTGATACTATTGTCAATGAGACCTCTCTTTATATTTTCCTAATTTTTTTACTTTCCTAATTTGTTAGGCTATTATGAGTTCTGTAAATTTAATGTACACATATTTAGCTTGTTTCACATAAACATGAATTCTTTTGTGAAACTTTAAAATGAATTAATTCTTCAGTGTTCATAGTGTTTTAATTTCTTCAGGCATGATATAGAGTTATGTCTTTAGTACTATACAGTAAGTGCCATGGAGATCTTTTTGTTTATTTTTACATTTTCCATGTGTCTTTGTTTTTAATTTAAATTCTTTATTGTTGAAAATATTACATATGTCTCCTTTTCCCCCCCATTGACCTCTCCCTGACCGCTCCTGCCCCCCAGCACATGCCCTCGCTCCCTTACTGTCTGTGTCCATTGGTTATGCTTATACGCATGCATACGAGTCCTTTGGTTGATCTCTTAACCTCGCCCCCATCCACCCCCACTTTCCCTCTGAGGTTTGACATTCTGTTTGATGGATCTATTTTTGTTCATTAGTTTATGTTGTTTATTATATTTCACAAATGAGTGAGATCATGTGATATTTATCTTTCTCCAACTGGCTTATTTTGCTTAGCATAATGCTCTCCAGGTCCATCCATGCTGTTGCAAATAGTAAGAGTTCTTTCTTTTTTACAGCAGTATAGTATTCCATTGTGTAGAAGTACCGCAGTTTTTTAATCCATTCATCTGCTGATGGGTGCTTAGGCTGTTTCCAAATCTTAGCTATTGTAAATTGTGCTTCTATGAACATAGGGGTGCATATATTCTTTCTGATGGGTGTTTCTGATTTCTTGGGATATATTCCTAGAAGTGGGATTACTGGGTCAAATAGACCCAGTAATTTTTAATTGTTTGAGGAAATTCCATACTGTTTTCCACAGTGGCTGCATCAGTCTGCATTCCCACCAGCATTGTGCAAGGTTCTTTTTTCTCCACATCCTTGTCAGCACTTGTTGTTTGTTGATTTGTTGATGATAGCCATCCTGACAGGTGTGAGATAGTATCTCATTGTCGTTTTGATTTGCATCTCTTGGATGATTAGTGACTTTGAGCATCTATAATAATAAAAGTGTAATATGCTAATTAGACCAGACGTCCTTCCAGACAACCTTCCGGACGAAGCCAGGGTTGCGAGGGAATCCTGGGTCCCAGGTGCCAGAGGGAAGCTGGTGCCAGCAGCCAGGGGAAGGAAGGCCTACTCTTGCATGAATTTTGTGCATCAGGCCTCTAGTTTTTTCATATGTCTCTTGGGCTTCTGTATGTCCACTTTTGAAAAGTGTCTATTTAGGTCCTTTGCCCATTTTTTGATTGGATTATTTATCTTCCTTTTGTTTATGAGTTCTCTTATGTCTTTCATACTAGACGGTAAGCGCCATACAGATTTAAACTGTTTTTACTTATACTAGTATTTGTTCCCAAGTGCCTCCCATATAGTGTAAATCAGGATAAAAATATTTGTTGAATAGATGAGTGATAAGTAGGGAAAGTACTACAAGAAATAATGACTGTCTCTGGGTGATGTTTTTATTTTCTTTCTACTTTATTATCTACTTGTCTTTATAGCTCCCGTTTTTCAAAGAATAAACATCTATATGTACACTGAGTGGCCAGATTATTATGACCGGTCAGATTATTGTGAGTACAATTATTATGAGTACTCAAATCCACAAGATGGTATCCCTCCCCTCCCCCCCTTTTTTTTTAATGAGGTGAAGAATCTGGTTTGCATGCAGAGCCGTAAGGAAGAACACACAGCTCTAGGCTTTGTATTCCTCTGGCTCTTTTTAGTGTACTTCAGCCCACATTAAATCCTAGCCCTGGTGCAGAATTTACAGGAATTTCAACTGTCTCAAACAGTTTTTTTACTCTGTCCTCCTTAATGTGAGTGGGCCAATTGATTGATGTATTCTTTATGCCCAGGTTGCTCAATAAAAGCCTACTTCTTGGAGTGCAGTGCTCAAACGGGAACTGGGTGTGTCTGTTCTAATCTTTCTCCTGGCTGCAGTGGTGACAGTATCTTGCCTCTGGATAGGTCTTTTCTGCCTAGGAAAAACAGAATTGAGTCTCAACATTGATCTCCCATATTTCTCCCTAACTGAAAAGTACACGCTGTCTATGTAGCTCTGGTGCCTAATCTGTATATGCGGACTGTGCCTGCTGTGCACCACTGAAACAGAGCTATCATTACCACTACACAGCCTTTCAAATCATAACATGTACTTTTGGTGGTTCACTTGCTTGCTTTGTTTTTCATACTGAGAAACAGAAATGATCTTATGGTATGTTTAACTGTCAATACATATTGGTTCAATCATAGGTGTTTATTTTTAAAATTTTATTGGAATTTTTAAAAATTTTAATTTAAAATTACAGATTAACAGGAAGTTACAAAGGAAGTACAGAGAGGTACTATGTACTCTTCATCCAGTTTCCCCTCAATGGTTACAACACACGTAACTATTGTGCAATCCCAAACCCAAGAAATTGACATCTATACAATGTGTGTGTATAGTTTTGTCATTTTATCACTTGTCTAGATTCCTGTAACCACTACCACAGTTAAGATCCAGAACCATTCTATTACCAGTAAGGCCTCCCTCATGCCACCCCTTTGTAATCACACCCTGTGTCAGTAGTCCCCGAGACTTTCTCAGGTTTGGTAATTTGCTAGAAGTACTCCTGGCTATTTTTATTATAGTGAAATGGCACAAAAAATGATCAATACAGAAAAATGGTAGAATTAGCAGAGTTGGAGGATACCAGGTATGAACTTCTAGGAGTCTTTTCCCAGTGGAGCTGTACAGGGTACATTTAATCCTCTAGCAACAAACTGTAGCAACACGTGTGATGTGTTTCTGTTAGGGAAACTGACTTAAACTAGGATTCCAGGTTTTTTATTGGAGGCTGGTTACGTAGGCACAAGTGCCTTCATGATCAACTATAGTTGCTATAACTTCGGGCCCCAGAGGAAAGCAGGTGTTCTCCATACATTACACTGTTTGCATAGACTGTCTAGACAAGTTGGCACAGTGTGGTTCAAGGCTCCAAGCATATAACACCCTGGTCAGTTAGTACATAAGGACACTCTAACACCTCAGTGTCTAGGATCCGGCCAAGGGCCAATCACACAAGCATGCCCTTCTGAGAATGTACATGATTTGAGCAACTCAGTTCTGCTTAGCTACTTTTTTCCTGCACACCTTTCCTTACCCTCCCTTGTTAGAAACAGATCGGATATGGAGAAACTGTGCTGGGCCTAAGGTAGGTTGGGGTAGCTACTACTTTAGATAGAGTGGCCAGGGAAGGCCTTTCTGAAAGTGTGACGTGAAAGCTGAGACCTAAATGATAAGAGAGAATCACCATATGAACAGCTAAAATCACTGCACTCTAGGCATTACAACACCTGTGCAAAGGTGACAGAAATGTAAAGGAGGCCTATAACAGTTTCCTGTTATTGCCATAACAAATTACCACAAACTTATTAGCAGCTTAAAACACCACCCATTTGCTATCTCAAAGTTCTGTAAATCAGAACTCCTGGCCAGCTCAGTTAGATACTCTGAAGGATCTCTAGAGGTCAAAATTAAGGTGTAAGCCAGCCTGGACTTTTATCTGGAGGCTATGGGGAGAATCTGCTTCCAGACATACTCATGTTGGCAGAATTGAGTTCCAAGTGATTATAGGACTGAATTCTTCATTTCTTTGCTGACTGTCAGCCAGAGGTCATTCTCAGCTTCTAGAAGCCACCCACATTCCTTGGCTTATGGTTTCTTGACCTTCAAAGCCAACAGTAGTTCTCTGGAGTTCCATTATGCCCTCCTCTTCTGATTTTTATTTTAAAAACAATTTTATTGGGGTATAATTCACCCATTTAAACAACACAATTCAATAGCAGTCATCACTAGGACCAACTGTAGAACATTTTCATCACCTCAAAAAGAATTCCAGACACTTTAACTATTTCCTTTACTCCCATCCTCTCTCCTTCAGTCCTAAGCAACCACTAATCTACTTCTGTCTTTGTAGATTTCCCTGTTCTGGACGTTCATATGAATGGGATCATATGATATATGGGCTTTTATGACTGGCTTCTTTCACTTAGCATCACGTTTTCAAGGTTAATTGTGGCATGTATCGGTACTTAATTCCTCTTTATGACTGAGTAATAACTACATTGTATGATATATTGCATTTTGTTTTTCCATTCATCAGTTGATGGACATTTGGGTTGTTTCCACCTTTTGGCTATTAAAGATAATACTGCTATAAACATTCATGTACAACTTTCTGCGTGGACATAAGTTTTTGTTTCGCTTGGGTAAATACAGTACCTTGAAGTGGAATTGCTGGGTCATATGGTGACTCTGTTCAATGGTTTGAGGAACTGTCAGATGGTTTCCAAAAGTGGCTGCACCATTTTACATTCTGACTTGCAGTGAATGGTGTTCTCATTTTTTCACATCCTTGTTAACACTTACTATTATCTGACTTTGTTATCCACTGGGTGTGAAGTGGTAGCTCATGGTTTTGACTTACATTTCCCTGATGATCAATGAAGTCAAACATGTTTTCTTGTATGCTTATTGACCATTTGTATATCTTCCTTGAGGAAGTGTCTATTCAGATCTTTTACCCATTAAAAAATCAGGTTATTTATCTTTTAAAATTGAGTTATTATTTTTTTATAATAAATCTTTATTGTTCAGATTATTACATTTGTTCCTCTTTTTCCCCCCCATAACTCCCCTCCTCCCAGTTCCTACCCCACCCTCTGCCCTCACTCCCCACCCACTGTCCTAATCCATAGGTGCACGATTTTTGTCCAGTCTCTTCCCGCATCTCCCACACCCCTTCCCCCCCCCCCCCCAAGAATAGTCAGTCCATTCCCTTTCTATGTCCCTGATTCTATTATGATCACCAGATTATTCACTTGATTCTTAGATTCACTTGTTGATAGATGCATGTTTGTTGTTCATAATTTGTATCTTTACCTTTTTCTTCTTCTTCCTCTTCTTAAAGGATACCTTTCAGCATTTCATATAATACTGGTTTGGTGGTGATGAACTCCTTTAGCTTTTCCTTATCTGTGAAGCTCTTTATCTGACCTTCAGTTCTGAATGATAGCTTTGCTGGATAAAGTAATCTTGGTTGTAGGTTCTTGGCATTCATCACTTTGAATATTTCTTGCCATTCCCTTCTGGCCTGCAAAGTTTCTGTTGAGAAATCAGCTGACAGTCGTATGGGTATTCCCTTGTAGGTAACTGGGTTTCTTTCTCTTGCTGCTTTTAAGATTCTCTCTTTGTCTTTTGCTCTTGGCATTTTAATTATGATGTGTCTTGGTGTGGTCCTCTTTGGATTCCTTTTGTTTGGGGTTCTCTGCGCTTCCTGGACCTGTAAGTCTATTTCTTTCAGCAGGTGGGGGAAGTTTTCTGTCATTATTTCTTCAAATAGGTTTTCAATATCTTGGTCTCTCTCATCTTCTGGCACCCCTATAATTCTGATGTTGGTACGCTTGAAGCTGTCCCAGAGGCTCCTTACACTATTTTCGTATTCTCGGATTCTTTTTTCATTTTGCTTTTCTGGTTGGGTGTTTTTTGCTTCTTCGCATTTCAAATCTTTGCCTTGATTCTTGCGCTCCTCTGGTCTGCTGTTGGGAGTCTGTATAGTATTCGTTATTTCAGTCCGTGTATGCTTAATTTCTAGTTGGTTCTTTATCATAACATCGAGGGTCTCATTAGTTTTCTTGAGGATCTCACTACATTTATCGGCGGCTTCTAGACAGTTCTTAAGAGACCTTAAAAGTGTGGTTCTGAACTCAATATCCTCCATTGACAGTTTTGTCCTGTTTCTTTGTCTCCGCATTTTTTATGCTTTCTTGGTACACCCCCTAGTGGTCTTTGTGCGCAATCTTGTTGTAGTTAAGCCTTGATTGATGTCGGCAATACCGGGGGTGATTTGACCTCCAGGCTAACTGGCTATGAGAGTCCGCTGTGTCTGCAGTGGGAGAACTTCTGTGCTGGATCTCTAGGGCGGTGCTAATCTAGCGTTTGCCTGAGGCTATCTGGCAAATGGCTCTGCACAGGGCTTGGGCAGGGCGGGCCGGAGTGAGCAGTTATGGCTGCTCTCAGTTCCGTCCCTAGGGGCTCTGCCTCACAGAGTCCCTGCAACCGCTGCAAACCTCGGAGAGAAAGCTGCCTTCGAGTTCCGACCGAAGCCAGACAGTCCTGCTTCTCCCGTTTGAGTCTGGGTCTCTAGAGACTCGCCTGGATCTGGAGCTCAGAGTCTGAAACTCCCTCCCGATTGAAAACAACAACCGCGCCCTCCGCCGCCAGCCCGCTTCGCGCGCGCACTCCGCACCTGAGTATTTCACTTCAGCACTGCGCCTCCTCTGAGTCTGGGTATGATATTCTCTTTCCTCCTAGTTGTAGAATTTCCACTCAGCCAGCCTTCCTGTGGTTCTGGATGATGTCCGTTCCGTCTTTAGTTGTTTTTCTGAAGTGGTTGTTCGAGGCAGCAATCTCCGGCGTTAACCTATGCCGCCATCTTGGTTTTCCTAAAATTGAGTTATAACAGTTCTTTATATTATATTTCTGTGCATAAGTTCTTAATCAAATATGTGATTTGCAAATATTTTCTCCCATACTGTGGGTTATCTTTTTACTTTTTAAAAAACTTTTTAAATTTAATTTATTGGAGTGACATTAATAAAATTATATAGGTATTTCAGTTGTATAATTCTATAATACATCATCTGTATATTGTACTGTGTGTTCACCACCCCAACTCAAGTCTCCTTCTATCACCCGTTATCTTCCCTTTACCCTCTTCTGCCTCCTCCCACTCCCCCTTTGCTTTGGTAATCACCAAACTGTTATCTGTCTTCACTTTCTTGATGCGGTCCTTCGAAGCACAGAAGCTTTAGTTCTGATGAAGTACAATTTATTTGACTTTTGTTGCTCTTGTTTTTGGTGTCATATGTAAGTATCCTATTCTGGGAGTTTTTATAGTTTTAGCTTTTGCATTTAGGCTTTTGATCCATTTTGAGCTAATGTTTGTATAGTGTGTGAGGTTAGGGTCTGACTTAATTCTTTTGCATGTGGCTATTCAGTTATCCCAGTGCCATTTGTTGAAAAGATTTTTCCTTTTTCATTGAATAATGTTGGCACCCTTGTGGGGATCATAAATATGTGGGTTTATTTCTGCTCTCATAATTCTATTTTATTGATCCATATGTCTATTCTTATACTAATACCACACTGTTTTGATTATCATGGTTTTGCGGTAAGTTTTGAAGTTGGGGAAGTATGAGTCCTAGATTCTTTTTTAAGATTGTTTTGCTTATTCTTGGTTCCTGTCCTCTTTTGAGTTCATGTGCTTATATTGTGCCCACGTGGATAATCCAGGGTAATCTCCCTACTTTTAAAAAGTATTTTTTATTGATTTTAGAGAGGAAGGTAAGACAGAGAGAGAGATAGAAACATCAATGATGAGAGAGAATCATCAATTGGCTGCCTCCCACACTACCCTCACGGGACCCCTTAGTCTGCAGCCCAGTGCTCTATCTACTGAGCCAAACTGGCCAGGGCTAATCTTCCTATTTTAAAGTTATCTGATTAGTAAACATAATTATCTGCAGTCCTTTTTTTCCCCTCTTGCCATGTAAGGTAACATAATCACAGGTGAAATATCAGAGAGCAAAGGTCATGGGGCTTAGATTTGTGAAAAGATTGAGAATAGTAGGAGCAGAAGTTGGACAGAGAGATATAAATGAAAGTTGTAGAAATATTAATTTGTCTGAAGTCACATTTCTAATAAGTAGCAGAGCTGAGATTTGAATGCAGATATGACTGATCATTATGATCTTATGACCACACCAAATTGGTCTTTATAGACTCATAGCAACTATTATTGTTTTTATCTTAATACCTATTGAGCTCTTAGTATATGCTAAGCAGACTTCATAGAAATACTGTTATATTTTTCTAGCTCTAGAATAGTACCTGGACAAGTCTTTGGGTACAGATAAATAGACTGTATTGGAACAAGTGTAAAAAAAAAAAAGAAAAGAAAAGAACAGTGGGGATCAGGATTGTGTCTCAGAATCTGAGGGTAGGCAGGCAACTGAACCTTAGGAATGGACTGAAACTGAGAAATGGAAACCTTTCAGGACCTAGAGCAGTGGTTCTCAACCTTCTGGCCCTTTCAATACAGTTCCTCATGTGACCCAACCATAAAATTATTTTTGTTGCTACTTCATAACTGTAATGTTGCTACTGTTATGAATCGTAATGTAAATATCTGATATGCAGGATGGTCTTAGGCGACCCCTGTGAAAGGGTCGTTTGACCGCCAAAGGGGTCAAGACCCACAGGTTGAGAACCGCTGACCTAGAGAGTATTTTTCTTCTGCTACTTTTCTCTGGTTGTTGTTGTGTATCTATTCCACTCTGCAGACCTGTTATCCTGTTACTCAGGTCACCTGATGGAAGATGGTCATGCCACACTTAGTCAATCATTCAAGAGAACAGCCCAGATTAGTCTCATTTCCAAAACTTCTGTTTGGGTCACATGTCCATCTCTGGTTCAATCAACTGTGGCCCTGAAGTGGCAGGTATACGGACATGGCTGCTGGCAGTCTACCTTTGTGGATTGGGGTAACAGTTCTCAAGAAAAGGAAGGTCGCTGGCACATGGGTTAATTTTAACGTTGCCCGCAGACTGAAGGATCCTGGGTTTGGTTCTGGTCAAGGGCACGTACCTTGGTTGCAGGTCCCCAGCCCTGGTTGGGTGCATGCAGGAGGCAACCAATTGATGTGTCTCTCTCACATCCGTGTTTCTCTCTGTCTCTCCCTTTCCCTTCCACTCTCTCTAAAAATCAGTGGAAAAATATCCTCAGTGAGGATTAAAATGATTTTTTTTTAGTGACACAGACCTGTGCTATAGTATTTGTAGTATAAAAATTAAAAAACTTACTGAATTGATATAAAGAAAAATAGATATTTCATTTTGCCCATTCCTCTTGGAATTGAAGAAAGGGACCACAGGATGATAATGGTGAAAGATTAGCTTAAACTCTCAAAATAGTTTGATGGAAATTGGGATTAGTATACATATAGGCTCTAGTGATGTCCCTGCCACTTTCTACCTTTTTAAAAATATATATTTTTTTTATTGATTTCAGAGAGGAAGGGAGAAGAAGAGAGAGACAGAAACACCAATGATGAGGGAGTCATTGATCAGCTGCCTTCTGCATGCCCCACACTGGGGATCTAGTCCACAACCTGGGCATGTGCCCTGACCGGGAATTGAATCGTAGCCTCCTGGTCCATAGGTTGATGCTCAACCACTGAGCCACACTGGCCAGGCACTACCTTTTTGATTGAACAGATCATAAACTTCTCAGTCTCGGTGTCTTCATCTTTATTGTAAAAGGAGAGAACCTAGGGAACAAAAAGTCTTTAAAGTTTCTTCAATTTAACATTCTAGAGTCAGACTCTGGGTAGATTTAGTTCTTCCTCTCTACCCCAACCTCATCTACTAAATAAGTATGTTAAATCTAAATGCTGTTCTTGGAGGGCTTTAATTTTGTAGAGACAGTAAAGAGTTTTTATAAACTTGCAAGTCTCTCTGCCATGTCTCATTAGTTAATTGTTACAGATCCCACCTGCAGAGTTTTTTGCCACCACTCCCCTTTCCATTCCCACTGCATTGCCTTCTTCTTGTAGTTGTCTATTGGTCACTGTCCCTGTCTCCTGCACTTTTCCTCCAATCCAACCTAGAAATTGCCTCTCAAATTTTTTTTTTTTTAATCCTCACCCGAGGATATTTTTTCCATTGATTTTCAAAGATGGTGGAAGGGAGAGAGGGAGGGAGGGAAGGAAGGGAGAGGAAGAGAGAGAAAGAGAGAGAGAGAGAGAGAGAAGAGAGAGAGAGAGAAACGTTAGCATGAAAGAGGGACATTGATTGGTTGCCTCCTGTACGTCCCTGACCGGGGCCCAGGATTGAGCCTGAAACCAAAGTGTATGCTCTTGACTGGCATTAAACCCGAGACCCTTCACTTTGCCGGCTGACGTTTTAATCATTGAGCAAACCGACTGGGGCTCAAGTTTTTATTTTTATACAGTAAAGTTGAATTTTTGAGGGGTGTATAGTTTTTATTGTTGACAGTATTACGGATGTCTCCAGTTTTCTTCCTTTTTGCTCCCCTTCATCAATCCCTACCCCACCCCAGACCTTTCCCATTCTATTGTCTGTGTCCATGGATTATGCATATCAACACTAATAAAAGAGAAAAATGGTAATTGGCGTACGAGCTACCCTTTTCATTGGCTAATCAGGGCTATATGCAAATTAACTGCCAACTAAGATTGGCAGTTAACTGCCAACAAGATGGCGGTTAATTTGCATATGTAGGCACAATGCAGGGAGGCAAAAGGGAAAGCAGGAAGAAGCCCCCTGCCACTGACAGTGATCGGAAACCCAGGGGGGAGCTAAGAGCTGGGGGGCAGGGCAAAGGCTGCCCCCCAGCCATGATCAGAGAATCAGGCGCCTTTTCCATCCTGGCCAGTGATAGCAGGAAGTAGGGGTGGAGCCAGCGATGGGAGCTGGGCAAGGTCGAAGCTGGCAGTCCCAGGAGCTAGGGGTCCCTTGCCTGGGCCTAAAGCGAAGCCCACGATCGTGGAGCCGCTGCAGCTGCGGGTCCCCGCTGCCTGGGCCGGACGCCTCGGCGTCAGGCCTGGGCAAGGGGCTGATCCTGCGATTGGAGGGTGATGGGGGTCAACGCCTGAGGGCTCCCAGTATGTGAGAGGGGGCAGGCTGGGCTGAGGGACACTCCCCCCCACACACACACCCAGTGCACGAATTTCGTGCACCGGGCCCCTAGTCCTATATAATAAAAGCCTAATATGCTAAGTGTCCGACTGTTCGACCAGTCACTATGACCCACACTGACCACCAGGGGGCAGATGCTCAATGCAGGAGCTGCCCCCAGGTGGTCAGTGAGCTTCCACAGAGGGAGCACTGCTCAGCCAGAAGCCAGGTTCATGGCTGGTGAGCGCGGTGGCGGTGGCGGGAGCCTCTCTCACCTCTGCCGCAGCACTAAAGAACAGCAAGCAGGTGGGTAGTAAGGAGCCAGGGGTCCTAGACTGTGAGAGGGCACAGGCCTGGCCGAGGGACCCTCCGCCTCCTCTCCAATGCATGAATTTTGTGCACAGGCCTCTAATTGTAAATAATGGTGCTATGAACATAGGGGTGCATATATTCTTTCTTTCTCATTGGTATTTAGGGATTCTTAGGATATAGTCCCAGAAGTGGGATTGCTGGATTGTGCTATTTTTTTTTTTTGATAGACACCCTCCCCCTAATTCTAATTCCTAACAAACACTGATCATACAGTATGTAAGCTTTTAAAACTGACTTCATTCACTCATCTTTAAGCCAATTTTTGGCTATGTCAGTACTGCCTCCCCTCCCCCCCCCCTTTTTTTGTTTTGTTTGCTGAGAAGCATCCATTGCATGGATGTACCACAGTTTGTTTATCCATTCACTGATTGAAGGATATTTTGGTTGTCTCCTTTTTTTAATGGCCCTGAGTAATGCTACTGGAAATATTTGTGTATGGATTTTTGAGTGAACATCAGTTTTATTTCTCTGGAGGAAATAACCAGAAGTGGGATTGCTGAGTTGTATGGTAAGAATATGTTTAACTTTTTTTTAAACTATCAGGCTGCTTTTCATGTTGGCTTTACTATTTGCATTCACTAGGAATGTATGAGTGTTTAGTTGCTCTGCATCCTTGCTACCACAGGTATTGTTGGTATTTTTAATTTCAGCCATTCTAATAAATGTGTAGTGATATGTCATGGTGGTTTTAATTTACATTTCTCTAATGGATGATGATGTTGAACAACTTTTTTTCTCTAATGGATGATGTTGAACAACATGTGCTTATTTGCCATGTTGTTAAGAACTGTGAAGGACCTGAGTTTTTACCCAGCATACAGGTAACAAGTAAGCCTGCCACAGTTTCATGCATGCTGGCAGAAGACATGAGATCCTGAGTCAGAGACAAAGTACTTTACTGTTCAAAGGGCATTTATAAAACAAGCTTTATCTTCACTTGGGCTACCTTTACTCCCAAGTCACATAGGGGTGATGCCACAGCTGAGGAATCCAAGCTTAGGGAAGCCAAATCTTTTACAACAGGCAGCAAACAGACCTGCCTGACCTTTGACCTGGAGGGAAACATTGTATCTATTTTACTGGACAGTACACAAACTTGTCCTCTGCTGGGGTGGGAGTGAGTGGGGGAGATAATTATGTGTTTCTTTTAAGAATGTTAAGATATTCAAGGATGCTTGCAAAGACCTCTTGGACGAAACTGTGAGAATTGTCTCCCAGCATGTATGTTTTCTTTAGATCACTCTCTTTCAAGTCTTTTGCCCATTTTGTAATTGGGTGGTTTTTCTTAGTGTTGATTTTTGAGCATTTTTAAATCTGGTCCTTTGTTAAATTTGTGATTGCATGTATTTTCTCCCAGTCTGTAGTTTGTCTTTTCATTTTCTTAATAGTGTCATTTGCGGAGCAAAATTTTTTAGTTTTGAAGCCTTTACAGTACTATTTTGATCTGTTTCATCTGTGTGCCAGTTTGAAACTTGTGCAGTGTCTGTTAGTTTGAGTTTTAGTCTTTTGTCCTGAATAGCATCAGATCCATTATACACAACTAGGGGTGGGTGAGGCCAGGAGTTCACAATCAACATTTTCAGGTTGCTTTCTTGAGTTCTTGTCAGTGTGTTCTCCTATATGTTTTTTGGTTCCTAGGTTCTCATCTTTTCTGGCCAGAAAACAGTGGAGTTAGTTATGCTACTCTGTCATATACACTGTACTTCCATGACTGTCGCACAGTTGGGGCCAAGAAATGGGAGGATAGAGAGTGGAGAAAATTGTTAATTCCCCTTCCTCAGAGTTTGGTTTCTGCAATCTGTCTTTTCAGCCATTGCTGTATGTGGTTGCTTGGGTGCTGTGGCTCAGGAGAAGAGGTTAAAAACAATAAATTGGAGGGATTTTCATATTTCCTCTCAGTGTTAGAAGTTCCCTTTCTCCTTCCTTGAGCCCGAACTAGAGGATGTATCTCTGTGCCTTGGTGTGCGTTTCTGGGTTGGCTCAGTGATATTGGAGGGGAAAATGATAAATTTACCCAGGGTTTGGTGATATATTGAATTCTGGTTTTCTTTCCCAATTCTCCTCCTCCCTTTTGCCGTTGAGAATCCCCAAGTAGTGCTTAGTATATACCATATACATTTTATAGCTGGACTAAGATTTCATGTGGCCCTTTATGTCTGTTGTTGCTTTTTCTTGTTTTTATTTTTATGCTTGACTTCCTTCTAAGGGTCACCCCTGTGCTTGCATACCTTAATGCTCAGTCTAACATTGTTGTTTGTTCAGACAAAGAATTTGTGTGCAAACACTGCTAGCCAGTAAGGCTTCCTTCCACTCTGGCCAACAGAGCCTGTGCATACACAGAGGAGACAGAGAGAGGCCAGAAAGAGCTGGTGGAGACAGAAAGAGCTGGTGGCCTGTAGTGTAAATGCACTCCTTGGCTAACACATTGACTCATCAGCATAGAGGAAGTTTTGTTCATTTTTATAGTTGATTTGAGAATTTATTGTCCACCTCACTTCATAAAACAGAACTTTATCTCTCAAGTTTTAATGTCTTAAAATAGAGATCTCATCATGATTTCCCCTTTTCAGGAGCTTTCAGTGGTGGTTCAATCAGACTGTGTAGCCTAAAGTTTTTAAAAGCCGTCATAGTTGACTTCACACTTAATTTCTTCAGTTAACCTATTTATACTACATCATTTTCTTTCCTATTTCCATGCTTTTTGTAAAAGATGTTCTTCCTGTCTAGAATGTTCTTCCACTTTTGTATCATTCCTCCAAGACCCTCTAAGGTTCAACTCAAAACTCTTTAAGGTCTACACCTCCATCCCCTGGCCCAAGTGGTCTCTTCATGCTCCTTAAGTCAGAATTACCTTGTCTTTTTCTTCCCCATAGTTTCATAGCACTGTATCTTTATGCATTACTCAGTATGCCTTATTTTGTTTTTGTTTTTTGTTGTTATGAACTTTCTGAGGGGAAGGACATGTTCTATTAGTTGTATTAACAGTGGTATCTAGCCTGTTCTGTGCACACAATTGGCACTTAGTAAATTATGGTAAGATCCACAAGATACAGGACTTACTTTTTTCTAGACATGTGAGCTTCTTGAATACATGCTGTGGAGTGCCACTTTTTTAAAAAATATATTTTATTGATTTTTTACAGAGAGGAAGGGAGAGGGATAGAGAGTTAGAAACATTGATGAAAGAGAAACATCGATCAGCCGCATCCTGCACACT
This sequence comes from Myotis daubentonii, assembly GCF_963259705.1. Taxonomy (NCBI): domain Eukaryota; kingdom Metazoa; phylum Chordata; class Mammalia; order Chiroptera; family Vespertilionidae; genus Myotis; species Myotis daubentonii. The sequence continues at coordinate 28,578,796 of NC_081843.1, forward strand.
CCCTACTGGGGATGTGCCCGCAACCAAGGTACATGCCCTTGACCAGAATTGAACCTGGGACCCTTGAGTCCGCAGGCTGACGCTCTATCCACTGAGCCAAACCGGTTAGGGCACCACTTTTTTTCTGTGCTTGCTTGGCAGTTAGTTTATGGGCAGAAGAATGAAGACCATTTTATTCTGTGAATTTAAATGGAAATTGGTGGGTAGCAATTTATAATACAATCCTGGTGCTATGGGCAAATAAGACATGGTATAGTAGAAAAGAAAACAGACTTAGAGACTTGTTAAGGTATTATTTCAAATTTTAACTCTAACAGGTGTGACATTAGACAGGACCTCCCCATCCCCCTTTTCAGAGCTTTCAGGTGGTTCTTCCTCACTCCCTTAACAGCTATAACATGATAGGAGCAAAAATAAAATAAGGATTGGTAAATGAGTCAACCTAACAGGATTAGTAAGATCTAGTTGATTGCCAGAGATGAAGACTACCTTACCAAATAAGGAATCTTGTTAGATAATAGCTTTGCAAAAAATTCAAATTATTTTGCTGATAGCCTATAAAGGAAAGTCATAGCTAAAAATTTTTCTGGTTTCCTAATCAACTTATGACACATTTAAATTGGTTTCTCCTTCTGACTTTTATCTTACATAAGTCCCTAAGTTTGTATCAAATCTTGCCCAGTTGGTGTGGCTCAGTGGTTGAGTGTCGAACTATGAACGAGTAGGTCATGGTTCAATTCCCGATCAGGGTACATGCCCAGGTTGTGGGCTCCATCCACATTGGGTGGTGGTGGTGGTGGTGCAGAATGTACCCGATCAATGATTCTCTCTCATCATTGATGTTTTCATCTCTCCCTTCCACTCTGAAATCAATAAAGATATATTAAAGAAAAATAATATGTGTCAAATCTTAAAGGAAAATGTATTCACTGTTCAAATGAAGGCTGAATAGAAAGCAGCCCTATCTCCATATGCAATTCAAAACACACATTGAGCACCTTAGCACCATACTGTGTTCTGTTGGGAATATAAAGCAGCTCCTCAAGATGCTTCTAGACCAGGGGTGGGCAAACTTTTTGACTCGAGGGCCACAATGGGTTCTTAAACTGGACTGGAGGGCCGGAACAAAAGCATGGATGGAGTGTTTGTGTGACTAATATAAATTCAAAGTAAACATCATTACATAAAAGGGTACGGTCTTTTTTTTTTTTTTTTTTTTTAGTTTTATTCATTTCAAACGGGCCGGATCCGGCCCGCGGGCCGTAGTTTGCCCATGGCTGTTCTAGACTAAGTGAGAGGAAGTCAAACATGCGATTTTTTTTTTTTTAAATCCTCACCCAAAGATATGTTTTTATTGATTTTTTTTTTTTTTAGAGAGAGAGAGAAACATTGATGTGAGAGAGAAGCATCAATCAGTTGCTTCCCATATGTTCCCTGACCAGAGATCAAACCCCCAACTTTTTGTGTATGGGATGATGCTCCAACCGAGTCATCCAGGCAGGGCAGAAATGATCCTTTATGATGAAGTAGAATGGACTTAACTGGTTCCTAAATAAGTAATGTTACAAGAATGGAGGTTCAGTTAATTCTGTGTGGAAGGAAGCTCATGGGAAGTTTCATTGAAGGGATGTCCCTTAAAATGAACTTTCAATAGTGAATTATCTTTGAAAAAGCAGAAGACAAGTATAGGAAAGAATTCTAAGCTGAGGCACAAACATGCATGTTTTGTTTAGGAGATGATCATATGAACATTACTGTGCTCAGGGATGTGAGTTGAGTTTGGACAAGTAGATTGGGGACATTGTGGTACAAGGATTTTGGAAGCTCACCTGGTTTTAAATTCCTTCTCTTTTGTTTGTTTTCAGTAGAGTTTATGTGCTTTTGAAAATTTCTCTGAACCTGAGATTTCACATGTGAAAAAATGGAGATAATGTCTACCTTGGGGTTTGTTTGTTTGTTTGCCATAAATAATTATATTAAGTACCTGTGACAATATTGTGTATGTAGTGAGTGGTGACAACTAGTGGGCTCATGTTAATTTGTCCTAGATTGCTAAGGTCCCTGAATGCCTTCTTGAAGAGTTTAGATTGTTCTGATGCTTTCATTATATTCATTTTCTTGGTAAATGTTGAATTATTTTATTTGAGACAAAATACTCACTTTTATATCACTCTATTGATTTTTTTCTGTGCAGATGTTTTTAAGTTTGCTATAGTCCCATTTGTCTATTTTGTTACTTGTGCTTTTGGTGTAATATCCAAGAAATTGTTGCCAAATTCAATGTCATGAAGTTTTCCCCCTATATTTTTTTCTAGGAGTTTTATAATTTTATGTTTTACTGTTAGGTCTTTAATATAACATTAGTCCTTTCTTAAGGTGTTCATTATGTAACTGGGCAGGGAATAAGAAGTCTTTTCTTTAATATGACTATGTCAAGAATTTGCTTTATTTAAACTGTCCTTTTTCCCTCCCTTTCTCCTTCCCTATCTCTTCCTCTCCCTTTTCTTCCTTCTCTTCTTCCCTCCCCTATAACTTGAAGATATGGAATCATTTTTGGGATATTAATTGCTGTGCTGATAGAATAATTCATTTTCAACAACACTTTCTTGTTTGTTATTTGATTAACAGGAAGAAAATGAGCCTTAAGTCTGAACGCCGAGGAATTCATGTGGATCAATCAGAGCTCCTTTGCAAGAAAGGATGTGGTTACTACGGCAACCCTGCTTGGCAGGGTTTCTGTTCCAAATGCTGGAGGGAGGAGTACCACAAAGCCAGGCAGAAGCAGATTCAGGAGGATTGGGAACTGGCAGAGCGGTAAAAAGACTTAACTAGGGGTGGTTGTACAGTGATATAACTGGATACAAAGTACTGTTATTGTCAGAATACATTTTTTCTCTTCTGTCTTGAGCTATCAGCAGATCAGCCTAATATTAAGTGAAAAAAATCTTCCCCTCTTCTTCTCAGTCAACATTTAATGAATAGCTTTCAGTGCCTTCATTTTTTCTTACCATTTAAGTATTTAGTGTTTGGAGGTGTGTGTGTTTCCTAATACAGAGAATAACATTTGGGAGTAGAAGAATGGAGGTAAACATACTTCATGGTGGAGGCTAAATGAGGTAATATTTATGATGTCCTTAGCACAGGACTTGGCACATGGCTCTCGTCAAGCATTGTTTTCCCCCATTTTTTGTTATATCCAGCATGGCATCTGGCACATCACAAACACGTAGTATATACAAATCAACAGATTTGTAGTTCTTGAATTGTGAAAATTTACCTTTTCTGAAATGGTGTTTGTAGGACAGAAGTATTATTTGAGAAGTTTGTATTATCCAGAAATATGATTATGATAAAAATTAAAGGATGGCATAGCTGGTGAGCATAGGAACTAATAAAATGCCACAAATAATGTTAATCCTTTGCCAGAGAATCCTTGAAACTGAAACTTCTCAGTAAAAGAAAGTCAAGCTGAACTCTGACCACTTTTGCTAGTTTTATATCCAATTAGCCACATTTGAGTGACCACTTTTCTAACATCTGTGGTGATGCACAGAATTAAAAAGTACACTCACCGCTTTCGGTGACTCCATGGTCAATCAAAGAGAGAAAAAATGTATAGAGAACATTAACTATTCCTTCAGGTTTCTCACTGCATTCCTGATATTCTCAGTAGCTGATCTATTTCAGGAAGAAGTAGAGGATACTAAACATGAATGCTCTTAGCTTTCTCCCCTCTTCACTGCCAAATGTACTAATATCTATATTACCTTCTATTTTGTTTCAGAGAAAGATGTATCTCTATTCCATTCTCAGATTAACCACCTCTCCCTGTGATTTTGTTGCTATTTCTTACTCCTTTCAATTGTAATCTCCCTTGAGGTTTCCTACAGGCATGGGAATCGCCTCGATGGAAATCTTGTAAAAACAATGATTGCTGGACCTCATTCCCAGAGTCTCTGAATCTATTAGGTTGGGAGTGAGGCCTGAAAATTTGCATTTATGACAAGTTCCTAAGTGATGCTGATGCTACTATCTGAGGAATCACACTTTGAGAACCATTGTTCTATAGATAGCTTTTGAGATTTATTATAAACTAGGGGCCCGGTGCACGAAATTCGTGCACTGGGTGTGTCCCTCATCCCAGCCTGCCCCCTCTCACATACTGGGAGCCCTCAGGCGTTGACCCCCATCACCCTCCAATCGCAGGATCAGCCCCTTGCCCAGGCCTGACGCCTCTGACAGAGGTGTCAGGCCTGGGCAGGGGACCCTCATTTCCCCCCATCACTGGTTCTGCCCCCAGCCCAGGCCTGATGCCTCTGGCCCAGGCATTAGGCCTGGGCAGGGGACCCCCAGACCCCTCCGATTGCTGGCTCTGCCTCTTGCCCAGGCCTGATGCCTCAGCCAGAGGCGTAGGCCCCCATCACCCTCTGATCACCTGATCGGCCCCTTCCCCAGGCCTGACGCCTCCGCCAGAGGTGTCAGGCTTGGACAGGGGACCCCCATCTCCCCCCCCCGATCACTGGCTCTGGCCCCTGCCCAGGCCTGAGGCCTCTGGCCCAGGAATCATGCCTGGGCAGGGGACCCCCATCTCCCTCTGATCACTTGCTCCACCCCCCGCCCAAGCCTGACGCCTCTGACCCAGGCTTCAGGCCTGGGCAAGGGGACCATCATATCCCCCGAATCCCCAGCTCAGCCCCCCACCCAGGCCTGATGCCTCGGCCAGAGGAGTTGACCCTCATCACCCTCCGATCACCAATCACCGGATCGGCCCCTTGACCAGGCCTGAGGCCTCCGGCAGAGGTGTCAGACCTGGGCAGGGGACCCCCAGCTCCCCGTGGTTGCAGGCTCCGCCCCTGCCCCGGCCTAACACCTCTGGCCTAGGTGTCCGGCCCGGGCAGCGGGGACCCACAGCTGCAGCAGCCCCGCGATCATGGGCTCCGCTTTAGGCCCAGGCAAGGGACCCCTAGCTCCCGGGACTGCCAGCTTCGACCGTGCCCAGCTCCCATCGCTGGCTCCACCCCTACTTCCTGCTATCACTGGCCAGGGCAGCAAAGGCGCCTGATACTCCGATCATGGCTGGGGGGCAGGGCAAAGGCGGCCCCAGGGCCGCCTTTGCCCTGCCCCCAGCTCTTAGCTCCCCCCTGGGTTTCTGATCACTGTCAGTGGCAGGGGGCTTCTTCCTGCTTTCCCTTTCGCCTCCCTGCATTGTGCCTACATATGCAAATTAACCGCCATCTTGTTGGCAGTTAACTGCCAATCTTAGTTGGCAGTTAACTGCCAATCATAGTTGGCAGTTAATTTGCATATAGCCCTGATTAGCCAATGAAAAGGGTATCGTCGTATGCGAATTACCATTTTTCTCTTTTATTAGTGTAGATACCTCAAATTCAGCAGTTCTAAGGCCAGAATTAGTGCTTTTATTTACTCTAATCCCCATTTTCAACATTTTTTCCTAACCTCTTTCTGAATCAGTTAATGACATTACCATTAATTCAGTTGGCTAAAAAACATTGGCGTATTCTTAATTTCTCCTTCATCTCTCACACTATCTACAACTAGTTGTGCAAGTTCTACTTTTTTGAGCTTAGAGAAGTCTTTTTAATTTCACCCTCTTCTGTTTTCTAGGTCCTATTTTCTCTCACTTAAATATTTTTAATATATTCTTAATTATTGTCCCTGTCTCTAGTCTCTCTGCCCCTCCCGTTGTCACACAACTGCCTGTATTATCTTTCTAAGTACAGATCTGATCATGGTAACTTACTGGATTTACAGTCTTTTTGGTTTCCCACCACATAGTGAAATCCAGGATGATAGTGGGTCCGCAGCCAAAGTTTCTTACCATCTGGTGCCAATACACAAATAAGCCTCATATTCACCACACCATCGGTGCTCTGATTACACTGGACTTGGTTTGTAACACGAACCTTATGCCTTCACATTTGTAGCTCCTTCTTCCCAGAATGCCTTTTGACTTGGTGGAATCTTATTCATCCTTTAAGACATAAATGTCACCATTGTGAAACCTTCTTGGACTCCTCCAGCAGATTTAGTTGTTCTTTCCTGTGTTCTCATAGCACTTGTGTTTTACTCTCTACTATAGGAGCTGTTACATTATATTGTAATTATTTACTTATCTTTTTCTTCTTTTTGACCTTGAGCTTATTAGGGAAAAGGACTGGACTTCCTTTTATGTAACCCTTTTACAGTTGCTGAATGAACATGATCTGTGGAGAAAGTCTCTTTTAAAGTCTATAGTAGTATGTAGGATAGTTTCATGTCAGAAACTCCAGACCTATTATTTGGTGCATTTGACCTCTAGTTCTAAAAATTTTAGATCCTCCTCAATTCCTTGAGTAATAACCTTTAGATACAAGAAAAACTTGGAGAATATCTGGGTCATTAATCCTCTCTTGAATTACAGACTACAGCGGGAGGAGGAAGAGGCCTTTGCCAGCAGTCAGACCAGCCAAGGGGCTCAGTCCCTCACATTTTCCAAGTTTGAAGAAAAGAAAACCAATGAGAAGACTCGCAAGGTTACCACAGTGAAGAAGTTCTTCAGTGCTTCATCCAGGGTTGGATCAAAGAAAGGTAATTTTCTGATTTTCTTTTTTTCTTCTGTGCCCAAATGAAGTACAGAGTAGATCCACATACATGTAGGCTCAGCCTTTTAATTTCTGTAAAAGCTTTTAGAGACCATGAACTCAGATTTGAGGGTCAGGTGACATATGAAATTGGGTTTGAGGGTCAGGCAATATATGAAACAAAAAATCTCTTTTTTGTTTGCTTTTTGGTTTTTTTTAGAGAAGTTTATTTACTCTAGGAGAAATAAAGAGAAATGAAATATATAATTTTCTTTATAAAATTCATGCCCATCTAAATGGCTGTCTTTTTGGATGTTCTATTTTTTTGTGCCTTTAATTTTTGGATCCTGGTTTATTCTCCTTTACATGTTGTCCCTACCATTCATGTCTTATCAGAAATGGCTGTTTCTAGGCTTGAAGTCATCTAAAAAGGAAGTTTTCTGAGAGCTTATCTGAGAGACAGTATTGAGGAAATATATGGAGAACATATACAAAAAGACTCACTTTGGGCTTTTAGATTGGTGAACATAACCCATAGTATGCATTTTCTAGTGTCTGGATGTGTATGTACTTGACCTTATTCATCCTTCTTCTTAAAATGCCATAAACCAGCAACAGGATTATCGCTAAAGTCACACTTGTTCTAGCAGTGAGCAGTCTAGTAGGAAGCAAGAGAGAATGTCTGCTGTTAGGACTTGGTCTCTGAACATTTATATTGGTAACCGTTGTGCAGTGAATTTGGAATAGTGAGGAAGCATGGGAACTAACACTGATGCAGTCAGAAGAGCTCTTTTCTTGGGAACCCTGTCTCATTCTCAGCCCCTCAACTTGGGGTATTTGGGATGAGGTTTTTTGGCCTGCCTAAAGGCAAGGGAATGAATAACATCACTCCTTAAGATCTTTGCTGGTCTTGGATTTAATGACTCTTGTTTAGTTGTATTAAAGGAAAGGTTGCTTATAACCAGAAAAACAAATCTTTAAATAATCTTTTAGTTCACATGATTAATTTGGAGAATAGTCAATACCCGCTGGAGATTAAATTAAGAATATATTTGGCTCATGATTTATTTATTAGGAGGTAGTATAGTAAGGTGGTTAAAAACATAAACTTTGGAGTCATCCTGGTTTGAGTTTCAGCTTTGCGGTTTACTGGCTGTGTGACTCAGAGCAAGCTAATCTCTTTAAGCCTGTCAGTTCTGAAGGACAGTAATATTTACCATAGGCATGTCTTTAGATTAAATGAGTTGATGTGTGTAAAGAGTTTAGCACAGTACCTGACATACATTGTAAGTCTACAGTAAGTGTTAATTATTTTAAAACCAATAAATGTTGCTTTTCTGAGAGAATAGTCTCTGCTAGTAGAGAACTCAAGGGCATTGATCAAAACCATTCTTTCCTAGTTAGCTTAAATTCTGTTTCCTGCTTTGGGAAAAGTCTCACTAATCTTAGGAATTTACTAGAGGTCCAGTGCACAAAATTTGTGCATGGGTATGGTCCCTAGGCCTGGCCTGTGATTAGTTCCATCTTCCCCAGCTGCCTGCAGCTGGTCCTGCCTCCCGCTCCACCCACCCACAGTTCCCCATTCGCCATTGGGTGATCGAAGCCTGCCGGCCAGGGGGAGGAACTGAGAGATCGGCCATTCCGCCCGCTCACCAGCCTCGCCCCCGCAGCAGGTTGCCCTCCGTATGTGGGGCAGCTGGTGGGGTGGGGGCCTTGGCCTGGCACCACCTATGTCCCCCGCCACCCACCCCTGGCTCCCCATTCGCCATTGGGCGATTGGAGACTGCCGGCCAGGGAAAGGGACCGAGAGGTGGTCAGTGTGCCTCATAGTGACTGGTCATTCTGGTAGGGTCTATTTGCATGTGACCTTTTTATTATATAGGACAGTGATGGCGAACCTATGACACGCGTGTCAGAGGTGACATGCGAACTCATTTTTTGGGTTGATTTTTCTTTGTTAAATGGCATTTAAATATATAAAATAAATATCAAAAATATACATCTTTGTTCTACTATGGTTGCAAATATCAAAAAATTTCTATATGTGACACGGCACCAGAGTTAAGTTAGGGTTTTTCAAAATGCTGACATGCCGAGCACAAAAGGTTCGCCATCACTGATATAGGATGATAGATAATGAAATGGCATATGACAGCAGATTAAATAATACAGAAATTATAAAACTATTAACTCTAACCTGCCTCATTTTACAAATGACATGAAGCTCATAAAAGTTATCTAATTTACCCAAAGTTATATGAGTTGATGTATTAGAGCTCAGGTCTCCTAACTCCTGGCTTAGTGTTTTTCCTTGAATTCGTGTGTGTGTGTGTGTTTACCTATATCTTTACCTATATGTATAGACATTTGATGAGGTTTCTATTACTGAAGTGCATAATAATCATGTGCATTCACTGACCATCCTTGACAGTTTTAGAAAAATGTTCTAAGAGCTACTGACAATGTGCATCATAGTATAGAAAGAAGATTGGTACATTAAAAGAAACAATTCCAAGTTATTTTTATTTTAAAAACCTTTACATGGCCCTCTCCAGTTTGGCTCAATGGATAGAGTGTCGGCCCTTGGACCGAAGGGTCCCAGATTTTATTCTGGTCAAGGGCATGTGTTTCAGTTGCAGGCTCAATTCCCTGCCCTAGTCAGGGCGCATGCAGGAGGCAACCAATCAATGTCTCTCTCTCACATTGATGTTTCTCTCTATCTCTCCTGCTCCCTTCCACTCTCTCTAAAAATCACTGGAAAAATATTCTCAGGTGAGGATTAACAAAAAATAAATTTAAAAAGAAAACCTTTATATGGAATATTTTTTATTATTTTTTCTTTTAGAATGATATGTTTTTACTTTGATTTTTTATCTTTAGTTATTTTTATTGTTTGTTTATAGAAAGCATATGGGGGAAAAGACCTCAAAGTATTGAAAAAATTAATGTGTGTAAAGAGGATGCTGTTGGATCTTTTTTTCCCACAAGCTTATGTAACTTTGCTAGATGGACTTAGCATTTTAGACTGATTGTTTGGCCTTTGCATGTAGGTGAGGTTAGCCTATTCTAAATGAGTTTTAATTTATTGAGTCTAAGCTAAGATAGACCTTTTGGGTTTTGTGTTCTTTATTTTACTTCATTAATACATGATGCCCTTGCTCTTGATATTTTACTTCTTTGGTAGCACAAAAGAAAGCTGTTAAGCCAGGGCAGCTTGGTAATAAACAGAACACAAATAACCTTCTAAAGATTTGAAGACTATTTTAACAAGCATGAGATGGTTGACTGTAAAAACTTAGAGAGTTTACATAGAGTTTTCTAATCTCCAAAGTAAGGTTGAGTGAGCTAAAGCTTACAGAGTAATTTATAGTGGGTTGGCCAAGTGGAAATACTTGCTCATACATTTAAAAATTCCCACTTTTTAAGAGCTCAAATAGATGTTGTCACCCTAAGTAAAAACTTGTAAACAGTTTACAAATTAATCTAAAAGCTCCTAGAATTAAAATACTAGTCTTCTACCTAGTTATTAGATTCTAATACTGTTCTTCACTAAACTGAACTATGGTTCCTTGGAGAAGTGACTGATTCCAGGGCTGGAACAGGGAAAGAGGACCCCCAAAAATGTTGGGGACATGGCAAAGACCCAGAAACTAGCTTGAATGGGTTCCCACTGGCCAAACTGGAGTATCAGAATAAATAAGGACAATCAATGGAGTGTAACGTATTGAATAAAATAATAATCCATTAGTCCAGCCAACTAGTAAAATAGATAAATAATTCAATAAAGGAGAAGAGAATGTTCTTCTTTACCAAAGAATGTTAACTAATCAATATGAAAAGGATGATGGAGATAGAAAAATCACTATTTCACAGTTGTCATAGTAAGGATTGATTCAGGCAAGTTTCATCATCTGGGTTGAGAGGAGAGAGTTTCCTGAGGAACAAGTTAAGAACGTGGTCTCAAATGAACTCCCATAACTTATTAATTACAAATAGAGAAATGGTAACCATGTAACTAGGGGGAAGGTAGACATTATGTGCTTCCAGATAATGATACTTTGAAAAGAGCACAGCATAAGCTGAAAATTTATAACCTGAATGCAGTCATGAGGAAACAGCAGAGAAACTGGAACTGAGGGGCATTCAATGACATAACTGGCCTCTATGTTTCTAAATTGTGAATGTCTTGAAAAACAAAGGAAGGTTGGGAGCATTTCCAGATTAAAGAAGACTAGTGCCCGGCCGGTATGGTTCAGTGGTTGAGCGTCAACCTATGAACCAGGAGGTCACAGTTTAATTCCCAGTCAGGGCACATGCCCAGGTTGCAGGCTTAATCCCCAGCATGGGCTATGCAGGAGGCAGCCAATGAATGATTCTCTCTCATCGTTGATGTTTCTGTCATTCTCCCTCTCCCTTCCTCTCTGAAATCAATAAAAATACATTAGTTGTTGTTGTTGTTTTTAAAAAGACTAGTATACATGACCACTAAATGAATGTGTGATTCTCAGTTTCTTTTGTTTTCATTTATAAATACATATATCTTTATCTCAATTTCCCTATTTTACATAAAAGATAGCACTACATATATCCTCATTTTTAAACTTAGCAATACAGCCCTAGCAGGTTTGGCTCAATGGATAGAACATCGGCCTGTGGACTGAAGGGTCCTGGGTTCAATTCCGGTCAAGGGCACATGTTAGGGTTGTGGACTCAATCCCCAGTAGGGGTCATGCAGGAGGCAGCCAATCAATGATTCCCTCTCATCATTGATGTTTCTATCTCTCCCTCTCCCTCTCCCTCTCTGAAATCAATAAAAATATATTTTAAATAAATAAACTTAGCAATACATTTAAGAACTTCTTCCTTTTATCACTACATAAAGGCATACTTTTTTGTTTTAAAATTACACAATATTCCATTTTGTGGATTAAATAATTTATGTAATCCCTTAAGTCACCATTTTGTACAGTTGCAGTATTGTGCTAACATGAGTAGCCTTATACATACTTTATTTTTTACATATGCAGTTATATCAGAAAATTTCTGAAAAATGGAATTGTTTGGTCATAGGATAAATGTATTTTTAATTTTGATAATTATTACCAAATTGCACTTCATTGCAGTTATATCATTTTACGTTCCCACCTTCATGAGTGCCTTCCCCCATATCCTCATCAACATCAAACTTCAAATTTTTGTCTATTTATTACTTTTTTAAAGGGCATCTCATAGTAGTATTAATTTGCATATTTGTTAACAGGAGTGAGATTGAACATATTTCCTGTTTAAGATCCATTTATGTTTCCTTTTTGTGAATTGTTAGTATTCTTTACCCATTTCATATTAAACTGTTCAATTTTTTTTCTTCTTTATAGGAGTCCTTATACATTAGGGAGAGTAGCCCTTTGTGATGTAACATACAAACATTTTTTCCCAGTTTGTTGTCCAACTTCTGACTGATGTGTTTCTAGTCACATATACAATATTTTTTGTGTGCTTTTTTCCTTTATTTTTCTTTTAATGTGATTGAATTCTTTAATGGCTTCTACATTTTGAATCATAGTTAGCACCTGATAATTTAAAAACTAGGCAAATACTTGTTTTGGGAAGATAACTATGAAGTGCAGTTTTCTTCTGCTAACTACTTAATAGTACAGTTTGGGGGGAGGTGTTTTTACTTTAATTAGAGCATAAGTCAAGTAATTAGCCAAAACCGGTTTGGCTCAGTGGATAGAGCGTCGGCCTGCGGACTGAAAGGTCCCAGGTTCGATTCCGGTCAAGGGCATGTACCTGGGTTGCGGGCATATCCCCAGTAGGAGATGTGCAGGAGGCAGCTGATCGATGTTTCTCTCTCATCGATGTTTCTAACTCTCTATCTCTCTCCCTTCCTCTCTGTAAAAAATCAATAAAATATATTTAAAAAAAAAAAAGTAATTAAGTAATACATTTAATAACCAGTTATGTAGTAAGTGAAATGTGGAGTGATTAATTTGTTACAGGTAATAGTGTATATTTTTAGGTAATCTATATGTGTTTGTTTCACTTGAATAAACCAGGCAATCTAATAGAAATAACGCCTTTATTAAAACTTTATTTTGTCCTAACCAGTTTGGTTTAGTGGATAGAGTGTCGGCCTGTGGACTGAAAGGTCCCAGGTTCGATTCCGGTCAAGGGCATGTACCTGGGTTGCGGGCATATCCCCAGTAGGAGATGTGCAGGAGGCAGCTGATCGATGTTTCTCTCTCATCGATGTTTCTAACTCTCTATCTCTCTCCCTTCCTCTCTGTAAAAAATCAATAAAATATATTTTAAAAAAAAAGTAATTAAGTAATACATTTAATAACCAGTTATGTAATAAGTGAAATGTGGAGTGATTAATTTGTTACAGGTAATAGTGTATATTTTTAGGTAATCTATATGTGTTTGTTTCACTTGAATAAACCAGGCAATCTAATAGAAATAACGCCTTTATTAAAACTTTATTTTGTCCTAACCAGTTTGGTTTAGTGGATAGAGTGTCGGCCTGTGGACTGAAAGGTCCCAGGTTTGATTCCAGTCAAAGGCACATGCCCGGGTTGCAGGCTCAATCCCCAGTAGGGGGCATGTAGGAGGCAGCCTATCAATGATTCTCATTGATCATTGATGTTTCTATGTCTCTCCCTTTCCCTTTTTCTCTCAAATCAATAAAAAAATATATTTGTAAAAACTTTATTTCAACTTCATTAAAATGTCTATTAGATACTAAAGTTCAAAAAGTAAGATTATAAGAAATTACTCTAAGAAAACATGTAATAGGTTGATTTTTGATATCTTAAAAAGATTATTTTTCTTTTTAATTATCTTTCTTTTTGTGTTAAAAGGGAAGTATGGATGTATAAGGTACCTAATTCCTTATAGGTATTTAATTAGAGAGCGCAGTTCAAAAGTAGGAGGTTTAGAATGTGATAGGAGACTAAGTGATAGTTCATACTTTCTGAGAGTGCTTACTCTTACATCTCCCTTACCTCTGTTCCATGACTGTCCCATTTTCCTTTTAGTGTATGTATGTATGTATATATGTATGTATGTATGTATGTATGTATGTATGTATGTATTTATTTATTTAATACTTTTGTGGTGTTTTTTTAAAAATACATTTTTATTGATTTCAGAGAGGAAGGAAGAGGGGGAGAGAAATAGAAACATCCATGATGAGAGAATCATGGATTGGCTGCCTCCTGCAAGTCCCCCACTGGGAATTATGCCCACAACCTGGGCATATGCCCTTGACTGGAATCGAACTTTCAGTTTCAGGCTGACGCTCTATCTACTGAGCAGACCGGCTAGGGCTTTAGTGTATTTATTGAAGAGAAAAAGAGTATGTGGCCAATTCATTAGACAGTGTTTTATTTGCTTCCCTTGCCTCTTAGCTGTATGCTCTGTCAGGATCATTATGCTACTTTAATGCATTCTTTTACTTTGAGCAGTCTGACTTGAAAACCGAATGTTGGATAAATAATTGTTAATCTCCACATAAACAAATTAGCCTTTTGCCTTTTTGGCAAGTAAAATGGATTTGGAAAGGTTGTCTAATATTTTATAAGTTATCTAAATTTTTTTACTTCTGATTATTTCACTTAATTAGTTTTATAAACTCATGCAAACCTGAGAAAGTTGTTCAAGACAGTGGTGCCATGTTAGTATTAATGATTAAATATATAGATCAAAGCATGATATATTTTGGCCAAGAAAATATAAATAAAGCAACTTTTATTGGAATAGGGATATCTTTTATATCATATAGGTTTTTTTCTATTTGTATTTTTACTCATAAAATAAATTTAGCTTACTTTAAGGAAAGTTGCCCAAATATTTAAACATAAAATAATTTAAAGTCAAGTTTAACTTTGATTAAGCGTCATTTAAATAATCTTAAATTAGATACTTTAAGTAATTCCATGCATGGCTCTTCTGTGTAATGAAACTTATTTTTAATTTTCCCAGCAGAAATTCAGGAAGCAAAAGCTCCCAGTCCTTCCATAAACCGGCAAACCAGCATTGAAACGGATAGAGTGTCTAAAGAGTTCATAGAATTTCTCAAGACCTTCCACAAGACAGGCCAAGAAATCTATAAGCAGACCAAGATGTTTTTGGAAGCAATGCATTACAAAAGGGTAGGTTGAGAATGACTACTTAGAAACAGAGTTTTGGTTTGAGGAAGGGTCTTCGAGATAATTTAGTGCAACTTTGTCATTTTATACCTGAGAAAATCAAGACCCAGAGATATTAAGTTACCTAAGAAATGACACTGAATAAAGTGAAAACCTGACTCCCAGGCTAGTACTTTTCCACTGCAACTCAGTGGCATTTAGATCATCTTTACGTGGAAAGTGTGACATCCAAGACACTTTTATAGTATACTTTAGTACTAAGCCTTCCTAACTGTACCTTATAAACAGTATAAACTACCATAGTTAGTAGACCTTGAGCTTGTAAGTAATAATTGTTAGACCAGTAGCAACCATCTTAGGGTATTTTTGTTGTTGTTTTTTGTATTTTGATTTTAAATTTTCCTCTTCTTGCTAAAATAGAGAAGGGAAAGCTAGAATTTAGATGTTGAAAGGGACCTTAACAATTATCTGATTTTAGTCCTTTTATTTTATAGATGGGAAGGTTGAGAGCCAGAGAGGATAAGTCACTTGTCCAAGGCTAACAGCTAGGTTCTGCCAGTGTCAGAACTAGTACTTGTGTGTTTCACATGTGTGTCTTTAACCTGTAATTTCTAACCAATAATTTCAGTTACAATAATTCATAAGACCACCTATAAAGGGGCTCATTTTGTAAATAGTGATGAATGTGTTTGTAACATACCTCATCCCATAAACATACCTCTAAGTTTATGCTCACCCATTAAACTTAGAATTAGCTCTTGTCAAAATATTTTTTAAATATTGAATTCAGTTAGTACAGGAGAAAATAAGCTTTCTTCTTGGTTTTCTTTTGGTGTGCACTTACACTGAAAATAAATAAACAGGCTTCTGTTTCCACCCGAAAGTGTTTGCAAGCAAATAGTGAGAGTTAAATAAAGCAAGCAAGATATCGTTTACATTTTGAGTTAGAAGTAATGATAGACTTCTTTAATATGAAAAATTCAGATATCATGTGATATACAACTTTCACTTTTATCAGAAGTAAAAACTAAATTTTTGTAGTTATTTATTCTTTAGCCCATATGAAATGGGGCTATATATACTGTATTGGCATATATGCTATATAGTATACATAGCACAATATTTTTAAAAACTGCTGAGCTCAGATTTGTTTCTTTTTCTTTTGCTCAGAAGTGTAATGTTCCCTTTTTCTGTAATAATTTAGTTGACTTTTGACTCAATATACTGAAGTAAAGAGGTAATTAACAGGTACAGATACTGCCATACTTAATTGTTTTCAAGGCACCACTAATTGATATTAGAGACCTGAATATGGCCTCAGAGTCCTCCTTGTTGAAGAACCACTGTACAACCTAGTTTTCATTTCTACACCAGCACTGTTTTATGTTGAAGTGGCCGAGTCGTATGCATGTATGCTCAGCATCTAGCATGGTACCTGGCACATACCTGATACCGAACAGATGTTTGTTAAACTGAAGGGGAAGCCCTTCTAGTCTTTAGCTGCAAGTTAATGTTTCAAATAAATAAAACAGTTTTTACACCTGAATGAAGCAACCTTATCTAACTAGCTTCAAATCATTTAATTATAAATTCCTTGAGAGAATTTGATTGAGTACAACTTGGGATAGTTCCTGTGATATAATGAAATATATCACAGCGCATGTGCCCTCTGAGAGGTACTCAATTTATCAAAACTGCTTAAAAATCTGAAGTTAATGTTATGATCCCCAACTAAACTTCCTAGGCTTCTTATTCTTATGATCTACTCATTATGAAAATACAGCCTTATCTGTTTGGAACTGCCTCGTTGCCATTCGTTGATAATTCTTCCTAATGCACCCCCACAATATTATTCTTCAAATGTGTGAGTTTCAGAACACTGAACCATTCTTACCTACATTTTTTTTTTTAACTTTATTCCTGTTTTCTCCAACCCTAGTGTATGCCCGTGATGAGCAGCCTTTTCTGCATATGGGTCAAGTCTAGAAAATAAAATACATATTTTCAGAATTATGTTAAAGTTTTTCAGCCATTTTATCTTTATCAATAAGAAAGTACTTTACCTGCACTTAGACTTAAAAAGAATTTTTCTCATTCCAAAAAGGGAATTTGGCTAAAATTTTATTTACATAACACTGCATTATTGAAATGTAATGCTTTTCTGTTCAACAGATACTATCATTTGCTAAGACTGATTTATTTTCTTTTTCTTTTTGCTTAATCTTATTAGATATTTAATATTAAGATATGTATTGTCTTGTAATCCCTTTTCATATTCTTTAAAATAAGATATATTTCTATTGTAAATGAGACAGGCAGCTACATCATTAATATACAATCCATTCAGGTTGAACACACAGTTATGATCAGCTATTTTTCTTTTTTTTAAACATCACCATAGCAAGATTTTAAATTATAGAAATGGCCAGAGGGTTGTGGGCAGGGGAGATGGTGTATGAAGAAAAAGCTAAGGAGAATTTACAAGGTTTAGTTTTTTATTTTTATTTTTTATTTTTTAAATTAAATCTTTATTGTTCAGATTATTACATTTGTTCCTCTTCCCCTCCCCCCCATAACTCCCCTCCTCCCAGTTCCCGCCCCACCCTCCACCCTCACTCCCCACCCACTGTCCTCATCCATAGGTGCATGATTTTTGTCCAGTCTCTTCCCGCATCTCCCAAAACGCCCCCCCCCCCCAAGAATAGTCAGTCCATTCCCTTTCTATATCCCTGATTCTATTATGATCACCAGATTATTTATTCACTTGATTCTTAGATTCACTTGTTGATAGATGCATGTTTGTTGTTCATAATTTGTATCTTTACCTTCTTCTTCCTCTTCTTAAAGGATACCTTTCAGCATTTCATATAATACTGGTTTGGTGGTGATGAACTCCTTTAGCTTTTCCTTATCTGTGAAGCTCTTTATCTGACCTTCAGTTCTGAATGATAGCTTTGCTGGATAAAGTAATCTTGGTTGTAGGTTCTTGGTATTCATCACTTTGAATATTTCTTGCCATTCCCTTCTGGCCTGCAAAGTTTCTGTTGAGAAGTCAGCTGACAGTCGTATGGGTATTCCCTTGTAGGTAACTGAGTTTCTTTCTCTTGCTGCTTTTAAGATTCTCTCTTTGTCTTTTGCTCTTGGCATTTTAATTATGATGTGTCTTGGTGTGGTCCTCTTTGGATTCCTTTTGTTTGGGGTTCTCTGCGCTTCCTGGACCTGTAAGTCCATTTCTTTCACCAGGTGGGGGAAGTTTTCTGTCATTATTTCTTCAAATAGGTTTTCAATATCTTGGTCTCTCTCATCTTCTGGCACCCCTATAATTCTGATGTTGGTACGCTTGAAGCTGTCCCAGAGGCTCCTTCTTCTTATTACAAAATAACTGTAAGAATCTTACTGTAAGAACCAAGCTTCATTTAGGTCCAAGTGTGGCACGATCCAAGGACGTGTAAGATCACACATTATTGAAGGCAGCAGAAACCAGCCATACAGAAAATATGGACATCAAAACTAAAAACCTAAATTCATTAAAAACAGTTAACTGTAGTGCAGCAGTTAATGAATTCAGAAAATGATCACAGAGATCCAATTTCTGTAGATGGGGAGTTCTAGATAAAATATACAGAAAACATAATTACAGAAATAGATTTTCAAAACTGGAGGTGAATAAAAAAAGACTTCAGCCGAAACCGGTTTGGCTCAGTGGATAGAGCGTTGGCCTGCGGACTGAAAGGTCCCAGGTTCGATTCCAGTCAAGGGCATGTACCTGGGTTGCGGGCACATCCCCGGTGGGGGATGTGCAGGAGGCAGCTGATCGATGTTTCTCTCTCATTGATGTTTCTGACTCTCTATCTCTCTCCCTTCCTCTCTGTAAAAAATCAATAAAATATATTTAAAAAAAAAAAAAGACTTCAACTAGACAACTAAGAAATGTATACAGAGAACCTCTCAGTATTAATATTCAAAGGAATATATCCACTTGTCAAACATTTTTTTTTTCATTTTTTAAAAAATCCTCAACCAAGGATATGTTTTTATTGAAAAACAAATTTTTTTTTAAGAGAGGAAAGGAGGTAGGAGAGAGAGAGAAACGTCATTGTGATTAGAAAACATCAATCAGTTGCCTCCTGTACTACCCCCGACCAGGAATCAAACTTACAACTTTTTGATGTACAGGATGATGCCCTGCCAACTAAGCCACCCGGCCAGGGCCACTTGTCAAAACTTTTTAAACTACAAAGAAAAAACAGTTTTAGGGAAAAAAAGTAAAATGACTTTATAGAGACTTTATAGAAAAGATGATCCCAGGCCATGTTTAGAGAATACTTAATACTTAAGGATTTACACTATAAGTGTTTTTTTTCTTAGGAAAATATGACAAAAACCTTTGGAATTTTATAGAACCTGAAAGAATTAACCAACACAAATCTATCATTTAGCTCTTTGACAAGAACTGTGAAGGATCTGAGATTTACCTTACTTGCATGTTAACAAATTAGCCTGCCATAGTTTCATGGATACTGGCAGAAGACATAAGTGTCTTGGGTCAGAAATAAAGGCCAGTTTATAACAGTAGTAAGCCAGAGTGAATCAGCATTTGTACCAATTCCTTGAGTATCAATTCCGACAGGGCAATGCCCGTGAATGCAGTGTGTTATGTTAGAGAAAAGGATCTTTTATAATGGGCATGAGTTTAGAATTTATATTTAGAATTTGTAAATATGTTCTTATGGACATGCACTTCATAGAGCTGCTGCTATGACTATCCACCTGGAAGTCCAAGCATAATATTAAAACTAGTTCTTTAAAGAAATATTTTCAGTGGACCTAAACTTGTCTTGTCCATGGATATATTTTTCTGGAATCAAGTTTTGTACGAAGATGGGTCTACTTGATTTCACACAACAGAGCATAAAGGAAACAACCTTCCTCATGACCATCTCATATGGGTATTAATATAAAACAAAAGTATTTGCTGCTGCTACCACCCTATCTGTTTCTAGGTGATCGATGGAGATAGAATAAGTAAAATAAGTGAGAGATTTACTGTATGTCCTATGACATTTTATCCTTCGGGCTTATATTTATCATACAGTAGAAGATAATTATTTGTATTGTCCTCCTATTGAAACTGAATGCTTTCTGAGCATTTTATTAATCTTTCGTGTTATTGCTTATACAGTGTAAGCAATTGTGGGAATTCTAATAATGTAATAAATGTTTTTAGAATAGATAGAAATATAATATTCAGGATATTTAGGAAAATTTGTCAGGAAAATCCAAGGAAAAACAGAATACTAATAGAGGTATAAATTTGGCAATATGGCGATATAGAAGTCCACAAAATTCAGATACAATACAACATTCCAGTGATAAAAAACCTAGCGCATTCTTTAAAAATACCAATTTTAAAGACAATAGCAATAAATAAAATTAAATGTTAATAACATCTAATATAGAAAGTTAGAGGTTTATTCAATGAATTAAAAGATTAAGGATTGTACCTGGGCTCTAGCCGAGAAAAATAAATTTACAAATATTTTTCAGGTTAATGTGAACACTTACGATATCATTTAAATTACAGTGTTATATTGTTTATTCTAGAAAAACAAGGGAGCAAGTATACCATGTAATCTTTGGGGGTAGAATGCAAGGATTTTGGAGAGGAGGTTTCTAAATTTTGCAAGCGTCAAAATATATTCTACAATGAACTTTATATGATTTTTAAATGTTTTTTTAAAAATACGTTTTACTGCCGAAACCGGTTTGGCTCAGTGGACAGAGCGTCGGCCTGCGGACTGAGGGGTCCCAGGTTCGATTCCGGTCAAGGGCATGTACCTGGGTTGCGGGCACATCCCCAGTAGGAGATGTGCAGGAGGCGGCTGATTGATGTTTCTCTCCCATCAATGTTTCTAACTCTCTATCTCTCTCCCTTCCTCTCTATAAAAAATCAATAAAATATATATAAAAAAAATATGTTTTACTGATATTTTACAGAGAGGAAGGGAGAGAGATAGAGAGCTAGAAACATTGATGAGAGAGAAACATCAATCAGCTGCCTCCTACACATCCCCCACTGGGGATGTGCCCGCAACCAAGGTACATGCCCTTGACCGGAATTGAACCCGGGACCCTTCAGTCCGCAGGCCGACACTCTATCCACTGAGCCAAACCGGTTTCGGCTAAATGTTTTTTAAATAAGAAATGGGCAGCCCTGATTGGTTTGGCTCAGTGGATAGATCGTCGGCCTGCAGACTGAAGGGTCCCAGGTTCGATTGCGGTCAAGGGCATATACCTTGGTTGCGGGCACATCCCCAGTAGGGGGTGTGCAGGAGGCAGCTGATAGATGTTTCTCTCTCATTGATGTTTCTAATTCTCTATCCCTCTCCCTTCCTTTCTGTAAAAAATCAATAAAATATATTTTAAAAAAGTAAATAAATAAGAAATGGGCAAAGCCAGCTCTCTTTTCAGAATCAAAATGTAGAACAATTGGGAAAATTATGTATTTAATTAACCTTCACTAGTTTGAGCCTCCACAACTATATGTGATTTTGATGTTAAAAAACATCTCTCTATATAAAAGCCTAAGCAACCTATAACAACGGAACCGAATAAAAAAAGATCCCAAATAGCTGCAGCATTCCTGAGAAAGAAGAATAAAGTAGGTGGGATCTCAATACCAGAAATCAAGCTGTGTTACAAAGCCACTGTTCTCAAAACAGCCTGGTACTGGCACAAGAACAGACATGTAGATCAATGGAATAGAATAGAGAACCCAGAAATCGACCCAAACCACTATGCACAATTAATATTCGACAAAGGAGGCATGAACATACAATGGAGTTAAGACAGTCTCTTCAATAAATGGTGTTGGGAAAATTGGACAGATAGATGCAAAAAAATGAAACTAGACCACCAACTTACACCATTCACAAAAATAAACTTCAAATGGATAAAGGACTTAAACATAAGACGAGAAACCATAAAAATACTAGAGGAATCCACAGGCAGCAAAATAGCAGACATATGCTGAAGCAATTTCTTCACTGATACTGCTCCTAGGGCAATGGAAACTAAAGAGAAAATAAACAAATGGGACTACATCAAAATAAAAAGCTTTTGTACAGCAAAAGAAACCATCAACAAAACAACAAGAATGCCCACTGCATGGGAGAACGTATTTGCCAATGTTATCACCGATAAGGGTTTAATCTCCTACATTTACAGGGAATGCATACAACTAAACAAAAGGAAGATAAACAACCCAATCAAAAAATGGGCAACGAACCTAAATAGAAACTTTTCAAAAGAAGACAGAAGGAAGGCCAAGAGACATATGAAAACATGCTCAAAGTCACTAATCATCTGAGAGATGCAAATCAAAACAACAATGCGGTACCATCTCACACCTGTCAGAATGACTATCATCAACAAATCAACAAATGACAAGTGCTGGCCAGGATGTGGAGAAAAAGGAACCCTCCTGCACTGCTGGTGGGAATGCAGACTTGTGCAGCCACTGTGGAGAACAGTATGGAGTTTCCTCAAAAAACTGAAAATGGAACTCCCATTTGACCCAGTGATCCCACTTCTAGGAATATACACCAAGAAACTAGAAACACCAATTAGAAAGGATATATGCACCCCTGTGTTCATAGTAGCACAATTCACCATAGCTAAGATTTGGAAACAGCCTAAGTGCCCATCAGTAGGTGAGTGGATTAAAAAACTGTGGCACATCTACAGAATGGAACACTATGCTGCAGTAAAAAAGAAGGAGTTCTTACCATTTGTAACAGCATAGATGGAACTGGAGAGCATTATGCTAAGTGAAATAAGCCAGTCAGAGAAGGATAAATACCACATGATCTCACTCATTTGTGGAATATAGTGAACAACATAAACTGATGAACAAAAACAGATTCAGACACGGAGAGGCATCAATCGGACTGTCGGGCCTCGGAGGGAAGGTAGGGGAGGGTGGGGGTAATGGGGAGAGATCAACCAAAGGACTTATATGCAAGCATATAGGCCTAACCAATGGACATGGACAACAGGGGGTGAAGGCATGAGTGGGGGGGATAGGAGGTAATGTAGGGATAAGGACACATATGTAATAACTTATTCAATAACAAAATTTAAAAAAAATAAAAGAAAAAATAAAACATTTGATAAAAGTTAAAAACCAACAACACATCTCTATATATAAAAGCCTAAGCGACTGTTAATGACGGAACCACTGGAATGACCTGTTGATCAGTTGCTATGATGCGCACTGACCACCAGGGGGCAGATGCTCAATGCAGGAACTGCCCTCTGGTGGTCAGTGCCCTCCCACAGCCAACCTCCAACGGCCCCTCCCCCGGCCAGCCATCCCCCATCGGCCATTGGTGCTAAGTCATTCCTAGAGACCTGCTTCTAGGTCGGGGTTTTGTATATAGCAGAGCAGCTCCCTTGCTGCAATCAGCCTTCGACACAAGGGTTTGTCTCACTCCCGTCCTCTCCCTTCCCCAGGGGCCGCCCACCTGCCGAGGTGGCAGCTCGGCCTCGAGGGAAGGAGGGGGGAGGGCTGGGAGGCGGGGAACCGTGCGGTGGTGGGGCGCCAATGGCGGCGGCGGCATTCAGTATCCGTTCCTTCCGCACCCGGCCCGGCAACAATCACCTCCTCTCCCGACCCCACCAGGCCCTTAGGGCCTGGGCTGGGATGGGGACCTGGGGGTGGGTGGTGGCAGACACGCCCCTTTTCCAAGGGGGTCGAGGGCCAGCTCCCTTCTTGGGGCCAGCGGCCAACCTCCCGCAGTCCCCCCCCCACACACACACACCTGTGCACGAATTCGTGCACTGGGCCTCTATGATCTATACTAATAAAAGGGTAATATGCTAATTAGACCAGGTCAACTAGACATCTTCCAGATGTCCTTCCAGACAAAGCCACAGTGGCAGAGGCTGAGGCAGAGGTGGTTAGGGGCGATCAGGCCGGCAGGGGAGAGCGGTTAGGGGCGATCAGGCCATCAGGCAGAGGGGTTAGGGGCAATCAGGCAGGCAGGCAGAGTGGTTAGGAACAATCAGGCAGGCAGGCAGGTGAGCGATTAGGAGCCAGCGGTCCCAGATTGCGAGAGGGGTCCCGGATTGGAGAGGGTGCAGGACGGGCTGAGGGACCCCCCTCCCCCCCACATGAATTTCATGTACCAGGCCTCTAGTCCTATATAATAAAAGCCTAATATGCACATTGACCGAATGGTGGAATGACCATTCGGTGGGGGACAGAGGCGGCACCACGCCAGCCAAAGCGGGTACCAGTGGGCAGAGGGAGGGGGCTGTGATCGGGGAGCAGTGGTGACTGGCGACGGCAGAGGGGTGATTGGGGGCGGGGCCAGCTGCTCACTGGCATTGTCCCCTGATTGCTCCACCCGTTGCCTCCTGCAGAGGTAGGCCACTGGCGGTGGTGGCATTGGGGCTGAAGGGGGGCAGGGCCGGCTGGCGCTGTTCCCTGATTGGCCCGCCAGTTGCCTCCCGCAGATGGAGGTCAGAATAACCTGTCAGTTGGACATCCCCCGAGGACTCCTGGACTGCGAGAGGTTGTAGGCCAGGCTAAGGGACCCCCCTGAGCGCACACATTTTTGTGTGCCGGGCCTCTAGTATACTATATAAAGCAGTGAAATAAACCAGGATTCCAGAAGTGGATTCAGTTTGTCAGGAGCAAATTATGTGACAACTGGAAAACGAAGGAGAACAGGGTTGCTTTTTCCTAATTGCTGCTAAAAAAGACAGGAACTTGTATACAGATTATTTAAGGTCTTGTGTCTCATACTATTCACCTTGCACTCTAGCCAAATAAAAGAGCTAAACATGAAACAACTTAGAAGATTAGGATATTTATTTTACCTGTGGAAAGGAGCTAAAATTGAACCGTTGAAGAATTGTTCTTAATAACCAGGTGAAATGAAGAATGCTATTAACTTTTAAACACCTGTGCAATGAAAAATTAAAGTCAGGTAAAGTGGAAGGAAACAGTGGGAAATTGTGGTGAACATAAATAAAAGCTTAACATTACAAAATGTATAAAATTTACTAAGGGTAGTACCTAGTCCTTACTAGATATTTCTAATTCAACCAAATGGCTCTCATATAAATAACAAATCAAGACAGTAAAGAACTGTTGTCAAGGTGGTCACAGAGTGCTGCAAATGCTGTGAGACCTACAAAGTTTTGTGGGTTTTTTTAAAGGAATGAGAGTGTTTTAGAGGAGATACGGTATGAACTGAGCCTTAAAGGCAGTAACTATTAGGGACTTTCTTGGACAGTTTTTGAAGGCAGCATCTGTCTGAAGGACAACTGTTGGAGATTTGAGGCACAATCTAGCATGATCAGTTGGACTGTGGTATGTTAAAGATGGATTGAAAAGTGAGAGAGATGAAAGGTGGGGAGAGCAACTAAACAGGTGAGGTAATGAAGGGCCAAACCAGGAAAGAACGGAAGGCAGATAAGTCAGGTTTGGTCATTGCCCCTGAACCAGGACATCCTTTCTGAATTAAGCCAGAGCATCAGGGTCCGCATGCTTTACCAGGGTTTTGTCAGCCCTTGCTGTATGTTGTCCTGGGCCTGTGCAGAGGCAGTTTATGAGAGAGAGTCCTATGGAGTTTGCCTTTCTACAGTGACATCTTTGTGAGAATCCTTGGGAGAAGTTTCTAATTTTGGAGTCAGAATTTCACCTAAAAAATTAGTTTGTTTCTATATGTTGGACTCTTAATTGTGTGACTATTTTCATCTTAGTGATGATTGCTAGAAAGTTGAAAGACAAATTTATGGATTGACTGTTGATTAAGTTTTGTATCTCAAGGAATACATTTTTGTGTTGTCATTCCTGGCTCACTTTCTGTTTCTCACCATGTTTTGTTTTTCTTTCTTCCTTTTTGTTTTGTTTATCACCTTCTAGTTTGCTGTGGTGAACTATGTTTATCTTTTATGCAAACTTCAAATATTCTTTGGAAGAAAGTGGGACATAAATATATGTATTTACACCTAAAAGTCAGTAAAACCAAATAAAGATTAATGAAGCGCAATGTTGTAGGGGCCATGGAGGAATAAGCACACATACTTGGCTGATGACTACATTGCAGTTTCTGAGGATTGTATCTAGTGATAGATACTCAAAGCTATCTTAGAAACTATTAGTGACACTTTTGAAAATGTATCACAAAGAAATAACCCAAAAGAAACAGCTTCCACATAATTGTTTATAGCTATAATACATAAGAGTGTAAAGGGGGAAGGAACCCAAGTGCACAGTGGTAGAGGATGGTCTAAAAAATTGGTTAATATAATAAAGCCATCAAAAATGGTTAAGTAGATTAGATAAATAGAAATGTACATAAACATGTAAATTATCAAAATATGCATTATACTCATTTAATAATATGTGTATATAGTAAAAGGAAATGAGAGGTTATAGAGTGTTATAATTAACATTTATGAATAGGCTTTTCTCCCCTGCACAGTTAATATAATTTGTGAGTACTTTTGAGATTGGTACCAGTTTAAGGAGTGGGTTTGGAGACTACATAAAATTTAAAGTTTTACTCCTGATCTTTCTTCAGCTACCAAGCTGCCTCTTTGTTCCTTTGTTTTAGGATTTAAGCATTGAGGAACAGTCAGAGTGCACTCAGGATTTTTACCAGAATGTGGCTGAAAGAATGCAGACTCGTGGGAAAGGTAATATTTTGTTAGCCAGCCCAAATTGAGGGATTGCTGGTAGTTGCACAGGGCCAGACTGCTGGATCTCTTAGCAGTTTTTCTCTTTCTCTGAAGGCCTGGCTGGTGTGCCCAACTCCAGCATTTTGGTAGCTGGTCTTACATTTAGCAGTGCCATTGAATAATATCATGTGTACTGTTCCAAGATAATCAGAGCAATAGGGTAATTTATTGAGCAAGGTTTAATAACTTCATTAGGGGTTGGGCAGAACTGATTAAAACTCTTTGGGAGGCTTCTAAATGAAACCCCCATTTTAGAATTACCATCTTGGTGAGTTATTTGGTCATGATTATATATTTCTTAAAGGTTAAAGCAGGAGAAAAATTGAGAACCACTGATTTACTTTAGGTTTATAGGGATTCTTCTTGAATTTAATTTCTGTTGATGTTATATTTTAGGATGTACTTAGTATACATGTACATTTGAGAAATCTACCCCATGTATATACTTTGGAGAGATCTCTGAGGTTTTATAGTAAACTTCAGAAAAGTGAAAGGGTGAGTCTTACTAGCATTCATCAGTCTGGGGATTTCAAGTGCTTTTCTAATGTAGCAATAGGGAGGGACCCATGCCGAGTCTTCCCACTTGGGTGTGAGGAAGCCCTAACACCTGTAGGTCTTGCCAAAACAGCGTAAGTTAGAAGTAGGGATTATGTAAAAGGCAGTCCCAAAAGTCAGGTAAATTTTTTAAAGGTATTTTTCAATGTAACATCTCATACTTTTCTTTTTGGGTGTGTTTAATGTATTTTTAGAAAGTTAGTTTTCTGCTATGTAGAAAGTACTATGAAAATAATTCTTAATTATACATGCCCATCCTAATCTTGGGCTTTTATTTCTATTTGGATATTTCAGTGCCTCCTGAAAGAGTTGAGAAGATAATGGATCAGATTGAAAAGTACATCATGACTCGTCTCTATAAGTATGTGTTCTGTCCAGAAACGACTGATGATGAGAAGAAAGATCTTGCTGTTCAAAAGAGGATCAGGTAGTTGATTGTTTTGCTTTGTCTTGTTGTATAGTAATCCCCCTTATCTGCAGGGGATTTGTTCTTAAGACCCCAAGTGGACGCCTGAAACTGCAGATAGTGCTGAACCCTATATATACTTTTCCCTCCTATACACATATACCTATGATAAAGTTTAATTTATAAATTAGGCGCATAAGAGACTAACAACAATAACGAATAAAGTAGAAGAATTACAGTGTACTATAATAAAAGTTATTTAGTCTTTCTCTCTCCCAATATATCTTACTAAGTTGAGGACTTCCACCTTTTCATTTAAAGGAAGAACTTTATGGCTTTTCTTTGGCATATTTGAATTACCAGCATCACTAACTCTTGCACTTTGGGGCCATTATTAAGTAAAATAAGGTTCACTTGAACACAACCACTGCAATACTGTGACAGTCGATCTCATAACTGAGACAGTTACTGAGTGACTATAGTAAGTGACCAATGGACAGGTAGAGTATACAGTGTAGATATGCTGGACAAAGGGATGATTCACGTCTCGAGTGGGACTGTGCAAGGTTTCATCACACAGAACAGCAATTTAAAACTTATCAATTATTTATTTCTGGAGTTTTCCACAGCATTTTTGGACCACAGTTACTGTGGGTAACTGAAACTGAGGAAAGCGAAACTGAACAAGGAGGGATTTAATTTACCATTGTATTTACCACCAGCTGTTGGGAGAACACCTTGTGGGAAAACAGGGCCTTTGAATTTCAGACCTTGAGAGCAAGCTAAGGTACCTGCCATCCTTGGCATATAAGCATATGAGCTTATTTGTGGGGTCAGAAAGAAAAGGAATATGGTACATTGATAGGAGGAGAGAGCTCAAGGCACCATTTTGCTTATCCATCTGAATGTCAGCAGTTTTAGGTAAGAACCATTTTTGATGTTTCTGATTTTTTAAAATAGCCAAATTTTCTAAGGAGGAAATGTCATTATTTTCTCATTTCATTGTACTAACTATCTTGTCAGGTAGGAAGCTGTAAATATCCATATCAAGGTGATGGGTATCATTTTTTTCTCATCTCTACCAGGGATGCTCAATAGTCAGCCATTCCTCCAATCACATCTTTCCGCTAGCACTGGGTAGATAATACTTTGCAGCACATCCGGTCTTTCATGGCCAGTAGAATGAGCCTCAGTGTTCTGCATTCCAGTGGCAGCGAAGCACAGAGATAGGCTGTCAAATTTGGGAACCACACAAAGACGGAGCATGATGAGGTGTTTCTGGAGGAGAGGGGCCAAGGAGTGTCAAATGGAGTTCCCAGATAGTGAGGCTGACGCAGGGGTGGGCAAACTTTTTGACTCGAGGGCCACAATGGGTTCTTAAACTGGACCGGAGGGCCGGAACAAAAGCATGGATGGAGTGTTTGTGTGAACTAATATAAATTCAAAGTCAACATCGTTACATAAAAGGGTACGGTCTTTTTTTTTTTTTTTTTTTTTTTTTTAGTTTTATTCATTTCAGACGGGCCGGATCCGGCCCGCGGGCCGTAGTTTGCCCACGGCTGGGTTGATGACTGATGGATCAGTACTTTCTGGTGTCACACTAGAAGTGAGAAGTTGATCTTGGGAAGATAGGAGATAGACCTAAATGGGCTTTGGACTGAGATTCAGGGTGAGAGCATTAGTCAAGTAAATGGTGGGCATAGGCAACAGACTCTCTGGAGTGAAGCTGTTACGTGATCGGAGAACTCAATGATTCAGGCTGAGGTGACACATGCTTGTTGACCTTACACAAGCTCCAGTATGCTCCAGAAGTTGAGGACAGAGCCTACAAGGACATGAAGGTGGTGGACAGGACAGGGAGCAGCAGGTTCTTCACAAGTATTCATTCTCAGATATCTAGTGCTTTCACACCTAGTATAATCTCATTACAGCCAGTAAAATTGTCTTCTGCTTTTCTTGTGATTAGTGCAGAAGAGAAGCCTCACTTTAGGACTGTAGTTACTGTGAGCTTCTGATCTGTACAGGGGTGATGTGGTTGGGCCTAGAATTGCCCGATTAATCAGTGGTGTCCCTTATTTTCTTGTAACTGATGGAAATGATAAGATAAATGGCTGCAGTTCGTTCTGTTTTTATCTGTTTGGTTTTTGTTAATCCTCACCCAAGGATATTTTTCCATTGATTTTTATAGAGAGATTAGAAGGGAGGGGAGAGATAGAGCTCAAGAGAGAAACATAGTTGTGAGAAAGACACATCGATTGGTTGCCTCCTGCACACATCCCGACCAGGGCCAGGGATCAAGTCTACAATCAAGGTACGTAGACTGGAATCAAATCTGAGACCCTTCAGTCCTCGGGTCAATGCTCTAACCAACTGGCCAGGCTAAAAAGTCCATTCTTTGAACTTTTTTTTACTGTCTTTCTCTCTTGTAGAGCCCTGCACTGGGTTACACCTCAGATGCTTTGTGTCCCTGTTAATGAAGAAATTCCTGAAGTGTCTGATATGGTAGTGAAAGCAATTACAGGTCAGTGAAACTTTATATATGTATATATATATATTTTTTATATTTGGATATTTTTCCCTTGAAGTTAACATATGTTTTAGAAACCCATACTTATTTCAGTGAGCAAAAAGATAGTAAAGTATTTCTAAAATTCATACTGCCAAAGACATATTGGAATGTGGTAAACATGATTTCCAGGAGTGTTAGTTTTATGAATTAAAAGCATTCTGATTAGCAGGTAAACTACTTTTCCCCTTCACTTTCCAGAACCCAGGCTTCTTATTTCTTGGGTATTGAACTAAACTAAGATCAAATACAGATAGAATACATTTCTTAAAACTCAGTTGCATTAATTCTTTTTTAAAATATTTTTATTGATTTCAGAGAAGAAGGGAGAGGGATAGAGAGAAACATCAATGATGAGAGAGAATCATTGATCAGCTGCCTCCTGCACGCCCCCTACTGGGGATTGAGCCTGCAACCCGGGCATGTGCCCTGACTAGGAATTGAACCACAACCTCCTGGTTCATAGGTCAACGCTCAACCACTGAGCTGGGCTTATTTGCATTTATATACTCAAAGTAAGTTTGGAGAAAGGGAGGGAATTGGTGAGGCAAGGTCATACCCAAACTAGAGTTACATATTAAAATGATGCTTCTAATTGGTTGTGAATCAGAGATGTGCTTTGAATTACTTTTCTGGTTTGTTCAGAAAGTATATGAAGTGCCTTATATTGATGTGGTTCTGCCATTTCTGGATAGGTCTAGGGACCTAATAAGGTTTCTGTTTCTTGGTCATAGGAATAACTGAGTAGAAGTGCAACACAAACATTTAAAAAACAAACAAGAAACAAAAAAACTCCTAATGGAAAAGACATCCAATCTTGGACAACTTCTCCTTCATTAAGAAGAGTTGGGAAGATTTGCTCATTTAGAGATTGTTAATGAAATTCTGCCGGGTAAAAAAGTAGGCCAGTTGCCGGTAGTGGTGTTGGAGGCAGGCTATGGAGCACTGAGTTATCTACTGTTAACATGATTCTTTTCCACTTTCTCAGGTTCTGCTTATCTTTGCATTTCAATTCTTGTTATTACATGAATTGTTGTTTTTAATTCCCCGTGAAGAGTCTAAATGATGTAGCTAAATACTGTCATCTTTGTTGTTCAAAGCTTTTCTGCTAGGCTATGTCATAGGTCCAGTGAATTGAGTTCTTTGGGTCAAGGCCTATTTTTTGCTCAGGGAACATTATAAGAGATTGAAGGTGACAGCCTCTCAAAAGCCTGAATGTGCACCTTTTAGACTTTTACCAAGTTCAAGACCAACTGGTTTATGTTTAAAGTACTCCATAGGAATTTATGTCGATAACTCTTTTCTGAAAAGTCACAGGACAGACCTTGCAAAACCAGAAACTGCAAGTACCCAACTGTTGTTTACTTAAAAATAGAACTAAGAAAGAGGATTTCAGTACATGTTAATAGAATTTGAGAGGTAAAAATTTTCTTTCAAGGCACCTGAGATGATGTTTCAAGTGATCTTTTGATAGTAAAAATTCAGCCACAAAATTGTAAACACCTTCTTACTCTTTCTCATTTTAGCTGATACCTTGCCAATCCAAATGCAATATTCTACCTCTTTGAGAACCAAGGATTATATGATCACTTTCTTCCTAATCTTTAAAATTGTCAGTCTAAGTACAGGAGTATTTATAGGGCAGTCTATAATAGTCATCTTTTTTAAAAATAATACAGTTCTTAAATATAGAGATGTCAGCTCAGTTTCTCCAAGTCATCCCATGTGCTACTAATCAGCACTATCATTTTTGTTTATAAATACACTGCATGGGGCATTTTCCATTTTAGTTGACATCTGGCATCTAGTGGGTGGAGGCCAGAGATGCTACTAAACATCCTGCAGTGTACGGGACAGTCCTGCAACATGGAATTTTCCTGTCCAAATGTCAAACTAACCTAGAAGTACAGACTACTTTGTTTCAAAACTCCATTAAAGGTAAGTCTAGACATCTGCTAGGATAGAGTAGGCACACTCAACCCTACCTTTCCTACTGATTAGAAGAAAAAGCCCGGGACAGGAGACCCAAAGCAAGAACTCTGAAAAGTAAATAGTAGCAGGTAGATTGGGGAGGGAAATCATTACTAGAAGAACAGCTAATACAATGGCGAGTTTCCTGTTTTGTTTGTTTTTCCTCCTGCATTTCCTAGTTTAGACTTTAGGACAATGCAAATCATAGAACTGCATATTGTGGTGTGAGTGTCCAAAAGAGTCCAACAGAGAAACTTCTTTTAAACTGAATGATATTCAAGGAGGAGATGGAGGGGTTGCTGCAGGATGAAAAGAGTGGGAGAAATCCCTTGGACGCCCCCCCCTGCCCCCCCCCCCCCCCATTATATACTCTTCTTTACACTCTTGGCCCTGCCCCTTGGCAGTGCAGCTACACATGCATCCAGATAAAAAATAATTCATTTTTTATTTACTTTAAAACATAAACAATAAAAATTAATGAGAAAATGTTTAAAATAAAGAATAAAAATCAACAATAAAAGGCTTTGAAAGTATAAAAAAAAATCTTCCCCAGTATCTTTTTTTGTAGTAAGTTCTATTTACATAGAAAAAGAAAAATAGACTGAGACATAGTAACAATAATTATAATCCAGAGATAAAAAGTAAAGGAACTAATAATAAAAAAAAGTGAAGATTATATACTTCACAATATAGGTGCATAAGTAAAGAGAATAAAAGCATTAGTAAGTTAAAGTAAGGCCTCTGCACTGTCAGGTGTTTCTGTCTTCGACACATGGTTGATGGTCCTTTGAGGGTCCCTTGAGTAGCTTACCTCATGGATAGGAGCTGAGCAAAAAGAACTCTCTGGCCTGTACCACCCTGTCACCTAAGTCTGAAACTTATTCCTGCTCATGGCAAGAACTGGTATCAAATTCAGCTGCCTCAGCTGTTTACTTTGATGATATTCAAGATGGCAAGCATATATGTGCATCCAAAGGCACACTTCCTGCCCTTGTTCTGGCACTGAGTTTGTATCTGACTTTCCCTCACCATCTCCTAGTCCTCTGACAACAGATGTGTGCATATAAGAGTCCACCAGTTGGCCCTAGCTGCTTTGGCTCTGTGGATAGAGCATTGACCTGCAAACTGAAGGGTCCCAGGTTCAATTCCAGTCAAGGGCACGTGCCTGGATTGCGGGCTCCATCCCCATTGTAGGGCGTGCAGGAAGCAGCCAGTCAATGATTCTCTCTCTTCATTGATGTTTCTATCTCTCCCCCTTTCCCTTCCTCTCTGAAATCAATAAAAATATATTTTAAAAAAAGAGCCCACCAGTTGGACTTAGTGGTAGTGAAGGGCAGTGAAGCAATTTTTTCCTGAGAAATAAAATGTTTATGAGATTAAATATATACCCTTGATTTATCCCTTTTGCTAACAGCAGGTTGTAAGTGTCGTAAAGTTTTTGTAGAAGTTTGTAGCTAGTGGAGATTTACATGCTTTGAGGGTTGGCCACTGCGAACCTCTGTGTGATGGGTTTCAGCAGCTGTATTTTGATATCTAATACAAAGATGCTTTGTACCATATAGTAGCCACATTGCTAAAAAGCAGTATGCAAATTGAGGATTTCTAAACTGAGTTTTAAAATATGTTAAGAGTTAATTAAGAGACTTATTTCTCCATGAAACTCATAAGTAGTTTTACATCATCATTAAAAGAATGGGCATTAGAGTCAGACTTGGTTTCAAATCCCCCCTCTGTTACTTGTAATGTGTATCATCTTGGGCAGGTCATTAAACTTCTCTGAACCTCAATTCTCTTAATAATAATAATATCCCTGCCCTAGCCTGTGTGACTCAGTTGGTTGAGCGTTGTCCCATGCACTGAAAGGTTGCCAGTTTGATTCCTGGTTAGGGCACACGCCCAGGCTTTGGGCTTGATCCCCGTAGGGAGCATGCAGGAGGCAGCTGATCAATGTTGCTCTCACATTGATGTTTATATCTCTGTCTCCCTCTTCCTTCTTCTTCTCTCTCAAAATCAATTAAAAATATATTTTTAAAAAAGTATCACTTGCATCATCTGAGGATGAAAAGAAATTTGTAGAGCATACTGTGTAGTGCTAGGTCATGGTCATGTGTTCTGTAAGTATGAGCTGCTATTTACTGTTTGTGCAATCTAAGTTTTTATTTATTTATTTATTTTTGTTAATCCTTGCCCAAGTATATTTTTCCCATTGATTTTTAAAGAAAGTGGAAGGGAGGGGGAAAGACAGAGAGAGAGAGAAATGTCGATGTGAGACAGACACATCAATTGGTTGCCTCCCACAATGCCCCAACCAGGGCCAGGGATCGAGCCTGCAACCTAGGTACATGCCTTTTACCGGAATCAGACCCACGATCCTTCAGTCCTCGGGCCAGCACTCTAACCACTGACCCAAACCAGCTACGGCCGATTTAAGTTTTATTTCCCACCCTCCCCCCCATTTAAGTTTTATATACATTAAGTTAACTGGTGGAGAGGAGGTTAGCGAGGTTACCTCGCCAACTTAATAGGATAAAGTGATTATCCTAATGCTTCTTTTATGTAATTATTTTCTCATTGGAAGCACTGTGTTTTCTGTTTTACAGATATTATTGAAATGGATTCGAAGCGGGTGCCTAGAGATAAGTTGGCCTGCATCACCAAGTGTAGCAAGCATATCTTCAATGCCATCAAGATCACCAAGGATGAGCCAGCTTCAGCCGATGACTTCTTACCCACTCTCATTTACATTGTTTTGAAGGGTAACCCCCCACGCCTTCAGTCTAATATTCAGTATATCACCCGCTTCTGCAACCCAAGCCGATTAATGTCTGGAGAGGATGGCTACTATTTCACCAATCTGGTGAGTATTTGTGATTTCTTGGTGTTATGGAGAACCACTATGAAGGTATTGAGTTTAGGGATATGACCAGTCACTCATAGGCCTGCGACATGTTAATTGCTCCTGAGTTGAGGAGTCAACATAAAACTACAGATGTTTGCTTGGTGCCACAGTGCACAGGTGACCAGGCCATGCAAACACTCCACCTCCCAATACTTGACTAGAGATTATAGTGCTTGTATGGGAAACATGATAACCACATTGAGGAGCCTGCTGCCTTGGTCCATCATTCCCCAGAGTCCTGGGTATAAGAGCCATTCACTTACGTGGCTTGTTTCAACCACGAATAAGTCAAATCCTAGGCTTTGGTTCCTTTATTAAAAGATTTGTTTTTGTTGTATTTCTACAAGTTACCACTTAGAACTGAAAACTAAGATATTTTAAGAAAGGGTCAGTTTAGAGAATGTGAAATGATTTTTAACTATTGTTTTGCTGCAGTGCTAATTAATTCTAGTCAGGACAAGATTGAAGTATATATATATCTAAGTTATAAGGCAGAATAATTCCTTTTACTGAAGACTAAACTTCTGTTTGTTTGCTTAGACAAGATATACTGTCAAACAATGAACTTGAACCTCAGCACTGTAAGTGCTTTGTTTCCTGTTCTGGAAGTTGTACAGGGTAATAGGTAAGGAGAGGAAGCCAGGGTAAGGAATCTCCAAGCCTCCCAAAATTTGTTGAGATTTATTTTTACACTAGAGGCATGGTGCACAAAATTCGTGCAAGGGTGGGGTCCCTAGGCCTGGCCAGTGATCAAGGCCGATTGGGGCCTCCCTTCCCCAACTGCTGGCTGCCAGCTGGGGCCTTCCTTCTTTCCATGCCACCCCCTGGTGGTCAGCACATGTCATAGTGAGAGAGCGGTCTCCCGGTCAAAATCCCGCAGGGACAATTTGCATATTAGGCTTTTATGTATATAGATAGGTATTCACTTTTGTACCTAATTTTGTGTTCATCTTTTATTTATTTCCCTTTAAATGAGTTCCCAAAAGCGTATAAGCTTCAGGTCCCTCAAAACCTGGATTGCCCTTGTTACGTATCACCCTCAGCCACTGTGTTCCCCTACCTGTCACTGTAGTGCCAGCATCTGGGAAGTGTGGTTTGTAAGTGGAGGAATTTGGGACTATTTCAAAATGATGCTTGCTCCCTTATTTGGAGCACTATTTCTTAACATAAAGGAAGCATCCACTGGAGTACTAAAGAAGAAAGAGCCTTTTGGAGTCAATTGTTATGTACAGAGGATTAGATGATCTGAAAATCCTGAGAAGAATAGAGATGGAGAGACATGGTAGTAGGAGAAATGAAGCAAGACCAGGAGGTATTTGAGGGGCCCTCGTTATTGAAACTGGAGGCTGCTGGTTCACCTATACTCTGCAGCTTCCCCGTGCCTTGACCTACAGCCTTAACTATGTTTGCACCTTCTTTCTTCATCCTGTTCTTGCCGGACCCAGAGTCGGCTTCTATGCTCACTTTTCCAATAAAAATGCTCTGGCAAAAGTGAAAAATCTGCCAGTTAACAAATCCCCTGGGGAACTCTCAGTCTTCATCTTACTTCTTTAACATTCTTGATGGCTCCTTTGTTCTGGAACTTAGATCTCTTGGCTTCTACAATTCCACCCCTTCTTGTCTTTTTGTAGGCTTTGTGTCCTCTACTTCCTCTTGAGTTGTGTCACTCCCTGGGGTTCTGTCCTCTGTGCATCTCTCTCCCTAGGCTGTCTCCTCTGGTCACAGCTCTGCTGGTCACCTGTACAGGTTTGTGTCACCTGTTTTGACCTCATGCTGAGCTCCACTTCCAGCTATTTGTTGTGCCTCAGATTTAATTTGTTCAAAACTGAAACTGCTTCCCAATCAGATGTCTTTTTTCTTTTCTGTATACAGTTGATCCTTGAACAATATGGGTTTGAACTGCACAGGTCCACTTATATGCGGATTTTTTCAATAAATACTGTAACTGTATTTTCTCTTCCTTATAGTTTTCTTTTTTAAAAAAATATTTTTTTATTGATTTCAGAGAGGAAGAAAAAGATAGAAACATCAATGATGAGAGAGAACCATTGATCGGCTGCCTCCTGCACACCCCACACTGGGGATGGAGCCCACAACCGGGCATGTGCCCTTGACCAGAATTGAACCCAGCACCCTTCAGTCTGCAGGCCAATGCTCTATCCACTGAGCCAAACCAGCTAGGGCTGATTTTGTTTTTAGAAATTTTTTTAAATTGTGTTTTCATTGATTCTTTTTTAGAAAGAGAGGAAGGGGGAGGGATAGAGGGATAGAGGGACAGAAACAACGTTGAAAGAGAAACATCATTGGTCAGCTACCGCTGCATGTCTCCTAATGGGGATTGAGCCTACAATCCAGGCATGTGCCCTGACTGGGAATAGAACCAGTCATCTCTTGGTGCATAGGTCAATGCTCAACCACTGAGCCACACCGGCTGGGCTTTCTTATTATGTTCTTAATAATACTTTTTCTTTGGTTTACTTTATTATAATAATACAGTATTCAGTACATACAACATACAAAATATTTATCAATCAACTGTTTATGTTATGGGTAAGGCATCCGGTCAACAGCAGGCTATTAGTAGTTAACTTTTGGAGGAGTCAAAAGTTATACTGGGTTCAATCCCTACTTGAGGGATATACGAAAGGCAACTGACCGGTATCTCTCTCTCTCCCCCCTTTCTCTCTCTCTAAATATCAGTAAAAAGATGTCCTTGGGTGAGAATTTTTTTTTTTTTTTTTACAAATTCAGGTGAATATTTTTGTAAAAATAGCATTTTTACAAAAAATGCAAAAATGGTGCGTGCTCATTGTAGAAAAATTTAATCAATATAAGAATGTGTAACTGATGGAAGTCTGTTTCACTGTTTGACCTAGCATTTCTATACTAATAATTGTTGCCATTTATTCATTGCTTACTACAGATCTATGAGCTAAGCACATTACATGTGTTACGGTGTTTAATTCTCACAGTAAATCTGATATTTCCCCCCTTTTACTCATATGGAAACCTCACAGAGCCTAGGTAATTTTCCTAGGATCACACAACTCTTGACTGTCAAGTGACAGAGGTGACAACTCAGGTTGTCTGGTTTTAAAACTTGTACTTTTGCCCTGGCCGGTTTGGCTCAGTGGATAAGAGCGTCAGCCCGAAGATTGAAGGGTCTTGGGTTCGATTCTGGTCATGGGCGTGTACCTGAGTTGTGGGTTTGTTCCCCCCAGCCCCAAGTGTGCGGAGGTAACCTGTCAATGTTCTCTCTCAGTCTCTCCTCCTCCCTTCCACTCTCTCTAAAAATCAATAGAAAAATATCCTCTAGTGAGGATTAACCAAAACAAAACAAACAAACAAAAAACACAAACTTGTCCTTTTAACATGTGATTTGAAATATCTCTTTGGGAACTGGTGGTCTGTGTGCCACAGGGGTCCCTGAGGACGCTCCCAATGTCTGGCCATGCCCTAGTAAGCCTTGTGGGGCTCGCAAGACCCCAAAACAAAATGGTTTTATGGGGTGTGCCCCCAGGTACTTGGCCCTGGAGCTCCCGTCCTCAACAAGGATTCCTCTGCTCTGCAGAGCAGCAGAAAGCCTGTAGGAAGCTCTGTAGCAGCCAGGGTGGAACCAGCATTGAAGGTGCCTCCTCAGTACTTCACTCTGTTCAAGACTGTAGCACCTTTGAACAACCTAAGTAGAGAATTGAATTTCTGACAGGCTCAGTGGGAGTTGGCAATTAGATTTAATTGTTTTTTTGTTTTTTTAAGGAAGAAATGTACTATTTCAGATGAGAGCATAAAGGAAACATGATCGGCTATGTGTTGATAGTTTTTGAAGCTGAAATCCATGGAGGTTCATTAGACTGTTTTGTCTACTTTTGCTTCAGTTTTAAATTCTCCATAATGAAAGGATTTTAAAAAATCGATTTTAATATTTGTGACTTTGCTCATATGATTATAATAACATTCTCTTCTTTTTGTAGTGCTGTGCTGTGACTTTCATTGAGAAGTTAGACGCTCAGTCTTTGAATTTAAGTCAGGAAGACTTTGATCGATACATGTCTGGCCAGACTTCTCCCAGAAAGCAAGAATCTGAGAATTGGTCTCCTGATGCTTGTTTAGGTGTTAAGCAAATGTATAAGAACTTGGATCTCCTGTCTCAATTGAATGAACGACAGGAAAGGATTATGACTGAAGCCAAGAAACTTGAAAAAGACCTAATAGATTGGACTGATGGAATTGCAAAAAAGGTTCAAGACATTGTTGAGAAATGTCCACTTGAAATTAAGCCCCCAAATCAGTCTTTAGCAGCTATTGACTCTGAAAATGTTGAAAATGACAAACTTCCTCCACCATTGCAACCTCAAGTATATGCAGGATGATAAAATGTACAGATAGTATTTATTTGAGCCTAAATTGTAGCTAGTCCTTCCTACAGTCCACTGATTGAGATATAGAATATAACTTAATTGCTTCTAAGTGTCAGAGCATTTTTCAAGGTACAGTTTGTGGGGATTGTTTTTGTTTTGTTTTCCTGGCAGGGGAAGCTTAGTAAATAATAAAGTACTATTTATTTGAGTTACTGAAATAGATTCATTTAAGGCTTGTGTGAAATTTTTGTCTAAATCTATTTTTTCTCCACGATTTTCCTATGTGCTTCCACGTGGTATTCAGTGTGGTTTAGATTTGGGTAAATAATTGCCTCTTAAAGGGTAAAACAAATGAATGCTACAAATGTATGTTTAAGGGAATTCAATGGTACCACTATTCTATAATTTAAAATAATTTTATAATTGTAAAGATAGAAGATATATTGATAAGTAAGTATATAAAATTGTAAATATGTAAAAAAAGAAAAAAGGAATGGTGTGTGCTGTGCATGGCATTTCATATGTTCATTTTTTGGGTTTAAAATGGTGTATTGAATGTTTGCCTTTAACACCATTTTACTTGGTTTGCCCCACTACAGTGAATGTAGAAGTTTTTAGACATACTTCCCTTAAAATGTTGACTCTATTTTTGACACTATGGTAACCCTGATTTTAAGGTCCTGTATAGTCAGAGACTATGACACCATTGAGGTTCAGAATAATTTTAAGTTTAATTCACTGTTCAGTATACTCAGTTGAAGGCTTTGAGCCATGCTTCTCACACCTCTTTCCTCTATCCATTCAGCAAATATTTATTGAGCTCTTTGATGTAAAGGAGACCTTGCTCTGGGTCAAAGGACAGCAGGGACCAGGACTCTGCTGATGAGAGCTGACGGGGAGCTCTCAGAACTATAAAGTGCAGGTGACCTTTTGCCTCCATAGTGTACTTTTGACTTTATGGACAACCCAGACACATGTCACATAAACCTCTTTTTGGGTTTCTCAACTTCAGCACTATTGACATTTGGGGCCCGAGGAGTTTTTGTTGTGGGGTGCAACATCCCTAGCCTCTATACCCACTAGTGACAAGTAGCAGCCCCCCCCCACCCCAGTTGCGAAAAATCATCGTAGATATTGCCGAATGTTACCGGGGGTGGGAGCAAAATTGCCCCCAATTAAGAACCACTGGTCTATATTGTAAGCAAGGTCGTTCTGCTGGTGGTTAATATGCTGTAACCAAAGAATATTGCATGAAGTGCACACCATACTGTTAACTGACCTCTTCCGTCACCATCCATGCAAAACTTTTTCTGATTCTAATGGAGCCTTTCATAACTTAAACATGCTGCTTATGATACTCCTTCCCAGCAATCATTTCTACAAATTATCAGCGTACCTGTGAAATTGTGAGTAATTCCCAGGGCACCATTCTTGAACAAGATCACATCACACAAGCAGTAAAGAAAGTTTCCTTTGTTTTCCCAATATCTTGCTAATAATGTACCACAAATTTGTAGTCAGTAATTTTGGAATAAAACTAGGGTGCATATAAAACTTTTTATCCTTGAATTTACATATAAAATCCATCAAGTTGACAAGTCTGTTGTCATAAAGCACTGAAGACATGAGTCAGCTGATCACCAAGTTCCTATGGAATGGAATGAGTTACTGTGAAATATGAATGAGAACTTGCTCTTAGAAACGTGGGCCCAAACGATTTTCACACAAAGCTTTTCTCCGTTTTTCTGTTTTATTTTCTATGTACTTTCTAGGTGCTAACCCAGATATGCACACTCTTAATTCTCCTGGGAATATATAGTTCTTTTAGTCATTGTACATTATGTCTGTTAAATGAAATGTGTGTATCAGCCTCCCACTGAAGCAGTCTTCTCTGGATTTCTTACATATCTTAAGGCAATATGTTGAATTGACTTTTTTGTATATATCATATTGGTTAAATTCTTCAGATGTGGACTCTTGCCTTAGGTAGAGGCTTATATTTCTCTTAAGCATCAATACTATGGCCAGAGTTTCTGTTTTCTCAGCCAGAAAGTATTGATATTTCATGTACTATAAATGTGATTAGAATAAACCTTGGGAACAGAAGTCCTTATCAATAAAATTTCATGATCCATTCCTTTTCCAAACTGATTTTTGGTTCTTCATCTTAGGAAAATGTACACTATTAATGTTTTTCACATTAAAAAGGTTTTCCTTGTAAGCCACAGATATCATTGTCATACTTTGAAAAATTAGAGACATCCAGTGGGGGAAAAAATAGCAAGAGAAGGATGTTCGTTATCACTACATTTAATGCTGTTCTGAAAGTTTCATCCAAGATACTCAGTCTTCAAGCAGAAATAAAGGTAGAGGGGAAAGGAGTTAGTCTAATAGAGAGCTGTTATAACCTGGTGGTTGAGGACATGAACTTAAGCTAGAAGGCTTGAATTTAGTTTTGAATTTTGACTCTGCCACTTACCTTACAGCTCTTTGACCTTGGGCAAGTCTCTCGTCTTTCACATACCTCTTCTGTGAAGTGGGATAATAATAGTACAAGCTTCAAGGGGTTGTTGTAAGGATTAAATGACTCAGAACACTACATAGCAATGCTAAGTGCTTAAGTGATAGCTATTATTTGTAGGTGATTTTTCTATGTAGAAAACCTAAGAGAATTGACATTGAAACTATTATTAAATTTCACTAAAGTATGAGATATGAAATGTTAAAATAGCCATTAAAAGTAACTGTACAAAATGACTTTTCTTATCTCCTTACTAGCCACTTAGCAAATATAATGGGAAAAATTTATTCATAATAGATACACATATAAATCACCTGGAAGTAACAAGAGCTTTTGGGATTTATACGAAAAGAAATTACAAAATTGAGTAAGAAACAAAAGAATAGAGAGAAATACACAGGGCCTCTGTGGTTGCATAGGGTCCTGTGCTCAGAAGGTCCTTGTGCTAGGGCTTTAATGTTTTGTCTGCCATCTTGGAATTCTTAATAATTTTATATTTGAATTTGTGCTTTTAAGTGAAGGCTGATGGGATGAAGCATGGTGGCAGGGTGACGTGATAGGAGGGCTTGAAACCTCCTCCTATCACCCCGCAGGATGACTTCTTGGTCTCCCCACTCCCACCCTGTGACCAGTCTGTCCAGGGCCTGGACACTCAGCTTTAGTTGGGGCAGAGTGTGCATGCCTGTGGTGGCTTGGGGCAGAGCATGATGGCACATCTTGTGGATAGCTGGCTGGGAGCTGCATCTTGGTCAGTGCGGGGCAGGGACACATCTAATCTGATCTCGTGTGCTCTTTGGAGAAAAGACTGAACCTAGGGCTGTGGATGGGGAAGAAATGGTGTGAGAAATATCTTTTATGGTCAGGAAGTAAGAAAGTACTTTAAGACTAATAGGAATATCTCAATAGGACACGAATCAGCTTGAAAGAGTTCCCACTGGCCAAATTTGGGACAGCTTGAACAAAAGAAACAGCATTTAATTGTGAAAAACATTAAGTAAATACTGTGGAGGTTTTTTTCTTAATGAAAAAAAACAAACAAAAACACACTAACCCTCACATATTGGAGGTTATCATTATACCAACCCATTTGGGAAGGACTATAATTGACACCTAATTGATGGAGGAAAATCCTTCTTCACAGAAAAATGCTTAGTAAATGTAGAAAAAATAATAGAATTTTAAAAATCATTGCTTTAGCCCAGGTCAGG
Organism: Myotis daubentonii; assembly: GCF_963259705.1. Lineage (NCBI taxonomy): Eukaryota > Metazoa > Chordata > Mammalia > Chiroptera > Vespertilionidae > Myotis > Myotis daubentonii. The sequence goes on from NC_081843.1 coordinate 28,621,765, forward strand.
ATGACTTTATTGGTGAAGAATAAACAGCTGAAGAGAAAAAACCTAACTCATTCTTATGAGGCCTGAATTGCCCCGACACTAAACCTAGATAAGGACATTACAAGAAAAGAAAACTAGAGACCAATTTCCCTGATGAATATAGATGCAAAAAATTCTCAACAAAGTATTAGCAAATATAATTCAACCACAAATTAAAAGGAATTCCTGGAATGCAAGAATGGTTCAACATTTGATAATCCATGCACTACCACATTAACAGAATGAAAGGAAAACATAATATGATTATTTCAATTGATACAAAAATTTTGTTAAATAACAAAATTGAAGGAAATAGAAGAAAACTACCACAATTATTAAAGGGTAAAGTGGCCGAAACCGGTTTGGCTCAGTGGATAGAGTGTCGGCCTGTGGACTGAAAGGTCCCAGGTTCGATTCTGGTCAAGGGCATGTACCTGGGTTGCGGGCACTTCCCCATTGGGGGATGTGCAGGAGGCAGTTGATTGATGTTTCTCTCTCATCGATGTTTCTAACTCTCTATCCCTCTCCCTTCCTCTCTGTAAAAAATCAATAAAATATATTTTAAAAAAAATAAAATAAAATAAAGGGTAAAGTGTATAAAAAAATCCCAAAGCTAACACTATATGATGAAAGACAAAGCTTTTCCTGTAAGACCAGGAAGAAGACAAGGTTGCCTGTTTTCACCACTTCTATTCAAGATGACCTGTGTTGGGATTATCTGGCAAGAATTTTAAAGACACTATCATTTTAAAAAAATGCATCAAGGAGAAAGATGAATGTGCTTGAAATAAACAGCAGAAAACCCCAGCAAGCCGAAACCAGTTTGGCTCAGTGGATAGAGCGTCGTCCTGCAGACTCAAGGGTCCCGGGTTCGATTCCGGTCAAGGGCATGTACTTGGGTTGTGGGCACATCCCAAGTGGGAGATGTGCAGGAGGCAGCTGATCGATGTTTCTCTCTCATCGATGTTTCTAACTCTCTATCTCTCTCCCTTCCTCTCTGTAAAAAACCAATAAAATATGTTAAAAGAAAAAAAAGAAAGAAAGAAAAAGAAAACCCCAGCAAAATAATCAGATATAAAAAAGAACCAAAAGGGAATGTTAGAACTGAAAATTATAATCACTGATTTTTTATTGGGCTCCATATCAGAATGGAAATGACAGAGGAATGCATTGTGAACTAAAGATAGAAATTAATCTGATCAGCAGGGAGAAAATAGACTGAAATTAAAAACTGAATGTAGCCTTAGGAAGGATCTCTGGAACAATAATGAAAGATCTAGCATTCTTGTCATTGGAGTCCCAGAAAGAGAAGAAAAGTACTATGGCTAAAAAAAATTTAAATAGTGGCTGAAAGTTGACCAAATTTGGCCAACAGCATAAATCTATAGATTCAAAAAGCTGCATGATGCCCTAGCTGGTTTGGCTCAGTGAATAGAGCATCGGTATACAGAATGAGGGGTCCTGAGTTTGATTCCAGTCGGGGGCACTTGCCTGGGTTGTGGGCTCCGTCCCCGATGTGGGGTGTGCAGGAGATGGCCAATCGGTGGTTGTCTCTCATCACTGGTGTTTCTAACTCTCCCTCTCCCTTCTTCTCTGAAATGAATAATAATAATAATAATAATAATAATAATAATAATAAAAAGCTGCATGAACCCCAAATAGAAGGAACTCCATAAAACTATTCAAAGACATGTCACATATTTCTCAAAATTAAAGACAAACAAAAAGTCTTGAAAGTAGTCAGCAAGGACATGTCTAGAGCAAAGATTTAAATGACATTGGATTTCTAATTAGAAACCATGGAGGCCAGAAGGAAATGCTGACAAGAATGTGGAGAATCCTGATGGGAATCTAACTTGGTATAGCTACTCAGGGAAATTGTTTGGCTACTTCTTAGTATAAAACTAAACATGTAATTATCATACAAATCCCACCAATTGCATTGTTGAACATTTATTTCATTTATCACAGAGAAATGAAAAATGTATGTTTTACACAAAAGCATGTATACAAATGCTCATAGCACCTTTATTTATGATAACCCCACAATGGAAACAATTCACATATCCTGCAACGGGTGAATAGTTAAATTGTGGTTCAGTTATACAACAGACTGCTACTCAATAAGAAGGAATAAGCTATTGGTACAATGTCTTGGATGTATCTTAAAGGATAAGCACTGAGTAAAAATCGTCAATCCCAAAAGGTTACATATTGTATGATTTCATATATGTGTATGTTATATGTATAAAACAGTTATAGAGATGGAGAACAAATTAGTGGTTTACAGGGATTCAGAAAGGGTTGAGGAGGGAGCTGAGTGTTGTTATAAAAGGGCAGCACAGTGGTTCCTATTCATGTGAAATTGTTCTGTATCTTGACTGTCACGGTAATTATACAAGTTTACACATGTAAACTATAAATGTTAAACCATAAATGATATTATATAAAACTGGTGAAATCTGTATAAAATCAGTGTATTGTTTCAGTGTAAATTTCCTGGTTGTGGTATTGTACAATGTAAGATGTTACCATTGGGGGAACCTGGGGGAAAAGTACATGGGATCTCTACCTATTATTTCTTACTCCTGGATGTGAATTGGCATTTATCTTGAAATAACAAGTTGGATTTTTAAAATCTATTAAATCATATGGAAACAACCCAGAGCCCATTAAGTAATAAATGAATGGAAAAACAAAAAATGGAATACTTGTATGTGAATTAACCTTATTTTTATTAGATTGAAGAAAAAGACTGCCCATGACCACATGGGCGATGTCCAAATCTTTATTAAGTTTATTGGAGTAACATTGGTTAATAAGATCATATAGGTTTCAGATGTGGATTTCTATGATACAAGATCTGTCTATTGCACTGTGCCCACCACCCTAAGTCAAATCATCTTCCATTACCATATATTGGGCCCTCTTCACCCTCCCCACCCTCTTCCCTCTGGCAACCACCACACTATTGTTTGTGTCCATGAGTGTTATATCCCACATATGATGAAATCATATGGCTCTTAGATTTTTCTGCCTGGTTTATGTCACTTAGCATAATATTCTCAAGGTCCCCCCATGTTGTTGCATGCCGGGAGCCGGTCCATCCTTGCTGTTTCAAGGGACCTGGCATATATGGCATACTTTTCTTAATATGTTTGCTCACCTTCTTGGCGCTGTGTTTTAACCAAAGTCACCTCTCCGAGAAAGGTTGTTTCCCCAGGTAGGGATTTTCCCCTGAAGTTAGGGAGGGAATAAAACCCCTCAACTAAGTGCCAGGCGGGTAATTAATCCCTTTAACTACGAACAATCATGCTTAAACTACATAATCTTTTCTCCCTGGAATGGAGATAAGAAACGCCCTAACCTTTGTAATAGAGATTGATAGGATTGAATCAACTGGTATAAATACAGTTGTAACAAGACAGAAAGACTCAGAACTCAGGAGACAGAATTCAGAAGACAGAACCTACACGGAGCCTAGAGACAGAAGAACTTCGCTGGCGAGAGCATGCCAGAGGATCCTGGACCGGGACTGGCCTCGGAGCCTAGAGATAGAGCCTAGCGGGAGAACATGGCAAGGGATCCTGGACTGAACCTGACTACAGAGATTGGCAGGAGAACCTGACTGGAACCTGGACACTGAACCTGACTGGAGAGCCTGGACAGAACCTGGCTGGAGAACCTAGCGAGGGAACATGGCTACAGAACCTCGCTGGAGATCCGAAGCAGAACCTCTCTGGAGATCCGGGCTGGAGATCCTGGCTAGGCTGCTGATCAACTGAACGCTGTCTCCGTGTCATTCCTTCGCCAACTCCGTCCACGCCTTTGGGGACCCCTGGACCCGCTGGGGTTGGACCCCAGCAGTTGCAAATGGCAGTATTTCATCTTTTCTTATGGCAGAGTAGTATTCCATCAAACAATGGGAAATTAATCAGCCATACAAAGAAGGAAATACTGATACACTCTATAACAAGGATGACATTACTCTATGTGATAAAGAAGTAAAACAAAATACCATTTATATAAATGGAATCATGTAATGCATGATTCCATTTATATAAAATATACAAAATAGACAAATCTATAGAGACAGAAAGTAGATTAGTGTGCCAGGGACTAGGTGGAGGAGAGAAAGGGGAGTGACTGCTAGTGAGTACAGGATGATAAAAATGTTCTGGAATTAAATAGTGATAATGGTTTTACAACATTGTGAATATATACAAAACACTGAATTGTACACTTTATTATTATTTTTTTGGTAAGCAAAGGTGGACATTTTACTGAAGAACAAGTACAGACTCCCACGTATGGGGTAGAGGAAAGAATCTCACAGCACAGACTCCCACATGGGGAGGGGGAAAGAGTCTCTGAATTGTACACTTTTTTTAAAAAAAAATATTTTTTATTGATTTTTTACAGAGAGGAAGGGAGAGAGAGAGAGAGTTAGAAACATCGATGAGAGAGACATCGATCAGCTGCCTCCTGCACATCTCCTACTGGGGATGTGCCTGCAACCCAGGTACATGCCCTTGACTGGAATCGAACCCGGGACCCTTCAGTCCGCAGCCGACGCTCTATCCACTGAGCCAAACCGGTTCAGCATGTACACTTTAAATAATGAATTTTGCCCTAACTGGTTTGGTTCAGTGGCTAGAGCGTCAGCCTGTGGAATGAAGGGTCCCAGGTTCAATTCAGGTCAAGGGCACATGCCTGGGTTGCGTGCAGGAGGCAACCAATCAATGATTCTCTCTCATCATTGATGTTTCTATCTCTCTCTCCCTCTCCTCTCCCTTCCTCTCTGAAATCAATTTAAAAAATGAATGACTTTTATGAGTTATATCTCTATAAAGCATTAAAATATCAAAATAGCTTATTAGTCGCATGTAAAATTTTCCAAACCACTTCTCCAGGCTGAACTATGGCATTTACTATAAGACTGGTCTTAAGGTTACTATTACCTAAAGTAAATGTGCTTTAAGGACAATATACTGTACATGATTTTAGCAGCTTTCCTTTTGTTTTCTTAAATGTTCCCCAGGTGATTTTGCTAAGATGTTTGTAGGAATAAACATTTACAAAAAAAAAAAAAAAAAAGGTTATCAGAGTACAAATATAAGTGGAAAGAACTTTTTCAAATAAAAAAATTAGAAAACATTTCAATCATTTAAAAATGCATAAAATTCAAATTTAAAGGCCCTAGCCAGTTGTTCAGTAGTTAGAGTGTAGGCCTGCAGATCAAAGGGTTCTGAGTTCGATTCCGGTCAAGGGCATGTATCTTGGTTGCAGGCTCCTCACTGGCCCAGGCCCTGGTCAGGGCTCGTGCAGGAGGCAACCAATCGATGTGTCTCTCTCACATTGATGTTTCTATCTTTCCCTCTCTCTTCCACTCTCCCTAAAAATCAATGGAAAAATATCCTTGGGTGAGGAATAACAACAAAAAATGTTTTCTACTTTTTGGCACAGTAATCTCATTTGTAGCAAGCAATGCTAAGAAAATAGTAGTAAACACAATAAAATTTTATGTAAAAATATCGACCACCAAAGTTGAAAAATTTCAGTGTAAATTGTTGCAGAGAGGAATGTTTAAATTGGAGGATAATTATGCAAAAAAACTATCCTAGGATAATATTAAGCATAGTTCCAAATTAGTTTTAAAATCCCATTCAATGCTAGGGAAAAAAAGGGGGGGGGAATAAATGTAGCAAAATCTTATCAGTAGTTACCATTGGATTTGAGGATTGCAGGTGGTTTTAATTTTTTTTTCAATATTTTCTAAAACTTTAAACTTAATATTATGGTTGTTTTATAACTAGAAAATTAGAAAAATTATTTTAAGACTATAAAAATGAAAGCTATCCAAATTACTATACAACACAGAATTAGAATATTATTCAGCAATAAAAAGAATAAAATCTTGCCATTTGTGACAATGTGGATGGAACTAGAGGGCATTATGCTAGGTGAAATAAGTCAGACAAAGAAAGACAATACGGTATGGTTTCATTTAACATGTGAAATTAAAAAAAAAAGAGAAACAAATGAACAAACCAAACAAAACTAAAACAGAGTCCTAGAAACAAAGAACAAACTGATGGTTGCAGAGGGCAGAGGGTAGAAGAATGAGTAAAAAAGGAGAAGGGGAATATAGTTAATAATAGTGTGGTAACTTTGCATGGTGACAGATGGTTACTAGACTTAGTGTGGTGATCACATTGTAAGGTATATAAATGTTGAATTACTATGGTACACCTGAAACTAATATAATATTGTATGCCAACTGTACTTTAATAAAAATTAAAATATATAAATAAAATAATTGTTAAATTAAGAAAAGTGACACAGTTGTCTCTGAGCAGAATTTCCTGGGCAACCTCTCTGTACATGCCAATGCAGAATGTGACCTGTAGGGATAGGGTTGCCCCCTTGGACGGTTCTGAGGCCTGCCCCTCTTAAAAAAATAATGAGTTGTCTGCAGGGCTGGGTGTCTGGTTTAAATTTCCTCTACAGAAGTACACGCCTGCTGAACGCTTGCTCCCTTAATAAAAAGTCAATGAAGCTGACAGGTATCTAATTTTTTGGATCTGGGTGGCAGCCAGAAGACTGGTAAGCATTCTTAAATTTGGAGGAATTTCACCTAAGCATTAAGAATTAACCTGAAATTCTGGTGGCACCTACTTTGGGGTTAACAGGTGGGGTGTGGGAGGTGTCTGATCATTTTCTCCTGGTTTGAAAAGTAAGAGGGGTGGATGGACGGGACCACTGTTTGAAGTGGAATATTTCTCTTATCACTTTGTCATCAGTAGGGCCTCATTCTGAAAGCCCAGTCTATGTGTTTAGATCAACCAATCAAGTAGGGGCTGGGGTAGGTGGTTTGTTGAATGTTGTTTCTTTCTTTTACATTTTTTATTTATTGATTAGAGAGAGAGAGAGAAAAAAATCAATTTGTTGTTCCACTCATTTACACATTCATTGGTTGACTCTTGAACGTGCCCTGTCCGGTTCCATCAGGACAATGCTCCAACCAACTGAGCTACTTGCCAGGACCAAATGTTCTTCCTTTAAATACATATTAACCCTAAGCTGTGACATGAACTTCGTGCCTCTTTTTTCTCATGCCTTTTTTTTTTTTTTTTTTGTCAGAGCCCTACCACTTATGTATGCATCTCCAAGAGTATTAGATTAGCATGTTTTGGAATTTTGTGTGATGGGATTATGCTGCAATATATCTTTTTGTGATTTGCTTCCCTAGCATATTACATCCTGAGGTTGAGCCCCACTGTTGTGTCAGCTGTTTTCAATAATTTCCACTGCTTTTTGTATTCGATTACATATGAATATACCAAAATCTATTTTTACATTGTACTGTATGGGGATGTGCCCCCTCAATTAATTCTTCGTGATTATAAATAAATGGTGCTATAAACATTAGGTCTACTTGTTCAGACGTACAAGTGCTTCTCCAGGGTAATATAGTCTTCAGGGAGGATGTATATGTTCCACTACAAATTATTCTACAAAGTGACAGCACCCAATTATACTTTCATCAGCAGTGATTCCTACACGAGCACAGACACACACAGCCCCATACTCCCACCCATCACGCGCAACACGCTAAACACGTGCACAGACCCATAAAAAGAGCCACGTCCGTGCACCACACGCGCACAACAGCACAGTAACGCAGACACACAAACATACGTCACACACTCCACGCGTGCATGCGCATAGCCCACGCATTCACGCTCCAGCCCCTCACATGATCCAATCAGGAGGCGCGGTCTCCGCCGCCCGCAACGGAGGAATCTTGTCCCGGTCGCGCTGCCGTCGGACGCGAGGGGTCAGAGGTCACGGCATCGTTGGCGGTGGCATTTTTTTTTTTCTACCCGGAAAGCACGGCTGCCGGACCCCGACTAACCCGTGAGGCGGTTGTGTGCGCCGGCCGGGCCTCTGGTCCTCGCGTGGGCCCCGCGGAGCCGGACACTGGTCCCGGAGCGGCGGGGAGGATGATGCCCAGCGGCCCCAGGCCCGCCGCTCGCCGCCGCGAGTGAGGTCGGAGCGGCCACGGGCGTCCGCCGAGCAGCTGGCCGGGCTGGGCCCGGGGCGCGCCGCTCTCCGCCGGCGCGAGGTGAGCCGGGGCGCGCGGCCCGGCTCTGGGTTCGGCGGGGCTGACCGCGGGGCCGCGAGAGGCCGCGCTGGTCGGGGCGGCGCTGCGGATGGGGTTTGTTCCTCGCCTGTCGGGGTGCAGCCCCCGCCCCGGGTGCCGGCGGGGGTCGTCCCGCATTAGCCGGCGCCGGTGGCCTCGGCCTGGTCACCGCATCCCGCGAGCACAATTCCCTCCCTGCCCTCGAGGTGCCTGGACTTCCCACGTACGGAGCTGAGGCTGGGATGGTTTGGATTTGGCCTCGGGAGCATTTTGGTAGTTTGCCGTTTTCTGACTTGGGGTCCTGTTTCCGTTATTCTACGTTTGCACATCATAGATATCCCAGACGGGAGGGGGGGGGGGGGTAGAGACCCAGGGACGCGCAGAAACTTCAAGTGAAATCGTGGCATTTTATGTGTCAAGCCTGGTCACTGTTCAGAGACGGGTGGATTATTATCTTCACTTACATTCTCATCAAGTAAATTACGGAATGGCCTCCAGGTAGTCTAGAGGCATTTAGGCCCAGTTCCCTGGGCAGGCACCATCAGGAACGAAGCGAGGCCTGCTGTGCTGTTTCGGATCGTGGGGATAACCGTAACCGGTGGACAGCTGGTGAGGAGGCTTTTGCTGGAGAACCAGATGTCTGTAGTTGAGCTCCCCACGAGCAGATGGCAGCCCCCACTGAGTGAGGAAGGATGGGCTTCTTTGCAGCCTGCTTTGGCCGGGAGGATTGTGGCTCTTCCTGCACTGCTGCTCTCCCGACTCCTCGGTGAGCCGCCGTGGGAGGTAGTGGGAGGGAAAACTGCAAGGCTGGCGATGAGTATTTGGTCAGCCCGTGGTCCCTGTAGCACTTTTTTGGGTCAGCTTGGGGTCTGCGCATTTGTGTCCCATCTGTAGATGAATGCTCCCTCAGTGCTTGAAGGGTAAGGGCAGCTTCCTGCTTCCTCATCCCATCTCAGGGCTTTGAAAGGAAATAGACCTGTTGTGCAACCAAGATATATATTACACTCCATGACTCCAAGCTTATGTACTGTCTAGGAGTGAGGAGGCAGTGTGTTGGTTTTTTAGTGAAGGTTTAGGAAGAATTTCTGTGGCCTAATTGCGGTGGACTGGCATTGGCTGCCGCCCACTTCTGGGTGCTGAGATCGCCAACTGCCCACTGAGCACACCTTCTCTGTGTGGGCTCTACCTGCAGCTGCAGGGCAGAGAAAACAGCAGACCTAAGTACAAGTATAGCTTCTGCCGGCAAAGAACTTAGAGAAAGAACTAGGCTATAGAATGTGGCAGGAATTAATTGCACATGGAGTTACCACCTGTTAGGGGTTTTGTTATGGTTATGATCCCGAAAAGGCCTCATAAAGGAAGTGACTTTTGAGGTGGGCCTTGAAGGATCAGCGGATCTGGGTCATTCAGAATTAGCTGGAAAATGAAAAAGGTAGGGCTAGTTGGTGCAACAGCACCCAAGTTAGTTAGCCAGGCAGTAGGTGTCGAGAAATACTGACAGAGGCAACCGTTTAAGGGTTAAATGCTTTTCTAAGATAAAGAAGCATAGGCTACACAGTCTGGCTTTTGGTAGAATTCTGGGTTCTGAGGAATTGTTTTCATTTGATGAGTTTCTCTTGTTCTTTTAGCCAGCCAGTTACGTAAATCACTGCCTAACTTATTTTAAGGACAATAAAAAAGATGTTGATTGTAATTGCTGTTTGGTATTAACAATCAGAAAATTAAATTTGCTGTCTGTGAGGTATTTCAGTGCCAGTGTTTAGTTTTAAGGAGCACAGCTTTGCCTTCGTGGCTACAGCCAAGGACAACATGACAAGCTCCTTAGCCATTTTCTGAGTGTTTTTAATGACATCTGATCCACAGAGTGGCTATTTGTTTCTCTTACCAACATTGTTGAAGAAACGTTTGAAGCCATTGAAACAGGATGCCTTGCAATTGCTCTGGAACATCATGACTAGGCTCAGGACCTCACTGGCTTCCACCTTAGCCTTTTGTTTTCTTGAGATGTAATTGACATACAACATTATATTAGTTTCAGGTGTATATCATAATGGTTCAATATTGTATATATTGCACAATGATCACCACAATTAAACATCTGTCACCATACATAGTTACAGAATTTTTTCTTGTAAGGCAAACTCCCCTAGCAACTTTCAAATATGCAATATCGTATTATTAACTATATTCACCATGCTGTACATGACATCCCTAGGACTTATAACTGGAAGTTGGTACCTTTTGATTTCTTTCACCCATTTTGGCACCCCTGCCCCCCACCTCTGGCTACCACCAATATATTCTCTGTATCTAAGAGCTTGTTTCGCTTTGGGGGAGTTTTGTTTTAGTTTTTAGATTCCATATATAAGTTAGATATGGTATTTGTCATTGTCTGACTGTTTTTCAATTGGAATAATCCCATCAAGGGCCATTTTTGTTGTTGCAAATGACAAAATTTCATTCCTTTTTATGGCTGAATTGTGTATATATACACCACATCCTTAGCCTTTCTTTAAACAAGCTCAACACTGCACCATCTTAACTTTTTAATGCTTCTTTTTGACTGTTTACTCCTAACCCACTTCTTTATCTCCTGACAGCATGGCAATCTAGGGATGCTAGATCTTTGGGATGTTTTTGTCAAGGTTAGCATGCCACAGAATTCCATTGCCATGTAAGAGGGTTTTTACATTTTTAATTTCTTTCTTTCTTTCTTTTTTTTTTTTTACTATGGTGTTCCAATTAAAATGAAAAAAAGAAAAGAAAATGGAGGAAAGATAAAGTTTTTAGCAAATTGAATTTCCACTTAGGATTTATTTTGATAAGCATAGAAATTCTTAAATGTTCTTTCCCAGATACATATTGAATAAATTTGACAAGAAGTGTGTAGCTCATTCACTGTGTAGTAGGTGTGCCGGTTAATAATGTCAGATTTTGTAATCAAAGAAAACACGATAATTTCAAGAGAAACATCAAAAGTGCTTTATTCAAAGTAATGTCCATCACTAGCAACACATTTCCCCCATCTTTCAGGTAATTTGTGGATACCGTCCCAATAGAACTTTTCCTGTTTTGAGGCAAACCATTCAGAGACCCAGTGTTCCACTTCTTGGCACGTTTTGAAGTGCTGCTCAGAAAGTTCGTGTGCCATTGATCGGAACAAGTGGTCATCTGAAGGAGCAAGGTCTGGTGAATACGGCGGGTGGGTTAAGATGTCCCAAGCAAGATCTTTTAACGTGTCTTTAACTGGTTTTGAAGTGTGTGATGGTGTGTCATCATGAAGCAAAATTACTTTGCCGTGTCTTCTAGAACATTCTGGTCGTTTCACCATCAAAGCATGGTTCAAATTGATTATTTGTTGTTGGTAGCGATCAGTATTAACGGTTTCACCTGGTTTTAGAAGCTCATAATACACCACACCTTCCTGATCCCACCAAACGCAGAGCATGTTTTCTTTCCGAAGCAAATTGGCCTTGCAGTCGATGTTGTTGGTTGACCTGGATCAACCCATGATTCTGTGCGTTTGGGATTCTCAAAATAAATCCACTTTTCATCGCCAGTCACAATTCGATGGAAAAAAGACTTTCGTGCTGTTGAAGCAACATTTTACTGATGACTTTTCAGTCTTCCATTTGTCTTTGGTTCAGTTGATGTGGCACCCATTTTCCTTCCTTTCAAATCTTTCCCATTGCTTGTAAATGGTCGGAAATTATTTGCTGAGCAACGTTTAATCTTTCTGCAAGTTGTTTTTGAGTTTGACACGCATCTTCATCCAGTAATGCTTGTAATTGTTGGTCTTCAAACTTTTTCGGTTGACCTGGATGTTCTTTGTCTTTCACATCGAAATCATCACTTTTAAAGCATTTAAGCCAGTTGTTCACAAGTATCTTGAGATGGAGCATGTTCACCATAAGCTTCCCAAAGTATACGATAACTTTCGGCAGCACTTTTCTTCAGAATAAAGTAATGAATTAAAACTTCCTGCAAATGCTCTTTTTTTGGCATGAAATTTGACATTTTTAAGTATAAAAATTTCTATGATGTTAACACCTTCAACAAATTTGACATATAAATTTTTGATGCTTGTTAATACAACAAAATAGCATACATATCAAATCGCGTATATATCAACATATGTGTAACTCCATCTATTAAAAAAAGTCCAAATTATTAATTGGTACACCTAGTATAATTACATACCTAAGTTTAGTCCTGGGGCTACATGACAACCTTTGGTGATAATAGTGTACAAAGTGCTGTCATTTGCCAGTTGAACTTTGCTATTTGGTTAGAGGTCCTGTTTTTTGAAACAGCTCTCAGCCTTTAAATTGAGTTTGTTATAATATGATTTCATAATGAACTTTTAGTGTTCACTTAATCTTGTCATTGCTCATGATTTGTTTTCTTAAATATCTTTTAATTGAGCTATAATTGACATACTAATTTCATGTGTATAAATAATGATTTGATATTTGTATATATTGCAGAATGATCATCACAGGGAGTCTAATTAACATCCATCATCACATGTAGTTATAATTTTTTTCTTTTTTGAAATTCTTTTTTTTAATTTTTTTTTAATTTTATTTCTTACAGTCTTACAAAGGGTATTACATATGTGTCCCTTTTTCCCCCCCGCCCTTGACAATCCCCTGGCCTCCCCTGCCCCCCAGTGTCTTATGTCCATTGGTTATGCTTATATGCATGCATACAAGTCCTTCGGTTGATCTCTTACACCCCTCCATCCTGCCTCCTAACCCTCCCCGGCCTTCCCGCTACAGTTTGACAATCTGTTTGAGGCTGCTCTGCCTCTGTATCTATTATTGTTCAAAAGTTTATAATGGTCTCTATTATCCATGAATGAGTGAGATCATGTGGTATTTTTCCTTCATTGACTGGCTTATTTCACTTAGCATAATTGGGATGCACTGGTTAATAACATTATGTAAGTTTCAAGTGTACAATTCTGTAATACATCATCTCTATATTGCATCGTGTGGTCACCACTTCAAGCCTAGTCTCCGTCCATCACCATATATTTAACCCCTTTTACCCTCTTCAATCTTCCCACACTCTTCTCCTCTGGTAACCACCATACTGTTTGTTGTCTGTGACTAAGAATTTGTTGCTTTCTGTTTTATATCCCACATATAAATGAAATTATATGGTTCTTGTCCTTTTCTGCCTTATTTTGCTTAGCATGATACTCTCAAGTCCCAGCCATATTGTCACAAAATGACATTATTTCATCCTTTCTAATGGCTGAGTAGTATTCCATTATATATATATATATGTATCACTTTTTTATGCTATTATCCATCAAAGAACACTTAGGTTGCTTCATGTCTTAGCTACCACGAATAATGCTACAGTGAACATAGGGGTACATATATCTTTACAAATAAGTGTTTTTAAAATTTTCAGGTAGATACCCAGAAGAGGGATTGTTGGGGGATATGATAATTCTAGGCCTAATTTTTTAGGAACAACAATATAAGAGGGTTTCTTTTTTCCCCATAGCCTTTCCAACACTTGTTATTGTCTTATTGATAGTAGGCATTCTAACAGTTGTGAGGTGATATCTCATTTTTTAAATTTGCATTTCCCTTATAGCAAGTGAAGTTGAGTAACCTTTCATATATCTGTTGTGTCTTCTAGGTCCTCTGTCCCCCTTTTTTTAAGTGCACATAGATTTTGTTGTCACATAATAAAACAAAATATGAAGCTTAGAACTAGACCCCTTGACCCTTTCTCTTCCTATCTCCTCCCAGTTCAAAATGTTTGCATCTCTTAGTAGCCAGCATTCTCTTAAATCTGCAGTTGGGCTTAATGCATTCAACCCTCTGCAGTTTTATCCTTTTTGCTGAAAACTGGCTTTGTCTGCCCACCAGAGCCACTGTGTTTCCTGTCATAACTCTGTTTTCTCTGAGCATACAGAGAGAGAGAATCCTTGCCCTTCTTGTATTGTGTTACTTTGTCAGTTGATGCTTGCCATACCTCTTATAGAAAGTCTAGTGCAGGGGTGGGCAAACTTTTTGACTCGAGGGCCACAATGGGTTCTTAAACTGGACCGGAGGGCCGGAACAAAAGCATGGATGGAGTGTTTGTGTGAACTAATATAAATTCAAAGTAAACATCATTACATAAAAGGGTACGGTCTTTTTTTTTTTTTTTAGTTTTATTCATTTCAAACGGGCCGGATCTGGCCCGCGGGCCGTAGTTTCCCCACGGCTGGTCTAGTGGGTTTTAGGAATGTTCACCATGTTTGCAAGAGCCCTATTGGCACAGAAAAGCCCTCTGCCCACTTTTAAATTGGATTGTTTGTTTTATTGTTTAGTTGTATGAGTTCTTTATGGATATTATTTATATACTAGTGCCCCAGTGCACGGATCTGTGCACATTGAAAGAAAATTAATTAGAAGGTGGCTGGCGGGGTGGGACTAGGTGAGATGGGTTGGACATGCCCTGGAGCCAACCTCCTGCAGTCCCTCCTGGCCAGCTGCACCTGGGACAGCGCCGTGGCTCTAAGGGCATCTGTGGAGTGAGTGGGGGTCCCTCCAGCAGATGAGTCCCTTGGTCTGGCCTGTGGGGATCGGGCCGAAACCAGCTCTCCGACATCCCCTGAGAGGTCTTGGATTGTGAGAGGGTGGTTCTCGGGTGACGCACCCCGGAATTGGGCTCTCTTCTCTCTAGTTCCGGGGTGCGTCACCTGAGAACCACCACTGCCAAGTCACTGCAGCTCGGCAGCTCTTGCGTTGAGTGTCTGCCACCTGGTGGTCAGTGTGCATCATACCTACCGGCTGGTCAGACGGTTAGCTGGTCGCTTAGCCTTTTATTTATATAGATTTTGGATATTAGGTGCTTATTAGAAGTAATGTTTGCAAATACCTTCTCCTGTTCAGTTAGTTTCCTTTTTGTTTTGTTGATAGTTTATTTTGCTGTGTAGAAGCTTTTTAGTTTGTTATAGTTCCAGTCATTTATTTTTGCTTTTACTTCCCTTGCCTTTGGTGTCAAATTCATAAAATCCTCTGAGATAAAGATTCATAAGTTTAGTGATTTTTTTTATATGAATGTTATTGTTTCAGGTCTTATATTTAGGTCTTTGATACATTTTGAGTTAATTTTTGTATATGGTGTCAAATAGTAGTCTAATTTCATTTTTTGCACATGGCTTTGCAATTTTCCCAATACCATTTATTGAAGCAGCTTTCTTCATTGTATGTTTTAGGTTCCTTTTTGAAAAATTAGTTGTCTATATTCATGTGAGTTTATTTCTGGGTTCTCTCAGTTCTGTTCCATCGGTCTGTGTGTTTTTCTGCTAATACCATACTGTTTTCATTATTGTAGCTTTGTAGTATAGCGTGAAATCAAAAATTGTGATGCCTCTGGCTTTGCTCTTTTTCTCAGGATTGCTTTGGCTAGTCAGGGTCTTTTGTGGTTCTGTACAAATTTGATGATTTTTTTGTTGTATATCTTTGAAAATGCCATTGGGATTTTATGGGGATTGCATTAAATCTGTAGATTGCTCTTGGTAATATGGCCATTTTCATTATGTGGATTCATCCAATCACTCAACACAGTATCTTTCCATTTCTTTTTGTCTTCTTCAACAGTGTTTCTTTCTTTTTTTTCCCCTTGCACAAGAAAG
Organism: Myotis daubentonii; assembly: GCF_963259705.1. Lineage (NCBI taxonomy): Eukaryota > Metazoa > Chordata > Mammalia > Chiroptera > Vespertilionidae > Myotis > Myotis daubentonii. The sequence goes on from NC_081843.1 coordinate 28,637,577, forward strand.
TAGATTTTATTTGTTCTCTAGGCTAGAATTTGCAACAGTGTTTCTCTCTCTCAGCCTTTTCTCTCAACAGTGTTTTGTACTTTTCAGTGTATTGGTCCTTCACATCCTTTGTTTATTCCTAGGTATTTTATTCTTTTTTTTTGTTTCAATTGCAAATATAATTGTTCTTTCATTTATATTTCTGAAATTTTATTGTTAGTCTAGTCCAGTGGTCGGCAAACTCATTAGTTAACAGAGCCAAATATCAACAGTACGACGATTGAAATTTCTTTTGAGAGCCAAATTTTTTAAACTTAAATTATATAGGTAGGTACATTGTTATTAACTTAATTAGGGTACTCCTAAGGCTTAGGAAGAGCCACACTTAAAGGGCCAAAGAGCAGCATGTGGCTCGCGAGCCGCAGTTTGCCAACCACGGGTCTAGTCTATAGTAAAACAATGGATTTTTGTACATTGATTTTGTATCTTGCAAGTTTACTGTATTTGTTTATTGTTTCTAATAGTTTTTTTTTTTGGTGGAGTCTTTAGGGTTTTCTATTTAGGGAATCATGTCATCTGCAAAAAGTGACAATTTTACTTCTTCATTTAGATGTATTTTTTAAAATTTGTTTCTCTTGCTTGATTGCTTTGTCTAGGACTTCCAGTACTATATGTTGAATAACAATGATGAGAGGATGCATCCTTGTTTTGTTCCTGATCTTAGAGGAAAAGCTTTCAGTTTTGTTTTTTTTTTTGCCATTGAATATGATATTAGCTGAGGATTTATCATATATGGCTTTTATTATGGTCAAGTACCTTCCTTCTATACCAGTTTATTGAGTTTTTTAACTATAAGTGGATGTTATATCTTGTCAGATGCTTTTTCTGCATCTATTGATATGATCATGTGATTTTTATCCTTTATTTTGTTAATGTGGTTGATCATGATGTATTATCTTTTTAATGTATTGTTGTGTTCTGTTTGATAGTGTTTTGTTTAGGACTTTGCATCTACATTCATCAGAGATATGGGTCTGTTGTGTGTGTGTGTGTGTGTGTGTGTGTGTGTGTGTGTGTGTGTGATCCTTGCCAGGTTTTGCTATTGGTAATATTGGCCTCATAAAATGGGTTAGAAAGTATTGCTCTTCTTCAATTATTTGGAAGAGCTTGGGAAGGATAGGTATTACATTTTGGTGGGAGCCACATGGTCCTGGACTTTTACTTTTTGACATGCTTTAATGAATGTTTCAATTTCTTTACTGTCAATTGGTCTATTTAGATTTTCCAGTTCTTCATGGTTCATTCTAGAAAGGTTATATATTTCAAAGAACTTGTCCATTTCTTCTAGGTTATCAAATTTGGTGGTGCATGGCCTTCATAGTATCTTGTGTAGTCCTTTTTATTTCTGTGGTGTCTGTTGTAACTTCTCTTTCATTTCTGGTTTTGTGTCTTTTTTTTCTTTAGTGAGTCTAGTCAGAGGTTTGTCAATTTTATTAATCCTCTTAAAGAACTAGCTCTTTGTTGCATTAATTTTTCTATTGTCTTGTTCTCTATGTAGTTTAATTCTGCTGTAATTTTTTTTTCTTTTTTTACTTACATTGGGCTTCATTTGTTCTTCTTTTTCTAGTTCTTTAAGGTGAAATGCTAGGTTATTTGTGATTTTTATTTCTTGAGATAGGCCTGTAATGCTTTAAAGCTTCCCTCTTATTACTACTTTTGCTGTATCCCCCAAATTTTGATATGGATAAACAAAATGTTTATGAATAAAAATATTTCATACAATGGAATAGTTTTGGCAATAGATAAGAATGAAGTACTGATATGTGCTACATGGATGAATCTTGAAAACATAATGCTAAGTGAAAGAGGTTAGCCACAAAAGATCACATTTACCTGAAATGTTCAGAATAGGTGAATCTATAGAGACAGAAAGTACATTAGTGGTTGCTTGAGAGCTAGGAGAAATAAGGGGTTATTTGCTACAAGGTATGGGTTTTTTTATGAAATGATGAAAATGTGCAAAAGTTTATTATAGTGATGGTTTGCCCAATTCTGTTAATTAAATTGTGTACTTTAAATGTGTGAATTGTATGGTAGGTGAATTAGATCTTATAAATTGTTTAAAAAAAATCAAGACCCTTTCATATGGCAAAACATACCATGAACCATATTAAAGAAACTCCACAGATGAGTAGTATAACATATAAAGTTGGTGAAGGCTCAGTTTCCAGAATATAAAAGGAACTCCTAAACATTAACAAGAAATCAACAGACATCTTATAGTAAAGATTCAGGCAGTTCACCTAGAAAGACATCTAAATGGTTGATAAAGAAGCTTGGTTTGCTCTTATATACTGTGAGGATGAAGACCATTCTCAGCAATCAACTGTTAACGTCCCAGAATATGTGGACATCACTCTGAAGGCCCCATAGGCACCCTTCAGAGGGACTTCAATCACATCAATGTAGAACTCTGTCTCCTGGGAAAGAAAAAGAAGAGGCTCTAGGTCAGTGGTTCTCAACCTTGGCTGCACATTAGAATCACCTGGGAATCTTTTTTAAAATCCTGATTTCTGGGCCTCATCCTCCGGAAATTCTGTTTCTTTGTTACTAATGTTGTGGCCCCACCCCATAACAAAGAAACAGAATTTCCGGAGGATGAGGCCCAGAAATCAGGATTTTAAAAAGATTCCCAGGTGATTCTAATGTGCAGCCAAGGTTGAGAACCACTGCTCTAGGTTGACAAATGGTGAGGAAATAGAAAGGACCTGGTCACAGTTTGCACAGTCTGCAGTCATGTACAGAACATGATCAAGGGTGTTCCACTGGGCTTCCGTTACAAGATAAGGTCGGTGTACGCTCACTTTCCCATCAGTGTCATTATTCAGGAGAATGATTCTTTTGTTGAAATCAGAAATTTTGGGGGCGAAAAAATACATCCGCAGAATTTGGTATCTCAAGCCCGGAAAGATGAGTTGATTCTTGAAGGAAATGACATTGAACTTGTATCAAAATCAGCTGCTTTGATTCAGCAAGTCACAACAGTTAACAAGAATATCAGAAAATTTTTGGATGGTTTCTATGTTTCTGAAAAAGGAACAGTTCAACAGGCTGATGAATATGTAAGTTGTCCAGCTATAGAAACAGCAAGATACCGAATGAATTGTCACACTTATTTGCAATATTTTACAGATGGAATAAAAGCTTCATATATTGGGGGCGGGGGTTAAAGTTTGGTTTCAAGTAGATGCAATTTAAAATAAGGGTGAAATTTGGTATTTATTGAGTGCCTCTCTATGCCTGGTGCTGGAATTGACAAGAGTATAGCAGTAAACAGTACAGTGTTGAGTAGATGGTATTCAGCTTTCGGTGGTAGGAAATCAGAGCATCCTCAATTTAGTTTTGTAATGTGTTGGCATGTATTAGTGTCATATTACTAACCTACTTAAATATTTCCTTAAGTAATGTGGAAGTAACAAATATTCTTTATAGAATAATTAGAAGATTAAACTGAAAGGGAATGCCTATCTTTCAAGAGGTTACCATTTGGAAATGACAGTTAATGTGTTTTTTCTTGCTAGTCTTTTGAAAATTTCGGATCAAATATTTCTCAAGTTCAGTAACCAGTGACACCGCCCCTCCCCCCCCCCCCCCCCCACCGCCGAACACCGTGAAAGGAAAAAGTGAAAATCGTGGGTTTTCTTTTGGCAAGTCAGTATCTTCTGATTAATTCCTTTCAGGTGGACAATCAGAATAATGTTCAACATCAACCCCCTGGAGAACCTGAAGCTGTACATCAGCAGTCGGCCTCCCCTGGTGGTCTTTATGATCAGTGTGAGCGCCATGGCAATAGCTTTCCTGACCTTGGGCTATTTCTTCAAAATCAAGGAGATTAAGTCACCGGGAATGGCAGAGGTATAGCATATTCTTTTTTAAAAGAAAATCTTTGTGTTGAAAGTATTACGTATGCAGGTATTACCGTACATTCTAAGTTCTTTCAGGGTGGCTGGACCTTATCCAGGGGAATAACCCCTTTGGGCTCTTCACATCCTTTTCTTTGGTTATGACTTTTTATCCCAGTGAGAAAGGTCAGTATACAGAATTTTTTGTCTTTATCTCCCTTTCAGATAGTTATTGATTCAGATGAGGCTACCAGTTTCACTTAGACTACTTCAGCAATGAATCAGGTATTTTGGAAAGTATATTTGCAAAACGTTTGTGTAACGAAGCTAGAGAATAGCTTCGTTTATATTCCTATGAAATTAGCTTATTGCAGTTTTTAACAGCTGTAAACATTTGTTATTTTAAAGCCCACATCATCATCAGCATGGAGTTTTATTAACTATATAGATAAGAAGGGATCTTCAAGAAATTAGAAAGTGGGATCTTATTTCCAAATATGTTTGTCTTTTTTTTATCAAGGAGAACTTCTGTTGCCTACAAACTTGCCTTCTAGATTATACATTTTGGTCAATTTAAAAAAATTATTAGGACAGTGCCTTTTAATCCTTAATCTAAGCACATAATGGTGTGAACACTCATAACACAGATTTACAATGATGTGTATTTTTGCATGTCAAAAACCAAAATGTTAATAATTCTTGTTTAATAGAGGTGAATAACAATATTACCTATCAATAAATTTGTTTTACATGTTAGAAATTATGCTCAATTAATGATATGGTGAATTTATTGGGGTTAAGTTTTCTTTTAGGACAGATTTGTTCTTCTCTTAGTAGATTCCCTGGGTGCCTCCTCTTACACTTTTCTTGTGTATGTTTGCTGTTGGGGGTGGCATGGGAGTAGAGACTGGAATTGCGTTGTTGCTGTACTGGGTGTGCCTTGTGAAGGAGAGAAGAGTTCTACTTAGTGTACAGGGTCATTATTTTGTCTTGTGCTTTGTGGCATTCTAGATCATAGTGATTAATTCCTTTCAGGTGGAGGGACCACCTTCACATGTGAGCTCCCTAACACAGTTAAAGTAACACATTTAAACTATTTCCACCATGAATCCCTTTCAAAGAGTTTCTTACAAGAGACATACTGCCTAGCTAATGTTCCCTCTTCTCTGACTCTGCCTGAATTTTTAAAGGTTGTGCAAACAGGGTATACCCACATTACCTATGAAATGAACATTCTTTTTTAAAACATATATCTATATTTTTATTGATTTCAGAGAGGAAGGGTGAGGGAGAGGGAGAGAGAGATAGAAACATCAGTGACGAGAGAGAATCATTGATTGGCTGCCTCCTGCATGCCCCACACTGGGGATCGAGCTCACAACCCAGGCACGTGCCCTGACCAGGAATCAAACTGTGACCTCCTGGTTCATAAGTCGACGCTCAACCACTGAGCCACACCAACCCGGCTGAAATGAACATTCTAGTCATAATCCCAGCTATGCGGTATACTGGCATTGCTTCCCCTCAGAGCTGGAGTCTATGTTAAACACTCAGCCAAGGCCAGTGGTTAAGATGTTGCCTGGAAAATTAGCCCTTAAATCAAAGTGGGGCCTGACATTGGCTTTGGCAGACTTTAAAATGGAATGGAGCTCTGCAGGAAAGCATTGCCAGATGCTGCAGAACTTTGGCTATGATTAATTTAGTGATTTTATTTTCAAGTGAGGATCCTAGGTATATGGGAAGAGTTTGGGTCTGTGAGTTAGGAAACTTAACTCTGATTCTGCCTTCAACTGTGGAATTAGAGAGTCGTAATTTGCACTGGACTTTGGTTTCCTTGTGTCTGGAGTATGAAGGGATGACACTAGAATGTTTGTAGGTGTTAGGGCAGTGGTCGGCAAACCGCGGTTCGCGAGCCACATGCGGCTCTTTGGCCCCTTGAGTGTGGCTCTTCCACAAAATACCACGTGTGGGCGCGCACGTACAGTACGATTGAAACTTTGTGGCCCATGCGCAGAAGTCGGTTTTCGGCCTGGGCGAGTCTATTTTGAAGAAGTGGCGTTAGAGGAAGTGGGGCGGGGCGGGTTGGTCGGGTGACGGGAGACGCGGCGCAGGCGGGCCGCGGGATATGTGGTGCGATTCATGCGTGAGTTGAGTGAGCCAGTCAGTCAGCAGTTTCATGTGCAGTAGTTAGTGCTAGTCGCGTCCGCAAATCGCGCTCAGGTGACAAAAGTACCTACTCGAAGCATAAAGTTACCTGTATTTTTCCAACCAGCTGCAAATCCTACAGGTATTTTTGTCATCAATTTAAGAATTGTAATTATTTTGTGTTGGTGGCTTTTTTTTTTAAATATATATTTTATTGATTTTTTTACAGAGAGGAAGGGAGAGGGATAGAGAGTTAGAAACATCGATGAGAGAGAAACATTGATCAGCTGCCTCCTGCACACCCCCTACTGGGGATGTGCCCGCAACCAAGGTACATGCCCTTGACCGGAATCGAACCTGGGACTCTTGAGTCCACAGGCTGATGCTCTATCCACTGAGCCAAACAGGTTAGGGCGTGTTGGTGGCTTTATTATTATAAAATGAGTACGTTTTTAGCAAAGGCCAGCTTAGGAGTACCCTAATTAAGTTAATAACAATGTACCTACCTATATAGTTTAAGTTTAAAAAATTTGGCTCTCAAAAGAAATTTCAATCGTTGTACTGTTGATATTTGGCTCTGTTGACTAATGAGTTTGCCGACCACTGTGTGAGAGAAAATGTAATTTGATACCTCCAGTTGTAATCTTACTGAATGCCATATACTGATTTACTGATGCTATAGAGGTAGACTCGCTTGACTGCTTGGGGATTGCTCAAATGGCATTTAATTAATGCTAGTACAAGTGTAATTGGAAGTGTCACTTGGTTTGTCTTCACATTTGGCAACTTTTTGTAGACGAATGTTGCCTGGGAGAATGTCACAACCTAGGTTAGGTTTGTTATTACTGTTTCTGCTAAAATTAAAATAAATCCTGATGGGTACTTTACTATGTTGATATCAATTTAACCATGACATAATAAGCTGTCTGTGTTTTTAAAACTGCTTATGATTTAAACCATTAATACAGGGTGTAGATATTAAGAGAAGCCTGAAAACATCTTTTTCTTTTTTTCTCCCTTTGGAAATTGTTTCTGTTCTAAGGTAACATCCCAAGTCCGTGACAAGGGGGGAAAATCCCATGTATTGGTATTTACTTGGTTTCACATTCTCGAGAGAGAAGGCAAGGTGTATAGAATTGACCTTTTTTTTTTTAAAAAAAAAATAATTTTTATTTTTCCATTGATTTTTAGAGAGAATGTAGGGGAAAGACAGAGAGAAACATAGATTGGTTGCCTCAGACCTGCAACTGAGGTAAATGCCCTTGACCAGAATCAAACCCGAGACCCTTCAGTCTGTGGGCCAAGGCTCTGTCCACTGAGCCAAACCAGCTGGGTCTAAAATTGACCTTTTGAGGAAGCCTTATTTAAAAAAACACCAAAACACACACACAAAAACTAATTGCAACTGCTAAATGAGTTTAGATTAATGCTTTTAATGTTTTACTACTTTTGTTCAAGCTTTCTTTTCATGTTTATTTCTGAGGCTGAATAATTTTCTGCAGGTATAATATACTGTTTTGTTTTCTTACATATTTTCTTGAATAAGTTTATTTAATCCCACAGCTTATTTAATATCTCATGCCAATGAAGAATTCATGTTTTCGGTTATGAATATGAGAGTGGTTTGGAAAACCACACTATTGTGGCAGTGCAAGAGGCTGATGGCTTTATTGTCTCTGTTATTGTAAAAGATTGACTCTGAACCTGGTGTCCCCACTGTGTGATGCGACCTCGAGGGTCATGGCAGCACTTTCAGACTGCTCACACTTTTTTCTCTCTGTTTCATTTTCGGAAGGATTGGAATATTTTTCTGTTGCGGTTTAATGATTTGGACTTGTGTGTATCAGAGAATGAAACATTAAAGCATCTCACAAATGACACCACAACTCCGGAAAGCACAATGACCAGCGGGCAGGCCAGAGTGTCCACCCAGTCCCCACAGGCACTGGAGGATTCAGGCCCGGTTAACATCTCAGTTGCAATCACCCTCACCCTGGACCCGCTCAAACCCTTTGGAGGGTACTCTCGCAACGTCACCCATCTGTACTCGACCATCTTAGGGCATCAGATTGGACTTTCAGGTATGTGTGTGTTCACCAGGTTCCTTTCAGACTTTCTCAAGCAACAACTGTCAGAGGACAGAGTATTAGCAGTAGATGGTTTTACTCAGACTGTTTTTGATTTTTGCATGTGTCTACCCTTAATAAAGTGCTTGGCACACAGTAGGCTCTCAATAAAAAGCCTATGAAAATGAGAAACTGGGAAGAAACTATAAGGTCTATTTTTGGTTTACAAACACAATGCTATCGTGTTGGAGATGGCAGTACATACTATAAATATTGCTGTTAGTTTACAAACTTGAACATCCACCATTAGCTCAGCTTATGGAATGAACTAGCATAAGCCTAAGATCTGGTCTCTTCCCTTTGGCATTTTGGAATTATACCAAAGAGACAAGCATAACATGAGTTAATATTTATCAAGTGCTTACAGTAGTTCTTGGTACAAAGCAAATGCTATATATACAGTGGAACCTTGGTTCTTGAACTTAATTCATTCTGGAAGGCTGTCGGAGAAGCTATCTGTTTGAAAACGGAATCATTTTTCCCATCAACACTAATAAAAGAGAAAAATGGTAATTGGCGTACGAGCTACCCTTTTCATTGGCTAATCAGGGCTATATGCAAATTAACTGCCAACTAAGATTGGCAGTTAACTGCCAACAAGATGGTGGTTAATTTGCATATGTAGGCACAATGCAGGGAGGCGAAAGGGAAAGCAGGAAGAAGCCCCCTGCCACTGACAGTGATCGGAAACCCAGGGGGGAGCTAAGAGCTGGGGAGCAGGGCAAAGGTGGCCCTGGGGCTGCCTTTGCCCTGCCCCCCAGCCATGATCGGAGAATCAGGTGCCTTTTCCGCCCTGGCCAGTGAGAGCAGGAAGTAGGGGTGGAGCCAGCGATGGGAGCTGGGCACGGTCAAAGCTGGCAGTCCCAGGAGCTAGGGGCCCCTAGCCTGGGACTAAAGCGAAGCCCACAATCGTGGGGCCGCTGCAGCTGTGGGTCCCCGCTGCCTGGGCCGAATGCCTCAGCCAGAGGCGTCCTGCAGGGGCAGGGGCGGAGCCCGCGCGATCGCGGCACCCCCCGCTGCCACTGCAGGTCCCCGCTGCCCAGGCCGGACGCCTAGGCCAGAGGCGTCAGGCCTGGTCAAGGGGCCGATCCTGTGATTGGAGGGTGATGGGGGTCAATGCCTGAGGGCTCCCAGTATGTGAGAGGGGGCAGGCTGGGCTGAGGGACACTCCCCCCCCCCCACACACCCAGTGCACGAATTTCGTGCACCGGGCCCCTAGTTAGAAATAATGTAAATTGAATTAATCTGTTCCCAACCCATAGATTGATTCCCTGTTTTAACCTTTCTTTTATACAGTACATGTTTAATGTACTGTTTAATCAATAAACAAACACTTCTTTTCTTAAATATATCGAGCCACCCCTTACTAGCCTTAGACGGATCAACTTTTAGCACATGTTCTAGGGATATCTTTCAAGAAGCATGTGGCATCTTCGCTTTTTTATATATGGCTGCCTCCGAAATGCTGTCACTGGCTAATTCATTTACCCAAATCAACAACAATTCTTCTACCTCTTCAAGTGCCTGTGATCATTGTTTCTTTCACACCCTTAGCAACATTAACACTCTTGATGGCCTCTTTATGTTTTAAAATTGTGCTAACCGTAGATTTCTCCAGCAACAAAAGCATTCTCTCCTTTCTTTGTTGCCTGAGAGACACTTTCTGTCATGCTGAGGTGACAGCATGAAAGGGTTGTCAGGTTAAAAATCAAAGTTTGGTTTGACAACTGAGACATTTTTCCGTGAACAACTTGGTCAAGAACCGAATTGTTTGAGATGGGAGACGTTGGAGAACTGAGGTTTGACTGTAAGTGCTTGTTAAATAATAATAAAAAGAAACACCTATAAAACATGGAGCTCTACCCTTTCACCAGAACCAAACCCATAATCAGCTGTAAGTGATTCAGGACAAGGTGAGAGAGTAGTGGAAGAGGGACTAATCAGGAAAGGCTGCATGCTGGAGGCCCGGGTCTTGGAAGAATAATCTTGGGTTACCAAGAGCCTTTTAAAGTCCTGAAAGACTTGGGAGGACCTGCCAGCCTCCTATTGGTTGTTATAGGTGAGAGCTGCTCCTATGGAAATAAGGTAAGGGCAACTCCTGGGTTTTCTATGTTACAAGTAGCCCTTTCTCTTTTGCTGTGGTGTTGAATACCTTGGTTTTCATTTAAGCTTCATCACGTACTGGTTCATGACCTTACTTAAGTCTGTTAGATGCTCCGATCCTCAGTTTGCTCATATGTAAAAGTGGAGCAGTAACACTTCTTTGCTCATGTCATGGGGTAGTGGTACATTTTAAGTGAAGTAATAAATATAAAAGCAGTTTGAAAATGGAAAGGTGCTATGCAAATGCTAACACAGTGGTGATAATAACCCACCAGCCCCCGGTTTTCCAGCTGGGGCACTGCCTGGGCTCTTGCTTAGCACCCCCACGCCTGGCTGAAAATGGCCCCTCTCTGCTTGCCTTTTGGTAGCTCTGCCAGGTGAGCAGGCCTCAGAGTCCAACTCAGAACTGGTATTGTTCCTGAAATCCCACAGAGGCAGGAGTCCTGCTTTGGTGGGTTGAAAGGTGATTCCTGGGTGGATTTGATGTCAGGATTCATTCAAATCCCAGAGAATAATAAATATGGATTCTTGCCTTTCTTTATCAAAAGAAAAATAAATCCACCCTGATTTCTCTTCCATAGGCAGGGAAGCTCACGAAGAGATAAACATTACCTTTACCCTGCCAGCAGCTTGGAGCTCGGATGACTGTGCCCTTCACAGTCACTGTGAGCAGGTGGTGTTCACAGCCTGCATGACGCTCACAGCCAACCCTGGTGTGTTCCCCGTCACAGTGTAAGTGGTTTTCTGAGCCCACAGGTGTATGAGAAGCTCCACCGACCATGAATGTGACTGGGGTGCTTTGGCAGCAGGTTCTAGTGGGGCTCACACTGCATCCCTTTACCTGGACCTAAGGAGTTCTTTAAGTTTAGTTTGGAATTCTGAGGTAGAAGTTCTCGTGTAAATAGCAGACAGTTAGTTCCTCAGCAAGGTTGGTCGTTGTACTTGTTCTTAGGCTGCCTCACCTGTTGGTAGAAGCACGTCACAGGAAAGATAAGGGAGAATGGATCCCATGACTAGAATGATTCAGAGTTAAGGCTCCCAGAAGATAAAGGTTTTGTTCATGTCCATTATCCAGAAAGAGTTATTTTTAAAATTGAGAGCATAAATAAAATCTTATTTTCTATGAAACAGTTAACTATTTCTGGAATTTTTGCTTCCTATATTTTGAGCAACTGCAAAACTGTCAGTATTACTGTCAGTATTACATTTTTTTGCCTCCCTTTTTCTGCAAAGGAGATAATGATCTATAAATACATGAAATATGCAAGATGTAGCCTATTGAAAAAATCGTATGGTGAATCCTTTTTCAATAAGAATAATTAGGTATTTGTCTATTTTAGACATTTGGAGGTTTGGAGGACAAGATCAGATAAGTTAAACATTATTTGCTCTTGGTTGTAAATCTGATGGAGAAGTTTATATGTCAAACTTCCTGTTGTAATTGAGAATTGAGACAGTGTGGGAAAATAGGCTTAAAAGGAGCAGGTTCTTTGGCCACATCATATGCGAGAGGACTATGAGTTGAAATCTGAAGGCAAAAATCTAACACCTAAACTCTCAAATGCCAAATGCCTATTTCTTATATGCTTATTAAGTAAATAATAAAAGGTCCCTGAACTAAAAACATGGTATTTACCTGAAAGAAACATTTATGTCTTCTGTTTCTTCCTTCCACATGTTTGGCTGTGGTCAGTGTTGGGCTAGGGGCTGTGGGGAAGACACAGTAAATGTCTCAGGCCACTGAGCACGTCTTTCCCCGTCTTCCCCTGCAGACAGCCACCGCACTGTGTTCCGGACACATACAGCAATGCCACGCTCTGGTACAAGATCTTCATGACCGCTAGAGATGCCAACACAAAATATGCTCAAGATTACAATCCTTTCTGGTGTTATAAGGGGGCCATTGGAAAAGTCTATCACACTTTAAATCCCAAGCTAACAGTTATTGTTCCAGATGTAAGTGAGAAAAATCATGTGTGTATGCATGTGCGTCCAGGGACTGTTAGAGTAGGTGGTGTTTACATGCTTGGGTTAGCTTAGTCCCTGCCATTTCAGATTCCTAGCTAAGTTAATAAAAGGTGAGGTGGAGTGGTGGACACTTGGAAAAACATGCCACCTTTTTGGTTAAGAAAACTGTTTCTGTTCTTTGTTTTCTGCTTTGCTCAGCAGCAGTTACTTATTGAGCAGCTGTTGTGTGCCTAACCCATGGGGGTTACAAGAAATGCTTGTAGTCTTATGCACACAGCCACTCAGGAGAATATTTGGTTAGTGTTAGTATGAGCAGTGAGTGGTTCGGAATTCATAAGGGTAAAGTAAATCTTTGGGTAGATAGTGAGGGCTGAATAGGATGTTACTTAAGGAGGAGAAAAGGGGAGGAAGACACTGTAATCTAGACTAGTGGGTAACATGCTAGTTTAGCTTCTGGCTTACACTTGAGCCCACTTTTACAGACTATACTGATTTTTTTAATAAATGCCCTCTTCCTGTCAGTATATGTTAGATGGGTTTCTTGCCTTTTTGCCTGGCCCTGTTATCAAGTTGTAGAAGTTGGTAGGCCAGGAGCCTCAGGAGTGAGCAGTGGAGGTCAGGTTCCAGAAAGTCCTTTGTGCCTCTCTTGAGGCATTTAGACTTTTCCCTCAGAGGAGGCAATCCCCACCTGTGTTGGGCTGTAGGGGGATTTGTAAAGCAGTGTGTTAGCAGGACTGGTCTGCCCACCTGATAAGTGTGGATGTCGTGGGGCCTAGAGATTTGGGAAGGAAAAGGAATGGAAGCATGGCCAGGATCTCGCAGCAGCTGGCAGGGTGATTGATTGCATGTGGGAGGTCAAAAGATGTTTTCAGGCAGGACTTGTAAAAGTGGGGAAAAGGCGGAAGGGAGGAGGGAAGCTGCCTCTGGGGAGAGGTGATGCAGAGGCCTTCCTGGTCGGGTAGTTATGAGGGGTTAGGAACACAGGCGTGGGGTGTCAGCCATGCACCCCGAGGGTAGTCAGAGGAAGAGGACATAAGCAAGAGTGGGGATTACAGGTGCGGGAGCCTTCTCGGGAGGAGACCAAGTGGGGGGAGGGAGAGGGTGCTCGGGCAGTGTGGCGTGCAGAAGCCAGGGCAGAGGACTGCTTTAGGAAGGGAGGGGAGGTGGTCTCAAGAACATCACGTCTTCACTGAATGAGAGCCAGCTCTAATAGTTTAGAAGGAGAAATTTCTGTTCCAGTTTAAGAATTAAAGTTAAAGCATATCTGGAGGTGATGAACCGTATCTCCAGAAACCCAGCATAAAACTTTCAGTAACTCAGTGCTGATGTTTCTGGTTTATTCCCTCTAGGATGACCGTTCATTAATAAATTTGCATCTCATGCACACCAGTTACTTCCTCTTCGTCATGGTGATAACAATGTTTTGCTATGCGGTTATCAAGGGCAGACCTAGCAAATTGCGTCAGAGCAGTCCTGAATTTTGTCCTGAGAAGGTGAGCATCGGATGGGGTCTGGCCCAGCATTTGGCTAGAGCTGTCTGTGGACAGAATGTCTCAGTCCTTATTGCACTGATTGTGAGTTTTCCTCCAGAGAAATTAGTTCCTGTCTTTTTCTCAGAAGTATTCTACCCTCAGTCTAAATTATGGTATTGGGTTTTCAACCCAAACCTTAGCTGTAATAAGTACTGACTATGCGAATTGCTCTCAAATCCCCACTGGAGAGCAGCTGCCCCTGGAGGGCTGCCCCCTCCACTTCATCAGCTTGGGAAATCATCTCACAGAGTGCTCATCAAGGTTTGGAAATAGTTAACTCTTGGGCTCAGCACAGTGGTCCCACTAGATCAGCTGCTTCTGGCAGGAAACTTAAATTTCTATTCATTCCCACTTAGATGATATCCCCCCCCCCACCCTCCCCTTAAGGCAGCGGTTCTCAACCTGTGGGTTACGACCCCTTTGGCGATCGAACGACCCTTTCACAGGGGTCGCCTAAGACCATCCTGCATATCAGATATTTACATTACGATTCATAACAGTAGCAACATTACAGTTATGAAGTAGCAACGAGAATAATTTTATGGTTGGGTCACAACATGAGGAACTGTATTTAAAGGGCCAGAAGGTTGAGAACCACTACTTTAGGGCTTTAATAGTTCCCCTCCTGGACAGATGCATACGGTGTGGCTCCCTGGTCTTGGGTGGGGACCCGGCTCCCTAGGCTCTGTTGTGTGACTGGGTTGCTTATCTTGCTCTCTTCTAGGTTGCTTTGGCTGATGCCTAATTCCACAACTGCCTGTTTTCTGAGAGACTGAGCAAACCGTAAGCATTGCCTGCTGACGCCAGCCTGGGCCTGGACACTCTGTGAATACCATTCTTTTGCAATGTTGGGTTATTCCAGCCAAAGACATTTCAAGTGCCTGTAACTGATTTGTATATATTTATAAAAACCTGTTCAGAAATTGGTCCAATGATGCACGTGCTTCACACTAGGTGCAGTCCGAACCCCACAGCCTCCCCCGTGGACTTGGTGGGATGATCCACGTAGCGCCAGCAGTGGTCTCCCTGCCTCAGAGCAGGCCGTGCTGTCTTTACCAGGATCTCAGGGGCAGTTCATTGCTGGATGGGTTGAAGTTTGCTTTGATTTGAAACAGTCTGCACCTTTGACATGATATTGCATTTCCCAAGCCACCAATCCATTTTGTGGATTTTACGTGTCTGTGGCTTAATACTCATAGTACCAACAATAATACCCTTTTCTCTGTTTTGCTTGCAAGGAAACACACATCTTTCTAAATTTTCTTTTTTCTTTTGAAAAAAAAGTCACATTTAAATACTACTCTAGGTAAGACAGACTTGTTTCTTTCAAAATCTTGAGTAAAATGTTCAATATTTAAAAGTCACCTACATGGTAAAGATCTAAGTTTCATTTCCCACAGGAGTTGTGAGGAACCTGGTCTTGTGGAGTTTAGTTGGCACAGAAAGTTCCACTGTCTTTTTCTCCTCCGTTGTCCCTTCCCTCCATTATAAAAGTTAAAGCAGCTTCCTCACTCAAAAGGACTTAAAAAGCCCTGGCCGGTTTCCTAGTGGTTAGCGCATCAGTCCACCCACAGAAGGGTTGCAGCTTCAATTTCCAGTTAAGGGCACATACCTGGATTGCAGGTCTGATCTCTGGCCCTGGTCAGGGCATGTGCAGGAGGCAACCAAACGATTTGCCTCTGTCACATCTTTATTTCCCTCCCTCCCTCCCTCCCTCCCTCCCTCCCCCTTTCTTCTACTCTCTCCCACTTTCTTTGGAAATCAATGGAAAAAAATATCCTTGGGTGAGGATTTAAAAAAAAAAAAGGGCTTAAAAATTAAGTAAATGTCTCTAGAGTAGAGTAAAAATTAGCTGTTCTATTTTCTGGAATGCAGATGATACTATGGAAAGAGAATGATGATTTGGTCTAATAGTAATGAAAGGATTTCTTGTTTTCTTTGAAAAGGGAGTGGTTTTTCTTTTTTTTAATATTTATTTCTATGCAGTTAACATATCTTCAGAAGGAAAATGGCAACTAGTAGATCACTAACACTACAAAGATCATGCCTGTGAAATTTGAATGAAAGCAATTCTGATTTGCCACTTATCAGGAAAACCCAAAGCATTTTTCTTTGCTATACCATTTTGATGATCTGGTTCCTTTATCCTTTTTTCCTTCTAATCCATCTTCATTAAAAAAAATTACGTGTTATCTTTTCTAGTCCTCTTTTGTTACTTGTATTCTGTTTTTCTTGATAGCTCTTTGCCTCACTGTCATTAATGACTTCTGTGTTCTTGCAAGCAGCGCTGTAGCAAAAGGGCCAGTAAAACCTTGGGCATGACTGTCAGTACTTCTTCCCTTAATTCCAGGCCTGCATAGTCTGTTCTGAGTTAGAATCAGCCCTGCAGTCTGGAATATAGATTGGCCTGGAACATTTTAAACCAGGCATGCTTGAATGGAAAACAATTGTGGGCTTTTACTACAGATTGTTAAAATAATTATTAAAACATGTTAATATATATTTTTTCCTTTTAGTACATTTTAAGCACAATAATCAGACTTGCCTATCCAGTTATTTGTATGACATGAGTTGCTTCCGTGATGCATGGCTAACTTGTTAGTTTAGTTTTGTGTTTGGAGACTTTGAGGATCTTAAGAAATAAGATTGTGAAAGCCTTTGGGCTTGGCCTTTAGAAACATCACTATCTTTAAGACCAACAGATTTTAGGTTAAGCTGCTACTGAATTAATAAAATCCCAATGAATGGAGTTCTAGGGATAGATTTATAGCTGGCAGAGTAATATAAAAGGAGACAGACAGGTGGAAAAAGTCAATTTCACTGGTTTATTCAATCCAACTTGTTGCTAATATTAATTACCCTTATTTTAATTACAGGGAATGGCTGGAATTTGTAGCCAGGGGAGGAAAAACACTGTTAAGTGTGAGGAAAGGAAGTGCCAAAAATACCTGGACAGTATGATTTGTCATGAGGCTAGTACACACACTTTAAAATCCGGCATATACCCTAGAGGGCAAATCTCAAAGATCTTGTGGAAACCCAGAGCCAGTCAATTATATAAAGAAAGGCTGGGGTGGAGGAAGGAGGCTATGTACCTGCTGGGTGAAGAGGCCTCGTAACTGAAGAGACTTCCGCTGGATGTAGGAAGTCCAGGGGACTGTTGCTGTGGGGCCCTTGCAGACAAGGCCTCTGCAGGGTCTTGCTGGGGGCTCCAGGTTACAGGTGTCCCAGGCAGGGCCCGTTTGCCATCAGGGTGACCTCACCCAGGAGCACGGCTCATCCTCAGGCATCTTGGACTGGAGGTCCAATGAAAGGTCAGCAACTTACTATTAAAGTGGTTGTTTCAGATCATATTGATCTCTTTTCTTTTTCCTTTTGTCCTTTCACTGTATGACTTGAATCAGTTTTGATTCTATTTGTAAGTTTTCTCATCATTAGGAACCTGCCATTTCTGTTGCGTTTTCTTTGGCAGTCTGTAGGGATTCAGCATCCTGGTTTTCAACCCTCCTGCAGGCACTGTGGGGTCACAAGGGCCAGCGGATCCATTTCACTTCTCTTGCTGCATGATGATCAGTAGCTGATGTTATGGCATTCACTCCCAGATTAATTTTCCATGTTTGAAATGTGTGCATATGTGCTTTACTGAATAAAACATCTGAATTTATTTGCTGTGTCTCTGTTTCCTCCTGTCTGATGGTGTTTTCTAAGGCAAGAACATCTATAATAATAAAAGGGTAACATGCTAATTAGACCGGACGTCATTCCGGACATTTTTCCTGACGAAGCCAGAGCCAGAGGGAAGCCAACTTGGGTCCTGGGTGCCTGCAGGTGGCCCAAGGGAAGTCAACTTGGGTCCTGGGTGCCTGCTGGCGGCTCCCGGGTGCTGGAGGGAAGCTGGTACCAGCAGCCAGGGGAAGGAAGGCCTACTCTTGCATGAATTTCATCTATCAGGCCTCTCGTTTGTGATAATTAATTGAGGGTTTTTGAAGTAGTTCTTTCAAAGTGTCACCTATCATCAGAATGAGGAGTGGTCAGTGTTTACTACTAAGCTGGTCTCATCAAGCACACAAGTCTTCCTGAGAGCACAAAACTACTTTTAGTGTTGGACCAGCTAGTGTTTGCAGACCTGACCCAGATCCTCTCCAAAAAAAGTGATACAGGCCAGTAGGGAACATGGAATAGGGGTGGGAGTGCAAAGACATCCTTCTCAGTTACATAAACCCTTCTTGTGTGCCTGGCCCGAGTTACCAGAAGCAGACTCCTCGCTGGCTCTGCCTTCTCCTGTTACAGAGCGCCTGCATGTGCTAGACTTTCTTTGCAAGGACACTGCACCCTCTGCACTTAGCTGTTGGTGAGTGAAATAGCGTTGTTTGACCATTGCAAGGATAGATGGCTAGTCAGTTATATTAAGTCTAAGGGGAGGGAAGGGATGGAGTTTTGCTTTTGATATTATTTAGCCCCTTTCCTCTTGCTCACTCAGTATATAACCTGTTGGCAGATAGTGACAAGATAAAGACAGGATGATGGCTATGATGCTTTTGGGGTGATTGCAGAAGGCATCTTGGAAGAGGTACAATGTGAAGGCACCTGCAAAAGGAGGGATTTTGGACTGGGCGTTCCGTGCAGAGGACATGGCTTGGCCCTGCTGCAGAGGCTGAACTCTAGGGGCCTTGGCTTAGTGCTAGGTGGAGAATAGGAGTTGTCTAAGAACTTGTTTCCCCACCTGAGGACAGGATGCCTCCAGGCTGCTGCCAGAGTGGCCCCTTGGGGTGGCCTGCGGGGGGGCTGTGCAGGGAGATGCTCTAACACCATCTGGTCCAGGAAGGGAGTTCTCTGAAACTCAGCATGGCAGGTACAAGCCCTGCTCCAACTCCTGCAGGCCACGTAACTTTGAGTGGCTGAACTTCTCTGTGCCCCAGTTTCCTCATCTAAGAATAAGGATAATAGAACCCACTTGAATGTGGTGAGGATTCAGCAAGTCAGTTACTACAGAGTGCATAGAAGAGTGTCTAGCACTCCAATGTTTATTATAATGGAACATTATAATAAGTGAGGGGAGGTGTCCACGAGTGAGGCTGTTTTTCCCAGAGGATCTTCAAATGTATACCTATTCCAGCTTAAAACCTCGTTATAGCTTAGCCATGGACAAAAAGGTGGCCCTAGAAAGGGTGTAAAAGGTGCAGCTCCCGTAGTCCAGTGCGGGACCTCAGTTTGAAACAGCTCACCTACAGCTCCTTGCTGGGCTTCATGCTCTCACACCTTGCTGCTTAGGACCAGGGCCACCTGCTGTGGGGCAGTTCAAGTTCCCAGAACCGGGGAAGTCTCACTATTTCCTAAGGAAGGCAATTTGTGACAACTTGGATGGACCTAGTGCAGCCGTGGGCAAACTCCGGATCCAGCCCATTTGAAATGAATAAAACTATTGAAATAAAAGACTGCACCCTTTTATGTAATGTTTACTTTGAATTTATATGAGTTCACACAGACACTCCATCCATGCTTTTGTTCCGGCCCTCTGGTCCAGTTTAAGAACCCATTGTGGCCCTCGAGTCAAAAAGTTTGCCCACCCCTGGCCTAGAGACTATTATGTTAAGTGAAATAAGTCAAAGAGAAATACCATACGATTTCATTTATATATGGAATGTAAAAAACACAACAAAATCAAACAGAGACAAACTCTTAGATACAAAGTGATGGTTGCCATGGATGGTTGCAGGGAGGAGACTGGGCAGTTATTTTAAAACTAGAGGCCTGGTGCACAGGTAGGGTCCCTCCCTAGGCCTGGCTGGTGATCAGGGCCCGTCGGGGCCTTCCTGCTGCTGGCTGGGGCATTCCTTCATTTTGCACTGCCCTCTGGTGGTCAGTGCATGTCATAGCGAGCGGTTGAACTCCCAGTTGGTTGAACTCCTGAGGGGACAATTTGCATATTAGCCTTTTATTATATAGGATGGGACATTTCTGGGAATTAGGATTAGCAGTGAATTCTACATGCTTCTGCGTCATGTTCAAGTCAAGAACTCTTTTTCAGTTGAAAATTTCCACAAAACATATCTATGTTTATTTTGAGTGAAACATAAATTTACATTATAGAATATCTCTTTTGAGAACAAGTCGATTTAAAAAAAAACTTGCACAATGTTCATTTAAGTGTTAATACTAAAATAAATGCAGTTATATCTCCGATAATATCTGCTAAGATATAGCAGGTGTTTATCAGAACAGGCACTGTTCTAAGTACTGCTCATACTGATTATTTAATCCTGCTAACAACTCAACTTGACCAGGTAAGAGGCAGAAGGGAAAAAAAGGGAGTGAGGAAGCTGTCCAGAAACTGAAGCCATAGTTTAGTAACAATAACGAGTGGCTTTATTGATTTCATAATTTTGACTATATTAACATATATTACAAACTTTAAGAATTAGAAATGACTTTTTAAAACCAGGAATACTTTATGTTATGGCAGCATGTTTAATGAAATTTGTGTTGCAGTCATATTTTTCAGCTGATTAGGAAGCCATTATCCAAGCTGTTTATCAGGCCAAGATATAGTTACCCCTATACATGCATTTCATTAAGTAGAAGTAAGCACTGTTTTCTTTTTCAGCAAATACTCCCTTTTGATTATACAGACATATCCTTCCAAAATTAGTCTTATTATAATGTACAAAACTTAACTTTTTATTCACAAGAGCTGCCTCAAATAACTTTCACCTTGGAAAGCTACAATGGCATGAGACAGCAAAATGCTTCTCTGGACTTCTGTGTCTTTAATTTTTCATTTTCCCCTAAAATTCCAATTTACAAATAAACTAAATTAACCACAATTATAATTTAGCAAAGTCTTTTTTGTTTAACACAAAGGCAGAAAACAAACTAATTTGAGCAAGTATTTGGCAGACCACAGAAAGAAAACAGGACAGTGGGAAATGAAAACGTTTTAGTGTTTCAAAGCAGAAGAGACTGATGAATGTCATTCAAATTTCTCATCTCCTTCTTCCACATCTTTCAGATTGAGCACTTCCAAAGAACCTTTGCCTTTTGTCTCCTTTTGTATTAGGTCATCAATTTCTCTGAAGCAGCCTGGGTCAATTAGACACACCTGAAACATTTAACACAGCTGTTTACCACATGAAGAGCAATACAGTAGAATCAACACAACTTTAACTTCCTCTAAGACAGTGGTTCTCAACCTTGGCTGCACATTAGAATCACCTGGCAATCTTTTTAAAATCCTGATTTCTGGGCCTCATCCTCCGGAAATTCTGTTTCTTTGTTATGGGGTGGGGCCACAACATTAGTAACAAAGAAACAGAATTTCCGGAAGATGAGGCCCAGAAATCAGGATTTTAAAAAGATTCCCAGGTGATTCTAATGTGCAGCCAAGGTTGAGAACCACTGCTCTAAGACAAGCACACAATACTTTCCAGATGTCTCTACTACTACAGCTTTACAATGCAACACAAAGACGACGCACAGGGCGGTAGACTAGTCTAGGCCCTGTCCCATAGTACGCATGGAGGTTCCTGTGACAAGGCATTAGCCTCCTTGTTGAAAGACATACAATATCTGGATTCTTCAGCCGTAAGATGAAGTGGTTGGATTAGAAGACTATGGTTCTTTTCATACAAAAACAGCATTAAATTTTATAGCTCAATATGATTGCTTCTTTTTACCCACAGATGGAGAGAAAGAAGCTTGAAGGTCTATACAGAAACTATGTATAAAGTTGCTGCAAAATCTAGGGACATGAATTTGCAGAAAGCTGAGCTTATACTATGTCTGAAGCTATTGTGTGAGGACTCAAAGACATGCGCTCTTTGCTGCCTTTTTAAAAATATATATTTTTTTATTGATTTCAGAGAGGAAGAGGGAGAGAGAGAAATATCCATGATGAGAGAGAATCATGGATTGGCTGCCTCCTGCAAGTCCCCCACTGGGGATCGAGCCCACAACCCGGGCATGTGCCCTTGACCGGAATCGAACCTGGGACCTTTCAGTTCACAGGCCGACGCTCTAGCCCAATGATGGCAAACCTATGACACGCGTGTCAGAGGTGACACGCGAACTCATTTTTTGGTTGATTTTTCTTTGTTAAATGGCATTTAAATATATAAAATAAATATAAAAAATATAAATCTTTGTTTTACTATGGTTGCAAATATCAAAAAATTTCTATATGTGACATGGCACACCAGAGTTGTTTTTCAAAATGCTGACACGCCGAGCTCAAAAGGTTCGCCATCACTGCTCTAGCTACTGAGCAAAACTGGCTAGGGCTTTGCTGCCTTTTAAAAACGTTCTGTGGTGCCCTGGCTTGGTAGCACAGTTGGTTAGAGCGTCATCCAGATATACCAAGGTTGCTGGTTCAATCCCTGGTCAGGGAACATACAAGAATCAACCAATGAATACATAAATAAGTGGAACAACAAATCAATCAATATCTCTCTCTCTCAAAAAACCCATGAGGCTGACCAACTTTTAGTCTTTTATTTTCTCATGATGTAAAAATCACTGTAAAATATATTCTCACCTAAAATCTGGATAAGTCTTTAAACATAAATAACTTAACTAGAAAACAACAAAAAAATCATGTGTGTTTAACTACAATTTAGTTCTACTTAGACCTTAACATTTTTACCTAATTCTAGGTAAGATGTTTCTGAGAATGTCTTACTATTCACACCTTCTAAATGTTGGTTACACATTTATGATCAGAGAATAAACTATTTTGTTAACACAAGGAAGAGAAGTAATTTCAATCTTACAATTTCTAATTGTTGATTGTAGTCCTCACTTTCTATAACCTTGATCAGTGGCTTGAGTTTTTCTTTCAGCTTTTTTCCTTCATTCACTGGAAGAATGAACCGAAGTCTCATGTGAGCACGTTCTATCTTCATTTTCTCCTTTAACTGCTTTATCACTTCCAAAGCCTATTAAGACAAAATTGAAAATGCTTGCAATTTCTTTGCTGTTTCTGCTGCCTTATTTCATAAGGTATTCATAACAAAGCTGTTTCCATCTAGCTGCATTAGGCGGTGGTTTCTTAGATATATGACATGAGCATAAGCAAACAGAGAATAGGTAAATTGGACTTGAAGATGAAAAACTTCTGTGCTTCAAAAAACTATGAAGAAAGTGAAAAGACAACCTAAAGAATAGGGGAAAATATTAACAAATCACATATTTGATAAGGTACAGTATTCAGAATATAGAAAAACTGTTACAACTCAATACTAAAAAGACAACCAATTAAAAAGTGGTCAAAGGATCTGAACATTGATTTCTCCAGAGAGACTAAAGGTCAATAAGCACATGAAAATATGCTCAAATCATTAGTCATGAGGGAAATGCAAATCAAAACCGGAACGTTAAGCCCAGGATGGCTATAATCAAAATGGCAGAAAATAACAAATATTGTCTAGAATATGGAAAAATTGGAACCCTTATACATTGATTATGGGAATATAAAACGGTACACCTGTTTTGGAATATGATTTGGCAGTTCCTCAAAAGGTTAAACAGTTATAATATGATCTAGCAATTTCATTGCTGGGTACAGAGAATGAAAATATGTGTCCACAGAAAACCTGTAATGCATTCCATAGCATTACAATATCTAAGAAGTGGAAACAATCCAAATGTCCATCTACTGATGAATGAATAAATAAAATGTGGTGTTTCCATACAATGGGATACAATTCAGCCATGAAATGTTAATATTTGTCTGTAAAAACAATATATGTAGCAAGAATAAAGTACTGATACATGTTACAACATGGATGAACCTTGAAAAGGCCATGTTACATGATTCCAATTATATGAAATGTCCAGAATAAACAAATCCAGAGAGACAGAGGTCGCTAACGGCTTGTGAAAGATGAGGAGTGACAGATAATGGGTTCAGGGTTTCTTTCTTGGATAATGAAAATGTTCTCAGATTAGGTAGTAAGAAAGGTTGCAAAACTTTGTGAATATACCAATGACTTTACACTTTAAAAGGTGTACACTTTAAAAGGGTGACTTTTATGGTATTTGAATTATGTGTTTTAAAAAAATCTAAAGCGTTACAGACTCTTTAGAAATCCAAGTTTT
Source organism: Myotis daubentonii (assembly GCF_963259705.1). Taxonomy (NCBI): domain Eukaryota; kingdom Metazoa; phylum Chordata; class Mammalia; order Chiroptera; family Vespertilionidae; genus Myotis; species Myotis daubentonii. The sequence continues at coordinate 28,661,424 of NC_081843.1, forward strand.
ATCTTTAAAGGTTTGATTTGGATAGGAAGATGAGAGTCCTATGTATATGTAGTTAAAAAGCATCCCATTTCTCTTCTCTGCAATACAGATCCTTTCATTCCCCTCCCCCCAAATCTTGCTTTCAAGTAGTATCAGTTTATTATTACAGACCAATTATTTTGATGATTTCTTCAGAGAAAACTGATTTTCATGGATACTTTTAATGACATTAAAAACCACTAACCTGCTGTTTTGTACTCTTGTTGGTGTTGACTGAATAGTGGATGTCCTTCATTGCTCTCTCGATAAGGATAACAGTGTATGGTCTCTTTGTTTCAGGGTTCACACATTTGTCAGCTACAATAGTTGCAATGTCCCTAAACATTTGCTCCAGCTGTGTGTGCCGTTCTTTATCTGATACTTGAACCTCCCCTTTAGTCAAAATCTAAAAAAAAAAAAAAAAAGAAATCCCACCAAATTTAAGAAAGCATGTCTTTATTACATACTATTTGTTAACCACAAGAATAACTAAGGAGAAAATTAAATTTCATCCTCTCTAGCTACTGAAATTTGAGCTTTGCCTAAAGAATGCACTAGATCAGTGGTCGGCAAATTGCGGCCCCTTGAGTGTGGCTCTTCCACAAAATACCATGTGCGGGCGAGCACGGCCACACTCAAGGGGCTGCATGTGGCTCGCGAGCCGCAGTTTGCCGACCAATGCACTAGATTATCTTGTGCTCCAAAACATCACTTTTTTTTTTTTAAAGGGTCACTATCCTAAATTTTATTTTCAAGAAAACTGATTTTAAATATAATGTTGTAGGCAATAAACAATGTTTCAAGAAAAACGATTTAAATGTTACATGCAATAAACATTAATATTTCAAGAAAGATGATTTTAAATATAATATTACATGCAATGAAAATTAACATTTCAAGCAAAATATCACTTATTTAGGATTAGGAGGGGAAAAGGCAATCTAAGCAAAGGGTTTAAATCAGGGGTTCTCAAAATATGGCCCGCGGGTCACATGCAAATACAAACATTGTATTTGTTCCCGTTTTGTTTTTTTACTTCAAAATAAGATATGTGCAGTATGCATAGGAATTTGTTCATAGTTTTTTTTTTAAACTATAGTCTGGCCCTCCAACCGTCTGAGGGACAGTGAACTGGCCCCCTATTTAAAAAGTTTGAGAACCCCTGGTTTAAATGATGAACTACTTGAAAAGAAATTCTACTTTCAGGCATATTACATTAAAAATACATAAATGAACAAAATAAGGCAATTTAGTAGAAAATTTAATTTCTAGAGGCTTTGGCAAAAAATAAAAATCCGTTTCCTAACTATGTACGGTGATTTCTTGTGATCATGTCATAAGGTTTATAAATATTGAATCACTATGTTGTACACCTGAAACAATACTTTATGTCAACTATACGTCAATTTAAAAAAACCATGTCCTGAATTATTAAAAGTGATATTGTGCAGGTCAACTTATTGCGTGGTAACTGTTCACTCAAAAATACTTAAAAGATTAACACACCTCTAAGTACTCACACTACAGAGGGTCAGTTATGCTGCAGCTGTTAAAACCCACCTGCTTACAGATTTCAGTCTGGTCATCTGTCCCAAATGCACTGATGAGGTCTTCCTTCTTTGCAACCTGACCTTTAGAGACATTTACAAACACCGAGTGGGTCTGCAGAACTTCATCAAGGTCCTTTTCCCTTGTGAGGACAGGAGAGAGAGTCCTAAGTGAATACACCTGAAACTTGGAAACTCATTCACATTTAAATACGAGATGGCAACGAAACCAATAGCAAGAAACAATAAATGCTCCTAAAAACGACCCTCGGGGCCGAGGAAACATTTTCAAAAACGCAGAACCACATATATATTCGCATTTACTCATTGGAGAAAAGCGTCGTGGGAGGATGTATGGGACCTGGCGGATCTGGGTCCGGGTTCGGGTCCGGCTTCGGCCGCCGAGTGCCGATCGCTAGGTGGCAGCAGTGAAGACGTTCGCGCTTGGTGATACCGGGATAACTAACATCTGTGACATGAGCTGTCCTAGAATACTTTTAAGACTAGGCTCTGCCTCTATCATTATTCTGGCCAAAGGGCCATAATTATGGAGGTTTCTTGTGACAGCATAAAGGAAAGCAAAACCAAACTCCAAACCAACAGACCAAACCCAAACCCAACAGGAACGCTTAGTTCAGGCGCTAAGCTCGGGAAGAACTGACACTCCTCAGGCCCGCAGCAGTAAAAGTCCTCCATTTCCTTCCCCGACCAGACCCCAGGCTGGCCCACGCATCCGAGCCCCGGAGGCAGGCCGCCTCAGGGTTCCCGCTCCGGCCGGCCCGCAGGAGGGTCACTCACACGCCGCTCCGCCAGCCGACGACTTTGTTTTTGTAGCAGGCGATTTCGAAACGCTTCCCGGCGCGCTTCATGCGTACCACGGCCACATTGGTTAGGCGGATCTGGTTGGTGGGGGTGAAGATCGACATCGTGGCTGCTCACAGACCTTGGGTCCGACGACCACGGCGGACCTGCGCCGGCCTGAGAGCCACCTGCCTCGCAGTAACGACCAGGCGGTGCGCGGGACTGTACCGCCCGCGGCGTGCGCAGCCTCGCGATTAACGGCCTGGGGGGCCACAACTACTCGGCGGACTTACTGCGCAGGCGATCCCACCCGGAAAAGTGAGCAATAGCGCATGCGCGCCGGGTCTTTTACGACGTTTATCCGTACCCCAGAACACAGACGCATTTCCTGCGGTAATGTAATTTCGCCAATGAGCTAAGAGCCCAGATTAGCTGTTGAAGCTGATATTTGCAGACCGGGTGGGAACACAGCGCCCATGCCTTATAGTTCCGCAGAGTTCAGGGACACTCACACCCACCTTAACCCTTCATTACAGAATTTTTTTTTTTTTTTTGCAGAAACATTTCAACAGACAAAGCAGAAAAAAGTGTGTAATGAACGCTCATGTACCCATCAATCCGTTTCAATAATTATCAACATTTTGCCATTCTTGCTTTCATTGTCTCGCTCATTTTTTGTTGGGAGTATTTTAAAGCAAATCATGATAATGTTTAGCTTTAAATACTTCAGTCTCCTAAAATACACCCAACATGATTCACCATAATTCCTTCGTACCATCTAATAGCCAGTCCATAACCAAAGTTCCCCTACATAATGTTTGCAGTCCGTGTGTTTCAACAGAGATCCAAACGGGCCTACAGATTGCATTTGGTGGATGACACCCTTAGTCTCTTTACACCCCCCGACCCTCCACCCCACTTCTCTTTTCCCAATTCCACTCGGGTTTTGACGGACCAGAGTTTTCCTCCTCTGACCCAACTCGGAGGGGCCGAGCTCTCCGGAAGCCCCGCCCAGGGTTCCCTGGGCGGGGCTTCCGTTTAGGCCCGCCCCTTCCCCATCGCAGCCAATCCGAGCAGGACCAGCGAAGCTCCGGCTTTCTCGCCCCGAGCTGCAGGAGGTGCTTCCCCTGGGCCCGCCTCTTCCCTCTGAGCCAATCCCGACGAGCCTGCGAGTGGCATGGCTTCCCCCAGCTCCGTGCTCTCAGGTTACACGACTAACGCTGCGAGGTGGTTCTGACGGCCCCCCAGTACCGAGACGAGGCGCCCGGTTTTCCAGGTCCGCGCTCCTAGTCTCCTTTCGGGCCGCAGAGCCCGGGCTCTGAGGAGGATGGGTAAGGGCGCCGGTGGAAGCGTTCGCGAGGCGGGAGGGAGAAACCGTTTTACCGAGACCCTGTCCCGGCGGAGCGGCGTTCCCGGGACCCTGCAGAGGTGGCTGCGCTTTCAGCACGGCTATCGCTGGGGGCACGGGAGGATCATCTGCTTTTGACTTGGCTTTTCCCTTTTGCTTCTAAAATCTAACCTCTAGTAAAGGGCAGAGACAGCTGCCACCCCTCCCCTTGCCCACGCGTGTGGAGGATCTCTCCAGGGCGGAGCGGCACCTGTGAACAGTTTAGGCGTCGCCTTTTGAATTGATCCCAGGTTTAACATTTGAGCCCAGGTCCACCCATTTCTCCCTTCAAATGGAGTGTGAGGTCGGTTAACATTTAAGAACCCTTTACAAGGGGCCATGGGTCTTTAAAAATAAACTTAGAAAAAAGGGAGTAGTTTTAGTACTTTAAAAAACTTTTCTGTCGAAACCGGTTTGGCTCAGGGGATAGAGCGTCGGCCTGCGGACTGAAGGGTCCCGGGTTCTATTCCGGTCAAGGGCATGTACCTGGGTTGCGGGCGCGTCCCCAGTGGGAGATGTGCAGGAGGCAGCTGATCGATGTTTCTCTCTCATCGATGTTTCTGGCTTTCTATCTCTCTCCCTTCCTCTCTGTGAAAAATCAATAAAATATATTAAAAAAAAAAACAAAAACAAAAAACTTTTCTTATGGAGCTAGCATAACAACGCGAAATCAACTCATAATTCCCCATAAAGTTTTTTGACTCTGTTCCCTTCTTTTGCTCCCAAATGGTATATCCAGATAAAGGCTGTGTGTGTGTGTGTATGTGTGTGTATTAGGGTTACAATTTTATCACGTTGCCACATAATGTATTATTATTTTATATATTTACCTTTTATTTTAGAGGGAGGAAGGGGGGACGAAGGATAGACAGACAGACAGACATCGATGTGAGAGAGAAATATCGATGAGTTGCCGGGGCCAGGGATGGAACCGAATCCTGGGTGTGTGCCCTGAACGGGAACCGGCCACCTTTCGGTGAACGGGGCGACGCTCCAACCCACCGAGTGAGCCACATGAGCCAGGGCATGTATTATTTTCATTAGAGTTGATTTTCTATAGAGTTCTTAGCCTTGTTGTTGAATATGGAGGTGTTTTTTTTTTTTTAAATTTAAAATAAGAGTGGACCTTTTTGTATATGTAGCTTTAAATACAATTACATTTGTGTGTCATTTTAAATTTAGATCCTTCTTCGGATACCTGGGACTTCTCTCCTTTAATATCATTATGGATAAACAGATATTACATATATTTGGGCTTTGCCTTTGGTATTGGTCTTTGGATTTGTTTCCAGATTGTTACCAGGAAGCAGGTAAGTGGAATTATTTTTTTATAGGAGAGTATTAAGGCATTAGATTTTATAGAGAATTTAGAGTGCAGATTTTCTAAGGCATTCAGAAAAATGCAGAAAAGCTAAAAGGAACTTTAAATCACTTCTATGCTTAATCTGTAGACATTTTTCTTAATGCCTAAAAAAGTTTATTCTCTGTTTTTACACGCTAAATTACCTAAAATGACCTAAATTATATTTACCTTTTCTTTGATTGGCTTTGTATGTCTCATTCTTAAGGTACGGAAAGATTTTGTAATGAAAAATTCAACTTTTGTAAAAAACCAAATTTGGTTCACATCTTTAAGGGGTAGTAGTCTTTTCTTTCCACTAATTAAGGATCAAAAAAGGTTTCTACTCTTATTCCCACTAAAAAACATTAGGAATGAAAGTTTTATTTTTGAATAATACTTTCATGCATATAATAGTATAATAGGAATCATTATGATCTTAACGAAATATGGGTCCTGCCTTGTAAGGACCTAATTATATCAAGGAGTTAGTATTTGAGGAGTACAACCAGGAAGATTAAGAGAATAATAAAATGGGTCAGTATCTGTGCTAATTTTCATTCCTACTGGAGTTGGGAAAAGATTCAAAGTAGATTTGTGATTGTTTATCTTCAAGGACAAGAACTCACAGGAGAAATCAATTCCAAAAGCAGCTCAGGATTTGATGACAAATGGTTATAGCTCTCTTCACAAGAAGGAAGTCTTTGTGTCTGGAGTGAAGATTTTCTATGGTTCCCAGACTGGTACAGCAAAGGTTAGAACTTTTTATGTCACTTTCCCTTGAGTTTCCTGATCTTTAAGAAAAACCCCTGAAAAGTGTCTTTTAGCAGTGAACTGAATTGGTCTTCCAGTCTTCTTTCATCTTTTTTTCCCCTTTCCAGCATCCATTTTTCCTTCCTGGGATGGTAGGTAGGTTTTATTTCTTGTGCCCAATTCCAGCTGATTGGTGGTGTCTGGTGGTCACTGTCATGAGGTGTTATGTTGTGAAGCTTGCTTCTATCTCAGCAGAATGGAGAGAGTTGCAAGTCCATTATTGATGCCTGTTGGTATAGAGGAGGAGGTAGTGTGAATTTCACATATTTGTTTAATGAAATGTATTTTGATTTTGAAAAGTGTTAAAAATATTAATGATTGCCCTGGTCGGCGTGGTTCAGTGGTTATAACGTCAGCCTGAACACTGGAGGGTTGGCAGGTTTAATTCCAGTCCAGAGCCCGTACCTGGGTTGTAGGTCCAATCCCTGCTCCGGTGAGGGCACGTGTGGGAGGCAACCAATTGATGTGCCTCTGTCACATTGATGTTCCTCTCCCTCTCTCTCTCCGACTCTCCCCACCCCTCCTCCCTTCCATTCTCTTTAGAAATCAATGGAAGAAATATCCTCACTATTTGAGTGAGGATTAAAAAAAAGTATTAATGATAGACATGGAATACTGTTTAAAGTACATTCGCTGCAGATAGGTACTGAAAGATACATTCTTTGATTGTATCTAGATGCTGCCTTCTTCTTTGTTATGAAGGTCAGTCACAGCTATTTAGTGCTTTCTAGGAAGGGATTCTAAGGCTGACATGAAAATGGCTTAAAAAAATTTGGTTTCAGTGATTTTTGTATAGTATGTACAAAAGAGGGTTCTACTGACCTCTTGTGGGTATTTTGTAGAATAATACTTTTTAGTTTTTTAGTATTCCAGTGCAGGTATAGTTCTTCGCTCCACATCATACTAGTAGTTAAAGGTCACTTTTTATTAAGTTCAGCTTTAAGCAACAGAAGTAGGAAACTGAAACACACACAAAAAAGCATCTGAACAACCAAAACAAAGTCCTTTTATGTTACTCATACAAGATCTTATGAATGTTTAAAAACATTTTTAAGATTGTTCTGGCTGGTACGGCTCAATTGGTTGAGCATCATCCTGTGCACTGAAAGTTCACCGGTTTGATTCTCGGTCAGGGCACATACCCAGGTTTGATAGCCCTCCCTCCCTCCTTCTCTCTACCTTCCTCTCTAAAACCAATGAAAAAAAAAATTAAAAAAATAAAAATTTTAAAGATCAAATTAATCCTTGCAGATAGTAACAGTTCCAGGCATACGGAGAGTTCATAATGAAAAGTGCTCTCCAGGGAATCTCTTTTAACTATTTCTATTTTAGTTCCTCTGATGGTTATTTCTTTAACCTTCTTGTGCTATGTTTCTAGATTTTTCAATTTTAGATAAAAGTTATTAATTCCTTATATTAGTTCACACAAACATTCCTCAAATCTCAGTTAATATTGTTGCCCACATCATAGTCGGTATGGGTTAGTTGGCTCTCCTTAAAGCTGTGCCACCTCAATTTTCTTTATTCTGCTTTCATATTTGATTGATTCATATTTGGCTGGGTATAGAAGACTGTGTCAAAATTTTTTCTTTACAACTTTGAAGACATCACTTCATTGTCCTCTAGCAAGCAGCGTTGCTGATGACATTTTGAAGATGACTTGATTTTTTTGTTTCTGGAAGCTTTTAGGATCAGATCTTAAATGAGAGGATGTTTAAATTGGATCTTTTCTTAGCCATTGTGCTGGACTCTTGGGGTCTTTAGTTTTTTTGGGGGGCTCTTTAGTTTTGAGGATTTGTTTGCATTAGTTCTGCTAATATTTCTTGGGTAAATTTTTTTCCCTTCCGTTTTTGCAGGTCTAACTGCTATTAGTTGATGTTGGAGTTTTTGGATGGCCTTCTATGTCTCAGACCTTTCCTCTCATACTTTTTTGTAACTTTTTCTTTTCATTCTGGGTTCTTAGATTTTAATTCCAAATCTTGTTTGAATGTTTTATGTCAGCTATTATGTATTAATTAAAAAATGCTATTTTGCTCAATTTTTATAACATTTTATTCATAATTTAGCAATATAGTTTAATGAATTCCGTTTTCTGTTTCTTTAGTTACCTGCTTTCTCAATTTTTCTGCTGCTGGAATTTCTCTTTCTTGCTTCTTGTTCTCATCATGTTCTTGGTGATCCATAGTTTCTGTTCATATTTTGAACAGAATGATGGGGTAGTTGGTGTGGATTTTCTCTGTTACTCTGTGAACAGATTTGTTTTCTATAATTGTAAATTCTTACTGGATGCTCTGAGAATTGGCCCCACATCTCCCTCTAATTATCACCTCTTTTTTTTTTTTTTAGTAAAGCTCCTTGGAAGTGTTGTGTTTGTGACCTCCAATTTCTCTGCTCCTGTTTTTCTTGAACCACTTCAGTTAGGCTTGCATGCCCCAACGTGCTCCCTGTGATTTCCATTTTGCTAATTAATTCTCAGTTTTCATCTTACTTGACCTATTAGCTGCTTGACCACTTCTTTCTTCTTAAAGTGCTTTCTTCCTTCAACTTTCAGGACATTGTTCTCTAGGTTCTCCTCCTACTTTGCTGGGGCTGGTCTTCCTCACTATTTGCTGATTTCTCCCCATCTCCTTGACCTGTCTGTAAAGATAGGAGTGTCTCAGGGTACAGAGCCCTTGAGACTGTCTTTCTCTCTCTGCACTCACTTTGCTGTCTAAGGGATCTTGTTACTAGAGCTTTAAATTCTACTAGATAGAGTTTGGCAAACTTTTTCTGTAAAGGGTTAGATGAAAAAAAAAGTATATTTTTATTGATTTCAGAAAGAGGAAGAGAAAGGGAGAGAGAAATAGAAACATCAATGATGAGAGAAAATTATTGATTGGCTGACTCCTGCATGCCCCACACTGGGGATTGAGCCCACAACTCAGGCATGTGCCCTAACTGGGAATCGAACCGTAACCTCATAGCTTATAGGTCCATGCCCAACCACTGAACCACACCAGCCAGGCGGTATTTGTGTTTTTGATGACAAATGTCAGTCGCTGGAAAAGTTTTTCATGAGAAATGGCTTATTCCCTTGCCGACAGGGGTAAATGAAGACAGTATTTTGTTTATTTAGCTTACTGAAGACTGATTTCTTTTTCCCCTATTAGGAATTTGCAACAATTCTTGCTGAAGCTGTTACCTCCCTATATCTGCCTGTGGCAGTTATTAATCTGAAAGAATATGATCCAGATGATAATCTAGTAGAAGAGGTTGGTAATTGTTTTATGTTTTCCTCAGTCAAAACTCACATTTAATTGACCTGTGTTCTGAGATAAATAGAATCTTCAGAATCAATCTAATTTTCATTCTAAGAGATTTCAGTTGGTTGAGCTTTTGGTGTGAGTCAGAGGTGTTGAATGTGTGGTGTCATGTGCTGATTCTGAAGTGGCGTGGAGCCTGTTCCCCTGGTGTGTTAGACTCTCCTGGGGCGGGGGTAAAGGTGGAGGAGCTGGGTGGTTTGAAGTTCCCAATGCCCTCCTGCTTCGAATCTCATAATCAAGGAGTCTTGTTATTGCTGGCACTGTGCCATGCATGGGAGCCATGTGTAAGCCTCCTGAAAGGCCAGGAGCCCCTTGGGTAGCAGAAGAAGTATGGGCTTTAGAGTTAGAGAAACCTCTTACTAGTTGTGTACCTTCCTACATTACTTAATGTTTATGTGAGTTTAATTTCTTCATCTGAGAAATGCCCCTCTCTCTCCTCCAGTCCTACCCAGTTAGGGAAGTTTGCCTTATAGTAGTTGTTCTCAAAATGTGGCCCTTGAACCAGCAGTATCAGCTGGGGACATGTTAGAAATGCACATTCTCAGGTCCTAGCCCAGTCCTGCTGACCCAGAGTCTGGCTGTGGGGACTGTGTTAGCAGGTGCCCAAGACGGTTCTGAAGCAGCTAGGGTCAGAGAAGCACTTACAGCGCGGGTGGACAGACTTTCTCTCTAGAGAGCTAGATAGTAAACATCTTCAGCTTTGTGGGCCATGCAGCCTCAGGTCTGCCTCTGAGGCACAAGTCAGCCATAGACAATATGTAAACGAATGAGAATGGCTGGGTTCCAGTAAAACTTTATTGACAAAAACAGGTAGCAAGTTGGATTGGGCCTGTAGGCTATAGGTTGCCAGTCCCTTCTTAGTGTGTAAACTTCTAACTGTAATTGTCCATTGGTCCCCCCCCACCCCCCGAAAACACTGTAGTGCAAATGAGTGAGCTCAAATCTGTGCTAAATTATATGTGAAAAATTATTAGCAAATTTGATACTTAATAATTGTAAGGGGTTACTTGTAACTTTATGACTTGGAACTGTTAAAAGAGACATTCAAGCAGATGAAGTACTTTGACTAGCGTGTATTTTGTTTCCCTATGTAGATGATGGTGCCAAGTTTATGTTTAAAAAGTTTTATTGCTTTAATTTTTCAGATAATTTTTTAGAGATCTTAGTGTATTTTTCTGACTGACTCATAGTTTGTTTCCAATATGACAAATTGGATATGATTGGAATTGAGAGTCTAAGAAATGGAATGGAGTAAATGATGAAGGGCAGCAGGAGGTATATTGGCAAAGGACTGGGTTTTCCTCCTGTACAAGGTGTCCTTGCTGTGTTTTCCTTCACCTTTGAAAAGGATTGTTTATGAAAGCACCCTTTGTCCTCAGAAATTAGTATGATAAGAATGTCAACACTTAAAAGAAGTTTTTCTTCTTGAATGTTTTTCTGAAATAATTACTTTCTTGGTTAGGTTACTAGTAAAAATGTTTGTGCCTTTCTGGTTGCTACATATACTGATGGCCGACCAACTGAGAGTGCAGAGTGGTTCTGCAAATGGTTAGAGGAAGCATCCAATGATTTTCGATTTGGCAAAACTTACCTGAAGGGTATGAGATATGCGGTGTTTGGCCTGGGAAATTCTGCCTATGCGAGCCACTTCAATAAGGTAGGTACAAGGTAGATATCTATGTTGAATTATAAGGATAAATTCTCTTTATTAAAAAAGTTTAACACATACATACACATATGTGTGTGCATGTGAAATCCACAAACTTTGGTACTTAATAAACTTATTGTGTTATTCTTTAAATCTGGGAATTGCTACACATACGTATCCAATCCTGGTGTATAGGCTCAGTAAATTTTTTTTTTTAATATATTTTATTGATTTTTTACAGAGAGGAAGGGAGAGAGATAGAGAGTTAGAAACATCGATCAGCTGCCTCCTGCACACCCTCCACGGGGGATGTGCCCGTAACCCAGGTACATGCCCTTGACCGGAATCGAACCTGGGACCTTTCAGTCCGCAGGCCAACGCTCTATCCACTGAGCCAAACCGGTTTTGGCGGCTCAGTAAATTTTTATTGAATACATTTTTACTTAATGAAATAAATGAATATACCTGTTATTATCTAGTGTCTTAGGGGCCTGGATTCGTAGGCTTTGAGTTCAGCCTTCTGTCCCCAGGCAGGACCTTGTGGATGGAATTATTACATCAAGATGTATATTTACTCCATATTTTCAAAGGAATTAGACAAAGAATGATACAATTCAGATATGTAAATATTTTGTTTACTGCCTTGCCACTGAGGAAGTCTGTTAAGCTTTTAAACTCTTATCTGTGCCTGATAGCCCCTGTTCCTCAGCCTCATTGCTTCATATTGCAATACAATAAATTTCTCAGTTTATGAAATTATGAGTCTTGCTAAATGGACTCCATGTGCACGTTGTTATTAAATGGGCTTTTGCCCCATAGACTTTGTTACATTTTGGAACAAATTTGTTTTGCTAATTAGATATTTTATTCTGACATTATTTAGAATAGTGGTTTTCAATTATTTTTAAGGCATTAAATCTTAGTTTACTAAAAAGATTTGTCCCTTTGTTAAAAAAAAAACCAACCTTTTGCAGAATCTTATAATGTATCAACTGCAGCCCTAGTGCCCTTGTGGGTTGTGGCTGGGGACAGAGGGGCCGGAGCCTTTGGCTAAGCAGTTCCCTCTTCCCAGCAGCAGCAGGGGTCCCACAGGTACTGCAGGCTGATTTATATTGTGTTTTTAGCTCATCCATTTTTCTTGCAGGTTGGCAAGAATGTTGATAAGTGGCTCTGGATGCTCGGTGCTCATCGCGTGATGACTCGAGGGGAGGGTGACTGCAATGTCGTTAAAAGCAAACATGGCAGCATTGAAGCCGACTTCAGAGCTTGGAAGACCAAGTTCATCTCCCAGCTCCAGGTGCTTTGTAAAGGAGAGAAGAAATCCTGTGATGGCAGTTGCAAGAAAGGCAAATGTGAATCTCATCAGCGTAGCTCAGAGGAAATGGAGCTAGGATCTCATACTCAGGATGGATTGCATCAGAGAGACCCTGAGGTGTGTATCCTGTGTGTCCATGTCTCTCTGATTTCCTCCTGTGTTTGGAGATGCTAAACCTCACCTTTGCCCTGAGAAACTATTTATTTGGCTACTGGTTGGAAGGAAGGTCTGAAACCCGTGTGGGGGTGTTTTAGAGAGTGTGGTCTTACAGAGTGTTGTGCTGGATGCTTTCTGGTATCTCTTCTGTAATGGTTGCATTGCTGGAGTCAAATAGATTTCTACCACAATTTGCAGGCTAGGAAACAGAGGCCCCGAGAAATTAAATATGTCCCGGCCTGAGCTCTTATCTTTTTTATCATCAAACCACATATTCCTACTGACTGCTCTTATTTAATGACTATTAGTCACTCTAACTTAAAGGCTGTAAGTCATCCTAGATTCATCTCTTTCATCCCTTACATTCTAAAAATTTCTCTTTCTTCAGATACCCCAAGTTCACTGAAGGCCATGTCTTTAGGCTGTCTCACAGCTGTTGTGCATTGGCCACCTGTCACTTGTGTCATTCAGTAACAACTTCACATTCTGACACTCATTGTCTTACTCTCCACACTGTTCCTATCATTATTCTTAGTGGCTAGTCATGCATGTTGATGATTTCTCTAACAACCTGGCCTATTCGTGGCTTCTCACTGACTGTGGCCTCTCACTCCCGTGGTCACCTCTGAAATTACATGTTCTTGTGACCCAAACTCTAACCTCTTTCCGGTGCTCCTACTTTAAAATTCTTTTGATCCTATACATTTTTCACTGGATAGTGAAGAATGCTTGTTTCACTTCTGTCCTTACCCAATTTAGATTTTATACTTATTTTATAAACATCTTCAGTTGCCTTGCCTTCCACTCCATTTTTACAACACAATTGGCTGAACTCCAAGCCATGTGAAACCTGCTGTGTGCCTTCTCCATTGCCTGCTGCTTGCTGTTTGACCACAGATTCATGACCACAGATTCAAGTATGATTTAAGAACTTCCCAACAGTCTCCTGCATTCTCTTGTAAGTTCCCTTTCTCACTCTCCAAGATGACTGTTTAATACCTCTTTCTCGTTACCCCTTCCTCTAGCTCTCAGATGGAGCCATTAGAGAAGAATTCTCTTAGAGCCCCTGCCCCACCTACAAATCTTCACCATCTTTTCTGTCCCAGAAGACAAGTATCTGGGTTTTTCAAAGACCACTTTCTATGCATGCTCTGGAATCAAGGACTTTGGTTCCTTTGTTCATTGCATTTCTCTCTCCTGAATTGTTAATCTTTTCCTCTCTACTAGATCGTTCCCATCTATACTAATAAAAGGGTAATATGCTAATTAGACTGGATAGACCAGACGTCTTCCAGAGTCCTTCTGGACAAAGCTGCAGCGGCTACGAGGGCTGAGGAGGGCCGGCAGCCGGCATTGGCAGCAGCAGCGGGGTGATGGGGATGGCGCCTTCCCCTGATTGGCCGATCGCCTCCTGCAGAGAGAGGCCAGAGGGGAGCAGGCCTAAGTCTCAGTAGGATATTCCCTGAGAGCTCCCAGACTGTGAGAGGGGGCAGGCCGGGCTGAGGGGACCCCCCACTCCCCCCAGTGCATGAATTTTCGTGCACCGGGCCTCTAGTAAATATATAAACATGCTTTGGAATCATCTATGTTTAAACAAAGAGAAGTAAAAAACAAATCTTTCCTTTGTTCTGTCTTTCAGCTGCTGTTTCATTTTTCTGTTCTCTTTTTCTAGCCAGACTTTTTGCTTATTTTCCCCTATAATTCGCTTTGAATATATTTAAAAATTTTTTAAAGTACTGAGGTAAAATTCACATAACAAAATTATCATTTTGAAGTCTATAATCCAGTGGTATTTAGTACATTCACAATTTTGTGCAACCACTACCTATATCAAGTTTCAATACCTTCTCATTATTTCAGAAGCAAACCATGAAGCGGGCACTCTTCCCCCGCTTTCCCCTAGCTCTGACAACCTCCAATTTGCTTTCTGTCTCTATAGACTTACTTATTCTGGATATTTTATACAAATGGAATAATATAATATATGACCTCTTTTTGTCTTGCTTCTTTTACTTAATATAATGTTTTGGAGATTCATCCATGTTATACATGGATCAGTACATCATTTCTTTTTAATGGCTGAATAATATTTCATTGTATGGATAGATCACATTTTATTGATCCATTTATCTGTTGATGGACATTTTGATTATTTCTTCTTTTTGGCTATTGGGAATAATGCTGCTATGACATTCATGTACAAGTATTTGTGGGCCATCTAGTTTCTTTTGCAACTATTAGTTCTGCTGTTATATCAAGAAAGTATCCATAGTTACTATGTAAATGATGGGCACCTTCAGATTTGACTGGAGGCTGGCTGGATTTGGCCTGTGGGTCATAGTTTGCTGACCTCTAGCCAAAAATATTTGATATCCATCCAGTGACCTCAGAATTTGGGAGGGGATAGTAGATGGTTTGCTACTTTGAGCAATATATTTCTAAAGCATTGATGTTCCAGGAGGAGGAGCCCTTTGAGAGTTCCAGTGAGGAAGAGTCTGGTACTGAGGACCACCAGAGTCTAACTTCTGTGGTTGATGTTGAGGACCTCGGCAACATTATGAATCATGGCAAGAAAGAAAAGGTACTGTAATTTTGGGAAATAATGAACTGGGATCCTCCAGTGGATTAATATCTAGCATTCTGTATTGCTGTATAGTCCACCTGAGCTCATAATTGGACAGTTTTATTTATTTGCCTCCTGTCTTGACAGTTTTATACTTTTTTGCTACTTTTACATGAACTCTGTGAAAGTCTTCCCTTTTGGCCCTGTGAAAATGAGTTCGTAGTAGGATAGGCAGAAGACTTTTCGGACAAGAACTGAGGAAAGGCTAGATGGTAGGGGGGATTTCATTCATTGGGTAGCTGAAGGTGACAGGATGACTTCATGGTAAGATTGATTAGTGTTAGGATTTCAGGTAGAGCTCTTGTGTAAAGTTGCTTTCCTGTTTTGCAGACTGAGCATGTTGAGCTTAGGAATGATGGCAGCTCAGTCTGCAGGTGTTGAGATCAGTGTGGGTGGAGGCCCGAAGAATCTAGGAAATGTTGGTGTGAATTGTCGTTGTCTCAGTGACTAAACGCATGCGAGAATGTAGGATTTTGGGCAGATTCCAGTGATCTAAAATTGAAATAACATAAAATATACAATTATATAAAAATATAAAATCTCCATTTATGTGTGAGTTTTGGGAAATAAGAATATTCTAAACTAAAAATGTATCAAGTGCGTGTGTTAGTAACAAAATAAGTAAAACTATGGAAAAATCCAAGAAAATCAATCATAAAATTAATATAAACTCAAATGAAGAGATTTAATAAGGTAGCAGGATATCATAGGTAAAAAGTAAAAAGTTTTTGTATTTCCAAACAATAACCAGTTAGAACTTGTCATGGAAGGAAAGACCACATAAAAAATAAATGACTACATAGAAATACATTAAAAAAAAATACCCTAAATCTATGTGAGGAAAACTTTAAAACATTTCTGAAAATTATGGCAGTGCCTTGAACAAATGGAAATACATCTTGTTTTTGGGTATGATGACTCAGTACTGCAAAGATGTCAGTTCTTTTAAGTTAATACATACATAGGTATGATGCAATTCATTAAAAATTTCAATAAATTTTTTTTCTGGAGTTAGACTGGTTGATTCATGTGGAAAAATAAACATACAAGAATAGCTAGGAAAACCTTGTGGGAAAAGTAGTAATGAGAAAGGCCAGATCTATCATATTGCATCTTACTACAAGACATCTGGTACTATCTCCTGGTGAGACAGACAGACCAAGGGAAGAGTAAAATTCTAGGAATAGACCCAGGTATATACAGAAATTGCTTATATGATAAAGGTGGCATCTCTTTTCTCTAGTGTGAAATATACTTTTAAAATAAATGATGTTGACAACTAGATACTAGTTGTGAAAAGATGAAACTGGGTCTGTACTTAGACATACATCACGTACAGGTATTTGACTCTAATTGGGTCAGAGATCTAAATGTTGAAAAAATATGTAAATAGTAGAATTAGATGCTCTATTTTTTAATTTAGAGAAAGGTTTTCAATATTCAAAATCCAGAAACTATCAAAGATTGAATTTACCAGTGATTTTTTATAAAGATTTATATGGCTATAAACAAAATCAAAAGACAAATGATAAAGTGAGGGAAAATATTTTAATTAAAAAAAAGACCTAAACCTAATAGAAAAAATGGCAAAAACATGAATAGGTAAGTCTCAGAAAAAGCTGTACAAATGGACTTAAAAAACATATGAAAAGTGCTCAAATTTAAACTGCAGTGACCTACATTTCTCACCTTGCAAAATAACAAGAATTCAAAAATTGGGCAGCATACACAATGGTGAGGCTCTGGGGAAATAGTCACTCACACCTTGCCAAAGGGGGTCCAGAATCATATAACATGTATGGAGTGCCCTCTGGCAGTCTTGACCAAATTTACACACATTTACCCATGATCCAGTGTATGAATTTGCCTTGAAGATAAATCTTCACAAATGCAAAACAGCATCTTCACAAGGTTATGCTTCACAGCATATATACCAAACAACTGTCTGATATTGATTGAAAAAAGCATGGTATATCCATAAAATACAGTATTGTTGTGCAGTTGTGAAACATAAGGTGTATCCATATCATTAATGTGAAAATGCGTCAAATCTCTAAAAGCCTGACAGATGTTAGAATGAGCAGTAAGTTTGCTTACACATTTTAACTTGGCTTACTAGTATATGTTTTTCTAGAGTAGATTAGTTAGTCTGTTTCAGGTTTTCTGCTGTTATAACTAGCATGGGTCTAGACCATTTTTACTTTTAAAAATATATTGATATTTTCTTAGGTTATATTTTTCCAAAGTTGATATATTAGATCAAAACAAATGTATAATATTATGGCCCTTGATGAAAAAACTCAGCAATTTTCAGTGGTAAAACTGTCTTAAGATAGAATAGATTTCAGTGCATGAGATAACTGATATAGATGGATTTCTGGATTTAGAAAAGATATTTAAAGCTTTATTTGTAGTGAAGGAAGAATTTGGAATAATTTCCCCCCCAACTCTATTGAGGCATAATTGACAAATAAAAAATGTACATATTTAGGTTGTACAGCATGATTTTTGATAAGATTATAATGTGATGATTTGATATATGTATACATTGTGAAATGATTGTCACATCCATTACCTCACATAGTTACCTTGTTTGTGTGTGTCTTGAGAACACTTAATATCTAATCTCAGCAAATTTCATGTAAACATTAAGAGTTTGGAATAATATGTGGGTTCATTTTTTCTTTGCTTATTTATCTTATGTCCATTAGAGGGCACTGAAGAAAAGTACTAAAGAAAAATTTGGATAGTCATGTAAACTATTGTTTGAAATGAAATGATTTTGAACTTTGTGAACTTTAAGAAGTTGGGTTAGCCCAGCCGGCATGGCTCAGTCATTGCACTTTGACCTATGAACCAGGAGGTCACGGGTTTGATTCCTGGTCAGGGCACGCACCCAGGTTGCAGGCTTCCCTGTGTGGGGCATGCAGGAGGCCGATCAGTGATTCTCTGTCATCATTGATATTTTTATCTCTCTCCCTTCCTCTCTGAAATCAATAAAAATATACTAGTGGCCTGGTGCACGAAATTCGTGCACGGGGCAGAGGTGTGTGTCCCTCAGCCTGGCCTGCACCCTCTCCAATCTGGGAACCCTCAGGAGATGTCCAACTGCCCTCTTGCAATCTGGAACTGCTGGCTCCTAACCACTCACCTGCCTGCCTGCCTGCCTGATCGCCCCCAACTGCCCTCCCCTCCTGTCCTGAAGGCCCCTAATTGCCTCTGCCTCAGCCCCGCCACCATGGCTTTGTCCAGAAGGTCTCCTGATCTAATTAGCATATTACCCTTTCATTAGTATAGATTAAAAAGAAGCTGGTTTATGACATTTCAGGTGACTAAAAAAATCTCTTATAAAACCATTAGATCTTGGATAAAATATATGTATTTTTTCCAACTTCATTATGATTTGAAGATAAGCCACTAGTTTTTGTTTTACATTATTGTTTGGTTATGGCAGAGTTTCCAAATATGTCTTGTGTTTTCATTATATATTAGATGTAGTATACTAAATTCAGTGATGGATGTTATTACTGCTTCCTTTGGGGTTCGTTCACACATATTCCTGAGCTCTTTTAGCCAGATCATCGTTATATATTACACTAAATTTCCTGAGTTGTTACTATAGAGCAGCGGTTCTCAACCTGTGGGTCGCGACCCCTTTGGGGGTCAAACGACCCTTTCACAGGGGTTGCCTAAGACCATCGGAAAACACATATGTAATTACATACTGTTTTTGTGATTAATCACTATGCTTTAATTATGTTCAATTTGTAACAATGAAATCTGGGGTCACCACAACATGAGGAACTTTATTAAAGGGTCGCAGCATTAGGAAGGTTGAGAACCACGGCTATAAAGGAAGCTCTGGTACTTAAAGCTCCAGCTCCAAAGTACTCCTATTATAAGACCTCTTTTTGAATAATACTAACTTTAATGGGGTTACACTGTCTCAGCTTGTGTGTCTGTTGGCAAGTTATTTCATTCTCTATGCTTCACTTTCCTCATCTCTAAAGTGGGAGATAATAATGGCAACTGCCTTCTCAAGTTTTTATGAAGATTGTCCACCAATGGTCTTTGGCACCAATTCAGCACCAACAGGAATCCCCAATTTGGAGTGTAGTGAAGGAAACTTTATTCAATGCAAACAGCTCAGTCATGATACAACTCAATTATGAACAGCATTAGCTATGGAACAGCACAGCTGTGAGGTGGCCCTTAGGTGAGGCCTTTCTCTGACAGCTCTGCTCTAGCCCACTCTGCTCTGCCTTGGTCTGCCCCTCTCTGGTCCTGTAAGATGTCTTTGGTGTTTCTGCTCCAGTGGGGAAACACAGTCTTTAGTCTTCGGGGGAAAGGGAAAGTGTGCTACCAGAATCAGAGAGGAACTGACTTATGTATAGAGAAGTCTCTGCTCCTGGTCTCTGCTTGGTCTGTCCTCATGCAAATGAGGACTCCAAATCCTCACTGTTTAATTGGTTCACAAAACAGTGTCCTGATTGGTCAGAATGGATTTCTCTGATTGGTTGGTGAAGATGTTAATGAGATATAGCTGGGCAGCTTTGATTGGATGGTGAAAATCTTAGTCTATTGGTTGAAATATGATTCCAGAAACTCCTTTATAAAGGTTGGCTCACACTGCAGGAACACAGTGCAGGCAGGCAGTTCAGTATGGAAGGCAGGCAACTTAGTGCAGGCTTCTCACTGCTGAAATTGGCTTGTGTGAGAGGCCCTGCTGCTAGGCTCTGCTTTTTAAATTTGAGCCCAGTTAGCCACCAGGAGCCCTTCCCGGAGTCTACAAGAGTAAATAAGTTCATCCATCTAAAGCCTTTATTCTTTTGACTGCCACACAGTATGTACTTGATAGCTATTAACGATCTTCTACTATCCATACTAATAAAAGGGTAATATGTTAATTAGGTCGGATAGACCAGACATCTTCCAGACATCATTCCAGACGTCCTTCCTGACAAAGCTGGGGCCTGGGCGAAGCCACCCGGGGCCTCAGGTGCCTGTGGCCAGCCAGGGCATAGCTGCCCAGGGTCCTGGTGCCTGTGGCTGGCTAGAGGGAGGGAAGCCCGGGTCCCAGTTGCCTGCAGCTGACTGGAGGAGGGAAGCCTGGGTCCTGGGTGCTGGAGGAAAGCCGGTGTCGGCAGTTGGGGAAGGAATGCCTACTCTTGCACGAATTTTCGTGTACCGGGCCTCTAGTATCCTATATAATAAAGAGGTAATATGCAAATTGACCCTCACACCCTCATAAAGTGGCTGCCTATGACCCGACCAGTAGGGGGTTAGTGAGGGACAACTAAATGACTGAACAGGCAGGCTGCGTGGGTGACCAGGCTGGCAGGGGAGTTAGTGAGGGATGACCAAATGACTGAACAGCAGGCTGCATGGGGCAATCAGGCTGGCACGCAGAAGCAGTGAGGGGCAATCATGCCGGCGGGGGGGGGGGGGGGGCAGTTAGGGGCGACCAGGCAGGCAGGTGAGCAATTAGAAGCCTGCGGTGCAGGATTGTGAGAGGGATGTCCGACTGTCGGCAGTTGGACATCCTCCAAGTGGTCCTGGATTGGAGAGGGTGCAGGCTAGGCTGAGGGGACACCCCCGTGCATGAGTTTTGTGCACCAGGTCTCTAGTCTAATCTAATAAAAGACAAAAAGGGTAATTGACCGTATCTTCGCTATGCTTCCCATTGGCTAATCAGGGTGATATGCAAATTAACTGCCAACAAAGATGGCGGTTAATTTGCATATGTAGGCACAATGATGGGAGGCAAAAGGGGAAGGACGGTGATTGGAAACCCAGGCGGCAGGCAAGAGCCGGGAGGCAGGGCAAGAGCCGTAATCCCAGAGCAGGCAAGGGCAGCTTGCAGCCAGCCCCCGTGTGCGCCTGCCCTGCCCCCCGGCCCTGGATCGGAGAACCGGGCTGCCTTTGCCCGCCCTCCAGCCGGTGATCGGAGACGCCTCGACAATCCCACAGCAGGCAAGGGCGGCTTGCAGCCAGCCCCCATGTGTGCCTGCCCCTGGGTCGCCGCGGCGATCCCACAGCAGGCAAGGGTGGCCTGCAGCCAGCCCCTGTGTGCGCCTGCCCCTGGGTCGCTGCTGTGATCTCAGAGCAGGAAAGGGCGGCCCCACCCTGGCCACAGCTCAAGGGAGAGTACAACATGCAGTGGAGGCCAGGAGCCTGAGAGATCAACAGAGAGGGGCACCTGCTCCAAGCCTCCACCATGTGGCTGGGGGCAGGCCCCCAGCAGACACACACACACACACACACACACACACACACACGGGATGCCTGCTCTGAGCCTCTGCTGCTAGACTGTGGCCATCAGTAGGACATCCACTGAGGGCTCCCAGACTGAGGGGCAGGCTGGGCTGAGGGAACCCTACCTCCCAGTGCACGAATTTTGTGCACCGGGCCTCTAGTGTATGTATATATGTGTGTGTGTGTGTGTGTGTGTGTGTGTATGTATATATAACCATATATATATCCATATTGGTATCCATATATATATGGTTAATATGCAAAGTGTCCCCTCAGGTGTTTGACCAGGAGACCAGGAGTTTGATCGCTCACTATGACGTGCACTGACCACCAGGGGGCGGCACAGAATGAAGGAAGGCCCTAGCTGGCAGCCATAAGGCCCTGATCGGCCCTGATTGCTGGCCAGGCCTAGGTACCCTAACCATGCATAAATTTTGTGCACTAGGCCTCTAGTTATTGTTATAAGATGCCTTCAAATGGGCTAGGTTAGGTTCAACTAGTGTACCACCATGATGTTCTACCTTCTTCCCTTGGTAGTAAGGTGAAGACTAATTCTAGGGCTGAAAGGAATTTGAAGGGTGGGAGTGATGTTCAAGGAGAGCTAGAGTTTGAAACATTAGAAAGTTAGGAAGATAGATGCAGAGGGGATGGTGTGCTAGGGAGCATAGCATGTTTTGGGGAACTAAATAGTTTTGTATGTGTAGAGTTGAGTGGGGATGGGGATGTGTGGAGAGGTGAGATAGGCAAGGGCAGGATTCTGGAGGCCTGTCACGCTCTGTCAGGGGCATGTGAGCTTTATCCTAAAGGCCGTGGGAAACAGTGTGTTCATTTGATTGAATAGGATGAGTGTGTTGAGTTGTGGAGAGAGAGGGAGTTCCAGTGTGTAGGTTCAGAGTATTAGGAGAAATCAGAGTACACATTGGGTTATCTCATTCAGTCCTCAAAATGACCCTGATACCTGTACTATTATCATCCTCTTTACCATTTCACAGGGTAAGAAGCAGGCTTGGAGAACTATGGCATTTGTTCAAAGTCAGATGGCTGGCTGGTAAGTGGTGGGAATCCAGCCTAGACTCATCTCTGCATCATGCCTCGTGGCTGCCTCTCCAGGGGAGTAGTAGTTCCCAGAAGGGAAGTTGGAAGAATTTGGGTAGAGAACAGTGAGTCAGCAAGAGCCTGATAATTCTTAGGTTGTTTATTTTTTCTTTCATGCTATGATTTGTAAATGTAAAGGGGATTGCTATTTTTTTTCTGCAGTAAGTAAATATTGTTAAACGCTCCCCACAGCATGTTCTGGTTAAGCAGACAGGCAGTGATATCAGTATCATTAGTATTGGAAATAAATGGTGAGTGCTTGGTAATTACTCACCAGAGAAACATTTGCATTTACAAAAGGATTTCAGTGTTTCCAGTTCTGATTATAAAGTTGCATAAGACTGCAGTGGAATAGCATGAAGCTAGTTCTTTCATAATTATTTTTAAGGTTTCCAGTGTCTAACTCACACAGAAACAAAAGGTGACATCCCTTCAACTCCAGGACACTGCCTTTAACCCTTTGAGTGCCAACCAATATCCTAGGAACTATGCTAAAATTGCCAAGGCATTTTTGCTGATTTTACAGCAGTTTAGGAAAAAAATTATGAATCGCAAATAAATGAAGTTACATATTCAAAAACTTAAGGAAACCTTTACTACATTTGTTTTCATCTTTGACGTATATTGTTTGCTGATTGTATTATAAAATACTAGTAGAAAAAATTGAATAAAACATATAATGTTAAAATAAAAATAATGTTGACTTTGAATACGTTCCACAAAATCATCATCTTCACAGCAAGAATTGACATATTTAGCAATATCATCATCACCAATAAAAGCAGACTTAGAACTGGACGCCATTTCAAAGTTTTAGGGCTACAAAATCTGAGTAAACTTCATAAAATTGTAGTACCTATAAAAAATTAGGCAGATAAATGCCAGTGGTCAATTTTAGAACTACAAACATTCGGCATCATAAGTAATCTGCACTTAGGTGCCATCTGTCAATAAAGAGTGAACTACTAGCATCTAATAGTGACACTGGAGGAGGAGCACGATAGCGCTTCCGGCACTTTTGGCGAAAGACAGAAGGAGCACAATCGCGCTCCCCGGCACTCTAGGGGTTAAATCAGCCTACTCAGCCATGGCCTGTGCAGGCAGTCTTAATAGTAAAATCCTTAAGTCAGGCTGTCCAAAATAGAACCATTGGGTCAGAGGAAAACCATTTTATAGCTCTTGACACGCCTGGTCAAGTTGCTTTGCAAAAAGTTCACACAGCATCCTTAAAATCTAGTATACACAAAAAGCTTTGAGTCCTGTTGAAAATTGGTCATTTAAAAACTGAGCTCTGACCAGTGAGTGGTATATAGGGGATTTGTTTATTAGACAAATAAGAACCTTCAGAAATGGGGTTAAATTGCAGCAGATGGAGTTTTAATTACACCTGAAGAAGACTTTAATATTGAAAGTTGTGAGATCTAGAATGAGTTACTAAAAGAAGTGAGCTCTGTTTTTCTAGAGCTAGAAATAGCTGTCTGGTAGTTTCGAGGCATTTATTCCTTCATTTGGCCACTCTCTACTGAATGTTTACCCTGTGCTACTGTGGCTCCAGGCCTAGACAGGCTGACTATAGAAAAATGACCTGGGGATTCTGTATCCAACATCTTCTGTGTGAATTGGTAAGGAAGGGGATCACCTGATGGTAAACAAGGATCAATAAAAAGAAACAGATTTAAACAAATAATCAGAAACACTTCCCTATCCCCACAGAAGAAATGTGTGCTTTGGTAATAAAAAGATTTTTTGTTGCAAAACACCAGTTTGGCATTGTCCAACTGTAATCGGAAAAAAATGTGCCTTGTCTTCTATCGTTGCTAGTGAGAGTGAGGTTCGTGGGGCACCGCTGGCATGAGCATTTCCAGAGGCCTCCATTGGAGGATGAGGTATGGCAGAAAGCTTTATTTCTGTGCAATTACATTCCTGGATTTCCAAAGTCCCATTTCTCTTAGTCCAGTCATAGAAGAAGTGTAGCTGGGGTTTCAGTAGGACTAAAATTAGAGCCAGTGGTAAGAGTTTCCGGTCCAGGTTGCAGCCAGGTCCAATATAGGTTAGTTGCAGCCTATTAGGCCATTGTGTGTGGGGGTCCACATGGTCGTGGACCACATGGGAGAATGCTAGGGAGCCAAGCATGAGCCATGAGCCAAGTGTGCCACGATGAACCAAGAGAGTAGGAGAGTGAGTTTCTTTGTTCAGGGGACTATATATCCCAAATTTCTGAGCACTTGCAGTGGCCATGCCCATTCCAGCTCTGTCCCCAGGTGTGATTGACAAGCAAGTATCTTCTGTATGTGGTTCCCTTCCCCAGTGTTTTCCAGGGAACATGCCTATAATGTCTGGCCTTCCCTTTGCTCCTTTTCTGTTACTAATAGCTAGTTAATTACAACAGTATCACAACTAGGTGCCATTTTATCTTAAGATCTTTAACAAATCACTTACTGCCTTTTTTTTTTTTAAAATCCTAGGCAATTTTGGGGTGGTACTGTGTTGTTTGGGATGATGATGTAAAAATGAGTTAGGTAATATTGTATAATGTCTTAAAAAAATTTAGGACCACTCTTGGCTCTCTTTGTTTTTTTTTTTAAATATATTTTATTGATTTTTTTACAGAGAGGAAGGGAGAGAGAGAGTCAGAAACATCGATGCGAGAGAAACATTGACCAGCCGCCTCCTGCACATCCCCCACCGGGGATGTGCCCGCAACCTAGGTACATGCCCTTGACCGGAATCTAACCTGGGACCTTTCAGTCCGCAGGCCGACGCTCTATCCACTGAGCCAAACCGGTTTCGGCTGGCTCTCTTTGTTATATATGATTCATATAGTCCAGGGGTGGGCAATCCCTGGCATGCGTGCCAAACATGGCACACCAGTAACTTTTGCTGGCATGCGAAACCCTCTCTTATAATCTTCCATTTACAATTTTTTTCTTAATATCAACTTTTTTATTTTTCAGATAAATTCAGTGTAGGTGCATCTTAGATAAATAAATAATTTTACATAACAAGTTATCTTAAAGACCATAGACATGGATTGATGAGAGAGGGGAAGAGCAATTTCTATGCCTCTGCCTTAACTCTCCCTGCCTTCCTAGATCCGACCAGTGTTTTGGTTTCATCCACATACGCTTGTGAATCTTTGTTCTCAGTGATGAATTTTGTTAAGTCTCGTAATAGGAGTAGCCTGACGGATGAAAGTAGTAGCTCGTGAATATCTCTGAAGGTCATGAAATAGAAACCTGATGTAAAATCTCTGTCATCAGTGATGCAGCAGCAGAAGTCCCACTGATAATATCAAACGAAGTCATAAAGTTTTCTGTTGGACTATCAGTGTACATGTATACATTAAAAAATAAATGTATTTTTCATCATCATATACTGTGTTTTTGTCACTCGAATGAATTTTATTATTTCTTCAAGGTTCTTCACATACGTACACCTTAAGAGATATCAAGTAGGTGTAACATGTTCTCAAAAAATTAGGGTTGGCATGCAGAAGAATTTTGAGTCAGAGATTTTGCTGGTTTTGGCATTCACTCACAAAAAGGTTGCCCACCCCCTGATATAGTCTATTCTGTTTTGAAAGAACTTCCCACTTATATATAACTAGGGGTCCAGTGCACGAATTCGTGCACCTTGAAAAGAACTGTGGGCCGTGAGGCTGCAGTGGGCACAGGGGTGGGTCTTGGCCCATCCTCTACGCCCCTACCTGGCCCCTCCCACTGTGGCCCCTGGTCCCCTGTCTGCCGGCAGCCCTGCTCCGGCTGCCACTGCTCCCACGCACTGATGGCGCCGGCCCCGCTTGCACCCGCTGATGGTGCAGAGCAATTGGGTCTGGCGCCAGCAGTGGGTGCAAGTGGGGCTGGTGCCAGGCACGGGCAGCGGGTTCGAGCGTTGGCTCTGGCGCCAGCAGCGGGTGTGAGCGGGGCTGGCACTGGCAGCAGGTGCAAGCGCTGGGGGAGACTGCGACACGCAGGAGCAAAGAATTTTTAGTAACCACCAGAGGCTTGCCCCGATGACAGCAACCAGCACCCCACCTTGGTTTGGTGTCCCTGCTCACCTGCTCCACCATCCCACCGCGGCTGACGCCCACCATGTTCTGCGCTCTGCCACCTCCTGCTGACGCCCACCATGTTTCGTGTGTGCCCCCTAGTGGTCAGTGCATGTCATAGTGACTGGTTGTTCGATTGTTCTGCCGTTTGGTCTATTTGCATGCTAGCCTTTTATTATATAGGATCATTTTCTCAAGTGCCTAGGAAGTAAGTGTATAATTGGGTTTTCTTTTTGCATGTTGGGAAACAGTAGCTTGGAGTGGAATTTTTCTTTCAAGGCAAGTGTTATAGGTTTGAGATTTGGAGAAAGGGTAGAAGTAGAGGTTGGAGACAGGCAGACCATTTGTTTGGCTGTTGCAGTTGTCTCGTAGAAGAAATCAAGGCTTTGGGCAACAGTGGTGTCATTGCAGATAGGAGAACCAGTATGTTGGGAATTAAAACCGTGTTAAATGTGGTATACATGAGAGGGAGGAAAAAAAGGTTGACCAATTCTGGAATCTTCATTTATTTCTGTTTAGGCTATGTAACAGCTATCCTATCTAATAAAAGAGAAAAATGGTAATTGGCGTACGACGATACCCTTTTCATTGGCTAATCAGGGCTATATGCAAATTAACTGCCAACTAAGATTGGCAGTTAACTGCCAACTAAGATTGGCAGTTAACTGCCAACAAGATGGCGGCTAATTTGCATATGTAGGCACAATGCAGGGAGGCGAAAGGGAAAGCAGGAAGAAGCCCCCTGCCACTGACAGTGATCGGAAACCCAGGGGGGAGCTAAGAGCTGGGGGGCAGGGCAAAGGTGGCCCTGGGGCTGCCTTTGCCCTGCCCCCCAGCCATGATCGGAGAATCAGGCGCCTTTGCCGCCCTGGCCAGTGATAGCAGGAAGTAGGGGTGGAGCCAGCGATGGGAGCTCAACACGGTCAAAGCTGGCAGTCCCGGGAGCTAGGGGTCCCTTGCCTGGGCCTAAAGCGAAGCCCATGATCACGGGGCCGCTGCAGCTGTGGGTCCCCGCTGCCCGAGCCGGACGCCTCAGCCAGAGGCATTAGGCCTGGGCAGGGGCGGAGCCTGCAACGTGGGGAGCTGGGGGTCCCCTGCCCAGGCTTGACACCTCTGCCAGAGGCCTCAGGCCTGGTCAAGGGGCCGATCCGGTGATTGGTGATCGGACGGTGATGAGGGTCAACTCCTCTGGCCGAGGCATCAGGCCTTGGCGGGGGGCTGAGCCGGGGATTGGGGGGATATGATGGTCCCCTTGCCCAGGCCTGAAGCCTGGGTCAGAGGCGTCAGGCTTGGGCGGGGGGTGGAGCCAGCGATCAGAGGGAGATGGGGGTCCCCTGCCCAGGCATGATTCCTGGGCCAGAGGCCTCAGGCCTGGGCGGGGGCCAGAGCCAGTGATCAGGGGGAGATGGGGGTCCCCTGTCCAAGCCTGACACCTCTGGCGGAGGCGTCAGGCCTGGGCAAGGGGCCGATCAGGCGATCGGAGGGTGATGGGGGTCTACGCCTCTGGCCGAGGCATCAGGCCTGGGCTGGGGGCAG
The DNA here is from genome assembly GCF_963259705.1 of Myotis daubentonii. Taxonomy (NCBI): domain Eukaryota; kingdom Metazoa; phylum Chordata; class Mammalia; order Chiroptera; family Vespertilionidae; genus Myotis; species Myotis daubentonii. The sequence continues at coordinate 28,689,307 of NC_081843.1, forward strand.
AACCAGTGATGGGGGGAAATGAGGGTCCCCTGCCCAGGCCTGACGCCTCTGAGGCATCAGGCCTGGGCAAGGGGCCGATCCTGCGATTGGAGGGTGATGGGGGTCAACGCCTGAGGGCTCCCAGTATGTGAGAGGGGGCAGGCTGGGCTGAGGGACACTACACACACACACACACACACACACACACACACACACACACACACAGTGCACGAATTTCGTGCACCAGCCCCCTAGTCTATATATATAAAAGCCTAAGCGACCGTTAGGACCAGAACGACTGGAATGACCAGACCACCGGCCAGCAGCTATGATGTACACTGACAGCCTCGAATCTGGTTCACCCACACCCAGGACCCAGACAGGAGGGAGTAGGGAGCCCGATTCCTCACTGAATTGGCCGTTGGTTAGCTTGCTGCTGGGGCACTGACAGCCCTGAATCTGGTTCACCTGCACCCCAGACCCAGACAGGAGGGAGAAGGGAGCCCAATTCCTCGAGGAATCAGCCACTGTTTAGCTTGCTGCTGAGGCCAACCTCCCAAGGTCCCTCCCCATAGCCAGCCGCTCCCTCCTCCCCCAGCACCCCCGATCAGCCCTGATTGCTGGTAAGGCCGAGGGACCCCACCCGTGCACAAATCCGTGCACTGGGGTTCTAGAAAAAAAATAAAAATACATAGGTCCTCCATAGTTGTTATATTCTAGGCAAACAGTGATCCATGTCTGCAGCTAGGAGATTATAATTAGAATTTGAATGGTGCTTTGCATTTCCTTTAGGGATATTATGAACCATTGTATTTCATTTTAGAAATGAAGTTGCTGTTACATATGGAAGATAGGCCCAAACTGCCATAGAGGCCAAGAATGATAAATGTTGTTTGTCCTTAATGCTCAAGCCTCTTAATAATTGCCTCTGATCTCTTTCTATATAAACTTTGTGTCTAAAGTATTGAATCTGGAGTAGTTACACTCACATTTTATAATAATTTTTCTAGTGATGGGGCATGGATGATGTTCCATTGGCATTCTTTGAAGAGTACATTATATTCATTACATAATGGTCAGAAGTTTGTTTTTTATGTTTTAAACCACAAGAGGGTGTTTGTAGAGTTGTGAGCACAGTGGTCAGAGGCCAGTGTCATGGGCTGGCTCCAGGTTTGGGTTTATGTGGCCTTTGTGGTAAGTAAATAAGCTGAGTGATGTGTTGTGGTGACAGTGGCTTTCAAGAGTAAATACTGCCACCTTTCAATTCTTGCATCATTAGTAGCGACTTACAGTAACTGCTGTGGAATTATTTCAGACATGTAGATGTGATTAAGGTCAAGGTTGTTTCCTTTAGCTCTACTGCAAGTCTTCCTTTTCAGCTCACTTTGATTTTAGGTTTGAAATGGACTTTTATAAAGCCAAAGGACTCTTCTTAAAAATAAATACCTTAAAATAACCGGATCCTTTTAATTTATCAAAAATGCCCTGTGTCAAACTGATTATTTTTATAATAGATAAGAACAAATGGTATTTGTTTGTAAGTTTTTTCAATTCCATCTGAAAATATGCAGTTGAGAACTCTACTAACAAGCAAAATTTTTTCTTAACTTTGCATTTAGATTATATTTAGTAGTTTGGAATGCTGACTTTTAGGACAGATAGAACTAACTGGGTTTGTTTCTCATTTGGTACATTTGATTATAAAGCACTTTTTCACTGAGTTCCTACTTCAGAGTAAATCCCTGAAGTAACAGAGAAGGCAGAGAAATTAACTCTGGATTTCATCGGTTTGCCTTTCTCTATTAAAAAAAAATTAACCTGTTTCACATTTTATATATAGAGAACATTGGACATTCACAAAAGTAGACAGAAGGACAGACTGAATCCCTATCACCTGTTGCCCAGCTTCAAACATGGACTGTCCTCTCTTCTGTATTAGTTTGATGCAGATCTCAGACATCTTGTCATCTGTGAGGTGTTTCCAGTTTCAGGTGGAAAGGGTGCTACTGTGAGTTCTGCTCACTGAGTCACTGGGGGCTGGACATTAGAAATGGGCAGTCTAGGGCTTGGTGGTAGGGCTGCTGTCAAGGGGAATTATTTTGAATTTCTGCAGCTTTTATTAAAATCTGATGTGTTTCCTTTAAAGTGTAGCACAGACTTTATGTATTGTCTGAAAATATTAATTTGTTCTTTACCATCTTTCAAAAAGACATGACGATAACTTAAAAAAATGTAAGTGTATATATACTAAGATTTAAAAAGAGAGAAAAGCCTATGAAAAAACTGAATGAGGGTCATCTTGTAATATGAAACCACTTACAGAAACTGCAAGACCTTATACAGTAATCAGCGATATGCTGTGGAATTTTCTAGTGGTCAGAGTCAAAAGGAAACACAATCAGTTTTATCCTTCAGCTTTCTTCCTGTCAGTGAAGACAGATTTTCCTCATGGGATCTTGTAAAGCAGTGTTTGCCAACCTTTCGGACCTCACGGACCACCAGTGGTCTGCCGACCACCGGTTGGCGACGGCTGTTCTAAAGGAGCTACTGGGGCATCAGGTGGAGGTGATGGAGTAACTTGGTCTCTGAGCAGATGGTTGTCTGGGAAGCCCAGAGTTCTTTTTTGACTTGTATTTGGGGTTTGCAGATTCAATAACCTGCAGTAGCTGGAATTTATTGAACTCTATTATGTGTCAGGCATCGTGCCAGGTGATTTTATTTCAATTAATCTTCAATCCATTCCTGCTCCATAGATACTACTTTCCACCTTTTTCGGGTGAAGAAATTGAAACTCAGAGAAATAACTGGCTGAAATTATGTAGCGGTTTGTACTCAGTGTGCTAAAATTTTTGACATGTAGATACATGATTATTGATTTATGTTTTGTGGGTGTATGTAGCTACTTAAAAAAAAAGACTGGCTTGTTTTTAGATTATCGTCTAACTGGAAATGTGATCACTTTCATGAGAACAGGGTTGTGGGGCCATGGTTCATGATGAATCTTTTTATTCATGCTACCTGTTCATGATTGTTGTGCTGTTATTTTCATTGTGCATTACCATTTCTGGCTTTCACTCTTTTTATTTTAATGCAGAGAGAAAAGGAGCAGCAGGAAGAGAAAACTGGTTTGCTCAGGAACACAGTGAAGAATGAAGCCAGTGAAAGAAGAGCTATGATAACTCCTGCTCTCCGAGAAGCCCTTACTAAACAAGGTGAAAACCCTCAAGAATTGTTGTTATAATACTATGCTTTAAGCATTCTAATTTAATGCCTGAAAGCAGAAGCATAAAATTGGGATTGCCAAAGGGAAAGTAGGTCGTGAAGTCCTTCTCTAGCCCAGCGTCTGTGTTACTGTGCCGGTTGTAGCTGTCTAGGGAGTCACTGTCTTGTTTCTGTGGATCACTTGTGTGCTGGCTGCCTGGGCCAGCAAATTCCTCTTTGCTTGTTTTATTGGGATGTTAGCACCTGTGTGGCTCAGGTATGCAGACAGAAAATGCCATTGCTGACTTCTTTATAAATCACTGTTTATTAAGGGAAAATTATTAAATACAGAAAAAAGAACATATTGATACTATGCTGGGTTAATTAGAAGTGTTTTATCTAGAAGCATATCTGGATTTTTATGGTTATACCTTATTAAGGAGGCTGTAGTTGAATGTACAAATAATGTGAATTATATTTTCTAAAGAAGAAAGATAAGAATTGGGAGTCAATAGACTGACTTCCTCTCCTCCCTCCCTCTTTAGTGAGAACCTTTTATGTGATGGTTATGACGATGCAGAGGAATATAATACATTATCTCCTTCAAGGAGCTTTTAGTCTATTAGAGGAGACAGACAAGAATATACAGATTTTACATATAAATTTGTATATATATAAAAGTGTTAAATATACATAAATATTATATATAAAGCATATATGTTTGTCTTTTAATTAGGATATATAGACTATTTAAAGTGATTTTATGGTATGTTTAAATCTATCATGTTGCTATTTGTTTTCTGCTTGTCTCCTGTTCTTTGATTTTCTTTTTCCTGTTTTCAGATTAATTTTTTAATAATTCTGTTTTTGTTTTTTTAAAATATATTTTTATTGATTTCAGAGAGGAAGGGAGAGGGAGAGAGAGATAGAAACATCAATGATGAGAGAGAATCATTGATTGGCTGCCTCCTGCAGTCCCCCACTGGGGATCGAGCCCGCAACCCGAGCATGTGCCCTTGACTGGAATCAAAACTGGGGCACTCTAGTCCAGCGGTTCTCAATCTGTGGGTCGTGACCCCTTTGGCAGTCGAACGACCCTTTCACAGGGGTGGCCTAAGACCATCCTGCATATCAGATATTTAATAGTAGCAACATTACAGTTATGAAGTAGCAACGAAAATAATTTTATGGTTGGGTCACAACATGAGGAACTGTATTTAAAGGGCCAGAAGGTTGAGAACCACTGCCTAGTCCGTAGTCCAATGCTCTATCCCCTGAGCCAAACCAGCCAGGGCAATAATTCTGTTTTATATTCTATGTTAGCTTATTAGTTATTGCACTGTTTGTTATTTAGTGGTTACTTGAGGTTTTATAATAGATATCATAGTATGTCCTTGTGTGGTGGTACACCACTTCATGCATAGTAGAGCAACCTTCAATAGTATATTTTCTCTTCAACCTCTATGCAGTTGTTATCATATATTTTACTTTTTACATATGTTATAAACCCTATGCTACATTGTTATTGTTTATTTTGGTTTAGTGAATTATCTATTAAATATTTAAATAATTAGAAACAATATTGATTTGTGAGTATGTAGCTACTTAAAAGTGGTTAACTTATGTAGTTACCACTTTTGGTGCTTTTCATGTGTTTGTGTAGATCTGAGTTCTCTCTGATAGCTTTTCCTTCTGCCTGAAGGACTTATTTAAGCATTTCTTATGGTATAGGTTTGTTGATGATGAGTTATTTCAGCTTTTGTATATCTCAAAAAGACTTTATTTTGCTATCATTTTTGAAGGATATTTCTGATGGATATAGAATTGTAGGTTGACAGCTTTTTTCCTGTCATGTTGTTCCACTTTTTGTTTACATTGCTTTTGATTAGGGCTCTGCAGTCATCTTCTATTTGAATCTCTGAATGTAATGTTTTTTAACCCCTGGCTCTTTGTAAGATTTCCTCTTAATTACTGATTTTGAGCAATTTCATTATAGTGTATCTCTGTAGTTTTTTTTTCATGTTTCTTTTACTTGGGATTTGTTGAACTTCTTGGTTCTATGGATTTGTAGTTTTAATTAAATTTGGACAAATTTTGGCTGTTATTTCTTCAAATATTTTTGTCACTTCTTCTCTCTCCTCTTCTTTGGGGATTCCAATTACATATATCATAGGCCACTTGAAATTGACCCATAGCTCACTGATGTTTATTTTCACCTTTTTAAAAAAATTTATGTTTTTATTGCTTGTTAGAGAGAAGGGAGAGGGGGAGAGAGATAGAAACATTGATGAGAGAGAAACATCCATCAGCTGCCTCCTGCATGCCCCCTACTGGGGATCGAGCCCAGAACCTATGCATGTGCCCTGATGGAAATAAAACCTGCAACCCTTTTGTGCACACGATGACTCCCCACCAACTGAGCCACATTGGCCAGGGCTGCTCTTTTCATCTTTTAAAATTCTTTTTTCTGTCCCATTTTACATTCTGGATAGTTTCTAATGCTATATCTCCAAATTTAATTTAGCAATCATTTCTTCCCTAATGTCTAATTTTCTATTAATTCTATTCAATGTTTTTTTTAGCGTAGACATTGTAATTTGCATCTCTAGAAGTTCAGTTTGCGTCTTTTTATATCTTCCATGTCTCTACTTACATTTCCAAGCCTAGGAAGCATAATTATAAGTGTTTTTAATGTCCTAATCAGTTAACATGTGTGTTATTTCTGGTTACTGGATAATTTTCCTCATTATTGGCAATGTTTTCCTATCTGTTTGCATGCTTAGTAATCTTTTATTGGATGCTAGATCTAATTTTACCTTATTGGGTACTCTATATTTTTGCATTTCTATAAAAATTCTTGAGCTTTGTTCTGGGAGTAAAATAAATTACTTGGAAGCAGTTTTGAAACTTTTAATCTTTTATGGCTTGTTAGGTGAGACCAGACCCAGCTCTATACAGCTAATTATTTCCCTGTATTGAGGCAAAATACTTCTATGTACTCTGCCCAATGCCTTGTGAATCTGGAAATTTTTCTGTCTGGTTGGCACAGTTCCCAGCTGGCTGTGAGCACCAGGTACACCTCTAATCCTGTCAGATGATTCTTTCCCATTCTTGGGTAGTTTTTCTTTCACATATGCACTAAGCAGGACTCATGCAAATAATTATAGGAATCCTCTGCAGACTCTTGAGTTCAATCTCTGTGTAACTTTTGTCTCTCAGGTACTCAATCCTGCTAACTCTAGCCATATGGGCTCCTCATACTCTCACTTCCATGTCCTCAACTAAGGGAGAGGTAGCTGAGCTTTATGTGGGTTTCTGCCTTACTGCAGGGCGTTGACACTTTTAAGACAGTGAGCTTGGGTAATGGTAGAGTTCACCTTGTTTGGTTTCCATCTTTGGGATCACCATTCTTTATTGCCTGATGTTTCTTGAAAACTTGTTTTACATATTTTATTATCCATTTTTTGGTATTTCAGGTGGGAGAGTAAACCATCTGTTACTCCATCTTGTTTAGAAGCAGCTGCATGTTGGATTATCTTGGCACTGTGGTCAGCCAGAGGTTTCTCGTTTCTGTACTATGTAGTTTCTTTTACACCTAACTAAGTGCGAAGTTTTACAGAGACCTATATTATAATCTTGGAAGAGAATGATATAAAGAACTAATATAATATAGAGTGTAGTTTCTATAATAGTGATATGAACAACACAGGAATCCAAAAGAACTAGAATTTTCTCTGGGAATCTTTTAAATGTTTATTCTCTACCTGAGATTTGCTATTCAGTTAGACACGGTTTCATCTTCTACTAGATAAGCAGTGCTTTGTTTATTTATATTCAGGATGTTTACATAAATGTGGAAGAGGATAAAAGACAAAGCCCTGCAATGTTGCCACTAGAGACTTGTAATCCAAGTTGACACTGTTCCATTAATCATTACTGTGAAACGTATGGATGTTTAATCAGCCACTGATCTACTTACGCCATCATCCAGACTGTATTTCTCCATTTACCTCATTTGTCTGGAAGTCAAGAGTCTTTTTGTGCAAGAGACTCGTAATTATGGTTTATTACTTGAAGCCTCATGAGAAGCTTTATTAAATGTTTTAGGAAGTCAGAATGTTCTACTTGTTTGCTCTACTAGTTTGTTATAAAAGGAAATAATGATTGTTTTGGCATGGCTTTTTCGTGCTTTTCATGTCTTATGTGCCTCAAAAATTTTAAATGATAGGTTGTAGAGTGGTGCTGAGAATTCATGTTAGGTCCTAGAATTTGATTTTTCCACTTTTTTGAGCAATATTTCTTTATTTTAATCGTCTGTTGTCCCTCTGATGATGATGATTCTTTTTTTTTTTTTTTAAAGTATTTTTTATTGATTTCAGAGAGGAAGGGAGAGGGAGATAGAAACAGCAATGATAAGTGAGAAACAGCATTGATCAGCTGCTTCCTACATGCCCCTTACTGAGGATCAAGCCCAAAACCTGGGCATGTGCCCTGACCAGAAATTGAACCATGATCTCCTTATTCATAGGTTGATGCTCAAACACTGAGCCAAACCGGTCAGGCTGATTCTTCATTTCAAATATATTGTTACTTACTTTTACTTTATGGCACGGCATGTGGTTCATTTTTATAGCTGTTCCTTGCATCTTTGAAAAGCATTTTTGTAGTTGTAAAGTGCAGTGCTGTGTGTCCTTGATTAGGTTTGCTGTGTTGCTCAGATCTTAGAGCTCTACTGAGTTTTGTCTGTGAGATTTGTTAGATACTGAGAGATATTACAATCTCTTCCTATGATTTTGGATTAGCCTATTGTTTCTTTATGTATTTTGAGAGTATGTTATTAGATGCATACACATTTTAAATTGTTTTATCATCTTGGTGAATTAAACTTTTAATGATTTCTGCCACTGGGTTGTTGTCTACCATTATTTAAGCTATGGAAAAAGATTTTGCTTCTTTTATAAGCACTTTCTGATATAAGGCTTTGAATCAATTCAATTTTGTGTTTACTGTTTTTCCATTTAGGTTATCAGTTGATTGGGAGCCATTCTGGGGTGAAGCTTTGCAGGTGGACAAAGGTATTTGTCTTTATGCACTTTTTGTGTGGCTATTATATGCATTCAATGAATTTTACAATTTTAAAGGTACAATTTACATTTAATGAAATGTATTGATTTTGAATGAATTTGTTAAATGAGTTCAGCAATTTTTATGGATGTAAAAAACCCTTATCCACCACTCCAAAATAGAAACAGAGGCATGGATACATGGCACAGACTGACAGCTATCTGTCAGAGGGGAAGGGAGGGGGCACTGGATGAAAAAAGACGAAGGGATTAGCTAAAGAACATATATGCATAACCCATAGACACAGACAACAGTGTGGTGATGGCCAGAGGGAAGGGGTCCTGGGAGTTGGGTAGAGGTGGGCAAAGGGGAGGAAAATGGGGATATTGGTAATAGTGTCAACAATAAAAATAAAGATTATTAGATACAGACTATTTTTCTTATCCCATAAGTTTACTTGTGCTTATTTCTAGTCAATTCCCCCTCCTCCACAGTCAGGAAACAGTTGTTCTAGTTACTCACTATAATTTAATTTTGCCTTTTCTAGAATTTCATATGAATGGAATTATATCATGTGTAGTTTTTATTTTTGCCAAGTAGCTTTTTAAACTCAACATAATGTATCTTAGATTTGTTCATGTTGTAGTATGTATCAGTAGTTCATTCCTTTTTATTGCTGAGTACTATTCAGTAATATGAACATAGCAGTTTTTAATCTCTTGGTAGACATTTGAGTTGTTTTTCAGTTTTGGGATATTAATGAATAAAATTGCTATAAATATTTTTGTACAATGCTTTTTTGTGAACATACATTTTAATTCCCTTTGGTACATACTTAAGAGTGAAATTACTAGCTATATATTTAACTTTATAAGAAGCTCCCAATCTGTTTTCACTGTGGTTGTACTATTTTATACTTGCATCAACAATGCATGAAAGTTCCAGTTGCTACATATTCTCACCATCATGTGGTATTGCAGGTCTTTTTAATTTTAGCCATTCTAGTGAGTGTGAAGTGGTAGCATTGTGGTTTTGTTTTATTTTATTTTATTTTTCCTGGATTGCCTCTGCCCTCAATGCCATAATCCACAGCTGACCTTTGCGTAGCACTTCAACTGCTTTGATGGTCCTCTCCAAGGGAACCTGCTTCTCCAGAGCCTGATGTTTTCAGAATATCGTATATTCTCAGCATTTCTCTGCTGTATCCTTTTAGTGAGAGAGAGATAGAAACATCGGTGATGAGAGAGAATCACAGATCAGTTGCCTCCTGCATACCTCCTACTGGGGATCAAGCCCACAACCCGGGCATGTGCCCTGACCGGGAATTGAATCATGACCTCCTGTTCATTGTTCGATGCTCAACCACTAAACCACACAGGACAGGCTCATTATTTCTTAAAAAAAAAAAAAATTGTTCCTGTGTGTGTTCTGCAGTGTAGCTGAGAGATCGGTGTGCTTAGTCCTGTGTTTAGCAATCTGAAATATTTGTACAGTCTATCTGCCCACCAATGAGTATAATTGCCCCTTCGATGCCAACCTTGTGGAGAAACGGCTGTCCTTACTCCATCAGGTGTCGGAGTTGAACTCGTGGCCACAGAGTGCTCAGGGGAGGGAGCCTGGTCTGGACCCCACACCAGTGAGTCTGGGTGGGGAGACAGCCTCTTGTCGTCCCGCCCACGTGACGCGTCCACAGAGTGACACGCACTGTCAGCCTGTGGGGGAGATGGCAGGATTCATAGGACATTAGAAGTCGCATAAGAAGTCTTCTTATGAGAAGATGGTTATGAGATAAGACTTCACATGGGAAATTTATCTCATAATTCACCTCAGCGGGTTCTGTAATGCATGTTCCAAGTGGAGATGAAGCCGACAGGAAATGTGCAATAAAACCCAGGGCCCTGCTTCATTCCTGATGAGACATAACGCTCTTATTCACGGAGGAAACACTTGTTTCTTGTTCTGGAAGTCTTTTTCCTTCAAAAGCTCAAACCTGTGATGTTGAGGGCTCAGCCACTCCCTGCCCGCACGGCCGTTCGTGAGTCGTGGCTTGAATTTTCTAAAAGGATGCAGTGCGGCTGAATCGGTGAACCTGGGCAGCTGCCGGATTTAGGTTACAAATTTCCCTCCTGCCCCTGCCAATGCCAAGCGGGGGCCTCTGGAAGGGGGTCCCTGCTCAGCTGTAATTGTGTCATCGCGTTGAAAACCACATTTATGGCTGAACCCAAGCCTTTCACTCTGAGAGACCCGATGGGGTTCATCTCTGTCACGATGAAGTTGTACATTTCCTCCTGGCACAACCCTGATGGGAAAATGTCTAGGAACTTCGGGTTGCTCCACAGCAGAGCGTGTGACGCGTGACCCTTGGCTGATTCTTCGGGGCCCGAGTGCTGGGGTTTCTCTGAGGTGACTTGGGTTGTTTCATCACAGTCAGGAGAACAAGGCCACAATGAGGTGTAACATGGGAACTCTAACGGGTAAAGGAAGGTCGGCTTCTTGACCCAACTCATCCTCCTTGGCTTGGGCGACGCGACCTGACGTCCCTTGGTTTTTACCAAACTGAAGCTCAGTGAGAAATCACACCAATGCCTTGATCACCGGTAGTCGGGCGGGATCAGCCTGACGGCGGTGGCGAGGGCGGGTGTTTCTGCGCTTCTCAGTCACCTCCTTCCCCGACAGCATTCCCGCCGCCGTCATCATGATAACTTGGCCAGTTCGGTGCTGGCTGTTGGAGCTGCCCGAACTTCCCAAAGTCTGCCATGGTGTTGGGGGCGGGGGGTCACCTACATAATGTTTAAAAGAATCAGTGTTCTCCCCTAGCTAAAACATAAAAAGAGAAAAACGGAAGTACTTTATATTAAAACTAGAGGCCTGGTGCACGAGATGCGTGCACTTGGGAGGGGGTCCCTCAGCCTGGCCTGTGCCCTCTCGCAGTCCAGGAGCCCTGGGGGGATGTCTGACTCACTGCTTAGGCCTGCTCCCAAAAGTGGGCCTAAGCCAGCAGTTGGACATCCTTAGCCCTAACCTGGAGGCGGGAGAGGCTCCTGCCACTGCTACTGTGCTCGCCAGCTGTGAGCCTGGCTCAGGGCTTCTGGCTGAGCAGCGCTTCCCCTGTAGGAGCGCACTGACCACCAGGGGGCAGCTCCTACATTGAGCATCTGTCCCCTGGTTGTCAGTGCGCGTCATAGCGACCAGTCGTTTCGCTATTTGGTCGATTTGCATATTAGCCTTTTATTATTTAGGATAGTTTGTATTTCTGTATGAAATGCTCAGACACTGTTACATTAGAAGGGATAATGAAACCATCAGCTTTTATAATGAACTAGAGGCCCGGTGCACGGTTTCTTGCACCAGTGGGGTCCTTCGGTTTGGCCTGCGGGGATCAGGCCAAAACCAGCCCGGTGCACGGATTCATGCACCAGTGGGGACCCTTGGCCTGACCTGCACCCTCTTGCAATCTGGGACCCCTCAGGGGATGTCAGACTGCTGGTTTTGGCCCGATCCCTGCAGGCCAGGCCAAGAGACCTCACCGGTGCACGAATCTGTGCACCGGGCCTCTAGTATGCATATAAGATCTTTGGTTAATCTCTTCCCACCCTCCTCCCTCCCCACTTCCCTCTGAGATTCATTAGTCTGTTTCATGTTTCCATGCCTGTGCATTGAGTGTCTGCCCCCTGGGGATCAGTGCGCGTCATAGCTACCAGTTGAACAGTCGGACACTTAGCATATTAGCCTTTTTATATATATAGACTAGAGGCCCGATGCACAAAATTTGTGCAAGGGGCTTGGCCCTTGCAGCCCAACCTGCCTTGGCAGCCTTGGCAGCCCCTCGCAGCCTCGGCCGGCCCTTGCAGCCCCAGCTTCGTCTGGAAGGTTGTCTGGACTGTCGTTCTGTTGTTCAGCCTAATTAGCATATTAGTTCTTTATTATATAGGATAAGTTTAAGAGAGGCTTATAAACAGACTAGAATAGGGGTGGGCAAACTTTTTGACTCGAGGGCCACAATGGGTTCTTAAACTGGACCAGAGGGCCGCAACAAAAGCATGGATGGAATGTTTGTGTGAACTAATATAAATTCAAAGTAAACATCCTATCTAATAAAAGAGAAAAATGGTAATTGGCATACGACGATACCCTTTTCATTGGCTAATCAGGGCTATATGCAAATTAACTGCCAACTAAGATTGGCAGTTAACTGCCAACAAGATGGCGGTTAATTTGCATATGTAGGCACAATGCAGGGAGGCAGTGATCGGAAACCCAGGGGGGAGCTAAGGGCTGGGGGGCAGGGCAAAGGCGGCCCTGGGGCTGCCTTTGCCCTGCCCCCAGCCATGATCGGAGAATCAGGTGCCTTTGCCGCCCTGGCCAGTGAGAGCAGGAAGTAGGGGTGGAGCCAGCGATGGGAGCTGGACACGGTCGAAGCTGGCAGTCCCGGGAGCTAGGGGTCCCTTGCCTGGGCCTAAAGCAGAGCCCATGATCGCGGGGCCACTGCAGCTGCTGGTCCCCACTGCCCGAGCCGGACACCTCAGCCAGAGGCGTTAGGCCTGGGCAGGGGCGGAGCCTGCAACCGCGGGGAGCTGGGGGTCCCCTGCCCAGGCCTGACACCTCTGCCAGAGGCCTCAGGCCTGGTCAAGGGGCCGATCCGGTGATTGGTGATTGGAGGGTGATGAGGGTCAACTCCTCTGGCCGAGGCGTCAGGCCTGGGTGGGGGGCGGAGTCGGGGATTGGGGGGATATGATGGTCCCCTTGCCCAGGCCTGAAGCCTGGGTCAGAGGCGTCAGGCTTGGGCGGGGGGTGGAGCAAGCGATCAGAGGGAGATGGGGGTCCCCTGCCCAGGCATGATTCCTGGGCCAGAGGCCTCAGGCCTGGGCGGGAGCCAGAGCCAGTGATCGGGGGGAAATGGGGGTCCCCTGTCCAAGCCTGACACCTTTGGCGGAGGCGTCAGGCCTGGGCAAGGGGCCGATCAGGCGATCGGAGGGTGATGGGGGTCTACGCCTCTGGCCGAGGCATCAGGCCTGGGCAAGGGGCCGATCCTGCGATTGGAGGGTGATGGGGGTCAACGCCTGAGGGCTCCCAGTATGTGAGAGGGGGCAGGCTGGGCTGAGGGACACTCCCCCCCCCCCACACCCAGTGCACGAATTTCGTGCACCGGGCCCCTAGTCATTACATAAAAGGGTACGGTCTTTTTTTTTTTTTTTTTTTTTTTTTCTAGTTTTATTCATTTCAAATGGGCCAGATCCGGCCCATGGGCCGTAGTTTGCCCACGGCTGGACTAGAAGTTATTCTGTACAGTAATTAATAACAAGCCAGACTAGCCCTAACCGGTTTGGTTCAGTGGATAGAGCATTGGCCTGCAGACTGAAGGGTCCCAGGTTCTATTTTGGTCAAGGGCACATGCCCGGTGGCTGGCTTGATCCCCAGTAGGGGACATGCAGGAGGCAGCCAATCAATGATTCTCTCTTATCATTGATGTTTCTATCTCTCTCTCCCTCTCGCTTCCTCTCTGAAAACAACAACAACAACAACAAGAAAAACAGCCCTCCCCCCCCCCCCCACACACAGAACAAGCCAGATTTATTTTATGTAAAATAACAGGGAAAGAGGGAAATAGCCCTAATTGAAATAGGGCTAATACAACAGCAAGTCACAGACTTTCAGAATGGAAAAATGAGTAAGTCGGATGTCCTTGCAAGTGAGTGGGTCTTAATTTCTGTGTTGAATCAGGACAATTTCTGTGTTGTGACTTAGGAGGCATAGCAATGTATTGTTACTGAAAATATATCTCCTGTCTTGAAATTCCACATCTTGTTGAGTTGAGATTTGCATTCTGTTGTTAATTTGTAACAAAACTTTGGCAACAATATCCTTTAAGTGACAATGGGAATAGAGGATGGATTGGAAACAGAAATGGTAGTAAGAGTGGTTGAGAGAAGTGTGGTGATAGTTTCAGAGTAAGATTTTAAAATGACAGACAACCCTAAAATAAACAAATTCAATTTCAAATAATTATTGCGAGACAGATTTCTCATCATTGTGCTATAAAATTAATATATAGGATGACCATAGTACTTTTTAAAACAACTTTGATTAGTGAGAACCCTGCATTTTATGTCTAATTAAATATTTGGTTCCAAGTCTACCAAAGCATCTCAGATCTCATCTATAATGTATGTGTAGGTGATGCCTACACATATTATGCAGATATGGGGCTTTTTGGTCAGTGACTTAAATACTAGAAACAGTATTGTTTTCTGTGGCATTTTTTTTCAGACTGGTGAAATTTCTTATGAAATTTTACATTAAAAAAAGTGTTTTCTTTCCTCAGTTTATAGCAGCTGCATTAATGGAAAATTCAGTATATGGGTAAATTGTGCAGAAAATACTTTATTTGTAAAATGAAGTCAGTATCTAGGTTTAAATAATTATAATCAGGTTTTTCACAAGTATGGAGGTCTGATGAGTTGTTTGAAAGGAAGTAGACTTTTTCCCCACTTTCTTTCCTTTTCTTTTTTTGCATTGGACTATCCTGAGCAATGCATAAGATGTGAAAAACCTTGGCCCCACCTGCTTATTGCCAATAGTGCCTCCTACCATTGTGAGAACAAAAATAGTTTCAGGGATTTCCAAAATACCCTCAGGGGTGTTGTGGGCCCCATTGAGAACCTTGCCCCAGTCCGTTTTCATTGCCACCCCCGAGATTCAAGCTATCTGCAGTGCAGTTAGTTTCCGCCCTCTACTCCTGGCTTTCAGTGAACCTCCCCACACTGTCTCCCTGCCCAGTTTATCTGACATTAACCAGATTAATCTCTGAAGTACAGTTCCCATCCTGCTGCTCCCTTCTGGAAGCCTACAGTGACTTTCCATTATTTCTACCTCAACATATCCAGTTGGACATGTAATAAGCATCTTGAACTTAACATGTCAAAGCTGAATTCCCTGTTTCCTCTCCTAAATCTGTTCTCCTTACTCGTTAGTTAATGGCAAATATCCTTTAATTGCTCAGGCCAGAAACTTGGGAGTCCTTTTTACTCTTCTTTTTTTATTACCCTCCCACATCTATTCCATGAGCAAATTTTTTCAAAACATATCCAGAATGCAACTTCTTTTTACCAATTATACTGCCATACCTTGGTCCAAATTACTGTATATGTCCCTTTTTATTTCACTGTTCTCCTAACTGCTATTCTGGGTCCACTCTTGCTATCATCCACTGTCTGTTTTCTACACAGCAGCCAGATGTTTCAGGTCATGTCACTGCTCTCAGAACCTTCAGGGGTTCCCTTCTCACTCAGAATAAAAGCCCAAGTCCTCAAGGCCCTGTGTGATCTGCTCTTCCGGCTTCAGTTTAACCATATTAGCCTTCCTGCTATTCCCTGAATATGTGGAGCCCAAAGTCCTCTCTGGCTTTCTGGCCCCTGTCTGCTTAGATCTCTGCTCAGAGAGCCTGTCAGAGAGGCTTTCCTGTGAAATAGCAACCTTCCCTCTTATTCTCTACGCTGCTTGGAATTTCTACATTATGCTTACTATAACTTAATAAATTATATCCGTGTGTACTCTGTCTCCATCCAGACCCTCCTTAGCTGGACAAGTTCTGACCCACTTGTTCAGCTTTATTTTCCATTTTAACCTTCATACAATGTGTCCTGCTTCTCTTCCCCACTCTAATCTCTACCTGACCAAATCCTGCCCATCTGTGTCAGTTAGGAAAACAAAACACCGTGGATATTTTAGCAAGAAGAGATTTAATATGCTTACCAAGCCATTGGAAGACCTGGGGTAGTGAAGGTCAAAGAGAACTGCTTTGCTTTGAGAAAAATAAAAAAGTGTTAGACTCACAGGACACTGCTTCAAGTGACCCAAGCTGCTGGCAACATTAAAGCCAATGTCTCCCAGGAGCTTCCTTGGAAGATGCTGCAGGCCGATGTTTGCTGTATGCCCTTGTGTCTGCCAGCTGCTGCCGGAGATGAATAATAGTTTCTCCTTTTTGCCTTCTAAATCCATTTGCTTCTCATTGGTGGAGTCTAAATCAGAACCCTACAGACAGGGAATCTGAGAAATACTGTGTTAGGGTTACTAGCTGCTGCTTAGAAGGGCAGGCAGGGCTGAGTATTAACAGCACAGACTACCTCTTTGGATACTCAGCATCTATTCACACCCTTCTACCTGTAAAACATTTACTTCTGCCTAACTTGTTGCAACTATTACACATACAAGGGAAGATGCATTCACTCTGCCTTTAAAAGGGAGAATACTCTTTTGAATGATGATACACGGATAACTACCACTGACCTGCAGCATCTTATATAAAACTAGAGGCCTGGTGCCCGAAATTTGTGCACTCCGGAGGTGGTTTAGCCCGGCCTGTGCCCTCTCACAGTCCAGGAGCCCTCGGGGGATGTCTGACTGATGGCTTAGGGCCCCTCCTTGTGGGGAGCGGGCCTAACCCATTAGTTGGACATCCTTAGTGCTGCCACAGAGGCAGGAAAGGCTCCTGCCACCGCCACTTTGCTCACTAGCCATGAGCCCGGCTCAGGGCTTCTGGCTGAGTGGCGCTCCCCCTGTGGGAGCGCACTGACTACCAAGGGGCAGCTCCTACATTGAGTGTCTGCCCCCTGGTGGTCAGTGCGCGTCATAGCGACTGGTTGTTCTGCTGTTCGGTCGATTTGCATGTTAGCCTTTATTATATAGGATAGTTGGAGGAGAGGGTGAACATAAATATATATATATTAAAGCAAGGAAGACATTATGGATCGGTACAGCTCTCCTCCTATTTGTACCTGGTCACCTGGTCATTGTTGGTATTTATCACTTTTCTTTCACTAACTAGGCCATGTTTCCTTTGTGTTCCATCAATATCTCACAGTATGATTCTTCCTTATCAGTGGGTAATCGTCAATGAAGAGTTGAGCCAGTAATGGCCCTTCCTACAATCCTAACTTTTACTACTGTACAAGGGAGTACTAAGAGATGCCCCAGAGATCCCCTTGGTTCCTGACAAAATGTTTGTTTCTATGGCATGAGGAGCTCAGAGGAGCCCAGCTATAGAGTTCACTATCAAGAACTTTGGAGGGTCTGCTATTTTACCCTACCCACAAGCTAACATGTTAGCCTGGCAGAGTTTCATAGATGTTGGCAGAGGGCACAGGACTCCTGAGTCAAAGACAAAGCACAGCAGACATCTTGAGCTTCTATGTTCCCATTGATTCCTTTGCCCTCCAAATGCTATGAGGGTGATGTGGAGGTGGGCCTAGGGGAATGTTGGGTGCACAGTGCATTTACGTTGCAGCTGCGAAACCTGGAGCTTAGGAACCCCCCAATCTTATAAAAGGGTTGCTTGCAAACCTGCCCACCTTAAACTGGGAGGGAGACATTATCTTTTTTAAATTTTCAATTATAGTTGACATTCAATATTATTTTATATTAGTTCCAGGTATGAAGCTAGTGGTTAGACAATTATATAATTTATGAAGGGATTCTCTCCTCCACCCAATAAATCTAGTTTCATTAGGCACCATACATAGTCATTACAATATTATTTACTGATTCCCTATGCTGTACTTTACATCACCGTGACTGTTTTCTAAATACCAATTTGTACTTCTTAATTCCTTTACCCTTTTTACCCAGCCCTCCAACCCCCCTCCCATCTGGCAATCCTCAGTTTGTTCTCTGTATCTATGAATCTGATTCTGTTTTGTTTGTTCATTTTGTTCTTTAGATTTCACATACACTAGTAAGTGAAACAATACAGTATTTCTCTTTCTCTGTCTGACTTATTTCACTTAGTATAATACCTTCTAGGTTCATTCATATTGTTGCAAATGGTAATATTTCATTCTTTTTTATGTTTGAGTAATATTCTACTGTATGTATGTTCTTTATCTAGTCATCTATTGATGTGTATTTGGGTTGTTTCCATATCTTGACTATTGTAAATAATGCTGCAGGGAACATAGGGTGCAGATATCCTTTTGCATTAAGGTTTTGATTTCTTTGGATATATACCTAGAAGTGGAATTGCTGGGTCATAAGGTAGTTCTAGTTTTAATATTTTGAGGAACCTCCATATTGTTTTCCATAGTGGCTGCACCAATTTACAATCCCATCAACAGTGCATGAAGATTCCCTTTTCTCCACATTCTTACCAACACTTGTTATTTGTTGATTTATTGATGATAGCCATTCTCAGAGGTGTGAGGTGGTATCTCATTTTAGTTTTAATTCGCATTTCCCGATGATTAGTGATGTTGAGCATCTTTTCATTTGGGGATATTATCTTTATTTTGCTGTTCAAAAAGCAAATCCGCCCTCTACAGTTGATGGATGTACCCTATCTTCCAAGGCTGTTTGCCCTATAGATGGTCTGGAACTAAAGCTGATCTAAGAAGTGCAAAACCACCATAGAGACTTGTTCATTGACACAGCTTCTCTGGAATATGGTGGAAGCGTTCTTCCCTTGGGAACTTATAAACTAGAGTCAGCGTTCTGTGGATGGAAGGCAGCAATGGAGTGAGTGGTATACTGGTGGTAATAGTGAGAGGAGCCACATGTCCATCTCTATAGCTCTGTCCAGTAGGACTTTCTGCAGTGGTGGGAATGTTCTGTATCTGCATTATACAGTACCGTTTACTAACCGTATACCTAACACCTAACCCAATACCTATTACTTGATACCTTGCCACATACCTGCATCACCATGTAACTCATACAGCTACCAGCCATGTTGCTATTTAACACTTGAAATGTGGCTGGTGTGACAAGGGAATTGAATTTTAAATTTTATTTAATTCATTTAAATTTAAATAGCCACACGTGCCTAGTGGGTACCGTATGGGATGGTACAATTGACCTTTTTACCATAATTCATAACTATCTAAAGCAGCTTTCCTTTTTTCCTATAACAGGAAGTAGCTTT
Source organism: Myotis daubentonii (assembly GCF_963259705.1). Taxonomy (NCBI): domain Eukaryota; kingdom Metazoa; phylum Chordata; class Mammalia; order Chiroptera; family Vespertilionidae; genus Myotis; species Myotis daubentonii. The sequence continues at coordinate 28,708,463 of NC_081843.1, forward strand.
TGACTATATTTGATTCCAAAGCTCTTTTTCTGTATCTCTCAGAAAGCAGTTATCAGTTTCTTCCTCATTATACAAATATTATGCATATGCCTTATTGCCCATTGGAATATATACGTATATATGTATATATGTAGTAGTGAAACCATCACCAAAATCAAGATAACAAACACCATGTCAAATTTCCTGTGTTTCTTTCTTTTCTTTTTTTTTTAATATATATTTTATTGATTTTTTTACAGAGAGGAAGGGAGAGGGATAGAGAGTTAGAAACATTGATGAGAGAGAAACATCAATTCAGCTGCCTTGTGCACACTCCCTACTGGGGATGTGCCCGCAACCAAGGTATATGCCTTTGACTGGAATTGAACCTGGGACCCTTCAGTCCACAGGCCTATGCTCTATCCACTGAGCCAAACCGGTTAGGGCTCCTGTGTTTCTTTGTAAACCATCTTTCCCTTTGCTCCTGTCCCCAGGCAACTGCTGACTTGCTTTCTGTCTTTGTATGTAAATTTATATTTTCTAGAATCTACACTAATAAAAGACAAAGGTGCTAATTGACCATACCTTGGATACGCCCATCAGCCAATCGGAAGAGTATGCAAATTAACCCAACAAAGATGGCCGTTAATTTGCATACTGCAGGCAGCGCCATCTGCTGCCTGCCCCGTTGCTATCCGGGCCTGCCATCTGCGACCTGGGGCAATGGGTCTGGACAGCACCATCCAACGCCTGCCCTGCCGCCATCTGGTCCTCCCATGTGTGACCCGGGGCGGCCAAGGGAGGCAGCAGCAGAGACAGGAGGAAGCCAGGTGGCAGAGACGGGAGGAAGCCAGGCGGTGGAGACAGGAGGGAGTGAGGCAGCAGAGAAGGGAGCAAAGCCCGCCTTGGCAGGCTTCGCTCCCTTCTCCACTGCTTCGCTCTGGCCTCAGGAAGCCCTATCCTTGCAGGAATCTTCCTGCAATGGGCCTCCAGTTTAATATATTCATGCATATTTTTTTGGTATGCCTACCTTTATTTGGCATAATTATTTTGAGATTCATTCATGTTTTATGTGTATCAATACTTCATTTCTTGCTAAATATATTCCATTGTATGGATATGCCCATAATTTATTTATTCATCTATTAATGGACATGTAGATTGTTTCTAGTTTTTTGCTGTTTTATATAAAGTCAGTTCTGTGAACATTTATGTACAAGTCTTTGGATATAACACCCATTTTTCTTGGGTATACACCTTGGAGTGGAATTGCTTAATCATATGTTTAGCTTTAGTAGGTATTATATGAACAGTTTTCCAAAGTTGTTGAACTCTTATTTCAATTTTTTAACATTAGTTTTCAGTTAAAATCTTTGATTTTATAATTATGCCATTTTTTCCCCCTCAACAAAATTCTTGATTTCTATCATTGACATACTTATTGCCATTAACTTAAAACATTGGTTCTTAAAGTGTGATTTGCATTCCCTTTGGGGTACCGGAGGTCAAACTGTTTTTATAATATTACTCTAATATTGTCTTTTTTTGCTGTGAGACATTTGAACTAATAGTGCAAAAGCAATGGTGCATAAATGTGCTGACCCTTTAGAATGAATTAAGGCAGTGTACCATACTGTACTAGTAGTCAAGGTACATGTGCTCCCTGTTTATTTTTAAATGCCAGCTTCACGTAAGAATTACCTTGATGAAGTAGCAAAAATTAACTAAAAAAATCTCTACCTTTGAGTATCTGTACTTTCAATGTTTTGTATGAAGAAATTGAAAATATGCATAAGCATTTTTGTTGCATAACAAAGTATATAGTTGTTTTCAGGAAAAGCATTTGTGCACTGAAGTTGTAAGTTGCTGTTTTCATGGAATGTCATTTTTACATCAAAGAACAACTATGGTTATTGAGGCTTATTTATTTGGCAAATGCTTTTTTAAAGATAAAGTGAGCCTGCCACTTCAAGGAAACAACTGAAAGTATTTGTTGCTAGTAATAAAATTTGAGTTTTAAAATGAAAATTAGAATTTTGGAAAACTTATAATAGCTGTCCTAAGTTTGAAAGCCTCCCAATAATGACGAGATCAACTGTGATATTAAAAAGTGTGATTTTTAAAATGTTATACAATGAAATGTATTAATATTTGGAAGATCTGCATAACTTAATTTCCCAATATTTTTCAAATGATCAATGCATGATTTTATAAAATCATATTCAAAGTACAAGATAGGCAAGTAGCTTTTAATGTAACAACATATGAAATGTTCATTAATATGGCTTCAGATTCTACAGTGCAGCTAATCTTTATGAAACTACCACTTGGCAAGTGTTGGTGTAGTATTCACAATTTTCTGAAAAAGTTCTTAAAAGTACTCCTCCTTGTTACTCAGTTGCGTATTTGATTTTGTTCATATAGCTTAACTGAAACAACATATTACAGGAGTTGGAATGCAGAAACTTATGTAGAATCCAGCTGATTTATACTGTTTTTTTGTTTTGCTATGTAATAGGCTTATAATTATCTTAAGTGAAATAGTATAAAATTAGGTTCTAATATCTAATATGTACATATTGGTTGATATAAACCACATAAGTAAAAGTTCTTTGTGGTCTTGATAATTTTTAAGAGGGAAAGTGGTTCTTTGTACCTCCTTCCATCTGTAGAATGCATCTCATTAAGAGTGTACATTAAAATATGTTCTCAAGTTCTTTGAATAAATTGTATACTTGTGTGCTTATGGTAATAATTTGATATTTGGTTGATCTAGTTCAGTTTGATTTCAATGTAAAGAATTAAAAAAATTATTTTGTTTTTTTGAATAGGTTAAACTTTTGCTTTTCTAGGTAAGAACTATAGATTTCTATAAAGAAGGTATATACAGTTGAAGTATAATCATTTTTTCCTCTGGATCACTTACCACAGAATATGGTAAACATATATTAAATATCTAGAATCAGGATATTTGCCTATCCAGAGAACTGCAGTAATCACCAAATGTTAAAAGGATTTTGTTACACTAAGCCAAAAAATTGATCCAGAGCTGTTAGCTGTTACATTGAGTGTAAAAGCTCTTTGAAAACTAATAAAATTTCACTAATGTGAGGCATTTTGCCTTAAGGCTTGGAGGTGAACATAATTAGTATAAATGATGTAGGAGGCCATGGGTAGCCCTCCATGAACCATGACTCCCAGTATTCACACGCTTAGTTAATTCTCTAGGCTTGGCAATGCGACCAGCTTCGGTCATTGGGGTATCAGCAAGAATGATGCAAGCAGAGGCTTGATAAGCACTTGCACATCGAGGCTTGTCCTCTTGGAATGCTTCCTCTGGGAACCCAGCTACTGTGCTATAAGGAAACCACTAGTACTCGAGTGAAGGAGGAGCAAGATGCCCTAGCTAGCTAGCATTAACTGTCAGAAATCTGAGTGCACAGCCCCAGCCAAACTCCGTCTGAATGCAGTTCCATGAGGGACTTCAATGCACACGGTAGGGCGTGGATAAAACACCCAGTTGACCCACAGAATTAATAGAGAAAATAATACGTTTCATATTAAGCCACTGAGTTTTGGGACAGTGTGTTATGCAACAGTAAGTACCTGAACCAGATGGCATTGGCTACTTGAAAGTGGTCATGGTTTGCTGCTGACTTAGTAGGTGTGGCAGGGAAAACAGTCATAGAGAAGAATGACAAAATTTGAACTGTGCCAAGCCCTGAGCCGAACTGAAGCAACTTACAAGGTATGGATAGGGATTTAGATGAGAATGCTGAGAAAAGCACAGGAAGTGTGATTTTTTTCTTCTTTTTTAAAAATATTTTTTTTATTGATTTCAGAGAGGAAGTGAGAGGGAGAGCGAGATAGAAACATCAGTGATGACAGAGAATCTTTGATTGGCTGCCTTCTACATGCCCCACACTGGAGATCAAGGCCCCAACCCAGGCACATGCCCTTACTGGGAATTGAACCATGACCTCCTGGTTCATAGGTCGACGCTTAACCACTGAGCAATGGAGGCTGGACTTTTTTCTTTTTTCTTTTTTTTTTGGTCTTCTTTTCTCAGTTCTATGTCAAGGAGTATTTGCTGGAAAGATTAAGGGCCTGGCAAGCATTCTGCCAAGTGCTTTGTGGCTTTGCTATCTTCATTTTTCAAACCTGTATCATTTGAATGGAATACTGGAGAGTAGGAGATTCTTTCAGCCAGAAAAACATTACCCTAACGATGCTGATGGAGGGGACTTGCCTATTTGATAGTCACTTAATTTACTTGACAGTTTGTTTTCCTATCCTTACCATTGCAGTGTTCTAGTCTAGAAAATAAATGACATATTTATCATGCATACCTGTATATATGTATAGCTCATACATAGTATAGCTTATGTAGTATATACACTAGAGGCCTGGTGCACAAAATTTGTGCATGGGTAGGGGGGTCCCTAGCAGGACTGATATGTGGGACAACTGGCAGGGTGATCGAGGGACCCCTGCTGGTACCCATGTTGGCCAGCCCGGCACTGCCTGCTCACCGGCCCCACCCACCGCCACCACTGCCACTGCCAGTCGCCTCCTCTCTCTGCGGGGCAGTGGGGGGCCCCTGTGGCACCCACCTTGACTGGCCTGGGACCTGCAGGCTGGGGGCAGCTCCTGCATTGGGCGTCTGCCCCCTGGTGGTCAGTGCGCATCATAGTGACTGGTCGCTCCACTCTTCGGTTGATTTGCATATTATGGTTTTATTATATAGGATATGCACAGGTACAGCATATCCTATATAATAAAAAGGCTAATATGCAAATTTTCCCCTTGACCGGGAGTTCGACCAGGGGGTGGGGCTGGCCGGCCAACCACCACAGCCCCTTCCCCCCAGCTGGCCTGGCCCAATGGGCCCCGATTGGGGTGGGCCAGCTGGACCCACCCATGCACAAATTCATGCATTGGGCCTCTAGTATACTTGTGTGTGTGTGTGTGTGTGTGTGTGTGTACATACATATATATATACACACACACATACATATGGCATATATCATATATTATACAGCACTTTTACTTATCATTGTGGAAGGTAACGGGGATATGAGGGAAGCCTGCCCTCATTGAATGTATAATAAGCTTAATGAAAAGGGTCCCTCTCCTGTTTTTACTTTTATGTCTTTTCCTGTTTCCCTCTCTCTGGCCCCAAATAGAACTCCAATAAACCCAAACCCAGATCAGAAGTTGATTTGATAATAGCCTTTTTATATCCTTGGTGATTTTCTGTCTACTTGTTCTATCTATTTCTTAGAAAGTAATGTTGAAGACTCCAACCCTAATTGTGAATTTGCCCATTTCTCATTTCAGTTCTATCAGTTTTTGCCTCATGTACTTTGAAACTCCGATGTTAGGCGCATACACATTTAAGATTGTTATGTCTTCTTGGTGAATATACCCTTTTACCATTACATAATGTCCCTCTTTATCTGTGGTATGAGTCTTTGAAGTTTACATTATCTGATACTAATATAGCCATCTCAGCTCTCTTTTGATTAGTGTTTGCATACTGTACTTTCCCCATCCTTTTGCTTTAACTTCCTTTAGGATTTCTCTTGGAGCAGGTTTGCTGGCAATGGGTTCTTTTAGTTTTTCTTCACCTGAGAATGTTTGTGTGTTGCTTTCATGCTCTTAAGCATTTATAGCTGTAAATTTCCCCCTTATCAACTGCTTTTGCTGCATCCCATAAGTTTGGTATATCTTTTGTTTTTATTCATCTCAAGTATTTTCTAATTTCCCTTGTGATTTCTTCTTTGATCTATTGGTTGTTTAAAAGTGTTTTGTTTAATTTTCACAACTTTGTGAACTTTCCAGTTTTTTAAAAAAAGTTTCTGATTTCTAACTTCATTCTGTTGTGATCAGAGAAGATACTTTGTATGATATTTATCTTTTAAAATCTATTGAGACTTAATTTGTGGCCTAACATATATTCTATCCTGGAAAATGTCCTATTTGCACTTGAGAAAAATGTGTATGCTGCTGTTGTTGGGTGTAGTGTTCTGTGTATGTCTGTTAGATCTAGTTGATTTATTGTGTTTAAGTCATCTGTGTCCTAACTTCTGTGTTGTTTATTCCATTATTGTGAATGGTATATTGAAATTTCCAACCATTATTGTAGTGCTATCTATTTCTCCCTTAAATTCTATTCATTTTTTGCTTCATATATTTTGATGATCTATCATAGGTGTGTAAATATTTATAACTGTTGTTATTATTATTTTTGCTATATTGAAGCTTTTATTAACATAATGTACTTCTTCCCCTCTTATAATCTCTTTTTGATTTAAAGTCTGTTTTGTCTGATATTAGTATAGCCTCTTGTGGTCTCTTTGGGTTACTAGTTGCATATGATATCTTCCATCTTTTAACTTTCAACCTGTGTGTGTCTCTGGATGTAAAGTGAGTCTCTTGTAAACACTATAGTTGGATCATGTGTTCTTATCCATCCTGTTAATCTTTCGATTGGAGAGTTTAATCCATTTACATTTAAAGTAATTATTGGTAAGGAGGGACTTGTCATTGTGCTATTTGTTTTCTATATGCCTTACTGCTTTTTTGTTCCTCATTCCTTGCATTCTTGTCGTCTTGTGTGTTTTGTTGATTTTTTTTTCTAGTGAAATTTTAAAATTTCTTCCTAGTTTTATTTTGTGTATATGATACCTATTTTCGTTGTGGTTACCATGGGGATTACATGTAACACCCTAAAGTTATAACATTTTAATTTGAATTTATAGCAGTTTAACTTCACAACATACAGAAACTCTGCTCTTTTATAGTGCTGTCTCTGTCCCTTTTGTTTGTTGGTGTCACAAAATTACTGAGCCCTAAAACATAACCTAATAATTTCTTTAAATGCATTAACCTCCTAAATTATGTTGAAAAGAAGATTTGGAGTTATGAACCAGTTATAGTAATGCAAACTTTTCACTAATATTTAAAAAAAATATGTTAGACTCTTAAATCATATAGAAAACAAAAAGTACAGTTACAAACATTGTTATAATGATACCAGCTTTTATAATTGCCCATGTAATTTACTTTTTTTGAGCTCTTTATTTCTCTATATGCCTTTGGGTACTGTCTAGTGTTCATTTCTTCTTGAAGGACTTGAGCATTTCTTTCAGGGCTGGTCTAGTAGTCAGGAACTACCTCAGCTTTTGTTTATCTGGGAATGTCTTGATTTCTCCCTCACTTTTGAAGGACAGCTTTGCCAGATACAGATTTCTTGGTTGATAGTTTTTTTTCACTTAGCATTCAGTATATTGGTCCATTGTATTCTGGCTTCCAAAGTTTCTGATGAGAAATTTGTAGATAATTTTATAATTTGTAGATGGTCCCTTGTATATGATGATTCGTTTAGTTTTTGCCACTTCCAAGATTTGATCTTCATTGTTGTCTTTTGAAAATTTGATTATAATTTGTCTTGGTGTGGGCTCTTTGAGTTCATCACACTTGGAGTTTGTTGAGCCTCTTTATATTCATGTCTATTATCAAATATGGGAAGTTCTTAGCCATTATTTCTTTTTCTTTTTTTTAAATATATTTTATTGATTTTTTACAGAGAGAGAGGGAGAGAGATAGAGAGTTAGAAACATCGATGAGAGAGAAACATCGATCAGCTGCCTCCTGCACATCTCCTACTGGGGATGTGCCTGCAACCCAGGTACATGCCCTTCACCGGAATCGAACCTGGGACCTTTCAGTCCGCAGGCCGACGCTCTATCCACTGAACCAAACCGGTTTCGGCGCCATTATTTCTTTACATATTCTCTCTGCCCCTTTCTCCCTTCTCCTTCCAGGACACTCATGATGCCCATGTTGTCCACTAGCTATTCCTCAGGTTAGAGGTGCTCTCTGCTTTTCTTCATTCTTTTTTATTTCTGCTCTTCCGCCTTGATAATTTCCATGGTCTTATCTTCATGTTATGGATTCTTTTGCGAACTTAAATATGCCTTTCAATCCCTCTAGTGAATTTTTAATTTCAGTTATTATATTTTTCTACTCCAGAATTTCTTTGTTTTTTTTTCTTAAGGCTTTTTCATCTCTTTATTGATATTTCCATTTTGTTCACACACATCATTTTCTTGACTTTCTCCACATCTTCTTTTAATTCTTTGAGCAACTTGAGGACAGTTTTGTGTTTTTTTTTTAAGTCTGTCTAATATATCTGCCATAAAGTATTTTTCAGGGACAAATTCTGTTGCATTTTTATTTTCCTTTGATGGGCCATGCTTTTCTGTGTTTTGTATGTCTTGTAATTTTGTGTTTTTGAACACTGGACAGTTGAATCTAGTAATGTGGTAACTCTTTCCCAGAGTTTTTGTTTTTTGTTATTTTTTTGTTTATTTCTGTAGGCTGTTTCTGTATTGAGGATCAGGCTGAGTTGTAAACCTAATGTCATCTTATGTTTTATTCTGAGCCTTTCCTTAGGCATGTACAGTCACTTTTAATTTTTCCCCAAATATGCAGTTGTTTTTGAATGTTCTAGTCTTTTTTTAAAAAAATATTTTTATCCAGCTCAGAGAGGAAGGGAGAGGGACAGAAGCATCAATGATGAGAGAGAACCATCGATTGGTTGCCTTCTGCATGCCCCCTACTGGGGACCAACCCGCAACCTAGGCATGTGCCCTTGACCGGAATCGAACCCGGGAGCCTTCATTCTGCAGACCAAGGCTCCATTCACTGAGCCAAACCGGCTAGGGCAGAATGTTCTAGTCTTTAATGTGAAGCTTCTGAAAGGAGAAAACAACAAATGAAGGGCAATTAAGAAGAGGGAGTGTCCCTTTAAATCTCCTGGAGTCAGGGCAGATGGAGAGGCAGGGCTTGCAAAAATGGGAGGAGGTGCAACAACATCTGCCCACTTCTTTGTCTGCACCTCTGTGATTAGAAGCACCAATCAGAAATCAGAGTGCAGATCCCCAATATTGGAGGACAGGGTAATTTTTACCTACCTTAGCTCCCACAAGCTGTGTGCAAGCTGTTCCAGGAAGAAGTGCACAGCTGCCTGCCTTGTGTCTGGTGGTGGTGTATGGGTAGCTTCTACTGTGCTAAAAGCTATACTTGACAGATATTAACCATCTAGGCCTTTCCCTGAAAGTTGCAAGCCTTTAACAGACCCCAGAGTTTCCAACAGTGTAGTTGCCTAGGTGGAGAACAGATTCCTGGTGCTTCTTGCTCCTCCATCTTCCCCAAATCATGTGTGTGTGTGTGTGTGTGTGTGTGTGTGTGTGTGTGTGTGTGTGTGTGTGTTTACACAGTTTGGAATTTATTTTGTACTACAGTATGAAAAAAGTAGCTAAGTCAATGGTGAGCACAATTTTTCCTAAAGGGCCAGATGGTGACTCTTTTAAGTTTCTGTACTGAGTTGCAGTTTCCCAGCTCTGCCATTGTAGCACAAAAGCAGCCATAGACAATAAATAAATAAATAAATGCAGTGACACTATCTCAAGAAGCTTTATTTACAGTAACAGACAGTGGACTGGATTTGATGCATAGGCTGTATGGAGTTTATCGACCTCTGCACTGAACTCTTCATCCCTGTCAAAAATTGAAGAGTCTGAAATTTTACTATACTTGAAAGCTAACGAGTTAGCCTGCCACAGTTTCATGGATAGTGGCAGAGGATAAGGACAGTTTGTTACTCATAATAATAGCAATAGACAGAATATCATCATTTTCTCTGGTTCTTGAGCCCTAGTTCTAATAAAGCAGCACTGTGGGGACCAGATAACATCTGTACATACGTTATAGGAGTGGATCTCCACACTTAGGGATTATGAATCTTTTATAATTGGGAATAATTCGGCTAGGCCTTTCCCTTTGAGAGACACATCTTTATTATATTGGATAGTACACATAGCTATCATTTTGCTCTAGAAGGAGAATGCTATCTTCCAAAGCTATTCACTATACAAACCCTTTTGAAGAGAGAGTCTAGATTAAAGACAGTCAGTGCCTCTTCTCTCAAGACATTCAGAGAGACCCATCGAGCATTGTATGCCTCCCTTCTTCTCCCTGTACCTCTGTTTCCAATTGATGTGCACAGAGCCTGCCTAGTGGTGTCTTGCCTTCATTCACTGTGGCTCTGCTGGGCTGCAGTTGTATTTTTCCAGGCTTTTATTTACCTCGAGGATAAGAATTCATGGATTATCGAATCTGAGGCTATTCTCGATTCTTAACATGAATTCTAAGCATGTGCTGCTCTCCAGTCTTCTCTTTTCCACCTTGATCCTCCATTAATTTTCAGATGTGGGAGTACTTCCTTTGAAAATGTAATGTCTGAGGACTTCTGGTTTGGACAAGACGGCATAAACTCTTTTCTCCCTGCGCCTTCCTAAGACGCACAATTCTAAACCATGAAAAACACAAAAGGGAACCAAACAAGAACTCTGAAAGGCGGTAAGAGGAAGCCTGGCTGGTTCGGGACCCAGGACCGAGGGCAACAGAGCAGCAGGGTGTCTTATATCTCCCACCCAAAGAAGAAGGCAACTCTGACCCCAAGTGTCCTGATCCTCAATCTTGCAACAGTTGGCCTCCAGGGAGGCTCATTCTTCCCCAGTACAGAATGGGAATCTCTGTTACAAGATCAGGGGAGACCAGTACCACTGGGAAAGGGGTTCGATTGGGAGCCCCGTTAACAATAAGCAGCTGGACAAGTACTCTCCTTTCCTGCTAGATATGCAGTCTCCCTCTCCTGCCAAAAGATATCAGGGTAGCCAAATGAAAATGAAATGATAGTGATCCCTCCCCACCACCCTATCCCTGTAACAAGTGACCTGGCCGGAGAAATGCTCTGCTTTCCTGGGCCTGAGGCTTCCTTCACTGAGGGATACCATGGCGACTGGAGGCTTTGTCTTATTCATCATGGGCACAGCATGCTTGGGTATATTAACTACTCGGTAAATAATGAAAATATGCACGTCTTCAACTGTTTCTCCATTGGCATGCTAGTGGAAATTACTCTGTGTTTGGCATTTGGTGGACTTTTAGTTTTCAATGCTATTTACAAGATTTGAATGTTTTCTTTGTCTTCTTAAATATTTTATTGGAAATTTTGAAGAGTTTGTAAACACCATTATCCTGAACAATATTTTTCTCCCTTCACTCCTTTTTTTGCTCTTAATGCAAGTACATTTGACCCTTGAACAACACAGAGGTTGTTCCCTGACCCTGATAGTCAAAAACCTGCATGTAACTTTTGACTCCCTCAAAACTTAAACTGCTAATAGCCTGTTGTTTACTGGAAGCCTTACCAATAACACAAATAGTCGACTAACACATATATTGTATATGTATTATGTACTGTATTCTCACCATAAAATAAGCTAGAGAAAATCAAAAGTTATTAATAAAATTATAAGGAAGAGAAAGCACCTATGCAATATTTATTGAAAAAAAATTTCTCATCTAAGTGAACCTGCACATTTCAAACCTATTTTGTTCAAGGGTCAACTGTACTGCGATGGAGGGGGAAGTCCTTTTATCAGTACAAAAACATAAAAGACTTTTTAATCAACTGACATACTAGTAGTAATAAAGCTGGTAGATTTTATGTATAATTTTCTTCATTGTGGACAGCATTATAATATTAGTACACTTGACGTGTGATGTGTAATGTGTATACACATACATATGTATAAAGACTACCTAACTGTGTCTCCTTGTTTGTTGTTGCTGTTGTTAATACCATCATACTTCATTTACTTAGGCTTAAACTCTCATTTATCTTAGATGACTTTCTCTGTTTTGCCCTTCTGATCGGGAATGCCAGTGGTTGTACCTCTTTAGTACCCTTTTCCTCTCCTCCATTGATATAGGCTGTCATTATGACTTCTCTTGCGTAAACTCCTCACAAGCTTCCCTTTTACTGAAATCATGCCAATGTTACTCAGAGCTTTTGGACAAATCTTTCTTATGATACCTTATAAAGCTTGATATCTTGTGACTCCAACCCTAATTAATCTGCAGTATTTCTTCAAATTACCCTTTCTTACTGCTGTGGTTTTACCTCTCACGTATTAAACAGTGTTTTTTTTTAAAAATAACGTACTTATTATACATGTGGCTTGTCTCCTCAAAAGTCCCAATATGTTCAAATTCCACTGTTCAGTTGACATGGAATATGCTCCAGGATGGATTCCCTTACCCACCCTCCTTTATTCAAAGCAGAGATACTCTTTCATATGACCGGCTTCTGCATTTTCTGGAGACTGTGTTACCTATCCCTTTGCATTAAGTATTCTTTTTTTTTTAAAATTAAATCTTTATTGTTCAGATTATTACATTTGTTCCTCTTTTTTTCCCCCCATAAACTCCCCTCCTTCCAGTTCCCACCCCACCCTCCACCCTCACTCCCCACCCACTGTCCTCATCCATAGGTGCACGATTTTTGTCCAGTCTCTTCCCCGCATCTCCCACACCCCTTTCCCTACCAAGAATAGTCAGTCCATTCCCTTTCTATGTCCCTGATTCTATTATAATCAACAGTTCATTCTGTTCATCAGATTATTTATTCACTTGATTCTTAGATTCACTTGTCGATAGATGCATATTTATTGTTCATAATTTGTATCTTTACCTTTTCCTTCTTCTTCCTCTTCTTAAAGGATACCTTTCAGCATTTCATATAATACTGGTTTGGTAGTGATGAACTCCTTTAGCTTTTCCTTATCTGTGAAGCGCTTTATCTGACCTTCAATTCTGAATGATAGCTTTGCTGGATAAAGTAATCTTGGTTGTAGGTTCTTGGCATTCATCACTTTGAATATTTCTTGCCACTCTCTTCTGGCCTGCAAAGTTTCTGTTGAGAAATCAGCTGACAGTCGTATGGGTATTCCCTTGTAGGTAACTGAGTTTCTTTCTCTTGCTGCTTTTAAGATTCTCTCTTTGTCTTTTGCTCTTGGCATTTTAATTATGATGTGTCTTGGTGTGGTCCTCTTTGGATTCCTTTTGTTTGGGGTTCTCTGTGCTTCCTGGACTTGTAAGTCTATTTCTTTCAGCAGGTGGGGGAAGTTTTCTGTCATTATTTCTTCAAATAGGTTTTCAATATCTTGGTCTCTCTCATCTTCTGGCACCCCTATAATTCTGATGTTGGTACGCTTGAAGCTGTCCCAGAGGCTCCTTACACTATCTTTGTATTTTCGGATTCTTTTTTCATTTTGCTTTTCCAGTTGGGTGTTTTTTGCTTCTTTGCATTTCAAATCTTTGACTTGATTCTTGCGCTCCTCTGGTCTGCTGTTGGGAGTCTGTATAGTATTCTTTATTTCAGTCAGTGTATGCTTAATTTCTAGTTAGATCTTTATCATAACATCGAGGGTCTCATTAGATTTCTTATAGATCTCATTAAGTTTATCGGCAGCTTCTAGACAGTTCTTGAGAGACCTTAAAAGTGTGGTTCTGAACTCTATATCTTCCATTGACAATTTTGTCCTGTTTCTTTGTCTCCGCATTTTTTTATGCTTTCTTGGTGCACCCCCTAGTGGTCTTTGTGCACAGTCTTGTTGTAGTTAAGCCTTGATTGTTGTAGTTAATACTGGGGGGATTTGACTTCCAGGCCAACTGGCTGTGAGAGTCAGCTGTGTCTGCAGTGGGAAAACTTCTGTCCTCTGGGGTGGTGCTAATCTAGCCTTTGCCTGAGGCTATCCGGCAAATGGCTCTGTGCAGGGCTTGGGCGGGGCGGGTCCCCGGGGATCTACAGGGCGGGCGGAGGGAGCAGTTATGGCTGCTCTCAGTCCTGTCCCCAGAGGCTTTGCCTCTCAGAGTCCCAGCAACTGCTGCAAACCTCGGAGGAAAAGCTGCCCTCGCGTTCCGACCAATGCCAGACAGTCCCGCTTCTCCCGTTTGAGTCTGGGTCCCTAGAGACTCGCCCAGAACTGGAGCTCAGGGCCTGAGCCTCCCTCCTGATTGAAAACAACAACCGCACCCTCAGCCACCAGCCCGCTCCGTGCGCACCTCTGCACCTTTGTATTTTCCGCACTGCGCCTCCTCTGAGTCTCGGTATGCTGTTCTCTTTCCTTCTAGTTGAAGAATTTCCCCTTAGCCAGCTTTCCTGTGGTTCTGGGTGATGTCCGTTCCGTCTTTTAGTTGTATTTTTGAAGTGGTTGTGCAAGGCAGCATTCTCTGGTTCTTCCTGCATTAAGTATTTTTGAACTGGTATTATTTGAGACAGTTGGACGGATTTGAAAAATAAAAGCATAAATGATCCTTCCTATAGAGCTTTCAGAGTTAATGAATCTTAGGTTTATTTCATTGGGTTTTAGAAAATGCAATCATTATCAGAACACTATAGTGCTATAGTGTTAATTTTCTGCATCGTGCAGATGCTATTAGGGCTATTTATGGTTATAAAACACATGGTTTCTTTAAAATGATGTCTTGGTGTTACTGTGCTTTGAGGATTTTATTTAAATTATCATTTGTTTTTTATTCACAGTCAATGCTCCGAGGGAGAGGAGGTTGCTATAAACATACATTCTATGGTATCGAAAGCCATCGTTGCATGGAAACTACCCCGAGCTTAGCATGTGCAAATAAATGTGTCTTCTGTTGGCGGTAAGTTAAAATTAATGGCCATGGTGGCCAAATATGTAATGATCTGTAATAATCAATTTCTGCCCAACACGACATTCAAATGTACCTAAAGCTTTGATGTTCCTATAATTAATCCCTTTTCCATTCCTAATATTATATATTAGTGCATATGTTTGTTTTTCTTGACCAATTTTATCAGGGGCTTGTCAACTTTTTTAGTTTTTTTGAATAACTTGATTTTAGCTTTGTATATTCTCTTCATTATACTTTTATTTTTTTGTTCACTAATCTATTATCTATTGTTTTTGTTTCTCTGTTCTTTTTCTAACTTAAATTGGACCATTAACTCACTAATATTCAATCTTCTATAAGTCTTTAATTGTAAATTTCCCTCTAAGTATTCTTTACTACATTCCATGGATTTTGATTAGTTAATTATTCAATTGTAAATATGTTTTGATTTACATTATGACTTCTATCTAACTCATGGATCAAAGAAATATTTATTTTAAAAATTGCACATAAGTTAGATTTTGGGGTTATATTTTTTGTTATTAACTTTCAAACAAATGGTATTATTGTTACATGGTTTATACATGATTTCTAATACAAATTATTTAAAATTTATTGAGGAGTGCTGTCTGCTTAGTATATAGTCAGGTTTTCAAAATCTATTATATGTCCTGAAAAGAGTATATTTTTAATGGTCAGATATTAAAACAGCCATAAAACCTATTCTTTGTTACTGTTTGTTTTATCATTATTTTGTAGTCCTTATTTAGTAGTCCTCTTTACCCATAGTAATGTTTGTTGCCTTAAAATGTGTGTTTTTTGATTGTAATATAACTCTATTTCTTTTTTGTACTAACAATTGCCAGATCTTTTTCCTTCCTTTATGCAACGTCAAACTTTATGTGTCTTTATATTTTAGTCGTGTTTCTGATAAACAAGTGTTTGGCTGGATCAGTTTTAAAAAATCAACTTTTTTGAAGTTTTATTTACATACAACCAAATACCCCTATTTAAAATATACATCTCAATGAATGTTGGTATATGTGTACAACTGTGTGACTGTGACTACAATCAAGACATAGAACATTTTCATTATCCTGGAGTTCCCTTGTGCCCCACTTTTAGTCATTTTCTGATTTGCTTTTTGACGATATATATCACTGTGCTTTTTCTATAGACTATATAAAAATGAATCACCCAGTATGCATTTGTATGTCTGTTATTTTTCCTCACTAAAATATTTTTGAGATTCATCCATGTTTTTAGGCTTATCAGTAGTTTGTTTCTTTCTGTTGTATGGTTTTACCACCATTTGTTTATCCGTGCACCTCTAGTTGAGTACTGTTTGAGTTGTTTCAAGGTTTTGACTAAATTATGAATAAAGCTTCTGTGGACATTAGTTTTTTGGAGACAAATATTTTCATTTCTCTTGGTTAAACACCTGTGCATAGAATTGCTGGATTTTCAAAAGTCAATTTGGACAATCTGTTTTTTAACTGGTGGTGTTTAATTGGTCTTATAGTGATTGTGTTTTTTTTCTTTATTGATTAAGGTATTACATATGTGTCCTTATCCCCCCCATTCCCTCCAAAACCCCCCACTCATGCCCTCACCCTCCTGGTGTCTGTGTCCATTGGTTAGGCTATATGCATGCATATAAGTCCTTTGGTTGATCTCTCCCCCTTACCCCCACCCTCCCCTACCTTCCCTCTGAGGTTTGACAGTCTGATCGATGCTTCTCTGTCTCTGGATCTGTTTTGTTTATCAGTTTATGTTGTTCATTATATTCCACAAATGAGTGAGATCATGTGATATTTATCTTTCTCTGACTGGCCTATTTCACTTAGCATAATGCTCTCCAGTTCCAACCATGCTGTTGCAAATGGTTAGAATTCCTTTTCTACCGCAGCATAGTATTCCATTGTGTAGATGTACCACAGTTTCTAAACCCACTCAATTGCTTTATAGTGACTGTTGATATTGATAAATATTGATAAATTATTAATAAACATTTATTCTTAATCTCTGATTTGTGCCTTCTGTTTATTTGCTTTTCTACATTTTTGTCTCTATCTTTTTTCTATCTAAGACTACTGTTATGCTAAGGTATCAGTTTATGTGTTTCTTGTGGGAGGCTTTTCTAGTGATCTTATTGGAAATATAAGCCCTGAGTGTTATCTTTAAGCTGGCTATAGACCATGATATGTAGAATTGAATTTTATAAGTAAGTTGGGAATATTTAAGTGAAAGAAAAATTCCTAAATTATGCAAATCCTTTTTGTGTGTGTTTTCTGCTAATCCAGTTTTTTTCCTTCACTGACAACTATCTATAATTCTAGCTTCCAGACAAATAATTTTTAGTGCTTTGAAATATTTGCTTTCTGAATTTTTTGAGTGTTTCCTTTCATTTTTCTTTAACATGATTGAAATAATTATCTTATATAATAAAAGGCTAATATGCAAATTGACCAAATGGTAGAACGACTGGTCGCTGTGACGCACACTGACCACCCGGGGGGCAGGTGCTCAATGCAGGAGCTGCCCCTTGGTGATCATTGTGTTCCCACAGGGGGAGCGCTACTCAGCCAGAAGCCCTGAGCCGGCCTCATGGCTGGCAAGCACAGCAGTGGTGGTGGGAGCCTCTCCTGCCTCTGCAGCAGCACTAAGGATGTCCGACTGATGGCTTAGTCAGTCAGACACCCCCACCCCACCCCGGCCACACCCTGAGGGCTCCCAGACTGTGAGAGGGCACAGGCTGGGCTGAGGGACGCCCCCCCCCCCCCCGTGCATGAATTTCGTGCACCGGGCCTCTAGTATGTACGTATGTGTGTGTGTGTATATACACACACACATACTCACATATAAATACATACATACATATATATATATATATATATATATATATATATATATATACATACACACACACACACACACACATACACACATATATATATATTTGTTTTTTTCTTTTTTTCTACCTATAGGTTTTTAAAGTATAAGATTCTTGTTCTATAATTTAGTCTTATAGGCACATTTTGTTTTGAAATAATTTTAGATTTACAGAAGAGTTACAGAAATAGTAGTGTTCCTATGTTTTCTTTACCCAGCTTTTTGTAATGGTAAGACCTTAAATAACGAGGGACTAGTCATCAAAATCAAGAAATTATTTGTTTAAATTAGTTTGGACTCAAGGATACTAGTTCCTTTGGTTTTAATCCAATAGTATTGTTATTCATTTTATTGTTCGTATTTTTCCAGCTTTGGCAATTGGGAGCTCTTCTGGATTGTCTCCTGTATTTTTTCTTTCTTTCTTTTAAAAATATTTCTGTATTTTCTGACTCCAGAAGAGTCTAGGTTCATCTTGTGTTTTCTCTGCCCAGCCCTGGAATCAACTGTTTTTCTAAGGAACCATAGTTTCTTTTATTGAAGAATGGTAGTTAGAATCCAAAATTTGGATGTTTCATGTGCTCATTTCTGTTGGGATGTTAGTGCTTCTGGGCTGGCTTATTTTCTGATGAGATGTCAGGTGTAATTTTTATCTTTGTTGTAATATAATGTGTCTTGTTTCTCTAACTTACAGATTTTCTCTTTTTATTTCATCAGTTTGGATATGATATTTTTAGGCTTTAGAAAAATATCTTGTTGGTTGTTCTGTGAACTTGGATGTGTGGTTGTCTCTCATTACCTCTGGGAAATAGTTGGCTATAATTTTTCTACTATTTCTTCCTGTTTAGTACCCTTTGTTTTCCTCCTGGGATTCCAATTATGTGTATTTTGGATCTCTGATATTTTCCCATTACTCTTGGATACTGTGTTCTTTATTTCACTTAAACTTTTTATTTTTTAGTCTTTGTGTTTTAGTTGGCTTATTTGTATTGCTCTCTTCAAGTTCTTTTACTCTTTCCTCAGCTGGTTCTAATCTGTTGAAACTGTTGAAGACCTGTTTTTTCATAGTTAGCATTTCTGTTTGATTGTGTTATAAATTCCATCTCTGCTGAATTTACCCATTTGACCCTGCATGTTGCTCACCTCTTTTATTAGAGTTTTTAACATATTAATCATAGTTTTAAAAAATTTCTTGTCAGATAGTGCCAACACTTATATCAAAGGAGCTTGGTTTTGCTCAACTGGCATGGCTCAGTGGTTGAGCGTTGACCTATGAACGAGGAGGTTACAGTTTGATTCTCGGTCAGGGCACATGCCTGGATTGCAGGCTCAGTCCTCAGTGTGGGGTGTGCAGGAGGCAGCTGATCCATGATTCTCTCTCATCATTGCTGTTTCTATCTCTTTCCCCCTCTCCCTTCCTCTCTGAAATCGATTAATATATATATATCCTATCTAATAAAAGAGAAAAATGGTAATTGGGTACAACGATACCCTTTTCATTGGCTAATCAGGGCTATATGCAAATTAACTGCCAACTAAGATTGGCAGTTAACTGCCAACAAGATGGCGGTTAATTTGCATATGTAGGCACAATGCAGGGAGGTGAAAGGGAAAGCAGGAAGAAGCCCCCTGCCACTGACAGGGATCGGAAACCCAGGGGGAGCTAAGAGCTGGGGGGCAGGGCAGAGGCGGCCCTGGGGCCGCCTTTGCCCTGCCCCCCAGCCATGATCGGAGAATCAGGTGCCTTTGCCGCCCTGGCCAGTGATAGCAGGAAGTAAGGGTGGAGCCAGCGATGGGAGCTGGGCACGGTCGAAGCTGGCAGTCCCGGGAGCTAGGGGTCCCTTGCTTGGGCCTAAAGCGAAGCCCACGATCGCGGGGCCACTGCAGCTGCTGGTCCCTGCTGCCCGGGGCGGACGCCTAGGCCAGAGCTGTTAGGCCTGGGCAGGGGCGGAGCCTGCAACCACGGGGAGCTGGGGGTCCCCTGCCCAGGCCTGACACCTCTGCCAGAGGCCTCAGGCCTGGTCAAGGGGCCAATCCGGTGATTGGTGATCGGAGGGTGATGAGGGTCAACTCCTCTGGCCGAGGCATCAGGCCTGGGTGGGGGGCGGAGCCGGGGATTGGGGGGATATGATGGTCCCCTTGCCCAGGCTTGAAGCCTGGGTCAGTGGCGTCAGTCTTGGGCGGGGGTTGGAGCAAGCGATCAGAGGGAGATGGGGGTCCCCTGCCCAGGCATGATTCCTGGGCCAGAGGCCTCAGGCCTGGGCGGGGGCCAGAGCCAGTGATCAGGGGGAGATGGGGGTCCCCTGTCCAAGCCTGACACCTCTGGCGGAGGCGTCAGGCCTGGGCAAGGGGCCGATCAGGCGATCGGAGGGTGATGGGGGTCAACGCCTGAGGGCTCCCAGTATGTGAGAGGGGGCAGGCTGGGCTGAGGGACACTCCCCCCCCCCCACACACACCCAGTGCACGAATTTCGTGCACCGGGCCCCTAGTATATATATATGTATATATATAGTTTGGTTTTGTTGATGCTTTCTATTGGAAGTGTATTGTTTTTCTTGCTTTTTTGTATACCTTATAAGTTTTTGTTTCAAGTGGGACATTTTGTTTAGTGCATTAGAGACTGAGGTAAATGTTTTCTGTAGTTTAAAGTCAGCACGCATTTTCTTTCTGCTACGCCCTTCTTGTTGGAGTTTGAGTTAATTTAGTCAAGATTTGGGCATGAATTAAGTTTTGATGTTTTTGTGAATACCATCAGTGTATCACTGCCTTAAAATTCCTTTAGGATTACCTTGTGTATAGCATGGAGGTTGGTCTATCTGCCAGAGGCTTTTTTCTCAATATCTGATCCTTCCTAAGCTTTAGGTCTTCCCATTGCGCTGCCTCTCAGGAAGGGTCTATCACTATGATCTTGCAATTATTCTGGCAATATTCTACTGTTATTAAATGTTTGTTAGCCTGGTAGTGGGTGGCTTGGAGAGAGGGGTACACATTTGATGTTGTTACGATTAAACCTCAGTCTCAGCCAGGCACTTCTCTAGCTACCACTCTCTGCTAGGTGTCATGACTTAAACTCATTTCTAATTAAATAAGAAAATAACAGCTATAAACAGCCAAGTATTTAGGGGGAAATCAACCCTGATTTTATGATTTTATTAACTACTTCATCATAGTAGATGAGTAGCTGAGACCTTAATACAGAGAGTACTTTAGAACTTTTGCCTCTTTTTCCTAAGGCACCACACCAACCCAGTGGGCACTGAGTGGCGGTGGAAGATGGACCAGCCTGAAGTGATCTTAAAGGAAGCCATTGAAAACCATCAGAACATGATCAAGCAGTTTAAAGGTATTTATTTTTTCCTATAGGAAGAAATGCTAATAGCCTGAATTAAATTGGCAGAGGAATTGCCTCTTTGGCAGGATTTTGTCCCCTTTGGCAAATTTTCATATGATAAGTGCAAGTTTTGTAGAAATATTATATGCATTGGCCCTTTTTAGTTTTTACTGATGAGTTTTATGTCCCATGTGATGGAAGAACTAAAAAACTTAATTTTAAGCTTAGCAATTTATAATATGATGCCTCAGCCTGTACGTTTTGCCTGGGAATGTATCATCATCCTCTCTCAAAACTTCTGCTTTGTTTTGTTTTGTTGAGCACAAAGCAACCTATGAATGAACTGAAAATTTTAGATCATGAAAAAATTCTTAAGTAATGTCAGTTAGATGGTATTGGAAAAGCATTTTTTATTAAATGTCTTATAAAAAAGGAGACATAAACGTTTCCTCCACAGGACCCATAGTGATATAGTAAAATTCTGCTACTCGGTTTCTAGAATTTCCTGATTTAGTTGTGCCTTATCTATAAGGTATTTGACTTTACTGGCGATTGCTGGCTCTCAGCTTTAGTGTGCATCAGAACCATCTGGGGTGCTTGTTAAGACGGATTCCTGGTCTCCTTCCCCAGGGAATGATGCAGTAAGCCTGAGGTGGGGACCAGGAATGCACATTTCTGACAGGTGATGTGTTGTGGTTGAACTGGGGACCACACTTTGAGACCCACTACTGAACGTAGATATGGTGGATTTATAAAGTGATGGCTTTATATGATGAACTAAAATTTGTTAGACTCTCTTGTAAATCTCTGTGCTTCTGTCTCCACCTACCACTTGTAAGTCCTTGTCTCTTATATTCTCTTTTCCTTTCATATGCAACAATAAAAAATGAATTCCAACCAAGGGTATTTTGATGTGGGCACTCTTGTGGTGCTAACATCATATTTGTAAACCCCAGTAATTAGTGTTTTTAAGATAAAGGGATTCTTTTATGCAAACAAGTTTGTTCTGTCAGGTCACTGCTTCTTGAGATTATAGTGCTCCTGAAGTGTGTTTTTCCCAATACCACCATGCAGTTCTCCTGTTCTCAGTAGACACTGACTAGCTGTGCTGCAATTTAATTCAATTCTGACACTATCTGGAGATAGCATTGTACCCCACAGGTTAAGGGTTCAGTCCGACAAAACTGCCCCCACTTCAGACGCCAGTTGCAAGTCCAATTTATTACCTGTGCTTCTGACCGACTGGCTGTAAGTGGGAGGCTTCCAAAACCTCCACCTCAGATTTGGTTAGTTTGTTAGAGAGGCTCACATAAGAACTCAGCATAACATTTACAGTAAGTCCTCATTACAGTAAGTTGTTGATAAGTTCTTAGAAACGGTGCCTTTATGTGAAACAGTGTATAATGAAACCAGTTTTACCATAGACCAACTGAGAATGCAAGAGTTAAGTTTCTATGGCATATTTCTGGTCACAAAAATATCGCCAAACTTCTTTAAAAAAAAATAAATATTTTTATTGATTTCAGAGAGGAAAGGAGAGGGAGAGAAAGATAGAAACAACAATGATCAGAATCACTGATTGGCTGTCTCCTGCATGCCCCCCACTGGGGATTGAGCCTGTAGTCGGGGCATGTGCCCTGAACAGGAATTGAATTGTGACTAAATGGTTCATAGGTCGACTGTCAACCACTGAGCCTCACTGACTGGGAACCAAAATTCTAAATAAAATCAAAACATTACTATTATTAAACATTGAAATAAATGTGAATTACACATACATTTAGAAAAGATTAGTAAAAACAAGTAAGATAATTATTTTCCAACCTGCTTATTCCCGTTGCAGTTTGAGTCTATAGGCTGTCTGTTTGCCGCATTCCTTCTTGCTTAAGGGAGGTCAGCCTTTGTTCTGTCAAGGTTTTCAACAGATTGGATGAAGTTCATCCACGTTGTGAAGGGCCTCTTGCTTTACTCAGAGCTCACTGACTTAAATGTTAATTTCATCCAAAAGTCACCTTCACAGAAACATCCAGAATAAAGTTTAACCAAATATCTGGGTACCATGGTCCAGCCAATTTGTCTACTTCTGTTTTTATTGCTAGAGAGGAAGGGAGAGGGGGAAAGAGAAAAACATTGATTGGCTGCCTCCTGCACTCCCCCTACTGGGGATCAAGCCCACAACCTGGGCATGTGCCCTGATCAGGAATTGAACCAGTGACCTCTTGGTACATGGGATGACACTCAATCCACTGAGCCACACATTAGCCTGGCCCCTGCCATTTCTTTCTCAAGTATGAACTTTCACCTAAACTCTAAGGGTCCCCACCGGACTTGCAACCCAGGGGAGCAGCAGGCAGCATCAGCTCAACCCCGACATTCCCCCAAACCTGTGTCCAAGGCCCTATTTTCTCTGACTTTAGTGAGTTAATGTCAGCCCAGCCTTGGCTCACTCCTGTCACTGTGACTATTCTCAGCTGACTGCAGCCCCGTCTTGGCTCACTTCTTTTCTATAACATTTCTAGGGAGCCAAAGCAGCCCCATCTAGGCTGTCACTTGTCGCTTGTTCTATCCTAAGTCCTTGCTGTGTTCCCTGTCTCCAGCTTTAATAAACATACTCTCAAAATCACCTCGACTCTTATTGCAAAGTCTTTCCTGCATGAAGTCAGGAACCCACACACTATAGGCCGTCTTAGGCAGAACCGCTCAGGGCCAGGGCCTTTTGTGGTGACACTTAAAGAGCTAATTGAACCCTTAAACAATGGGATGCTGACTGAGGATGCATGTTTTCTGGACATCCGAGAATCTTCCTAAATGGATTGTGTCCCAGGCAGTTTGTGTGGGGAGGAAGCAGCCCTGAGGAATAGACATTCATTTTTCCATTCTGAGATGTCCTTGACATGGAATGACAATCTAAGTTTTGATAGTAATTCTTCTGACAGGAACACTTTTGCAAATGCACTTTAAATGGAAATAAGTAATGAATAATTCATGAGGCAGATTTATTCACATTATAACATGTGTTAGGTGAGCTCAGTGTGCACATGCTCTTTGTTATGTTGACCCCGAGAATGAATGTGCCTGTTAAAAAGGACTCCTGATGTTTAATTTGTCTCAAATTTATAAACAAAGACTACTAGTATAGTCATTGCTAAACAGAGGCTTCTTATGCTCTCTGCACTTATGGAAAAAGCTACACTGAGCTGCCTGCCTCCTGCACCATGTTCCTGGACCTTTTAAATAAGCTCCTTGGCTCAACCAATGAGCTGAAGACCTGCCCTAACCAATTGGGGCTTTGCAACTAAATCTTCATTTCCATCTTTACCAACCAATCAGAGTGGCTCCATTCCAACCAATCAAGAAAATGCTGTTTGGATCAGTCAAACTGTGGATTTAGAGTTACTTGCATAGAAATGGTCCAATCAGGGACCAGGGTGTGGCAGTCTTCTCTATATAAGCCCGCTTCACCTCTACCTCAACAGAGCACACTTGTTACCATTGAAGACTATTTCACCAGCCAAAGCTGTAACACTGGAGCTGGTGGTGTAACGGCATAGCCACTTCGACTGCTGTTTCATGCCTGAGCTGTCTCACAACAGAGTTGTTTCACAATTGAGCTGTTTTCATTGAATAAAATCTTCCCCCTCACCCCACTCCAACTTGGGGTCTCCTTTGACTGAATTGGTGGTGATGACCTTCAGTTGACTGTTGTCCGACTAACTCGTTAGCAAGCCTTGTCCTATGCAGAAAGGTATATCTCATTAGTAACCTTGTGCTTACGTTAATCAGTAGGCACTTCAAATGGTTTGTCTTCAAGTTCACATGGCATAAGAAATGAGAGTTTTCAAAAATACATTGTCTTGCCCTGGCTGGTTGGCTCAGTTGGCTGGAGCATCGTCCTATACTCCAAAAGGTTGTGGGTTTGATTCCCTGTCAGGAGACATACCCAGGTTGTGGGTTCGATCCCTAGTCGGGGCACATACTGGAGGCACCGATCAGTGTTTCTCTCTCTCTCTCCTTCTCTTTTAAAAAATATGGTCTTGCAGGGGAATGACAGATATAGGATTGTTGGATTGTTGAGAGAAAGAATAGAGAGTATGTCTATGGACAAATGAATCCTGAATAGCAGTTAGAATGCCTAAGGGGGAAATTTTATAACTTCATTCAGTCTTTATCAATGGTTATAGTCTGAAATTTTCTTATTTATGAACTTGAATTCCTCCTTCAGTCAGTGAAATCTCTATGTTCTATCTTTCTTTCATATCTAGGAGACAGGGTATAAATAAAACAGGTCACCCTCATTTGTGGATATTCAGCCTCAGACAGAGGATGATGAGGCTAATGCAAGTCACTCTACCTCTTCTGAGCCCAGTATCCCTTTGGGTGCAGCTCTGACATGCATCCTACTTTTCAACTCTAAAGATTCAGAAATGTAAGTCCTGATCTCATTTCAGCTCCTGGTGAAGAGTCTGTTTTCTGTCTTCTCCAAATCTGAACTCAACAGAGATTGACCTGGAGAAGTGACACATGTGACACAGAGTTACTCACTTACAGATACCCTGCAGGAAACTAGGTCCCCTTTGTCTTCTTCCACACCCATATTAGAGTTTCCTTATTAGAGCCCCAATACTATACCCTG